>NC_140568.1:18633942-19233942 GCF_057381845.1 Rhamphochromis longiceps | reverse complement strand
TTTTGGAATTTTCTTGTGAAAAAAAATGTGTTAAATATAGTTCCCTCATGTACAGTAGATTTAAACTTCCACCTTAAAATTCATTTATAGGTGAATTTAATTAATGCTTTTAATCTTGTCTGGTTTCTCACGATAAATCCATTTCAGTAATAAGAAGGAAGCTGCATAAAGTTGATATTCAGGCCTGGGGATTAACCGAATAGATAGAGCATTAATTACATTAATTATATAGGAGGTAACTTTATTCCATTTTAAAATAAAGACCAGTATTGGTAACTCGCAGGGTTGTAGGCTCTCACACTTTTCAACATCTAGTTTTTGTCTCACACTGCCTCAACAATCTTATGACAAATAAGAAGAAGCCTCAACTCTGACTGGTGCAGTAATTTAATGTACAAACATTAATGGAAATACAGGCAAAAATAGAGATTTTAGGATTCATTCAAATTTGAAAGTCAATGACCAACGTGAACTCTCTTAGGTAAGGTTTCTGTACTTTCTTGAAGTAGTCTTCAGGAATAGTTCTCCAGCCTTCTTTAAGAACATTTAACATCTTTAAGAACACCTGTCTTTGGATGTTGGCTGCCTTTTTTCTCTGTTTAGATGATCCCAGACTTGTTGAGGTCTGGGGAGGCCAGTGCTTTTCGATCTAGGTATGCTTTTACCACAGTGGCAATGTGTTTGGTATCATTGCCAATCATTGCTTTCCAGATGGTATTGCATGGTGGATTAAAATCTGACAAGCCCCCAAACACCACTGGCTGAAATGCAGCCACGAACCATGACAGAGCCTCCACTCTCTTTTTCAGATGGCTGTAGATACTCACCGTTGCTCCTCTCTCCTGATGTCCTCCATATACACTGATGATGATTTAAAGCAGAATTTTACATCTGCATTTTCTTCCCATTTCCCTCCCTTAAAAAATGGCAATCTTTCCACTGAAACCATTTCCAATGATGCAGATTCATCATTGGGTTCAGTGAGGTATTTGCTGGATTTGTTCCCATTTTGGTCACTGGGCTTTTCAGATACTGTTTATCTGCTGTAGATAGTTTTTTTTAGGCCCACTACTTGTTCTTTTGTCCTCCACTTGTACAAAAATTTTTGTTTGGTAAACTATGTTCTCTTTCATAGATTCAGCTAAAGAAGACGGACAAATTATGCGTATTGTGACAGCCTGCTAGCTAAACACACACACATATACACACACAAAACCAAGGGCTGTTGGGAAAATCGTAGTGAAAGTGAGTGAAAAAGCAGCCAAGACCTTCAGAAAGTTTGAATAACAAATATAAGCAGAGTGTTGAAATTACATCAGCTGGAGAGTATGTTTAGTTTGTTGCTTCAAGCTGTTTGTAGGACTCTTTCTCTCTTGTCTCAAGAAAACGATTTCTCCTGATATAACTTACTAGTTATAAAAATATTAATTACATTTATAACACATAATTGGAACAAGTTACCTCTCAACCCTGATATTGCATAAAACATCAATCAAAGGCAATATTTATTAGACTCTGTACATACAGTTAAAAGAAAATGTAAAGAAAATTGTAAGAGAGAGAAAATACAAAAACACAAACCTGTGATATATATATTTATCCTTATTTCAACCTGTAATTACCATCACCTCTGTGCAATTAAAGGTGCAAAGAAAACATTGTTCTTTCTATTTATATTCACGTGCTCTCATTATTCAAAATGTACTAATGGAGTATTAGTTTTCTTGGTGTCTAATTTGTAAATGGTGTGCATTATGCAGCCAAACAGACCTTCCCCGTGGGGCTTTCCCAGCATAAGCAGCTTGCAGTAGGTCAAATGTTAATGAGATACTCTTCTGGAAGAATTGTGGAGGCCAGGAGGGGCACACATGTAAATATGCCAGACTTGCTGAATATGCACGAACAAGACAGAGTATCCGAATGTTCAGGAAAAACATCCTCGTGTGATTCTTTGTTTTTCATCTGCATGCAAAGCTGTGTGGTTTATCTCTGAGATAAACACAACTGTTGAGCGCATTATGAGTCTCAGAGGAGGTGTAATTTTTGATAGGAGCAACAGCAATCTGAGTGCTTCTCTTTCTTTGGCTTTGCTGTTGTATTTCAAAAGCAGGCAAAAGAAGAGAGGACGTTACTCCCTTGTTATGCGCGGTGACAGGAGAGCAGCCTAAGCATGCATTATCTCTTAATTGAAAAGCGTTACTCGTGTGCACATTTTTTACATTTGTACAACAAATCTGAGCCACCCTTTGTAACAACATCTGCACAGCAAACATGTAATCTGGAAAGAAACATCTTTGGCAAAACCGCTTGAGACCTTTGCTCCAGATTACATGCAAAATGTAATCAGGAGAGAAGGTCTCAAGTGGCCACTGATTTTAGCGCATAAGTTTCTGCTGTGGAGCCGCATTTCCCTGTAATCACTCGCTGTCTTAATGGCTGGGATGTGAGACAGAAATATGGCCCTCATTCCTTTTCAGAATGAATAAATCTGGCTCCTGTTGCAGCAACAGTGACACTGTTAAAAACATAAAATGGACACAGAGCTTACGGGTTAAAGGTCGTAATTAAAAAGGACTGAACGGTATCATTTTCAACAGTTTAATCTTGCGCCGTCATGACCCTGAAGCAGCTGATTTCCATTCCAGCTGCTCAGTGCAGAAGCTCATTTGTCTGATTAATACAGGTTCCTACATGGAGCGGAGAGCTAAAGGGTGAAATCATCTAGTGGTGTAACTTGTGACAATTGCACACAGCTGAAAGCCACCTTTTTAGAAACAGGTTAATCACTTTAATATTTATTCTGTTATACACTGTTATAATATTCATTCCTTCAGTAGCATTCTGGGTAGCTGAATTCAGCATTCAGTTGAAGCTTCTATTATTGCCATCATTCCCAGTTTTACTACAGAGGTTGCTATGGCAAACGCAAGTCAGAAATGTAAGTCAACTTACAGACTGGAAACGAATTAAATCAGCTCTAGCTCTGAACACTTCTCATCACATAAAGCAAAAGGAAGAGTGAGATTCTGTTGCCGGTGTATGGCTTCTCTGGTGGTATATCAGGTGGCAGATGAGAGCGGAGCAAAGAGGAACCTGCAAGTCCCTGATTAGGATGAAGGTAAGGAGATAACAAGAAGGAAGGTGCATCTAAGGTAATGATAATTATTTTTTGTCTTCACATTTCTTATCAAATGTAATCTTTGTAAAAAAAAAATAACAATGCTCCCACCGAAAAGTTTATTTCAGTGTTTAACTTACACACATATATTGTATTTTTCGGACCATAAGGCGGACCAGATTATACGGCGGATTAAGCGAAACAAACATTAGCATTCATCCTCCAGCTTTACTGTTTATGTTATGCTAACATAGCTGTGTCGCTACTAGCCATCACATAGCACATCATTATATACCAGATAGCCCAACTTCAGTAACCCTACAAAAGTCACTGCTGTTTAGTTTTCTGTCTTTGTTTATGTTTGAAGTGATAGCAGAGCTGTACGTTTTAATTTTTCAGAAATTTCTCAGTCAGAACATGCTATATCATGTTTAAGTGGAAACTAGCGCGCTAACTACCTGCTAACTTCTAACCCCGTTAAATTATATAAATTCCGTTTTCATGGATGCCTGGATGTTAAACTTAATTGTTACACCTGGTAAAGCAGCAACGCTGATCATTTTATTAAAGATGAAAGAATTTAGACAGTTTTTAACTCTCAGTGATACCGCAGTGTTGATTGCCGTAGCTGTAATGCTCCGACAATCCATCAAGTGGTGCGGCATCGTAGCTTACCAAAGTCGTACTAAAACATTTTTTGATAGATTTTTGAGCGCCGTGTACCACATAAAATCGGTTCGAGGTCCTCAAGTACAACCAGAATTCATACATAAGGCTCACCGGATTATAAGCTGCACTGTCGAGTTTTGATAAAATTAAATGATTTTAAGTGCGCCTTATAGTCCAAAAAATAGGGTACCTTATAAGAAAAGGTTGTTATAGTTATAGCAGTTATTCTTCTTTTAAGGGCATTAAAATTCAAAGCATGAAACACAATCTACACGCATTGCATCAAACTACCACATGCAATATGGAACGGAAATCTGCAGTATGATTTCTTTTTCTATTTTCAGTATCGCACTGCATATCTCAGCTTTGGTTGAACATTATATTTACTTCTTTTCTTTTATCTTTCCTTTCAACAGTGCTTACTTAGATTGTGAAGTTTACTTTCAGTGGGCCAAAACTTTAATCCACCGTGAGTGAGGTAAGCAGGATTGCATGTTCGGTGTATTAATGAGAGCACCTTGGAGGGCTGTTAATCTAGTAATGGCCTCTGAATAACGTGCGCGCCGATGAAACACCTCTGTGTATTGAGCTGAGTGGAGCAGGGTTTAACTAATAAAAAGTGACAGTAACAAGAAGACTTATCTAAAGCCCCTTTTTTTCTGTCTCTCAGCTCCCTTGCATTAAAAAAAAGAATCCCTTGTGACTCGAGGAGGCGTATTTCTTCTGAACATGAACATGAACCAGTGTCCATAGCTTCAGTTAGCAGGGCCTGAGGAGGTAGCGGGCAGGGAGAGGCACTGAGGCAGAGAAGATGGATGGCTGTGGAGACCGAAGCTGACACTGTGTGAGAAAAGCAGCTCTCAGGTGCTGCACCTGCCATCCATCTCACTTCTGACCAGGCAAGGCATGAGTGGCACTGTTGTTTCACCTTTTGCATACTCTTCATCCACTTAAGGGGCGCGTGCACGCACTTAAAAACACTAACGCACAAGACAATGCCCACAAGAGAACCGGCCCCAATAGTAGACATCTACACTTTCAAATACACTCAAAGCGAGCCTCGATTGCCCTCGGCCTTCATTAGCCCTCTCCTTTTCCTTATTTACTGTTTGTAATGCAGTGTTCTTTAGACTTATATTGATTGATCACAGACACATGGCCAACAGAGCAACAATCAAAACAGCGCACATGCAACGCAAAGAGCACAGAGGCTGAGTTTGATCAAAGACCTAGAAGATATCCTCCAGCTCACCCAGATGCATTCCATCATCAAGGCTGCTATCGAGATGCTACATAGGGTTTGTAATTACTTTGCTGATATAATTTGTGTTCCCATCTTTAGCTTTGTGAGTGCATCACTGCGGGGCCACAGCACCACAGTGAACCCCAGTGCAATCGGAAACAGATGCAATCGTTAATTATGCAGGCAAATGTCCACCGTTTAGCCAGTCTGATGGCCAGCCATCGGCAACGTGCTTATCGTACTTATGGAGCAGTTTAGGGAGTTGGGGAGATGTTCATGCCAACACTCCTGCCAGATGGCAGGCACCGCAGCACTAAAATGGATGTAAAAGCCCTATTTGTCACCGAGTTGAATGATTAGACCCGTGGTTGAAAAGCTCACTGACGCGGTGTCCTGTTGATACAGAAACTCACTGTTAATTTATTGCCTCAATGCTACTTTTAAATAAAGCCATTAGAATGGGGTAGCTGGGGGTACTACTGAGTCTGATTACTGAATTTAAATAGATGTTGAGACGAAAACAGAAAAATACACTCATACTTGCTCATACTTCATTCCACTCAACTGGGAAAAAGGATAATCTAATTGCCCTTCCTGTGGGTAGCGCGATGACGGTAGTACAACACTTTATCTGTGACCTTTACAAAAGCCTCACTGAGAGTGACAGGTTCGTTTTTGCCATGACGGACGGACAGGTGTGGCTTGTCTTTTCTCAATCAACCTCGAATTTGTATTTCCCTTGACTGGAGCTATAGCCATCAAAAACAGGTTTATCATGCTGATGAGAGAGTATTAAGTAAAGCTTAATGGAACATTCAGACAGTGATAAAGCACACAGACAGCTGTTGAGGACTGGATGCACAGCGCTTCTTAATGTGCTGATAAGCTGGCTGAGGGCTGCACTGTGGAACTGAGTATGGAACTTAAAGATACAGTCAATATTTTTAAGTTAATGGTCTAAAAAAAACATGGATGTAGTCACCAACACGTACAGAAGGGACTTCATTTTCCTTTCTAACGATGTTGCCAGAGAACAGAAGAGTAGGAGAAGAAAGGAAAGAAGTGAGGCAGCATTAATGCTTTCCTTTTGGTTCATTTGTGTATGATTGGGTAAATGAATTAAAGCAGAAATGATTAAAAGTGACACAATAAAAAGAGGAAGCAGGGATTGGTTTTTGGCTCCGTTGCCTAAGCTAAAAAAAACCAAAACAAACAGGAAACCAAATAATGAAATTAAGTACATGGTCTAATCTTAAAAAGCAACAACAACAAACAAATGTGAAACTATTTCATAATACTTCTGGAAATCCAGCGACAGCTGAAATATTTGATAAACCACCTTCAGACTCAAGTTTGCATGTTTCCTTTTGCAAAAGAGCCGAGTACCTGAGAGAAATGTTGCTTCCTGACAAGGAGGACAAGTGCACCCATGCACAGCTGTCAGCTCAGATAATATGGTCCTTTTCCAGCATTCACAATTGAATTAAAAAAGGGGAATTAATAATCCATGACTGTCTGCTCACCCACTCACCTTCAGTGAAGCACGCATGAGCAAGTCGAGGCGGAAGTCACTTCTAAAGTATTGATTTGATTCTGTGAGTGCAGACTGTCCAGGAACCGGCACTTCTGCACTTCGGTGCTGCCTTTAAGGCCGGTTCTTAAGTCAGGACACCTTCCACAGATTTACGACACTCTCAAACAAAGTCAATTAATAAGTGAGTCTTGTATGGAAAATGCATTTGACGCCTCCTGTCAGACAATAATTCACTGACTTGGAATAAAGCTGATAGTGTCTTGAATAACAATTTGTAAAACCTGCCTCTAATCGGGTCAATGTAAATCTCTGCTTGTCTGCGCTGACAGCCAACCTCGACAAATGTAGCTTTGCCGCCGCGTGCTTCTGTTTGATCTTCGCCTGGATGATGATAACAAAAGGCTGCAGATGACCGTGAAAGCCATCAATGAAACGGTGAGTGCGGGTTGGAAGCATTTAATTTAAATCCAGTTTTGAGGTGCCAATCTCGCCGCGTTGCATCATTTCACCTGTAAAAGGGAAGTAACAGACTGACGTCTTGAGAGACAGCCGTGATATTAGGCTAAGGATAATTAGTCAGCTGGTTGAGGCATTGGTTCTTGGGAAATATGGAAGGCTGTTTTTTGAAACATGTCTGTATAAATTTAGCCTTCATTACCAAGTATGTCAGAGGTCTCCAGAGGAATTACAGTCTTTTTAAGATGGTTCTACAAGTGCTCTCATCTCTATTCAAAAGCATTCTGCATTGCAAAGTGAGATGAAGCCATGCTACTAATCTCCGCGATCTGCATACACTCTACAGCACTGTGCACTGATCCTGAGCATACCCTTTAAATAAAGGAAATAATGAGGTATATGGCACACATATTATTTGCTCCGTGTTAACCTTGATGACTCCTGCTGTTAAAACTGCTCTTAATGTCTTCAGGCTTTGCTGCTCAAATAATCCATCCCGTTTCCAGGAAAGATGGTTAACAGCTATGATATTTCCAGGCAAATGTCATAATCCATACTAAATCTCATTTCGTTCAATATTCGCTTATATTTGATGGCAAAGGATTTGGGTAAGAATTAGGGAAGATGACTAATACTATTAGTGAGCGGTTCCCCATTCTGAGGTTTTGCTGACCAGATGATTTCAACTTTGCTGAAATAACAGGCCCATGTAAATCGGGGACAGAGTTTCTCTTATAATACTGCAAGCATGTGGTCAGCCGTGACATTGCTGACCACTGCAAATTTCAGGGAGGCAAAAAATTCCATTTTACCTGAGAGTGAAGTTAGTCAGCTGAGCAGAGCTGGCCATGAGTATGTAGAAGGTGGCGATGTCAGTCTTCTTTAGAGGTTTGGAGGATGTCCGTATGACGATGGCATTGCCGAGCTTGAGGCGCGAAAGCGTTGCCATCCCCTTAGGCACCTGCAGAAGACGCACACTTCCAATCCTCTGCATAGGAGTGACAGGAATAAACTCTGCCTGCTGCTGTGAACCCCCCCACCGACTTCCATCCACAGAATTGCACTTCCCTCTGACTTTTGGCTGAGCCTGGTAGTACAGCTCCACAGGGTTCCCAGCAGATGGATCCTGCCTCTCTCTACTGGTGCCCTCTGACCCTGGAGCAAACCAGCCAGGTGTAGGAACCAGCTCGGCCATGCAGGTCCCCCTCTCACCTCCTATGGCACAGGAACCCCTCACCTCCTGGGTTTGCCAGAACGCATACACGGTCACACATGGTAGCTCATCCAGAGCGCCTTCCCCTCTGTTCCAATCCCTGCCTGCAACATAGAAGAGCACCCTGACTTTGGGCTTGGAGGAGAAAACCCGAGGCGTCAGGACAAAGGCCTGGATTTTCCAGTTAAAGGTAAAGACCTCTGGTGCATTGAAGAGCTTCACAGACTGGACCATATCTAGAGGCACGGGTTTCTCTGCGGACATGGTGCGATAGCTGGCGTTGACCACCGGCTGGCGGCTGGCTCGTAAAATAACAAAGGGCTGGATGTGGCTCTGCATGCTGGAGTTCCTCATGAAGTCCTGCCCTACCTCTTTTAGGAAGAGGTAGTCGGCATCCTTAACTTCGTAGCTGACCGGCAAGAAGACAGGGAAAGGCACTGGGCTCTTGTTGTCGGTCAGTTCTTTACTGCTCAAATCTGAAAGAGGAAAATTGAAAATTACACTACTGTTGCAGGACAAAACGTTTATGCTACTTCTGAATAAATCTTCAAAACTGAAGGATTTCACTTTTTTGTCACATTTGAAGACAGGCAGTGTCCCCGAACCACACGAATATCAAAGTCATACAAGGCCAACTGATCAGCTGAGTGGGACTTTAAAATATTAGACTAAAAGGCCTCTGGCCTTAATCTTAAAAGTCCTATAGCACAGGTGGAGCAGATGTTAAACTCTTTGGCTTTGTCACCAAATTATTGGAATTGTAAAAGGTTACGAACTGTATTTGTTTTATGAAAAAAAGACAACATTCCCAGTGTCCTGGTGTCACATCAGATTGCTTTGATGTGGCCTTAAAATACATTAACAGAGAAAATCTGAAATAAAACATGAAGTCAGGATGAGACCAAATAAAAGATGGTGCTTTCCCCAAAAGTCAGATCAGCCCGTTACTAGCCGAGTTGTAACAATCCAACATCGATTTGTTGACTAAAGCCTTTTTCTCTGCACAGTATGTAATTGTTTCCAGGTAGTTAATCCTGGTAGTAAATAGGTTTCTATGGAAATAATTTTTCGAAATGCTCTTTAAAAAATGTCGCCTGCCGTGTTGTCATGTTCAAAAGTGTCTCTGTTTTCCCTCCATAGCATGAGAAGGTACAATCTGATACATCTGGCACAAAGTGGAAATAAGCCATCAAACACTGGGATTAAAATGGCTTTTCAGATTGTCTCTAGGCAGGGGGAATAAGTAGTGACAAACAGGGCTGTGCATCATTATATCAAATGAAAGAAAGTAGATTTGATGTAAAAGACCAGCATGCACCTGAAAACATGGTTACTGGTTAAGGTACGCATTTGTACACCAGCTGGTCTGTGTCGGTGTGTTTTGTACAGTGATAACAGGAGAGTTACAGGAGTACTGTAAATACTAATCCCAAGTGTAAAGAATGACCTTTTTGCAATCGCTGTGACAAATCAATCGAACAGCATAAATGTCCCCTGATCTGATTTCATGGTGAGTGTTTACCGCGCTGGAAATCAGCAGAGGTCACTCATGCGTCATGTGTCCTCATTAAGTGTCCATTTTGACAGAATTATGAAGATTATAGCTGCTGACCCGGGTGTGCACTTTTGATCTGGTGGCTAATTGCCCTACTTGGTGAATCATGAACGCATAAAAACAGAAACACTCATGTTTACTATAACAACCTGGATGAGGCTGTTGTGAACATGGCAGCAAACCCAAACTCAGTGTCTTAAAAAAAAGATCAGATCTACAACTACTGACTTATGTATATTCATGAGAGAGTGAATGCCGCATTGAATGCTATCTGCCATTGAATTATTGATCAGTATTTATCAAATGAAAAAGGTTTGAAGTTTTTCTGTGTCAAATTTGTTCCGTGTGTCCCTCATGGCTGCCGGCTCTTGATGGGTCCGTCTATCACGACCGCTTCTGCTTTTCATCCTCCCTCATTGAGCCTGTCGAGCTGGCCTGACACTTCGCACGGCAGCGACTGTACTGCACATGTCACTATCATGTCAGCCCAGCAGCCCTCAGAGGACGACAACAGCGTTTATTTCCTCCCCTTCCACACACAGACAATAGTGTCAGTCATGTTCACTGAGTGGGTGACACACTGCATGAGGCAGAATCTGGACCTAGAATCTAGGCTATCCTGGCTTAGCCTTCCAGTGGGCACTGACAGATGTGCTATTTAATACCAGAGCTGGCAGCACCTCCAGTTGGAGTGAATATAAACTGGCTCGCTGTGTTCCAGGCGGGAGCATTCATCGCCGCTGTAAAGTACGCCACATGCAAGCTCACATCTTTATGTTTGAGTTTAATGTACACTTCTTGTTATTTCACATCTTTTTTTTCTTGATAGTAGACTCCAGAAGCTGTTTTGCTTACTGGCTAGAAGGTTCGTCCTTCTGCTTTGCCAATATTTAAGATATTTATCAAGTAGCCAGTGCAAGCAAAACTTCTCCGATGATGAGAGTCCAGCCCTGAACACGAGAGCAAATCTGGCACACCAGCTGTTCCAGCCTCTCAAATCACTCACTTTGAAGACACTGAGCTTCCCGTCCTCCTTGGCTGAATCAGGGAGCGCACGTGTTACCATGCAGATGTTCATGCCACCAAAAACTGTTGTAAAAACTGCAGCAGGGAACATATTCAGTGGCTTCCACCTTAGTGGTGTACAGTATGTAGGTTAAGTGCTTTCTGTGTGCGGGGGAAGAAAAAAAAGCTAATTTTTTGTGCCAACGTTTTGTTGATAATCAAATCTTTGTTCATCCCTCTCTGTGTCCAAATGAAAATGCGCCCTGCATGAAATTAGATTTACAAGCACTACCACTGAATGTTAGCAGAAACGGAGCTTTCTGTGTGTCATACCGCTTTCTTTCTTTCTTTCTTTCTTTCTTTCTTTCTTTCTTTCTTTCTTTCTTTCTTTCTTTCTTTCTGTCATTTGAATCATTTGTTCAAAGATACCTAATAAGAGCTTTACTGCTATGCATCAATATGGACATGTTCACTTCTTGCAGTACTTTAACCTAAGAAGTTGGTTTGCTCTGTTGTGCGTGTAAGAAACAACAGTCTGCTTATTTAACAGCTTCGAGACTTCATTTATCGAAGAGATGTTGATTTCAAAATAATGTTTCCCCATCGCCAGCTTTAATAAAAACACTTGTGTCTAATGAGCTGCATTTTGCCCTGCAGTTTGTCTCGTGGCTTTGTATTAAAGGTTTTTCATTTGCACATCAGCTAACTGATTTTCAGTGTGCTTGTCTTTTAGCGCTATTTCTTCACTTGTAATCAATCTTTGTATTATTCTAATAAAATGCAAAAAGCCCTAGCATCCATTGTGAATTCTAATGCGCACTAATGGCTTGTACCATATGTGCAAAACAGCTTGCAGAAGTGAGTCGATTCCCAGTAGCATCATGGAAGACAAACGGATGTCTGCGCTGGAATTAGTAATTGAGAGAATGAAAGATGTGTTCATTTGTGGCTCAAAAGTTTCTCTTTCACGCTGCCGTGAAAGGTTTCTTTCCCCTTTTTTCATTTTTTTATCAGATATTGCATATACAGAAATGTGCTGTTTATAAATAGAAAGTGTTGGCAGTGGATCACATGCTAACCGCACTAATTATGCACCTGCATTTTCTTAATCTAATGTTAGCACTGTGACTGTTTATCCTCTGACTGGCTAACCTCTCCAATGCATCTAAGTTTAATAGAACATTATAGGTTCTCATTAGGATCTGACAGGGACACTTAGGAGTCCACTTGGGAGATAAACAGCAGCGTGCAACAGAGGGAAGAAAAGCTGTTAGTACATCCATGAATTTTTTAAAAAGTTGTGCAAAGTTAAAGTACCTTTCAGCAAAGAAGTTAATCAACAAAGCACAAATAGAAAGTGGGAAAAAGGGCAAAAGTTTGGTCCAGCAAGAGGTGGAAGACGTGCAGGAGCACAAGCACTGCAATGTGGTGTCTGCTGGAGCAGGGTGCTAACAGGGTGCTAATGAAATGCAAATTTACAAAGATCGAAGTTTGCTTACATCTGCCCATAACCCTTTAGGGCGTTAGAGTGTGTATTCAGTTTAAACAAAACTAGAATTGAAAAGAAATCATGTTTAAAACCTTTCATGGGTAGTTTCTAATTAACAATAAAGATTGGATTGCAAACATTGAAACTGTAATCTAATAACCGCAAAGCTACAAAACCAAGCATGGTTGTACACACTTTTAAGTAGAAAAGTTACCAGCCTGCATAGTCCAGTTAAAGCATCATACCCTCATTTTAAATGCATTATGAGGGGCTTTATGATGTGCGAAAATACTCCAATAAATGCACTAGTGATCATATGGCATGTAATGCTCTGACTTGCTGTTGGAAAGACGGGAGAAAATAAAGAAGAAGAGGGAGGGGGAAGAGAGAGAGAGCAAGAGAGAGAGATCTAGGGAGGCTTAAGCTTATGCAGTGATTGGTAGGGATTGCAATGTCCAATGAGACTCTTAAAGCGGCTTTAAAAATCTGTTTTATCACAATTTCTCAATTTTTATCGTTTTATCCCCACAAATCAGCCTGCCTTCATTCCCTGGAAATGGTCATCTAAGGCAGTTATAGGCTTTACACAAATGCCTTTGAGATGTGCTTTTTCTTCTTCATTATCAAGTTGGAAATCTAGATTGCCTGCTTCTTGTTTGCCTCACTGTACATGAAAATTGGGTCCCCCAATTTTTTTTTTTTAGCAGAAAGCCAAAAGAGAAAGTAATACTTCCACCATGACAAGAAAGGCACTGAGCATTAAAGCACTGCTCACGTTGTAATATAAACCCATCAAGTTCTTTACCCCTCACTGATTTAATCCTAAATGTTTAATAGGCTATTTTACTCACTGCTGTGACACTCTCTCCTGCAAGTAAGACACATGTGCTCGTGTTACCCTCACTGGATCGCTGTATCACAGTGGAATAAGATGTAAGTCACAAATGAGGACATTTATGTATTATTTATGTTTTTAGAAGATGCGTTAATCTTTAACGGCATTGCTGAGAATAGGCCCACCTCCATTCAGTAATATGTACACATGATGGAGAGTTCAGTCTAATAATTTGTTTTCAGCTGTTTAAGTGAAAGCCAATCTTTATGTTAATTCATTGCACTTTGACATGCGCTAATCTTGAACTCATTTTTCACCTTTCTTCTTTTTTTAAATTTAAAAACAAGCAAACTAACCACTTTGTTTTCACCTACCTTGTGTAATGACTGCTGTAATTGTTGCAAAGACTATCTGTAAGATCCTCCAGCTCTGCCAGTGCGTGCTCATTTTGGCACCCGGCTCTGCACGCTATTCCAGGCAAGTTCCCTGCGTCCGTGCGGTTGGGTTTTGCTTCAGTAGGTTAAGAAGAGGGTCCTTTCATCCATTCCTGCAGTTCGGACGCTTTCCATAATCACACCTGTGCGAGTATAAGTGGTAGTGTAATCCGTATTGCTGGAAAGATGGAAAGCGCATCGAGGTCTGTTCAAGTCCCGGCTGTGCGTAAAAGTTGTGCGTAACGATCCTTGCGGGACTCTTAGTGTCCGATCACAAGACGTGAGGCTCTTGAGGTGAAACCGTGTGACTGAGAAAGCTACGTTTGGATCATTAATGCCGTTCTAAACGAATTATCTCGACAAGTTGCTCAGATTGAGCCGGTCTCCCAGTCTGCCGTCGCGGTTGGGACTCTGCGGTGTTAAACGGTTGAAAGCAGATCACTGACTGTCTTGTGCGCAATCCTCAGGGTACTAAACTCATCATCTGTCACTGTTCACTCGCTCAGGAAGCCACGTCCAGTACGCAGCGAGTAGGATTAACCCTGCCTTGCGTTTGATTGTAATGTCAGAAATGATCATAGGTGCCGGATTTCTGATCACTTAATCTGCTTCAGTCCATGATGACCCACGCTCAACATTCAGTAAAGCTACTATAGTCTGTTTGTGTTTTGGAAGCTAACTGTCCAGATCTCATTAGTGAAAATAACAAACACAAGGGATAAATGGGAATTCACGTGGACCAGTATTTGATTTGAATTCGGTTTTTTCTTTTCTTTAATAATTGGATGGAAGTGATTATTTATATTTGTGTTTTTTTCTTAAATTAAATATTCATTGTTAATTATTATAAAATATAAATGCTGAAGTAGAAAAGTAACCTTGGCCTCAATCGCGATTTAAAAAAATATATATATCCACAGCGCAATTTCACTCAATTGTCTGCTTTGTGTTACAAACGTACTGAAATCAGCAAACTTGTTTCTTCTTTACTCTCCAAATCAAGGATGATTTTCTATACAGTGTCTGCAGGCATCGCAACCTTTTCAGACATCGGCTGGTTGAGTGCAGGTTACAATCAGTTTAAACTCTGCCAGGATGTAGCCGGCTCATTAGGACCTGACATCATCACACTTATGTCATTATTATTGTTCTTTTAAAGTGTAGAGAAGAAAGTTCTCTGATTCTCAGTGTGAAACTTGGAAACTTTCACTGCTTTTTTAAAAAAAATATTGTCCATCAAGAGCATAATAAATTCCAATAGTCATCAACCTCATCAGGTGGATTTTTAGTGCCCTCTTATGGTAAAGATGAGCTTCTCTGTAAGTAATCAAAGGTGAGGCACTAGCTATAGCTTGCAGCCCAGTTGCATCAGAAATGAGCAGGTTTCCCACTTATTTTACTTCATTTATTCATAGGGTGACCTGATGAACAGAAGACCAGAATGTATGTATCCAGTGACTTTAAATGCAAATGCTGCACCAGAGTGACATTAACAGTTGTGTAGGCCTCTTGTTTTTGCACAAACCAAGATTACAATAGCTGTTAGTCATCTTTCAGAAACAAAAGCATGAACATACATTAATACCGCTGCAGTAGAACTCGGAGCACACTGACTTATTTTAAGAAAAAAAGTTACTTGTTTGTGTCTTGTAGTTAGGTAAACAAGTCTGTAGGCTCTAAGTGCACTGCAAAAACTCAAAATCTTACCAAGTATATTTGTCTTATTTCAAGTCAAAATATCTAATCACACTTAAAATAAGCCATAATCAGCTAAAGAGTAACGTTTCAGTGAGATATAGGAACTTGTTTTTAGACAGTGCATCTTGGATATCTTGTTAAGTGAAAAACTCTAGAAAACATATTGTTTTGAGTCATATCTCACACGAAACAAGCTTTTTTGGAATTTCATAAACGTTTTAAGCTGCTGTGTTATTTGTAAAAGATGTATCATCTTGTTTCAAGAAATAGACCTAACTTGAATCAGGACATCAAATCTACTTTATTGAGAACTGCAGGTTAATATCATGCCCAACATTGCATTATTATGAGTCTTAGTATCTTAAGCACAGTGTATTTATTTTTCTTACATACCAGTCAAACCATATCAATGTGACATTGAAAAAGAGGCAAAACACTGAAATTGTTTCCCTCACTGAACAGATTGCGCCAAAAGTAAAATAAAAAGTAAATAGAACAATTTTTTTGCCAGTCTTTAAAAACCTTATTTCAGCCCACATATTCACAAAAGACTCAAGAATAATGTTTGATGATGTAAGTTAGATCATACTTCACTGGAATGTACTTGCTGTTATTAAAGTTTACATAGTGGTATGCTGTATAATCAACAAGATTTCCAGCATCCACAAAAATATTTGCCTGAGCTAGACAGGGAACTTCTACCTCATAAGCTAAATATTGATCATTCCACCCAACTGTAGAGAGAGGCTGGCATTCAAAACAATACACAGATGCATTTACAATATAGATGTTTTTAACAAGTGCAAACTCTGGAGCATCATTTATGACATCAGAAATAACCAAAGATTTTTCACATGAATGTATATTTCCATGTAGCATAATCCACTGTACAGAAACTACATGTTCAACTTGCTCAATGAAGTCTTTAATCTTGCCTTCTACATAATGAACATTTTTCACCTCTTTGGCTGGACCCATGTCGACTTCACTTGAAAAAATGGGATGTTTCTCATGCACGTTCTGACTACATTCATAAAGTTGGTTGTGCTTCACAAGAGATTTACAAATATTCTTAAAACTACTTTTCAGAGCCCACTGCTTGAAGAAACAATGTTTTGACTCAAAACGCATACACATATGCCTCACTGTAGGACCAAGAGCCTTAATCTGAGAAGGAAGATGCAGTAAATAATGCTGTTTAGGTATAATATTTTCATCTGGAAACAGTTGTTTGAAATGTTTTAAATGCTGCTCTATTAAAAGCTTCAATCTGGAGAGAGTTGAGACAGCAATAATAGGTGAAAACAGAATTTTTATGATCTCTAACATGTTACGTAGCATTTGTGTGTAATGATTTTCTCCAATTTTGTCCATAAGAAATGGAAGGATCTTCAACAAAACCAGCATCTGCCCAGCTGACTGTTTCAATTTATTGTCATTTGATGACAGCGTACTGACAGATATGGGGCAAGGCTTATCCCTCACATCAACAGGAGAATAAGGGAAACACAAAATTGCACTATTGAATGAATCTAAGTTCATTTGCCCTGAAAGCACAAGATTCTTTAAAACACATTTGATTTCATATGGGGCAACGCCTTCAAGAATAACATGCATGATGTCTTGTGGGGTTTGATTGATTATATCAACGTGAGGAGATTCTGTTAACTTGCTTCTCCTGTTTATACCATACGTTATTTTTAGTTTGTCTTTCAGAAAGTCCGTACTTGCCTTCTCAATGTCATTACATTGCCTGTTATGACTGGCCATGGTCCTTTTAACAAAAAAATCTTCATTAAATTTTTCCTGCATGTCTTCAAAGTGGCATTCGCAGTGCCTGCATTTACTGTAGGCAAAACCCACTCCTTCCTTAAATCCAGCCACTTCATGCTGAGCTAGAGTGTCTCCACACACAGATATGAGTGCCCCATGAATTGTCCTCTCACCACTTGCAGTGACAACTTGGACACCATCACACAGCTCAATTAAGTCACGGTTAATCCTCTCAAATATCTCATCTATACCACAACGGGAAAGATCTTTTGATTTTACCATGGCAAGCAGACGAATAGCAGGAAGTCTTGATCTGTACTTAGGGCTGATGTTACCTAAGGTGTAATAAATCAATAACAGCTTGTTCTTGTTTGCCCGAGATCCAAGAGGATTGCATAGTTCAATTTCATCTGTATATAAAATCAACTGTAATGCTGTAGGGACTTTAATAAACAGTGGGTGCCACTTAAAAATGTCTCCATCAATGAAATCATGAAGAAAGCCATCCTTGCATGGCTTTGGCCTCTCATCAATCATTGCAAGCATTCTTGGATGTGATAGCAGCTGCTCCAAACTTTTCACCAACGGTATGTAATGAAAACAATGGTCTTTAATGGCAAGAACTCTGGAGTCTCCACGCTTCGAATAACAGACTGTTTGTTTTGTGACAATAATCTCTGGTTCAACTGGTTTTAACAGTTCTTTGATGGTCTTGTCCTGCAAATGGGTGGAAGCAATGTAAGTGAAAGGGTCAACAAACTGGTCAAATACCCCCACTGCATCACTCTTTAGTTGATCCAGGTCCCCAGAATGTCTCTCAATCATGTCACTCATTTGTTGTTTTAGGTGCTCCAATAATACGGCCTGATATTGCTGGATTCCACTCACGATGTGGTTAACAGCTCTCTGTGGAAGAGGAAAAAACAAAGGAAAATCCTTAATTACAAAATTCATATGAGAACACAGTCAACATGCAAACTCACAGAGACACAATTTTTGAAAAATGAAACCTTCAGTTACATAAAGTTAGTGAGATGCAATGAGCAAAATAAGTTACCCCCACCACCCAAATTTTTTTTGTAAAGAATAATATTGCCTTATGCAACGTTAAAACCTTGTTTTCACTTAATTATAATGCATTTTGAGGAATCGGATCATAGGTGGAAATGCAAATTGAAAATTTGTGTTGTGTGTATTATGTTGTCTCTATTCTTAGCTCATGCTAAGGAAATATAGTGATAGGCAGATTTTGGATGCAACATACATGTCTATTTCCATATATAGTGGGGGAGTGAGATCTGAGTGGTCACCCATGAAGTACATGGAGACACATTCGAATGTCAGGTGTTTCACTCACATACCTATAGCTGTCCATTTATGATCAGATCATTCAAGATGCCAGGTCTGAACAGTGCCCAAGTTATAGCTTGAGCACTGTTAAGCATAAGTTAAGCATATTGCTTTTAGGTTCTCTAACAATGAAATACAATTCTGGTTGCCCATAGAAGCCAGGATAAATTTTAAAATCTTACTTCTTACATACAAATGTATCCATAAAACTGCTCCTTCATATTTGTGTGACCTACTCCATATCACCACTGTTTCCCGCCCTCTCAGATCATCATCTGCCATTCATCTTACTGTTCCGTCCTCACACCTCATTACTATGGGGAACAGAGCTTTTAGTCGCTCTGCTCCTCGGCTCTGGAACTCTCTTCCTCCTGCACTAAGAAATACTGACTCCCTCTCTACATTCAAGACACAGCTCAAAACACATCTGTTTAAACTGGCTTATTCGCTTTAATGCTGATTTTATTTGTTGTCACGCTCTGTTTTGTAATTTTAACTTATTTTTATGACTATTGTTCCTTTTATTAATTGTGTTTTTTGTAAGGTGTCCTTGGGTTTCTGAAAGGCGCCCTCAAATAAAATGTATTATTATTATTATTATTAATTCAATGGAAAATTAATGGCATAAATTACCTGTGTCAGTCGATGGGTTTCCTTGGCTTGAAGAAGAAATGCAGTTGCATGTTTATAAATGTCAAGATTCAGGTGACCCTCTCCATCTTCTTGAAATCCACTCTGAAACAGAATAACAAAAACATATCTATTAAAACAGAAATAAAAATTGCATTGATAGGTAGCAATCACCAAACAATATTGCATTCATTAGTTAGCTAGATTCATGCCCATAAGGTACAAGGTAGATGTATTTTTACTGACTGATGTCTTTAATTTGAGCTTTTAAAATGACAACTAAAATGACAAACAAAGCAGTACTTGATAATAGATTAATAAGACTAGCAAAGCACATGGAGAGTTCAGTACAGTATAGTTTAAATTCCTTGATCATGCCTGATCACCCCCAAAATTGAATTACTTGTTTATTGGCCCATTTGTGACATTTCCTGAAAATTTAAAATCTGTCCATAACTTTGAGTTATTTTGCTAACAGTCAGACAAATGCCACCAAAAACATAACCTCCTGAGTTACTAAGAAAAAAAGGTAAAGAAAAGAAAAACAAAAGATAGTTTTAGAAAAAAAAGTAACAGTTAATGTTGTCAGTAGTCTTACTGTTACTTCAGAAATGCAAATAGTTATTTATAACTGATTACTCATTTAAAAAAATATACAAAATAACTTACTGATTGGTTTGTATGAAAGTAATTAGTTATGTCAGTTATTTACTGTCGGACAAGTTACTGACAATTTGAAATATGTTATATTTAGTAGTTTCACCTTTAAAAAAAATGACCAATACTGACAATAAAAGTAATATTGACTATAATGCTCCTATTAATGTGAAGATGAGTATTTTTTTGTGTGTTTAAATTTTTTTTTTGACAGTAACTCTGAACAAATCATGTAATTTTGGTTTGCTTTGCCTAATAGTCATTCTCTTAGGCTACGTCCACACGTACCCGGGTATTTTTGAAAACGCAGATTTTTCTATGCGTTTGCACCTTTCGTCCACACGTAAACGGCGTTTTTGGTCACTGAAAACGGAGATTTTTAAAAACTCCGGCCAGGGTGGATATTTTCTAAAACTCCGTTTTTGCATTTACGTGTGGACAGAAAAATGGAGAAAACGCAGTGTCAAAGGTGTGCTCATTTTTTGACGTCACACTGTGCGCCACGTTATTATTTCGGTGAAATGAATTTCTACAATACTGTTACTGTTAATTCTACTCTCTGCACTGTTTAAATGCTTACATATACACACACAGTTACTGTCCCTCCACACATACGACTCGGTTCTGCTTCTATGCCCCAGCTTTGTTTACTTTTTCCCACTGAGGCTTCTAGACTTCTGATTGGCCAACATTTCTGCACGGTTAGGAATATATCGCCACCTGTTGCTTTGGCATGTTCCTAGCAGTGTTTTCCTTCATTTCTGCCTTTACGTGTGGACTGGATTATTTTTTAAAACGAAAACGGAAAATCTCCATTTTCAAAAATACCCGTGTACGTGTGGACATGGCTTAAATTGACCTTGAACACATATGTAAACATGATAGCGACCTATTCAGTTAGCTGACTGACTTTTACCAGCTGATTTCAACACGTATTTCAACAATATATCAACTTTTTTTAAACTAATAGGACTTTCTGCAAAGTTTGGATGCATTCACCGGAGCGAACGAACGGATGACTGAAAAAAAAAAACAGTCTGACAAGACTGCAGCTTTGCGTTTCTGCCACAGCTCTCATTTACGTTTCAGGTGAGTTACTTAATTTAGCGAAACAACTAGTTCGACACTCATCACTGTTAAAATAAAAGTACAACATGAGTCTGTCAAAAACAACACATTTAATGGACGTACTTGGATCAGCCAAAGTAAATGCTAACATTATGTTACAGCTTCTGCAGCTCGTTTCTCTGGCTTTTGTTAAAATAACTTACCGTTAGTGCGGGGATGCTTGAGCCCTCGTCAGTTACTGAAGAACTGGCGTTAGTTTGGTTGATTGGGGCCGTCCTTTCACCTGCTCCAGGTAAACCGTGGCGGGTTGATCCATCCTCCTCATCCGCTTCCACTCCGAGAAGGTGACGCGCGTGTGTCCGCTTTACGTGATAGTAGAAAGAGTTATATACTCTGTACTCACTCGGACAGCCATCAATTCCACACACCACGCGAAAGTCAGGGCTGCGGCTGTGCATGGTATTAATGTGACTCAAAAGTTGTCTCAGACTCAATGCTACAAACACGTAGCATATAAAGCAACGCCAAGTCATGTTGGAAGCTAGTATGTTTCATTCGGTAGCGCGGGCTGCAGTTGTGCCGTAAAATAACTCGTTACCATGGTTAAACGCGCCTGCTAAATTGTCGTAAATGTGGGGGATAAAGTAAAAAAAAATTTTTATTAACCTATAATAATTAACGTTATTTTGCAATGCACAAAGACAGTTGTTTGGTTTAAAAACCAATCAATCATCCTTTTAGGATTTTTGGGCCAAAGAAATGTCAGGCAAATTGAAGACGAACTTCGTTTCTGGCTGTCGTGAATGATCTGGTGGACATCTTAAGTTCATGTAGACACGTGCCTGCCACTACTGTCCCAGAGTTCTTTGCATTCGCGTTTCATTGGAAGTAAGTTAAAATGTATTATACAGTGCTCATTTTTTGTACATATTACACTCCTTTCGAAAGTTCTAAATGTTTTGGTGTGTTTATATTGTGTAACGTTGCAGCCGAACAGTGACTGGACGAGGCAAGCTAACGCCAAAAAAGCTAACTAGTGTGCTAAGTAGGCTAACAGCATGGAAGGACTGGATGAGGTCACAGTGTCGGTTTTAAAGGGTAATGTATGCAAATTTATTTTTAAACAGATTAAATGGACTTATGTTTTACATAGGTGTATGAACACGGAAGTGTGCAAATTACATTATTTTATAAATAATGTCGTTGATGATGTTTAAGTAATTTTTTTACCTTCCATTTCATGTGATCATTTCCTCATTTTAGGAACATTTGTAGTTATTTGTTTTACTTATGCAAGTGTATTTATTCATCCTTAGAGGTGGATAATTCTCAGTAACATTTACCAATTTACATTTAATTGATTAACTTTTGGGGAAAAAAGTACTTAAGAGTAGTTTTACTGCACTATAGTTTACACTTTTACTTGAGTAGATTTGTAAAGAAGTAACTGTACTCCACTACATTCCAAAAAGCTCAGTTCCTTTAATAATACCTAAAGCTGGATAAAAATTCAGTTCAATACAATTTTAATGAAGTGTCAACTTTCATAGTCTCATCTCTCATGCAGTTTCCTTTGTAGGGCATAATTTCATCTTGCTATGTTTTTCTTCCAATGTGTTAATAGCTGCAAACATCAGCGAGGGAATGATGGGCACCCTGTCTCGTGAAGACTTGCAGGATCTTTTCCCAGGCCCAGAGAACTTTTTACGGAGAAAAGCTGTCTGGCGTGCCTGTCAGGATGTACTGGAGGTCAGTTTCCCAGTCACTCACCACCACTTAAAATTGGCATCGTCGTGTTTTTGTCCGATTACAACTAGTTTAACCGTGGGCAGAGTTGAATGGCTCTTCACTATTCCCCCCTCTCCACACACACACACACACACACACACACACACACACACACACACACACACAAAAATTGCGTTTTGCTTTTATTCATTATTATTTATTTTATAGGAATCTGGCCAAGATGACTCAAAATCTTCAACCAGCTCCTCCATTAATGAGTCACCCAAGCAACAGACATCCACTACTGTAAATGCAACTGCTTCAAAATGCACAAGTTCTGAAAAGGTTGTGAAGTTATTCTATCCAGAATATGTATTGCACACTGACACTGAGCTTGAGCAAGTCCGCCAACAATACTTTGAGTTGTCAAAGAAAGGTGAAGAGCGCAGCTGCAAAATGTCAAAGGAGCTCAGATGTCGGCTCATCCGAAACACCATGACTAGTATGATTGCAATCCTGAGGGCAAAAGGGGATGGAGAATCGCATAGATACCCATCAAAACCAGAAATTACAGCAATGGCAAAGAGAATAGTGCAGTACTACCCTATGCTACAGGACCAAGGCATCAAGAATACATGGGTAAGTGAAATGCATCCACTTCAATACCAAAGTGTTTCATGTTGGACATTTTAGTAGTGGTTGGAAAAATGTATTAAATGTCCTATACAGGTTACTGTGTACACACAGCTAAACAAAAGACTGCAAAATGTGAGATCCCCCCAAAAAGCCACTCCAGATGGGAGACATTCAAAGAGGTAAGGCTGCAACTAATTAATTTTAATTTTAACTATGATAATTCTGTTATTCATTTTCCTCATTAATTGATAAGTTGTTTAGTCAGTACGATGTTTGAAAGTTGTGAAAGTTTTTCCCCAAAAGTCTTCTTTTGTCCACAACCTGACAATTTTAATTTCAACGATAGAGGACAAACAAAAAAGCTAAAATCATGTTTGGGCATTTTATTAAGGAAAGAAAGAAGTGATCCAATGTGATCAATCAAGTATTTGGTGACCTGCCTTTAGTTTCCTCACCTGTTTTAGCATGAAAGGAAGAAGCACTTTGTGTTACACTTTGTATATATGAAAATGGCTATACAATAAAGATATGAATTGATTGAGTTTATAGTTGATAACTAATTGATTAACTGACTAATCTTCGCAGCTCTGCCAAGAGGCGATGTCTTGATCAGCCAAGTGACGTAGAAGAAATGGATTCAAGTGACTCAACAATCATTCTGGATCTGTCCACAGAAGGGAGGAGCAGCCCAGAGTCGGCCAGTAAAACAAGTGAGTTAGAAGGTGAGTTTCAACTTTACATTTACAAACTGTGTGGTCATCATAAAAAAATAAAACAAATATACCTGCATGTTGAGTCAAGATGGCAGTCCTGACATGACGGAAGTAAAAGGCTTTAAAATGGTCATCAGAAAATGATAACTACATCACATTTTTCCTGTTTTATCATCAGTTTGTTAACATTTCTGTGGAAATTAATGTTAATAAAGTATTGGTATTAATAAAAGCCAGTATATTATAAATTTAAAGAGTTTGGTACTGTGGTGTGTTTATAGTATAAGTCTGTGCAACATCACTGTCTCTAACCACTCAGTATATCCTGTAAAGTAATGTTTTTAAAAAACAATGTGCCTCACTAGAGGCTTTTCTCTTTTTAACTGTTTTTTAATTTAGGTTCCAAACTAATTTTTAAAGTGTATTACCCTGACACAAAATATCTCTTTGCTATGTCTTTAAGGAAAAAGGAAAGCACAAAACCTACTTGAAGAAGAACCCTCTACCCTGCCAAGTCCTAATAGTGAGTCCATCCAACTGCCGCTGTGTGTGTGTGTGTGGGCACATCTTTATAGGGGTGCACTTGTGTGCCTACATATAATTGTATATGATTGCATGACCATATGTAAATTGGCATTTACATGGTAAATATTTTGAAAAATGAATAAGTATTTAATAGTTAAGTTCAGAGCTGTATTTTTTTTTTTTTTAAGATTTAACTCCATTAAAGTATAGTCTATAGACACTTGTCATTTTAATGACATAATTAATGACAGATTTTTTTTTTAAAGTGAGAGACATTGTTTATGTAATTTTGTGTCTTGCAGCAAACAAGCCTGCAGATATCAACAGTCCAGACACCCACTGTCCAGCAACCTTGGCCAAACACTACAAGACCCTACAAACTTTGTTTAAAAGAAAAAACCCAAACCAGCAGGATGTCTCTCAGCTCCTGGATTTGGAATTTTCAGCCAGAAGAGCATTCATTGATTCAAATACTATTCGCGAGGAGGACAGACACAAAAAGGTTCTAGAAGCATATCCTTGCTTCAAGGACATTGGACATGTAAGTCATTGTTGAATCCATGTGATTCAAGCCAAACAATGTTTATCATACCAACTTCTTGCTCCTCAGTGATGCATTGACATGTTTGTATTGGTATGCTGAATATTTTATAGGTGATGGAGGAGCTTCATCGCATTTTGGATAAAGAAAATGCCAACTTCATCAATGAACTGAAGGGAAGATGGCAAGATTTCTGCCAGAAGGTGCAGTTTTTTGGTGTATGGAAAAAGACGCTGAAGCCCCCAATGGGAATGGATAAAGGTAAGCAATGATGTTTTGGTGTTATTGGTCATCAGAGTATAGTTTGGATCTTTACGGACTACTGCTTTAACATGCTTAAAGTAATGTCACTGAGGACAGGAGGAGGAGAATTTGAAAATTTAAAGGCCTAATCCCCCACCCCCCCTCTCCTTCTTGAAGGAGCTGAAAGCCGCACCTTTACTAGTTACGCGCAGGGAAAACAGACTCAACGCTACAAAAGGCTAAAAATACAAACCAACAGGCCGGTTTAGGAAAAGGTTGTTGTGTAGGCTCACTACACAACATACAATGTAAGATAAATCCCTTTTTGTTCCCCCTCCCCTCCTCAGCATTAAGTTTTACAGACTAACATTAATGCAATGTAAGTCAATGTAGGTGTAGTTAGCATTCAAGCATAAGTCATATTAGCCTACTGTAAACACAGTATACAACAATTATCTACACCATTTAGCATTTTTTAGGTTACTGTGACAAGTTTAAACTATGGATTACAGCTTTAACTTTCATGTGCTAGTGTCTTGTTGTTCACCTTTTCAATCCACGATGGTTGTCACTGGCCAAATATTTGTTGTTGTTGTTTTGTTTTTTTTGATCTTGAGGATTTTGTTTAAGTGTGGTAATGAGATGATGATTCTTTCTTCTGTATAGCTGAACAGGCTCTTGAGATCCTACATGTGCTGCCATCACTGTTCCCATCCACCTCTGCTCCTCCAAAGAGGGCACGTGATGCGAGTGAGGCTCTGGTGCATGTCCTTGAGGTGAGTTGTGTAAAATGTAGCAGTTGTTTTTTGTTTTTGTTCTTTTTGGGACAACAGTATTAAAAAAATGCTTCTTCTGATGAGTGCCAAAGTATTTTATATTCACATATTATATGTTCTAAGCCTTCAAAAGGCACCTAAAACACATTTTTGGAATGAGGGTTCTCACAGGTTAGATCTCTGTGACCAGTAAATACAAACATGGATGCATTACGTGGTAGCACATTTTTATCACCTCAATGACACCTAATTAAATGTAGCCTTGATTTTCTGTTTTTCAGGAAGGCTGGACAGATGTGAACAGTAATTCCATCGAGAATAATTAAAAGTAGCAATTTCAGATGTGTTTTCTCAGAACCTCAACTTTTGTTGTAATTTAGCTTTAGTTATGTGTTTGAAACAAAAGTGCATCATCCTTACAAAAGTATGTCCGTGTTATGTGTTAAAGGACCAAGAAGACCCTAATACCTATCTGATGAAACGTCCTCTCTCCTGCCAAGTCCTGATTGTGAGTCCATCCAACTGCATCCTAGCGGTAGGAGATGTGTCAATAACCACGTTTCCAAAAGACTTGGTTACCGAGGGTGCTTTATACCTTATGGCCTACTATTACACCCTTCACCTTACATACCCAAAGTGTGTAGCCACTCTGCTTTCCGTCATACAGACGGAGGTTCTCTTGGACAAAATCCATGAGAGAGATCTCACATCATCTTACAAGAAGAGCATGGCTGAGTGGACTGCTTTTATTGGCCAGTAAAGCCAATATGGTCAGATGGACTATAGGAAAGCACTTCCTCTCTCCTTCCACGGCTACTACAGTCCATGTTGGTTGTGATTGATTTTTGTTTGTAATTTGGTCAGGTTAGCCCAGTGTTATAATTAAGGGTGCACAATAATATTGGCTAACATGCCGGCATTTTGTGTTTGGTTTGTGCAGTGCAGACAGCCTCGCTTTTAGTTAATTTTAAGATTTTTTTTTTTTTTTTTAATGAGTTTAGACAGAGGACTATTCAGAAAATAGGCTCTACTGTGAAAGAGTAAATTGACTAAGCTGAGACTGACTAGTTTGGTATAAAAGTAAGAATTGCTTTATTGTGTATTGGCTAGTACAACTGTAAAATATTAGATATAGCTGAAAAATCAAATACTGTGCATCCTTAATGATAATGTTATGGTATTGTTTGAAGAATGTGGTCAAATGTTCATGTTAAAAGCACTTTGTAATAATAAACGTTACAGGTTGAGGAGTTTTAGCCTAGCAGTGTTTGTCTGTACTTTGCCTGTGCAATGCACATATGTTACAGGTGTGTTTAGTGTTAGATTGGGCAGGGGAAAAAGTCACTGCAAAATGGCTTTCTTTTATGTAGTCCCCTCTGTTTATGGGGTTTTATCAATAAAGTTGTTGCTTTTGAAGTCTATAGTTCTCTTTTTTTTTCTTTTTTTTTTGTCTTATAAGCAGTAGGTAAAAGTCTTGAATATGGGGTAAATGCACTAGAAATAGAGAATTATTACAAAAAAGATTGCCTAATACTAGTAAAAGAATGCTAACTTTAGTACATTTTGTCTCGAAATGCCAATTTCTAATCTTATTTCAAGTAAGGTGTTGGACTTAAATCTAGATGGGTGTCACGTTTTTAGAACTGAAAACAAGTTATATACACTGAAAACAATGAGGATGATGTTGGGAGGTTTATAGAAAAAATGCTTTTTTTGAGGCGAAAATACTACTTTTGAGCACCACAAACTTATTATGAGACACAAAAACTTCACAACACTAGTAAAATATAGCTAAGAATGAGTTTTTCCAGCTAATTTCAAGATCTTGTAAGGCTTGATTCACTGTCTTATTTCAAGAAATCTTGTCAAGAGAATTTTCACTTGTTCCATTGGCAGATTTTTTCACTTATTTCAAGCAAAAAATAACTTGTATTAAGTTTTTTTTTCTTGTTTTTGGAGGGCCATTTTTTCCAGTGTGTAATAGGGCTTTATTGACTAATAAAGAGGATTAACCAACATATCAACACACAGAGTGTGTGACCAAAGCTCACGGTATCTGGAGACAGGAGGAAGTTGCCACAAGCTACTGCTGCGAGCATATTTGAGCTCCTCCCTAGCACTGCAGCACTGTGATAAGCAGCAACAGCAGCAGCAGCATCTGTATGTTGGGGTTGCTCCAGTACGCTGTAGCGCTGCCAGAGGATAATTTAGATCCTTTCCCATTTACCTGCTCCCCACACAGAGACATAGCAGCTACACTATGTTTTGTATTGAGAAAGACTGAGAAGAAGTATGCCACCCCCAAGGGCGGTGCACTTTCAAACACACACAAATGCAGGACTGGAAACTGTATGAAAATGAATAACTGTCATAAATCCATGCAAATGCTTCATCACGTTGAACAGGCCCTAATAGCTGCAAGTAAACAGAATTTTGCCTGCTATGTAAATTAGATATTTTGATTCGAGGTACTGGCAGCTAAATGGTTGAGTAATTTCCCAGGCAAATTTTAATTAAAATAGCAGACGCTTGCTGTTATAAAGGAAACAGGCATCTTTGTCACCTGATGTTGCGCGTAAGGCCAATCACTTGACACACACGCGTGTCACACACTCGCCCGTCATTTCACATGACATTAAGCTGCGAAACAATAAATAAATAAATAAAAACTGTGACCTTGTGGACTTCCGCAAGCGATTTTAGGAAGCCTCCAAGGGGTGCTTTAAGATGCAGAAAGAACATATGGTGAAACCTGTCAAGAATATGGTATGAACACTTACAGGACAGAGAAACATCACAGGCCTCCGGATATGCAAGTTATGAGATTGACATAGATGGATGTTGCGGAAGAAATATGCTAGAGTGGGGAGAGTGGCCATAAGCTTATGATAGATGTGAGTGCCACAAGGAAGGGAATGTGTTTTCAATGTACATCATCCTTCTGCTTGACAGATAGAGGTAACGTCTGCCGAGGTGCATTTAGCCACACATAACGCTCTAATGTTCCCATTCTCATTTTCACTGTGAACACAGAGTGTGCGCTAGAATTTACATATCTTTACAATAACATTTTTTGCAAAACATTAAAGGTTGAACATGTGCAGTCACATGGAACTTTTCTGTGTCTGTGGACTGTAGACCTTTCTGCTGGACTGTATTACTACACAAGAATTGGGTGGGTGGGTGGGGGGGGGGGCATTAACTCATTCACTGCCATTGACGTCTATAGACGCCAATGGCAGTCAACGTAAGTTGAACTGAAGCCCACCAGCAGTAAAAGTAGACCTGCAAGGAGGTGCAGGGTTTGCGCACGTAAGGGATTGCGCAGTGAGACAAAAATGTGGTGCAAGTCTTGTTGTGTTTCACTGCCAGCCATTTGAAAATGGCTGGCAGTGAATGAGTTAATAGCTTATACTTTGTCATTTTTTTGATAATAATATATTTGTGGAAGTTGATAATCTTTCAATAAATATTCATGTATGACTGGCTTTTTAACAGTTTTACTGGGGTTGTGGTTAAAGGGGTTTTGCACAATTTTCGGTAATTCATACCGCCACTGGCCACTTCATTATTGCAGCTATTTAATTGTTTGTTAAGGAAACTATCTAATCAGGCAATTACATGGCAGCAACTTAATGCATTTAAGCTTGCAAGCATGGACCAAACAATCCGTTGAAGTTCAAACTAATTATTAGAATGGGAAAAAAGCGACTTTGAAACGTGGCATAGTTTTTTGGGTCAGATCTGGGGGGGGTGGCTGTAGCTCAGGTGGCAGAGCAGGTCAGCCACTAATCAGAAGGTCGGTGGTTCGATCCCAGGCTGCCTCCTGGCTGCATGCCAAATATCCTTGGGCACGATACTAACCCCATGTTTGCCTACTGGTGGTGGTCAGAGGGCCCGGTGGCGCCAGTGTCTGGCAGCCTCTCCTCTGTCAGTGTGCCCCAGGGCAGCTGTGGCTACAATGTACCTTGCCAGTGTGTGAATGACTGAATGTAGTGTAAAGTGCTTTGGGGTCCTTAGGGACTGAGTAAAGTGCTATATATATATATATATATATATAGGCATTTTACCATCTGTAGTATTTCAGAAACTGCTGATCCACTGGGATTTTCCTGCACAACCATCTCTAGGTTTTACAGAGAATGATCCAAAAAGGGAAAAAAATATACAGTGAGCATCAGTTCTCTGGGAGAAAATACTTTATTCAAGCTGATAGCAAAGCAACAGTTACTCAAATACCACTTGTTACAACAAAAGTATGCAGAAGAGCATCTCTGAATGCACACCTTGAACCTTGAAGGAGATAATCTACAGCAGCAGAAGACCACACCAGATGCCACTCGCACCAGCTCAGAACAGGAAACTGAGGCTGCAATTCAAAGGCTGACCAAAACTGGACAGCAAGAGGCTGGAAAAACATCGCCTAGTCTGACAAGTCTCAATTTCTTCAGCAGCATTCAGATGGTAGGATCACATTTTGGTGTAAACAACACAAAAGCACAAATCCATCCTGCCTTGTATCAAGAGTTCAGGCTGCTGGTTATAGTGTAATGGTGTGGAGCATATATATTAGAGACACACATGGGGCCCCTTAGTATCAACTGACCATTGCTGAAACAACACACCTACCTGAGTATTGTTGCTGACCATGTCTGTCCTTTATGACCTCAGTGCATCCATCTGCTGAGGGTTGCTTCCAGCAGGATAGTGCGCCGTGTCACGAAGCTCAAATCATCTCAAACTGGTTTCTTAAACATGACAATTTTGGGTCCAGTGATGATTTCTCAAATGGCTTCCACAGGCCCATTAAAGGGTGGCTGTGGCTCAGGTGGTAGAGCTGGTCGCCTACCAGTCGGAAGGTGGATCGATCCCCGGCTCCTCCTGTCCATGTGTTGAAAAATCATTGGGCAAGATATTGAACCATGAGTTGAGGGGGGTTCGATGTCTTGTGCGAGTGTGTGAGTAATAGATAAAACCACTGAATGATTATGTGTGTGATTGAGTACTAGAAAGAGCTTTGATTGCTCAAATTGAGCAGAAAGGTACTACTGTATATGCGTACCAGTCCATTTACCATTTACTACATTCAGCACATCTCAGTGCAACAAAGCACCTTTGGGATGTAGCAGAACAGGAATTTTCATCGTGGATGTGCAGGCGACAAATCTGCAGCAGCTGTGTGATGCTGTCATGTCAGCATGGACCAAATTTGTGAGGAGTGTTTCTTTGCACTTTGTTGAATCTGTGCCAAAATTAAGGACCTTCTGAAAGGTCCACTTGGGTACTGGCAAGGTTGTAGCTAATAAAGTGGCTGGTGAGTGAATATTTTCCTTGTTAGTGAATAACGGTTAACATTGACCGATTTAAATGCAGTCATTGTGATGCAGCGGAAAAACTTGGCAACCACAGGTGTTCCTAATGACATCCTGTCCTTTAAGGTGTAAAGCCATAGTTAATGTGATTAGTAACACCTCAGTTGACATAATTCGAGTGAAAAAGGCCACTGTGAAGAGGATTTATTGACACCACTTGCATATCTGTTAACAAGCTTCAAATGTGAACAACTGTGGCCCAGTTTTAGCTTCCATACACGTGAACAAAAATAAATCAAGAATAATGATAAAAAAAAAAATTAATATATTGTATTCAACAGGTGCATTATCAAACAATATGTATAGGTTATTTTCTTCCAGAAACACAAAAGTAGCAAAAAAAAAACAAGCCAAGTGTTAAAATGAGAACTCAGACATGTTTTACAGATGACAGCTCTATAAAACATCCACAAATTGGTTTGCTGCTTTCAATAAAGGATTTGTAAACACTTCATAATATTGGCCTTGTGAGAAACTTGTTAAAGCTTCTCTGCAATTGAGAGACTTTAACACCTTTGTAAAGAAATTTCATCCAGAGAAGAAGTTATAACTCTGAGAGAGCTGAGTACTAACACTGTGCCAGTGTTCCCTCGTGCTGGGGACTGGGACTGATCTCCATATTTATCCTGAAGTTATCTTGGCCACAACTAGCTTCAAAGTTGGCTTTCATGCAAGCTCTGCGGTGTTGATAAGTTTTGACTAATTGACAGTTATTTTGAGTTAACAAGTGTTGACATTTCTCACATTTCTCATCAGATAAATCAACACCTTTGCAGACAGAGCTCATTATTCAATCTGCTGAGGTGTTTAATTAGTCCAAAGAAAACTGGCAACATGTTGATTTTTAATAACTCATTATTTATTTCTTTTTTTTTAGATGCAGAAAAGAGATCATTTTCCTACTCAGCAGGAAGCAGGTTGGGGGCTGTTCAGCAGAGACCTTGGGCTTTTTGCAGGTGGCTGTGGCTATAACTGAACACAGGAACAAGCCGTTCTCTAAAATGTCAGTGTAATTTGAATAAGAGCAGGAATGAAAATCTGACAAGTCAAACTACACCCACCTATGCTTCAGTCTTCTTAAAACTGTGTCACTCACGTCATCTCGTCACGTGACTACAGTTAGGGATACTCCCACACAGAGTGGGTTCTGTAAAGCCACACTTTTTCATCCCATACAGCAAACCTTCAAAACCTTTCAGTGACTAACAACCACTAAAGCACATGTTCCCATTATATTCGACAATGCATTTTATTTTTTATAAAAACCCACAGGCAAATCCTTAATTTGCCGGAGGATTTGTCCTGTTAAATGACAACAAAAATGGCATCTGCATGTCCTTAACAGACGGGAGATGACTGGAGGCTTTTGTTGCTGTGACATGCATGTATAGTTTCCGCTGCACTCCCACACAAGCTGCGTCTCTCCAAACATTAATGACAAATGTGTAAAAGTTATGAGGTACAACGCAGAGACCTGAGCAAACACAAGCTCAGATGTGCTCAAATATGCCCAGAAGCCTGATTGTTCGTCAACCCCCAGGGTCCTAGAGGCACACAGTTTAGCTCTGCAGTGTCACCCAGAGGTAGCTGGAAAAACATGGCTATGCAAATGATTATTCAGCTTTAATGACAGCAACACAAATATGAATGGCCTATAGTCAATGGTCTTGAATAGATTTGTGATTTGCAATTTTATATTTGGACCACTGCTTTATTTGAACAGTACACATCAGTGCAGGTTGGGTTTTTTCTCAAAGTCTTTTGCAGGGAAAATGCTGTCTGCAGCTTCCTAATCTAGCCCAAACTGGGCCATGAGAGACAGCTCTCCATGTTTGGGTTGAATACCTCCAAGCAGCCGAAGACGGGTTTGTTCAGCCTAATCTCCGCTGTGTGATGTGTGACTTCTTCCCCTGCTGTCGTACTCATGTAATCTGCTGTTTGTGCCGCTTTAAGTCCGGGGAGTAGCAACGGGTTGAAGCGGGAAGACTACATGATGGGAACTGTCATCTCTGCCCCATCGATGGGTGCTGCCAGTATCCTGCTAATCCCCAGAGTAATCCCACCACAACAGAGAAATCAAGCACACCAAGGCAGGCAGGCAGGACAGGGCACTGCAATATTCCAAACAGCCAGTGCATGCTTTAGCACTCATACACACAATGTGCACATATGCAAACAGTGTTAACACAGTGACAGCAGGCGCTTTACATAAAAATTGGCTGTCACGCTTGACGATTGGATCAATGTTTTCAGGTTTCAGCTAATAACAAACAAACAAAAAGAAATGTATGAAGCGGCTAAGGACTGTTTGCTGTTTGACTGAAACAGACTCACATCCCTGATAGGAAAAAAAATGACTCAACTGTATGAATGAGATCTGTGGCACATTTCTACACTGCCATATTGTTTCCTGACCTCCTGAAGTGATCCAAAGGGAGGAATCCCGTCACAATCATCGGAAATGATTCAAGCACAAACACTCTGAACGATCAAACCGTCTTTTTCAGTTTTCATTTTGTTTTCAAGCTCGTGGCGGTGGTTCTGTGAAAGCAGAGGATCACGAGGATCACTCAACCGAGACAAAAAGAAAAAAGGGAAAAAAACTGATGTCACTTTCCTGTGCCATCTCACAGCTGTCTAAAATAGCACAGAACCCAGATGTTTGGCTGCTTCTCACTGCGATGCAAACATTTCTTCCTTGTTATATTTGCTTTTCTCCTTCGCTAATGAGGGGACTTTGATATCTTTGCTGGAGGCCATCTTAGCAGTCAGAGAGATATCTTAGCGATAACAACATAAAGCAACCATAAAGTCTTGACTTCTAAAGGTTTGCTTCCCTGTTAAAGTCAAAAGAAGACACATTTTAAGCAAATATCACACAGCTACAAAGTTCATTAGTTGGAAACTATTTGTCTTTTAGTAATGGGATCATTTGTTTCCTGTTTAGTAATGGAGTAAGCAAGGAGGTTGTTGAGTAAATAAAAATCACTGATGCAATAATCGGGCCTTTAATTAAGCTGCCTACCTCATAAAAGATACATCACCATCCACTCTTTTGTCTCATTCATCTATCATTTATTGTCATTTTTTGCAGCACGGCTCCATAAACTGTGCCAGGTCATTTTCTAGTACAGTTCATGTTTCCAAAACTAACTGTATGGGAAGTTTTCTTTGGAGAATCCTGGATATTTTGTGAAACAATGAAATTGATATTTGCTTTTGAATGTGTTGCTGTTTAGACTGAACTACTGTCCTACTGTCATTTCTTCTCCAGCAGTCTCACAGGGGCAATTCAAAGGTGGCAGTACTTTGATGTCTGAGTCGCTGCTAAATATTAGCACACAAACTCAATAAGTTAAACTTTAATGTTGAACACAGACATTTATGCCAGCATCATTAAATATACAATTTTTTGTTTGATTGATTTTTCTGGGGGGGGAACAGAGTTGTTGTCCTTGGTGCGTCATTGTAAATTTAACTGTAGAATGTTAAATAATTTAAAATTAAGCTGAATGCTCTTGTGCATTTGTAGATGCAAAACAATAGATTTTTATATTTAGAAAAATGAGCTCACCCTCATACGCCTCAAAGTGGTTTGGTCCATTTCTTAACCTTACTTTGCCAACTCTGCAGAGAGGAATGTAAAGCAAAGCACGTGTGGGACATTGTTTTCTTTTTCTTTGTTTGATTTTAACTTCTACCACTTACATAATAAAACTTATTTATGGTTGTAACCAGATTGCATTTTGTCAGCACCATTATCTCCCAGTTGAATCATGTGCTTCAATGCAGCCACCACATTGTTACCGGGGCAGCAACATCTGCCGTTGCATTGTTTATGTTTATAGCAAGCTGAATTAAGCCAATTTTCAAGTGGTCTGGTATTTTATCCTCTCCTCTTGCACATTCTTCTTGGTTCCTCTGTGCCTGTTGTGCCAAAAACACAAACAGCACTGACACATTTATAATACAGAAATGCCTGGAAGGACCTTTTCAGTGTTTTCCGATGTAAAGGAAAACTTCCAAGAATAATATAATGGATTATAAAGGAACAAGGTTGTTCTTTATGGCAGCATCACTGGCTCCATGACAGCTATAGTGGATTAAATAGTCACTACAATACAGTTCGTGTGACAGCTGTAGAGGTCAGACAAGGGGACTAGACAGACTCTTCTATCTGATGCTGGCAGGATGAGAGGGCCTTGACCTAAATTTAATGTTTGCCAAAAGCACATGTACATACTCAGTATGAGGAGATTGTTGGCTGTGCACTTTAACAGTAACAGAGAAGCAAGACTTGATGATAAAGTGATGCCTGTAATGGTAAGAGTGAACGAAAGGGCAAACATGACAGGTTATATAGGTGCAAGGACAATTAAGTACAACGCAGGTGTGCTGCAAAGATATTAATCCAGCTGGAGAGTGGCCCATAAATGCCACCCAAAGGACCGATGAGGCTGATGAGGTTGATGGAGGGGTCAACGTGACTGAACTGCAACACCCCATTGGTTGAACATTAAGGTCATGAGGTGGACCTTCAGAGAATCAGATTGTCAAGGATGAGAAGTGCCGGAGGCAACATTCAATAAAACATGAGAGCAATCTTCTCACCACGAGTAAAAGTACTCAGCTGTTCAACTCCGGCCAGCCCAAACAGATTTCCCCTGTGGGCCAAAAGCACTGCAGCTGCTCGTTCACCACGGCTGGCAATCCACGCTGCCATCAAATCGACAGCCATTGGCAGAAATAGTGCTGGAAATTGGTCAAACTACCACACAGTATCTGACCTCTGACAAAGCTTATCTTGCACATGAAAACGTATGGAGGTGGAATCATAGTGTCTGTCTGCTCCAGCTCCTCTTTCTGCCTCATTAGTTGCTGATATTGGATAGGTTATCTCAGCTTCCAGCACATTTTAGGGTTGCAGCCGGCTCACCTTATCCTGAAACTGCAGCAGTGGAAAGGTTACATTTTTGTGGCAATATCACACCCCAAACTTTTTTTTTCTTTTTTGAATATCATGATTAGATGTGCGCTCACTGCTTCTCCTGAAAGTTTCCTGTGTAGCAATTAAGGTGTGTCAGTGATGGCTACATCCTGGGTTGGTTCCATAGTGAAGGCTGCCTGCTACAGGGCATGAAATGAGGAGGAGACAGATGATAAGCTTCTCTCTCATGCTCTGGGGAGCACAGTCAGTCATGATGGAATGAATCATGATGGGCAGGAGTCTCTGAGTAGGAAAGTATGTTTTACAACCACAATATGGTCAGACACGCTCATTGGGTTCTTGGAGTACTGGAAGCAAGAAAATCCTCAGAAATGATGTGTGATTAAAGTACAGATGCAGTTTGCTTTCCTTTTCTGAACAATACCCCTTAATTAGATCTGAGACGTACACATGTATTTGTTTCGGTTTAGATTTAATTCACTGACGTAAACGGGCATAGCTGTCTAAAATCAGTACAAGTACAGTAGACTGTAAATATTGAACTTACAAGTCTTCCCTTCAACATTCTTAAAGACACTCTGAAAGACCAGAGGGGGCTGCACATCTTAAGCCCAATTTCCTTTCACTGATAGAGTGCCAGGTTCTAGGAATTACCTGGCAAAGCGTGATCAGGTCCAGAGGATTAGCAAGAATATTCTCTTCCAGAAGTCGGAGAACTTTTTTCATTTCCAGAGGGTGGTTTAGGAAAAGGCCAACGAGTGGATGTCAGAGCTCAACTTTAATTTATGTATATTTCTTTTCAAGCTAACTCACAACAGCATGACATGCAGTCTGAGCAGTTAGTCAGCCATGTTATTAGATTTTTTTTTTCTTCTTCTTCCTGGAGTCGATGGTGTGCACATAAGAAGTTCTAGAACAGGCAACATGTCAACAGGAAGTGAACGAGGAGATATGACATTTTGGGATATTTAATCATGCTGTGTCATACAAATGATCAGGTGAAATGCGTGAATGACTAAATATTCAATCAGAAAAGCTGCAGCGGTGCAGCTGTGCTGCCATCTAGTGCTTGGATGCTGCAACTCGCTGCTTGGTGCTGGGTGGGCTTGCAGCAGGGACATAAAGCTGGACTGCAGTCCTTTATCTCTTATTATGAATGTGTGTGTGTGTGTGTGTGCGCCTGTCACTGAGGATTGGGCAGATATGTGCTTTTTTTACTCAAAGCATCTTCTAGTGTTAAGGAGCTGCACATGTCTCTAGCAAGGGGAATCCCAGAGAGAATCCACACAAAGTTCAATAAAAATACTGATCATATAGAAAGGGGCCATGTTCACTGACGAAAAAGCTAAATAAGATGAGAAATGGTCTTTTTGACTTTCTTGCAGTGACTGATGCTACCCCGAGTTAGCATAGCTTAACTTAAGACTTCAGACTGGGGAAATAGATATCCTGGTTCTGTCTAAAGCTGACTAGAAATATAGCAAAAAAATCTAAATAAATCAAACAACAGGAGATCAAAATAATAATGGATGTGCAGTTGTTCAGAAAAGTCATGTTCTATGGTCTTGTAGTTACTGTGAGGCGAGAGTAAGTGTGCTTTGCACAGATAAAACAGTTCAGCTCTGGGAAACCCTCAGGGCGCCTCGGGTTAAAATTTCAGTCATGAAGCACAAAATCTCCTTCTTGTGCCCAGACAGAGGCCTTCATCTTCATCTACTAGAGCTATCTACAAATAAAACTTGAATGGCTGCAATTAACTTAAGACACCTCAAATGTGAAAAGAATTTGAAATCATATTTCACCTGTTAATTTGTCAGTAAATATGACCGCCACAAACCACATTCACTGCTGCTGTAGGCTTCAGTCATCAGCAGGAGCCTGCATATGATAAAAGTCATCATTAGCCCCTAACTTTGCCTTAAGGTAACAACTTTCCATAACTGAACAGTGTGTACTCTCTGAGAATCACACAATTTGAATCTCTTTAGGTCACATAACAAGCTACCAAAGAAAACTACACATGCTCAGTTACAGTGCCAAAAGTGGAAGCAATCCTTTTGGACCTAGAGTCGGAATTTCTTTCATCACTTCAGGTGATACAGATGTCACCTTGAGTTTTGTTATTGCTCTGCTGTCCTCCATGGGCGGCCGTTGTACTGTGGCTCCACTCAGTGATTGACTGTGTATGCACCAGACGAGCAGCACCAGGACAGAGCCACTTATCACTCCGGGAGCAATGGATGACCCGGGAACAGACATGCAGCCCGGACCACGCACTGAGTCATCTGTCTGCCAGCTGCCTAGGTGAACCAGAGGATGAGGAGATGAGCGGAACTAAGATTTAGTGCCAGCCCTTCCTCATATTATCTCCCTCACACCATTGCTCATGATGCTACATTTCCTGGAGCTAAGAGCCACTGGAAGAGACTTTACAACTGGGGGATAATGGGGCAGCTGAAGGATGAGGAGAGCCGTGTAACACCATCGGGTCCGTGCTGTTATCGGTATTTCTAATTAAAATTAGACTCCCGCTTTGCATATTTGTCAAGCTCAATAAGTTTGCTCAGAATTGGTGTGTCAGCACTGACGCAAGGGCATATCGACAGCTGTGCACCGCTGCCAGCTTGACAAATGTCAGAACATTTATTCTCAAGGAAAGGAGATTACAGTTTGATCATAAACGTTCCCTTCACCCTTATCCTCAACCTCTTCTGTTCCACAGTGTAAGATTATTAAAGCTGTGAGTGCATCGATGGATGACCATGCCAGGGGATTAAATCTATTTGCCACAAAATAAATGTACATCTGATCAAACAAGAAAAACTCAGCTACAGCATTCGTACATAAAATACGAGCTCTTTCCATAATTGTCTGCGTGTGCGGTTCAGTCAGCTGTTCAGTCTGCTGTTTGTGAGGCAGCGAGCCACACAGAGAGACACATCTTTGCATCCAGGGAGAGCACAGGGAGAAATGGTACATTCAGTGGAGTTGACAGGTACCTACCTCTGATTCAGTGTGATTTATTTCCACATAGAGCCCGGACGTGGCCAGTGCATCGGCAGGTCAATTTGGTTTGGGTAGAAGAAGAGTTCTCTGATTGATAGAGAGAGGGCCAGCCATGTTCTCTACGCTTGGCTCCCCCTCCATCAGGGCCCCTGCTATGGCCGATTAATCCTAAACACACAGAGTAGAGGCTCAGGCAGGGATTTTGTGTGCATTTGTGTGAGCTTCCATCTCCAACCTAACACTGGCTTTTCCTGGAATTAAACTGTTTCATGGTCGTTTTTGGAACTGGACTTTTATAGACAAATATTTCTGGTATTTACATTACCTGCATTAGTTGCAGAAATGGTGTCGCCACTAGATGGCAACATCTGCTTAATTAAAATTGTTTTTCTATTACTGTAAAACAGATGAGTTAAACCAATATTATCTTAATGAGTTATTTGGTATGTCAGAAAGTCCTAACCAATAATTAAACATAAACCAACATTTCTCTTGAAGACTTATGTATTTTAAATGTCTAATTTCCCATCAAATCGTTGTTGCCCAACTCTTTCAAGAAACCGACATGTGCCTTAATTCATATAGGCTACTTCTATATGGAAACCACCTTTATTGTTTAAAATCGCTACCCTTCCATTAACCTTTAGCAGCTAACACCATGAACTACTATCTTAGCAGTTTCACCAACATTAAGGTAACAATTTTTTACATTTTTATGTCTTTTTCTAGCTATTTCCAGCATTTATCCATTACCTTTACCTCTTCTTTTTAAGCATTGCCCGTTGCTTTTATCAAAGAGTTTAGCATTGCCGTTAAACCGTTTTAGCTAGCTATTGCTGATAACCAGCAATAGCTTTTAGCTATTAGCCTCTTTAAAAGTTTTCTTACATATTCATACAAATTCCTTCTTGTTTTTAATACCTTTATTGAGTGCCTCTCGGCTCACTTTAAAGCTTTTCACTTGTGTATTGTCAAAACATGATCTTCAGTCATATTTTAGCCAGCTTATATAGATATGTTCTTAAAGTGCACTCCACCATCTTTTCCCTGTAAGAAGCACCGTATGGCCTACCCTTGTTTGTTTACATTTCCATTTACATGTGGCTTTCATATATGCAATCAATAAAACAAAATCATTTCCTTTTTTCCCCACCAGACTACTCTGTAGTCTCAAACACAGGCAAACGAAGGAGAGCGAAGAGCCGCTGACTCTCCTCTTTATCAGTCAAAACAGCATAGCCAGGCTGCTCCCTGTAGTTCACTTCAATCCCTCTCTCTTGTGCCTCCTCTCAGTGCACACCCTAAGCCTGGGTGTGTTGGATGAGACTTAATAGACCCTACGCCCCTCACAACTTCAAGGCGCAGTATGGTCAAAGTGCTGCCTGATGTCCCACTGACCCAGCCCACCTCTGAGTATCTGTCCAAGGTCTCTCTTTTTGTGTGACTCCCCCCAACCTGCCCGCTTTTTATCCCTTTATCCAGGCATGAGATCAGAATTCCAGATCAGGATTAGGGTCAACGTCGGGATCAGTTGTATCATATATCTACTGAAGCATCTCTCTTTCTCCTCTCTGGCTTTGCTCGTCCACCAAAAGATGTTTTATCTTGTGTTCTCCTCTCTCCTGGAGATGAGTGACACATCAGAGATAGCCTTCAACTAATCCTATCCTTTATGCTCTGTGAAAGGAAGTTGCGAGCATGTAGCCCTTTCACACTTTATTTGTTGTCATTTGAAATCATGCTTAATGTCATGCTCAGTTTCAGATGGGGAGCTCTGTGCCTTTTTAAATTTCACTCAGTCTGTGATGCACCGCTCAGAAACAGGGGAAACTTAAACATCAAAGCGAAACAAGAATTCTTCCAGTCCAACTGTTGGTTATTGTTGGAGCTGCTCCAGGAAAATAGCTGATGATGTGTTGGCTGCGTGCCCTTCAAAGCCCACATTGTCTTTGGTTGGAAAATTTTAAGTGTCATCATTATACAAAACTGGAATCAGACAAATCATAATATATAACAGGCAGTGATCACCTTTTTTCTTTTCTATTGACATAAAGAATTATATACCTGTGTCTGGTACTGATACATTTCTTTAGGTAAATGTAAGTCATCTTAGCTGGAACTGTAGTCACTAAAATCCTTCACTTGTCAGCTGTGTGTGCCCATTTCTCCAGCAGGTGGTGCTGCAGAGCTGGCAATCCTACTGAAAGAAGCTCAGGCGAAGTTTTAGACTGTAAGACACATCCCCAGACCTTTACCTGACCTCCCCTTCCTCTCTCCTGCACACACCTTGTCAGCGGGCTGGGCCTTATCTCTCTCTGACTGAACTAAGCCATTGAGTGCACACTTGACCTTGTCATTATCTTGTACCTGGCTTTGTTTCCACTCTCATTTCTCCCTTTTGTGTGCTCACTGTCTTTCCCTTTCCGCACTATTTGAACAAAGATAAGAGCAGAGTCTATTTACTAGCTCAATAACCCCTCCCATATACACCCAGACACGTTTTGTTTATGAAAGAAGCCTTGTGATATTTCAAAGAGAGGCACTGACCATGACCTTCTGTGGTAGTTTGAGGTTACCATTCAGCACCACTAAGTCTTTTTCCTCTCATTTGCAATGCAGAGGAAGAAGAGAAGATCAAACTTTTTATGTGAAGTACAAAGAGTATTAAATACTGTATATGGGCGCTCTTCCTGTTAAATGTTAAACACACAACACACAAACTTCACAGAGTGAATTAACTTGGGCTATAAAGAAAGGAAGGAAGAGGAAGAAGATTTAGGCCATTAATCTTGACATTTATGTGCAAGATGAAGCCTAAATAATAAGAAAAATATAATTTGCAGGGGACAGTAACAGCCCCAGCTTCGTCATCAAAGCTTTCAATGTCCCTGTGTCCTCACAAAATGTCAGTATTGTGCAAAACTACAAAGGAAACTCCAGCAACAAGTGTTTACTGCTGTTAACCTTAATTCAAATCCACTATACTTTACCAGTGTCCAATAGTCAATATAAGACAGCTGGAATAAACCAAGATTCACCTAAATGATATAGCATTTATGTGGACTTTTCGGTTAGTAACATTGTAACCTGTAACCATAATCTGATTCAGTTTTACTTATATCACAACAACAGTCGGCTAAGATGTGATTCAGCCAGTGGTTGGCTTACTTCATCTGTGTCAGTATGAAGCTGTTATGACATCTTTGAAAATAGACTTAACCATTTTCTTTCTAAGAGTTGAATCAGAGGATAGCACTACTGTAGTTGTTGTTCTCAAAGGGGGGGGATAGTTTAATTTTAATGGAGAGAGACAGAGTATCAACCAACAAAAACCCAAAAACAAATTTCATAAAAGTTAAAAACTGTTTTCCGTTTCAATGAGTGAAATAAGTATTTGATTCCCGAGCAAACGTGACTTATTTCTTAGTACTGTAGTTGTACAGCAGGAAGATGTTTCTTGTAGTTGTTCACCAGGTTTGCATCTCAACAGAGATTTTGGGCCATTCCTCTTTACAGAAACTCTCTAAATCCTTCAGGTTTCTTGGCTTCCACTGGGCGACTCGAAGATTCAGCTCCCACCACAGATTTTCTATAGGAATAAGGTCCAGAGGCCACTCCATGACCTTAATGTGCTTCTTCTTTATCTTTTCTTTCGTTGCCTTGCAGATAGGTTTAGGATCATTGTTGTTCTGTAAGACCAATCCACGACATCTCTTCAGCGTTCTGGCTGAGAGAAGAAGGTTCTCATCCAAGATTTTACAGTACATGGCCCCGTCCACTGGACCCTTAATATAGTCAAGTTGTCCTGTACCGTTAGCAGAAACACAGCCCCAAAGCATAATGTTTTCTCTCCTGTGTTTGACTGTTGGGTTGGTGATCTCAGGGCAAACTAAGCTTTTCTCTTCCTCTAAACAAACGGGTCAAGTTGATACCAAAACATTTAGTTTTATCTGACCACTTCACATTCTCATTTAGATGTTCACTGGTAAAATGAAGACGGGCCTATAAGGGAAAGGAGAAATTGGGGCCACCACCTGACTGAGAGCAGTTGATTATCCTTTTATATTTCTTCTACAATTGCACGATCAGTTGTCACCTTCTCACCAAGCTTCTTGTTGATGTCTTGGAGCCTGTTCTAGCATTGTGCAGGTCTACAATCTTTATCTTGATGTTCTTTGACAGCTCTTTGGTCCTGCCCATGGTGGTGAAGTTGGAATGAAAGAAACTGATTATATGGATGTTTTACTAATTAACATTATTCTTGTGGGAATGCTACATGATGATTTAGAAACACAGAAATAATTTAAGTAGTTATAAATTTAAAAAACAATGGTCTTGTTTCATATTCCTTTAGTGTTATATATGTGTTTATCATCCATTTCCCCCTAGTAGTTACAAAATCCTGAGCATCAAGGAGGAAATACACATGTAGAAGACAATTAACAGACTGCAACTGTATCAGACAGACACAGTCTTATGTTAAGGTAAAGGTAAGTTTAACACACTGAGCAGTAGATATTGTCTATTTTTGTCACATAATGTCTTCACTGTATTATTCTTACAAGGAATATATGATGGAAAACTGCGATTATCGTCAAATAGCTCATTCTCACCAAAACTGACTGATGTGGTCAAGTTTCTCAGTCGCCTTCAAAATTATAATACATATGCTATCCATAGAACAAGCCTTAATATATCTGTCCATCAAAAAGTTCACTGACAGCATGAGGAGAGATGGTGCTAGCCTTTGATTCTAATGCTAAGAGCATAATTTATGTAAGATGTTTGAATGGCTTTTTGAGTAAGAATAGATTAAAGGAAGTTTCATGTTTGAGGAGCCAAAAAAAAGTGCCTGCAAAGCAGTGTTTTTAAAACTCCTGGGGCTGCAAGGGGTTTGATGAATGAGCCGGGTGCAAACGGTGATTAGCTCAAGCCATTTCTAACATCTCTTACAATACAGTTTGCCAATCACAGCTATCCCTTGAGTTTTCCTCTTTTCTGTAAATATGAAAGACCTTGTCCTGACAGTGACTTCAAACGTGGCAGCAGCGGGCCCCATACCAGGCCATGGTGACTCCTTCAGCCCTTCCTCTCCACACATCAAACCCCAGCTGACAAAAGCAGCTCTAGGTGGCATAATGAGACGCACTGCTCCTTTCAACTATGTGTGAAGTGTGACATTCTCTGTCTTCTTGTATCGTGTGTTGACACTGCAGCCTGTGTGTGAGGAGCTGACCGAATGGTACAGAGAGCCTTCCACCTTTTAGACCCCAGCTGCTGAGTGCCGCATCATAGATCACTGAGTTCCTTAGGTCAACAGCCAGAGTCGCGCACACAAGGACGCGCCTGACACAAAAGCAGAGGAGAGATGCTTTGGTGTGGCCCTTCCCACTCCAGCTTCCTCAAGATTGTTTCATCTGCGTCCAGAGGAAGGTCTGCAGACTAAAACATCAACTGATAACTCAGTGTTCGCAAAGCCTTTTAGGATAGGCAGCACTGGTGACCTGTAAAACAGTTTTATGCACATGTGCACCCTATCACCCTGCCTTGTGACTGACTCTCCGGTATTTTTTGGAGGCGATGAAGGCCATTATCGGTGGATTAGCAGAAACTAAGATGGTAGGGGCGTGCTCACAGTATTGGAACACGCCAGCCTCATTCTCCCTCAGCTATATCCTGTGTATTACCCTTCTCCACTGGGCAGTAGACAAGATCCAATAAAGAAACAGAAGTTCTGCAATTGAAATCAAAACTGCACCTCTCATGTGACTGCTAAGCTAGAGCCAAAGGTACTTAACCAAAGGTTTAGTAACCTGAAAGAGCCCCGCATGCTTCCAGGAGGGAAACCTGGGGCTCTGGATCTAAATACATAAAGCAGCAACATGTCGCAGCACAGCCAAAAAAAACAAGAACTGGTTTCTGCTCCCTAGAGGAAACTGCACAACAGCTGCATTCACATCCATCCACCATTAATCCCAAATCATAGCATAATACATTTGGACAGGTGGATTGATAATCTAACATGTCTTCCCCTTTTTTTCACGATTATTATTCTGTTCCTCTCACTTTTCAAATAGTTTACTTTAAGCCCGAGGGTGTGAGCCATCGTGTTTTCTATGGCTGCCGAATTACCTCAGAGCGCGCATTGCCTAGCTCGCTGCCAGAGAGGGAGGCGAGTATTGTTTTCATGACAGAGATCAATGGGTGGGTGAATGTGCTTTAATTCTGCAGGAGCTCCTCTCCCAGGCTAATAAATGCAAGCCTCCCCGCTGACTGAGCTGTCGTGCTGAGCTCAGCGGGGGTCAGCCTTTTTGTGTTCCTGTGCCCAAATTATGGAACCATCAATACACTCCCTGGAACCAGTCAATAGAAACCCGCTTTGTGGCCGAGGGGAGACCAACTTCAAGGCCGATAAAAAAAAGAAGAAGAAGAAGAGAAAAAACTAAGCTCTGACAGATTTAAATAAGATCAGGATGAGAACTTGATATGTTATACTTTTAAAATTTTGGAGTTACTTGTGCAACAGTTAATGGATTCATCCGGCTAAACCTGTTTGCGTGCTGAACATTTTCTTAAATGCTTGTTTACATTCCGCAAGTTCTTTAGTCGTCTGAGGTGGGCAGTTCACCCTGTCCATAAGAATTGTTTTAGTTTTTTTTCTGCAGATCTGTGTGGGAGTAAAGTTATAAAAAGGAAGCTAAGACTTAGTGTTTCTAAAATAAACTTGTGACTTTTTACAGGGCACAATTAAAATTTCCTTCTATGCTTTTCAGGATCTGTGAAACATAACTCCTCAACACACACACACACACACACACATACACAAAACTACATCGCTGTTTCCTGAACCAGAGGTTGTGACACACTTTTTCTCGACAATGCATATGCAGTGAAATCTGTTGTCATGCATGAGTGTGTTTCCATACTGCCTTACTGCTGCTTGTAGCATCAAGTGAATTATTAAGTACCTAGCTTCAAAAAGCTTGTAAAACTCTGTCCTCTTCCAAATCTGAAACTTTCTTTTTCTTCCCTTCTCCTCTTTTTCTCTCCTTCTCTTATTTTTGTCAGCTTCTCAAACATCAAGTTGTCTCCAGGTTTTCAAACGGGCTGAAAAATATGAGTTTCCCCAGCTTGCAAGCGCATTCAAAGGGCGCGTTCTTCAGATGTGCCACCTTGCAGCGTGGTGGTGGCTGTGCAGGAACAGGATCATTCAGATATGCTAATGGATCAGCGGGGTAGCTCCAAGCACGGCTTACCCCGCTTTAAAAGACAGCTGCCTTCTCCCTTTCTTTTCATGCCCTACTCTCAGCCTGCCTCTCTTTTTCCCACTCTACATTGATAGCAGGTTGAAATTTAATAACCATTAAATTTCGACTAATTAGACAGATAGAGCAATTAGCTGGGTGCATGTAAATCCAAGTCGGGAAATATGTCAGACAAAGAAGAGTTCAGAGGATGAGTTTGGCCAGTCGCTGAACGCAGCTGAGGTTAGAGTCGGCACAGTGTAGGCTAATGATATCATGCTCAATGCAGAGAGCTGCAGATAATAGAGCAAGTGCCCAGTGGCCCTCCCCTTGGTAAAGTGGCCCTCTGTGTCAGTGCCTGTGTGTTAGCCGTTGGCTGTGCCGCCGTCCCACACTCTCCTGGGCTATCTATTCTCTCCAGCCAGAGTCATGCTGCGCAGGAATCCTGGGTGATTGGGTTTCTTTCAGGGGCCTTATAGTCAGTCATAAATCGGAGGGGATCCTGCCCAGCCCCTCTCTCTCGCCCCTAACCCTGGCTCCAGCTGGCAGGGGACGATTGTTGGAGAGCCGAGGTCATTGGAGGGTCGCTCTCTGTGGTGCTTCTTAACTCCCTTTGCCTATTTTTTTGTACCCCATCCACTTTACTATCCCCCCCTCCCCTTTTCTCTGTGTCTCCCAGCTGAGGTTGCTAGGGTTTGGTATTTGCTTTTTAAGACCATGTTGTAATTACAGAGGAGCTCTACTCCCCTTGCCGCCTCTGGCTCACTCGTCTCTCTCTCTTTTTTTTTATCACTGCTGATTGGTGGTAAGAAGCTATGCTGGGGCCATCTCACCGCTCCGCAACAGGATTTTGTACTGTCTCTCCCCCTGAACACACACAGAACTGATTCATTCACATCTTCTAACCTTTTCTGCAGCAGAAAGAGGGCGGCATCCTCACTCCAGACAGACAGCTCTCTGCACACCTACAGAGAGGAAATGACTACTAATTTTTGTTAGCATTTGCATGCAATCGCTGCAAAATAAACTGAGGGGGAAAAAAGTACTTTGATAAAAGTGCAACTGTTGCATGTCAGTAAAATTTCTCAAGTTGCACAACAAATCAGTGTGCCACAGGCTCAGGTCACATTTCTATCTGGTATAAGCCAGCGGCTGCTTGCTGTTTTAAGAAGAAGAGTCTGTTTTTGCTGTTAAAGCAGCAATGCCACCACAGAGAACATCAGACACAGCCCTGAACTGTCTTTTCTGTGGGTTTGCACTCCTCCGCCAACATCTGGGACCATAAACCAAGATCAAAAAGCAAAAACAATACCTCAGTGACAACAAACAATCATTGTACCACTGGATGTGGAGGAGGAGTCGCCTTGAACAGCAGTTTGGCCATGGGGGGAAAGGTTTTCACAAGCAAGATGAGGGCAGTCGTTAAATTATCTGAGTTCTTAAGTGCTGTCTTGAGCTCAATTTGTATTATAGGAAAAGAAAGCTAGAGTTAATTCTAACCAAAATCCTGCAAATTGCAAAATAATACAGGAACAGGGGCTGCCTTTTAGAGAATTTAGTGCAGCTGCTGCACAAACCTGACTGCTATAGATGCCTGTGATGCAGCAGCTAATCATAAATATGCTGTACGAATAACTCATTAAAATACAGGCTGTAACTAAACGATTATCTCCGCGTCACAAATCCTTTAGAGTGAGTGAAGCATTTGATGCTATGCAGAGGCTTGTCTTTCCCCCCTAACACATTTCAAAGCGAACAGAACCAAAATATCACAGAAATGTGTACAGTGTATCACTACAGAAGCATGGCTAGTCTTTCATGTGAATGGAAAAGTGCCATAAACTAAGCATTGTTGCCTATGAAATAGGATACAGGCTGGGAAAAGCTATTGTTCTATTTCAGTTTGCTTGAATCTCCTGTGTTGCTTGCTGACTCGCCGCTTCACCATCCTGACTTCTGACAATCAGCATCTGCACCAGGGACGCCATTTCTTCCCACGAGGCAGATGGGAACAAACCCAGGATAATCACTTAAAAAACAAAAAAAACAGGACGCCATTAATTGTTTGCCTCGATTGAAGTATGTCCCTTGGTACTCGACAGGAATTTTATTAATCATTTTAGTGGTTTGACTTATTGGGTGCCAATGAGCACAGATGAATCGTCTGGCGAGGCACAAATCGTTGGTAGAAGCCCACATTACTCTGCATAAGCCAGACCTGTTCATAACTATAGACAGGGAGTCCATAGTGGACACCACTGCTGCAAGTGTATGAAGAGCCAGAGTAAAACCAGACCAGGACTCCTGGACTCTGCTCAAGAAACCTGATTCACAATCATACTGAAATTTGTATCTAATTTTAACAACTTCCAGCTGGTGAACATAAGAATATTATTGGATATGGGTTTCTCTTTATTTCTAGATATAAACCAGACAGTCAGCGAACTTAAAGAAACATCGCTTCCCATTAAGCCCAGACCACTGAAGCTTAAATGTTACCAGCTTGACAAAATAGACATGTTTGTGGGCAGCTGGAGGGGTTCAGGCTTGTTCAGACATGTCTGAACAGACAAGGTGACATTATAAGAAAGCAAGGATGATATCCCAAGCAGTTCTCCATTCAAAAGTAGTGCAAAAAATGAGGTGGAAAACTATATCGAATATGTGAGTTATAAAGAAAACGATACTTGTTATGCAGACATTCATGAGGGACTGCACTAATTTAAGGAATCTAATTGGACAGAGGCTTACACTTCAAAACTCTCTGCCTTTTGTCAACATGCCTTCGAGGTAAATCAGTACAAGAAACTGTATTTTAGGGCGCCAACAATATATCTGAGCTAAAACAACAGTATCATACATCACATCTCACAACAGACTGCGCTGAGGAGTGACATTTGTACAAGATATCATAAACACATCAACACTGAGCTGAATGTCAACAAGCTTAAACTCACACCTCCAGACAACAGAGCAAACAATTACTGAGTCAGAGTCTGTGCAGAACTGAGGACTTCCTCCCCATGTTGTTGGAGCTGTCTGCCTTGGCATTGTTAGAGCACCAGTTTAACAGCCTGGCTGTGGCCAGATCACAAGGGCTGTAACTGCTGGATGAAAGGGCTTCACCAAAAGGTGCTAATGGAAACGTCCTGAACCTGAAACCCAAGCCTCTCTGTCAAAACCGCAGAGGGGAAGGGGGTGAGAGAGCGAGGTCGAAGCAGACGCTGAAATCTAGAGAGGCTGCGGTTATTTCTCCCAAGTGAGAGGGTCATAGTGGTAACAGCGTGTCTTTGCAGTCATTGCTTGTGGATGGGGGACAAGGGTGTCAGTCATCACAAGAAAGAGGAGTTGTGGGAGGGGATTGGGGAGGTGAGGATACCAAACAGTTTGTGTCAGCACGCAAAGGACACGAGGCTATCTGAGCAGGTGTTTGCGGACCATCGGCTGTCGGCCCGTTTGACAGTTAAAAGTCTGCCTACACTGAAGACTGTCAACAGCACTTGACACTTAAGACGGCACTTAAGGCACAAACATTTTGTTTAGCCTCCTTTTGGCCTCCCTCTCATGCGACTGAAGGTACGCATCTTCTCAACATCTGTAGTGAAGATGAAACGGAATAATAATTGCACGCACCCATTAAAAAGGCCTCTGTTCTTCTTGCGAGCTTCAGACACAGACTTCGTTGTCGAAAGAAAGAAGTTCAGTGGGTTGTTACATTGAGGCCGAAGTTAAAACATGCACACAAATGCATAGCAATTTTTGTCAAATTCAGGGGTGATTTTAGCCCATTTTTGGGGGTGCTTCAGCAGATTTCTTACTTTTTTTTGACAATATTTGCTGTTTGTGTGACACACTACTAAAAATATAAAAAGCATACAGTACTGTACTTGTTTGAGACGTAACATTTTAACAACAAAAGTATAGATAACCCCCCCTCCCAAAATGGTTTGTTCCAGCTCGCCTCTCCCCTGCTCTGGCTCTAGCGCTCTTGCTGCCAGAGCGATGCTGGCTGAGACGCAACGGAGCGGAGGTGTAAGTGCCTGGCTTAAAACAGGACATATTAGCTGCATTTAACCTTCAGTTACTCTTTATATAGTTAGGTAGGAGTCAGACCATGTTTCTTTTTAGCTGAAAAACATTACACCAGGTAACCTGCTGTGTTGAAAATGTGTTTTTCTACAATGTTTGTTGCTCTGTAGTAAAATCAGCGACATTTGAACGTCCTGTTGCTCCCTTTGAAATGTATACAGCCTATTTAAAATCTAAAACTTTAAATTGGCCGTAGCCTGCTGTTGGTTACCACTGTCCTGTATGAAACTCCTGTTGTGTGTGTGTGTGTGTGTGTGTGTGTGTGTGTGTGTGTGTGTGTGTGTGTGTGTGTGTGTGTGTGTGTGTGTACAGAGAGACAGCCAGGTTCATAATGGATATAAGGAAATTTTTTCAAAAAAAGGAGCCACATTCAGGTAAAAGTGTAAAATCAAATGATCCATCAATCAAGAATAATGTTGGATCAGTGTTTCAATATTTATATCTTTTATTAGATGTACATGTGGTTTGGTTATTTGCCTTTTGGTTGAAAGTACACTGACAGAGGACTTTTTGTTAGTGATCTTAATAGAATTTTTTTCATATTAATGTAATTTTTTCATCTAATTGACTACAATCTATTTGTGTATGATTGTCAGTCCGAAGAGGGAGAGAGAAAGAGGGGAACGCGAGGAGAAAGTACAAGGTCAGGAAGAACCAGGTAAGAAAACAGACAGGGAACAGTGACACAACAGAAACTGTTGAACTGACAAAGAGAAAAAAAACCCTCACACAATCTGGAAGTTGTGTTCTCCCTATATTAAAGCAGCTATACAGAATCTGCAAAACAAACTGGTTTGAAACGGTTTTGACCCTCTTTAACAACATTCCAACATAACATTATCATTGATTGGGGAGATTACAGTAGAGCCACAACTTTAGTAAAATCTCAGCCAGTAATAGGTAGGCCAACTTTTGGACCGTCCAGTTGTCTGTATGACTGCCGCAGTACGTACATCACATTTGCACACTATCAAAAAGTGCCAAACAGAGTCCTGGTGGAGTGAGGAGCTGTAAAGAGAAGCAGATGCTCTGTTTATATTCTAAAAATGTTTTAAGCTAGCTTGTTTCAAAGGTTCTGTACAGCAGCTTTAAATGTTTTCCAAAAGCACATACACTTAACTTATCAGTGTTTCTCAAACGTTTTACAGTGTGTACCACCTGATAAAAATGTCAAGCTCTCCCAAGTACCACTATGAAAGCATGAAAGTCATAAATCTTACAACACAAAATTATTATTATTAAATTAGTAAAATTAGATTTTATTAATATTTTGTAATAATTTATTTGTAATAATTTATTCTGTTTTGGGAGTGTTTTTTTATGTATCTGTATTATATTATACATACACATTAAAAGTGAATCTCTGTCCAAAAAATGCACTCAGTTTACTTTTTACTCACTGTGAGCATCATTCATTATTCTCCTCCAGTAATTAAGGTTAGGATATGTATTTTTTTTCTATTCCAATCCATTCTTCTTTTGCAGCATTTAAATAACCTTGATCAGATTTGATGGTTTTGTTACAGACTTTTCAAAAAAGTGTTTTGCCTTTCTTTCACAAATGTGGGGATTAAATTGTGTTAAAATTCATAAAACAGTGATGTCATGGTCTGTGACAAGGACCCAGGCACAGAGAGACTTGATGAATTTAAGAATCTTATGATTTAATAAAGAAATTTGCAGACTTGCACAGAGATGGTAAAATTCTGATGACTGATAACGGAGATGAAGACAACAGATGATGAGGACAGGGAGGATGCAGGGGTTTAAATGCACCAAAGTGACAGTCAGAGAGAACTCGGGACAACAATAAAGGATGCAGGGACTGACAGAGACAGGTTTATCTTGCCTGGCTGGGCAGCTCTCTGGGTGCTCAGCACCCTCAAAGCTCTGATCCTAGAATCGCCCCTGGTCAAATTACAACTAGATGCAGTGTGTTTGCCAAGTTAAGATTTAAGAGGTGTTGAGATCAAACACAAAGAAAACACAAAGAAAACTTTAAAAGGCACAGCGTTTATGCACACAGACTGGTTCTGGAGGATACAAACTGAAGCTAATACTAACACAAATCAAAATGACTTTCAAATATTTCAGCTTCATTTAAAAATATAACATATTTTTTGTTATAAAAAAGGATTTCAAGCTCATGTCATACAAAATTTAAATCATGTGCATTTAGAGTTTCAAAAAATAGTACCAGAGCCAGACTTATGCCAGGTTTACTGGCTTTTATTCATTAGTTGGAGAATGGTGTTAATTAGTGTTATTTTCACTAACTTTAGTCTAATTGTCATTATATTCATATTCAATCAATTCAATCATAGTAAAGCTAACATGGCCTTGTCTGTAGTTTTATATGCATCGGGCTGATATAAGTGTCTCATTTGTGTCATTTGAAATTTGTCAACAAACTGAATGAGCTCAAACTCTGTACCGTCACAATAAATGTAACAAAACACTGACACTGAGGCTACGTCCACACTTCCACGGGTATTTTTGAAAACTGAGATTTACCGTTTTCATTTTAAAAAATAGTCCCATCCACACGTAAACGCAAAAATGAAGGAAAACGCTGCTAGGAACATGCCAAAGCAACAGGTGGCGATATATTCCTAACCTGTAGAAATGTTGGCCAATCAGAAGTCTAGAAACCTCGGTGGGAAATAGTAAACAAAGATGGGGCATAGAAGCAGAACCGAGTCGTATGTGTGAAGGGACAGTAACTGTGTGTGTATATGTAAGCATTTAAACACTGCAGAGAGTACAATTAACAGTAACAGTATTGTAGAAATTCATTTCACCAAAACAATAACGTGGTGCACAGTGTGACGTCAAAAATGGCGCACACCTTTTACGCTGCGTTTTCTCCGTTTTCCTCATCCACACGTAAATTAAAAAACTGAGTTTTCGAAAATATCCACCCTAGCAGGCGTTTTTAAAAATCTCCGTTTTCAGTGACCAAAAACGCCATTTACGTGTGTACGAAATCTGACAAGGCATAGAAAAATCTCAGTTTTCAAAAATACCCGGGTACGTGTGGAGGTTGAACTAGATGTAATGTAATGACTTCAGCTTTCTATGCTCATTTAGTAAATTGGTTAAGGAACATTCTAGTCATGTTTCCCCAAAATAGTTTGCATTTGAAAAATTATGTACTCAAAAATCATAAATTCTTCTCAGCTGGCCTACCATGTTTGTAATTAAATAATTTATGTAAATGAAAAACAAAACAAGAATGACTTTGAAAGGACGATAAAAACCTGCTTCGAGCTAAGAATCAGCACGCTTTGCTCTTAGTAATGATCTTAAGAGCTCAAACCTGGCATGGGTCTGTCACATCCAATCTGCACTGATAATTTTACTACACTGTTATAACAACAATCTTTAAACATTCTGTCTGCTCCTTTTTTTTTTATCTCCCTCAAGTCCCTGGCTTCTTATCGGAGTCAATAAGACTCTTTTCAAAGCCCAAGTCAACATCTTTTTCCATTACAAGGAGAAGCAACTGCCTTGTTTGTAGGAGCTGTGAAGCATCAAGACGAATGTGTGCATTTCCATGCGTGTGAGATAGACAACCCCGAATCCATATAGATTCATGTGTTGTTTAATCATAGGAAAAAACAAGCCTTCCCCAAGATGCCATCTACCATACTTTGGAGATAAAAACTGAAGCAAATCAAACAGGATGTATGAAGCTTGCATGTCAAACAGCTCCGAACAGGACAACTTTTAACCAAACGTAGCAGTGGCTTCTTTTTTAATGGAGTTGGATCTATCGCAGGTTCCCCGGCCGATCACTCCGGAGGCACTGAGACAGCGATGTGAAATGAAATCACTCGGTATAAAGTTTGATAATAATGTCTGGGACATCTCTTGAACACCGCACACGTAAAAGTTAAACAGCCATTGCACTTTTTCAGAGTGGAAAAAGGAATAAAGCCCAGAGGCGCATTCCATAACTGGGTTACCAACAGCTGTCACAAGAGCGAAATGTGTGAAAACAAGACATTTTCTATAATTCAGTTTCTGGATCATTTCACCGCGTTCACTTCATAGCACTGCTTCTTTTGTTACATCTTGCAGGTTACAGAAATCTTAATCCTGCCTTTCATCTGCATATATTTATGATGTTTTGACCTTTAAACTTAAGAGGATATACCATCAGAGGGTAAATCTTCCCCCAAAATATGGACCATCATGCTGCAACATCTATATTCTGGGAAATGAGACTGACGGGTTATTTAGTGCTGTTTTGATATTTGAGCCTGAGGAATGCCTACAGATACAGTGATCCCTCTGTCTGAGAAGGAAGATTCATAGATGAGGTAAGACTGCTTACAGCTATGAAACAAAATCTGAAACAGATTAAAAGACATTTTCCTCAGCTTGATTCATGTTTCTTTCAGCTCGCCCAGGTGTTACACCTCAAAACAGAGAGCGGCACAGACAGCAGGAAGGAAGGATGTGCATATACACTCATGCATATGTTTGGAAGAAATGCAAAACACTTTTTTTTTCGTTTTGTCAGTGCTTTGAGAGCTGCAGTGTCAACATTTTGGCTTTCTAACATCTTTGCCACATTACTTCATGTTAGTCTCTGCAGACATTCAACATGAGAATTGATCTTGTACTGTGTGTAGATCATAGGCTGTACATTGCAACAACAACAAAATGCTGCAACTGCAGTGACGTCCCCTGTTACTGCTTTTTGAAGCATCAGCTTTAGCATTCTGGCAGCCTCCCTGTTAGATCTGTGGCTAACGTATAAGGATTAGAGTTACTAAATACTAAATTATCAGTTAATGCAAGCAAGCTTGGTTAGTAAGCTCCATTCCTAAACTGTTGGGCTGCACAGACACAGATACAGATACAGATTAATACACCAAGATCCTTGAAATCATCAAAAATAAAATACACACATATTGGATGGGCTAAACATTACATCAAATAATATTATTTGTTGGAATATTTCATTAAAATATTAAAATAATAAAGGGCAAAAAAGTGATGGCAGCAATATTGAGGTGAGTTCTTGAAGCTATTCTTCACTTTTCTGTCAGTAAGCACTGCTGGTTTTGCCATCTTTACCTGCTGTTGGCCTCTGTTAGCGGCTGTTAGCCGCTATTAGCCTCTGTTAGCTGCTGTTAGCCCACATTAGTGAAACATGTGGCTCTAATATGAGAATGTAATCAAACTGTTTATTAGAGGGAAAGTGTGATTTTGAGCCCAACAGCTTAACCTTAGCTGGCATGTTAGCTTATAACTAGTTGTTGTTGTTGTTGTTGTTTAGCCGACTCGGTAGCTCACTGGAGACAGGAGCACTGCATGCCTTATCTACTGACAGTAACTGCGACAACATTGGGACTAAATAAACATGTTTATGCATGTTATTTTGTATTTTCTCAATTCTAAACAGGGTCAGAAATATACATTCACCCACACTAACATTTGGTTAAATGTTTGGATGCAAGTTGATGGCTACCAGATGCTTTTGGTAGCCATCAAGAAGCTTCTGGTATAATTCTGGCAAGATAGTCTGAAGGCCCTTTTCACATAGGACATGGCACCTGCAGCCCTGCACTCTGAAACACATTCATTTCTATTGACTGCATAGCGCAATAACGGTTTCCCACTGCGCTGAGCAAGTCCAAACTCAACCCAGTTCAATTTTAACTGCTGCGTGCTGTGACGTACCTTTGCGCGACCAATAGAAACGAAGCCTAGAGTTGCATTAAGTTCAACCACACGATGAAGGAAAACATTCTATTCATCTGTGAGTTTGGTGAGCTTTCTCGCACAAGTTTACATGCATATATCAGCAATTTAAACAGGTGAGCTATATGAATGTTCGCCCTTCCCCAAGAAGGTCAGAATTAGATTTTGTTTTTGTATTATGCAGTAAACATAATCATCTGTGATGTAAAATTTGGCAACAAGCGGGTTGATCGGGATGTATTTCTGTGCCACCCTCAAGTGGCTATTCAGGAAACTGCAGTTATTGGCACTTGTTCCACACTGACTGCGCTGGCTTCATTTTTCAGCCCCGGAGGTTGCTGCTTGTTACAGACACTGATTGTTCCAGCTTGTCTTCATACCTGCTCAGGTTTCACTGCAAGGCTTGTCAATCCCTCCCCAGGACTTCAAACACAGCACTGAATCTGTCACCTGCACCTTCACTCATCCCTTCACACCTTGCAGCAGCAAGATGGTAAATTACCCATAATTACTTTGGTTTGAGCCTAACAAAGACATTTTGTTTGCTTTTGTATTATTATTGGAACCTTGCATTCTAACTAGTTCTCTCTCTAATTAAAGATGACGTCTTTCCAAAGTATAGATATCTGCTGTGCGGCAAAAAGAAAACTTCAGCTGTGCCTGACTTTTTTTCGCACTAACGCTGAACATGAAAGCAAATAGAAATAGCCAGAGAAACGTCTGCGAAAGACACTCTTCAGTGTTCTTGCGAATCTAAATAAACTTTAGGGAAAAAGACTCCACATGTGGCTCCTTAAAAAAAAAGAAAAAGAAAGAGACCCATGCACCAGATGAAAAGACAATGACAAAACTTTGCTCTACACGCCTTCTTCTGGCGAGAGAATCACAGCTAATAACAGCACAAGACAATGCCATTCCTATGCTTGCGCTTCATGCCTCTTGCTATTAGACGGTCTCATTATTTTTCCCTTTGTCTTAATGCAAAGTGAAAACAAATTTGGAAAGCAATGAAAAGTTGCCCAATCACTTAGATCTCACACACTCTGTGAAGTCCGTTTATCCCTGATCATTATGACAGTGTTTTTCTGTCTGTATCGATAGTCATTTCCTTTCTCCCTGCAGCAGCCTTAGAGTCTCCAATGCTGGCGCTGAGCACAGCACAGCCAGCACAGTCCCACGGAGTGCAAGCAAAGGAGGAAATCAATAGAGAAAATATCGCTGCAGGCTCACACATTTTTATCTTGCTTTGAACGAGTCAGCTTTAATTTTGCTTTGATCTCAATTTGCTGCTTTTGGGATAGCTTGGCTGCACATTGAACCAGGAGGAATAAGCTTCCACCAGGGCTTTCTTACAAAAGACCCTTTCAACTGAGGCCTTTATTTTGCCTATATGCGTCAGTGTCCATTACTGGTTTACAAGGAATAGAGATACAAGGAATCAAAACAACTAATACTGGAGGACTCGGACACACTGGTGCACATCTTGTGCAGACCGTTCGCCAAGTGAATTTTATCTATTCTAGTCAGGGAGGATTTACGGCCGAGCTGAGCAAATGCTGGACAATGTTAGCGAGGGGGCACAATAAAGAGATCCTTAGTGTTGCTGTCAATGTTTTTGTGGGGTAACAGGTTGACATGATGCACAGCTGGCGTTGTTCTCACTGCTCTGCCAACCGCACTGCCAGACTTCTGTTCACCCCCCCTCCCCACACACACACACATCATTAGAGCTGACACACCAAAGGGTCGGTGATATTATAGCATCACCTAAGGTCCGCTAAAGATGTCTGCCCTTCCCTCATCCTTTTCCAAACCAGTGAATTCTTAGGCGGGGAGTTGTTTGGGAATTTGTTTCTCTTTTATGAAGCAGAGACAAAAGGGCTAGGATAAATGACCAGGCAGAGAAAAGACCAGCGCCTTGCTGGGGAGAAAGGGAAGGGTCTAATCTAATTTGGTTAGAGGAGGATGTGCGTTTGTGTAGGTTTGTGCACGTGTGTGCGCGCACATGCATGGCAGCTCTGCACAGTGTGAGGGGACTGTGGGAATGGGACAGGAGGGCTACGCTATTGAATGGAGCCTCCAGAGCCAGAAGCAGTGGGGAGTCTCCCCAGACGTGCTGATTCCAGGCCGGCCACTCAAAGAGGGATTAGACCAGAGAAGGCCTTCCTGATTAGCAATTCACACTCAAGTGCCCCCACAAGGACCTTGGGTAATAATATTGCCATTAGTGTCCTTCACCGATGCACCCAAGAAAATGTTTACCCTCATTTTGACTTATTTTCCCCCCCTTCCTCTTTCATCCATAGCATCTTATTCACTTTTGTGTTTCTAAGAACTTGACAGAAAAAGTCGACTGAGTCTCGCAAACGTCTCCGCTGGGTCTGATGTGACTTTCTTAAATATAAATACATTTTTCGAGCATTTATATTTGAATCTGTTTTGGTTCATTACTTCATCTTAAGCTCCACCAGCAAACCCCCACCCCTTTCCTCTTCCATCCACTACTACTTCCTCCCTTCCGCTTCTCTTTGCGGTTAAACGACCACCACATAAAAGGGTATGATGTAAGAACAGCCCACTAAACTAATACTGCCGTCTCAAAGCAGCCTCGGCGCAGATGTTATTAAGATTCAAAACAAACCAAATTCATTACAACAGCTCTGTTTATTGCAGATTGGCTGACAGCTTCTCCCAGTCATATTGCTAATTTACCCTCTAAACACTTGGGAAGGTTATAATTATGCAATGACGTCCTCTTATCAACCAGAATACACAAACAATGAGGTCAGAGGGTTAACCTTCAACTGGTTTAGCTCTGCCCATAAATGACAGCAGTGAAGCAAAGCAGGTTTTAATTGAGCAAAGCAAAATAAAATTTAAAAAAAGCACGAAACAAATTAGTCCTCATTAATAAGTTACTTTATCAGACTATTTAAACCATATGAGCAAAGAATACTGGAGGCTTTGATGTTGACAGGGATCTTCAATAATTAATTATTTGATTCATATGCGTTTCCTCAAAACGTCTGACCCTTTACAGAAACCCGTGCTCTCAGTAAAGCTCCAGCATTTTAAACAGGACAGAAACACCATGTATATTATTACACCGGATTATCTCTGCGAGCAGTTTTGCAAGCAGAAGATGTTTTTAACGGAGATTGGGCAGAGATTTTGCTTTGATATTCAAACACTGCTTTATTTTTTTAATTTAATTTTTTTACTACTGTCTTTGCCCAGATGCCATAGCTTTCCCATCATTTTTCTTTTCTTTCTTTTTTCTTTTTTGGTTTTTGGCACCAGCCTCTTCACACATTGTTAAGTGGCAATAAGAGAGAAAATAACAGATTATGTTGATAAATAGGATCATCCTGAGCTAAATGCTGAATGTGTGCGATCAGGAGGGAGAACAGGATCCTTGGACAATGTGCAGGGCATGTGGACAAATAGTCTCACCTCCAACTGAGTGTGTTGTTTCTTCTTATTGTGCCCTCTGAAAGAGCAGGAGGGCCTTGGTTAAGAAGATTATAGGGCTACCCCACCCGTATGTTTAATCAACATGCCCTTTCAACGCCGCCAACAATGCCAAACATGTCTAAAACGTCCCCCCATCTCTCCCATAGCATACCTCACATGTTGGAACAGCATGCCAGTCAGCTAAGCGCGGCAATTAACTGAAATACTGTGATTGCTCTTGCTGATAGCGAGTCAGCTTTGGGCACACTCTCATCAGAGAGGTGATGGCCTCAGTTTCAGAAATGTCACCACTATAGTTGCGTGTTTTATCTAATTTGAAGCCACGCAAGCAAAAAAAAAGAAAGAAAAGACACGAGGTACAACTCATTTTTACTGATCGAAATTCTCTTAAGAGCCCAAGGAGCTTTGCTTCCTCGCCCTTCATTTCTTTCATCCGTTGTTAAATATGTAAATAAAATGTCTAAAGTCATTCTTCAAAGGGGAACAAAAGAAAAAAGGGGGCTGAGGGAAAAGACAGCCATAAAATTCCTCCGATTCTCCATAACATTAGCCAGAGGGGGGGCCAGCTTCCAGCCAGAGCCTAGCAGCAGGGGAGCGAGCTCGCTCCATAGAATCACACATCTCAAATCCCACACACACAAAAAATAAAATATCTTTTCAGCTTCAGCCATCAAAGGGCCCTCCCTTTCACTTTATTAGTTACAGAATTATCTCACAGTTGCTGATTTCTCAGAGATGGAGCAGTGCCGCTTTTCTTCGTCGCACTGTTGTGGTTGCAGAGATGAGATAAAGTTGCTGTGTGTGCATGTGTGTGTGTGTGTGAGAGAGAGAGAGAGAAATAGACTGTGCGAGTAGGAATCAGTTATAGGAGGGGGTATATAAAAAAAGGTGGGGGGGGGGGATGCTGAGGGAGGGGAGGATCATAAAAGAGACAGTGGTAGCTACTGATGCGACAGATGCTAAAGACTGAACAGGCCGGATTCCTTCTCTTTTTCTTCCCGTTTTCAAAGAGATATCATCATGACCAGCAAAACAATCATTAAAGAGAAGGAGGCAGGAGGAAAGACAGGGACGAGAACAGAACAAAGGCGATGAATTACAACAAGCCAGCAGACTGTGTCTTCTTATTAGACTATGTGACAATTTTATCTTGTCTGCTTCATTACACCAAAGGCAGTGGAAATAAGGGCAGATATTTGCTTTCAAAAATGCCAGACAAGGTTTCCTAAAAGCCAGATGATCAGTAAATGGTGAGCAGAACAGGCCCAGCGAGCAAGCAGATATTATATTATTCTTCACATTAAAGCCGTCAACTCTTTTTATTTTTTTACGTCTGCGCATCAGCCGCAGACTAATAGAGCTCTAGTTGGGCGGGAGGGGTAGAGCAGGCAGGTCAGCTGTTGTCCTTATCTTTGCGAGGGGTCCGAATATTAAAAAGAAAAGGGGGGGGGAACTGCTGCTGTATTACAAAGGAAAATGGTTTCCATTATTATTCTTCGTTTCCCGCCAGAATGACTTTAACTAAAGATTTCCCCTTTGGAAATATTATATCTGTCAGGAAATGAAACTAGCGTAAGCAGCTAAAGGCTGTGGACACACCACAAGGCACACATATAAGCAGTGTGTGAAGTGAACATCAAGTATTTTATACTCACATTTAGGACCGGAGCACCTAAAATGTTAACAGCTGGATACATGAAATCTGAGGAGCACATGTGCTGCATAGGAGGAGGGTATTGTGTCCATAAGTGTATTCATACCCCATATTTATGCTCTCGCTCCTCACGCTGAGCACTAACAGCTGAAGTGCCACCACTAAGATATGCTGGGCTTAAGCCATTTAGGCACGCTGGTGCCGGGTTTCTCTTGCTCGGACACATTTCTGAAATACTTCTAAAAGCACTTTAGTGACTTGTAAAAATGCACTAAAAGCACTCCTGTTTACTTGTGATCAGCATTTCACCCGCAGTGGAGACCATAGCCAGGCCTCAGTATAAATCTTACCACTACAAGGTAGTGTGAGCAAAGCCTGGAGGATCTCTCTCTCTCTCTCTCTCTCACACACACACACACACACACACACACACACGCACACACACACACGCACACACACACACACACACACACACACACACACACACACACACACACACACACACACACACACACACAAAACAGGCAGAAAGTCCCTTGTGCCATCACATCCTGCCATATAGCACCACTAAAGTTAAACAGATAGTTTAGAGAACAAGCCTGCATAATGAAAAGAACAAAGTGTGGTCAAATCCTCTCTCCACTTGTACTGCTCTGAATCACAGGGAGTTGGAGCTTAACAAGCACAAGAGCTAGGGTGAAAACTGAACAGATCATCAGTGTATTTGTATTTGTGGAAAAAGTGGTCAGTTCAGCCAATCCACATGTCTTAAGAGTGGGAGGAAACCGGTGCACCTGCAGGAAACCATCAGAGAAAGCAAGAACAAGCAAAGTGCACAGAAGTTGAAACGCCCAGTGGTTTATCCATACCAAATTATTTTCAGATATTTGTCTGGGACAGCAACCTAATATTTACTCTTTAACGTTTCAGTTTTGCTTGCATTGAAATGTGATGGAAGAAATTAGCATCCAAAAAAAAAAGATTTTTAAAAAAAAGCTGAAATTGACCTGATCTGGTGAGAATGGAAGTGTCGCTGTAGGAGACGTTAAACAGTAAATTTATTTACTGCTGCAAGTGTACCTCTGTAAGCTTGACAATAGAACAATGGCACCACTTTAGGACCACAGATCCAAAAGGAATTTGACCTTCTTATTTGTTTGCAGAATGGCTTCCTTCATTGGAAAAAAGGCAGGAAATGTCTGCGAGGTATTGTTGAATTATGCGTTTGCAACGTTGGCCAGAGCACCCAGATTCTTGTACTGCTGAATCCTAAACAGCTCCCAAAACTGGACGTACTTTTACCATTATCCTTGTGTGTTTTGGCTTTTCTTCATGAGTGTTTTGTTGTTTGTTAAAGACTGCCCAGAGATGATTGCGACACAATGCAGTCAGATTCCTTTCTTTCACAGTTAAAAGAATACGTCTGTAACATTTTGGTTGGTTTGTTCTATTCTTCATGTTACTGGTTTGGAAACTTGGCTCTAAAAACCGAGAGGATTCTGATTTAATTCTCTGTACTCTGAACTTATACGGAGTTGAAAAGGCCTAATAGTACTTTAAATGAATACTTTAAAATGAATGTGAGGCCACTGTGCTCTCCCCTAACGTGTAGTACTTTGGAACAGATAAAATATGATACCGTTTGAGTGTAAAAGTCATATAAAACAGTACAGTTAGATCCCTTTGGAAAAGCTGCAATATTAAAATGCAGCTTAAATTTAAGTATTAATAACTCAGAATCTCCAAACTGACTACAGCTTACTTAGCCTGTGATTTGCTGTACTTGGTTGCATGGTTGTACTACAACCATAGGATAATCTACTACCTTATTATTTAATAGATTTGAGAGCATGACTGTTGTTGCCTAGATTACATCAAACACTTATTAAAAAACATCTATTGATGTTTGATATCTGATTGAGACTTTTAGATTTATAGTATAGAATTATATTGAGAATTTTAAAAGTCTTAAATGGTGTTAAATAAATATAAAAAAATTTCCATCGTTTATCAAAATTGATATATATTGTAAATATTTGCAAAGGGAAAGAATTAAATGCGAAAAAAGTTAAAGGAAAACATTATCTACACTTGCATTTTATTTTTATTTTTAACTAAATGCAATTGGAATATGAACCGTGGCTGCTTTTGGTGGACCAGTGCGGCCGTGAGCCATATTGCGCAATATTTTTGGTGATTCTCTTAAAATGCGCCTCGAAGTTTGTGGCTGAGCACAAACAAACAGAGAGAAGGAAGTTTGCTGCGAGCCTTTGAAAGCGCTGTAATGAACAAGCTGTTCCGCACGATCTGAAAATAATCCGCGTGTCAGTGTCAGCTTTCTTATGCAAATTAGCTGTCTTTGAAGGCGGATCTTTTGGCAGGTTAGACCGGGACGGAGGCTCCGACCAGCTCAGACGAGCACTGCCACCAAAAGCATCAACTGCCTACTTACAGAGGGAGCATAATCCTGCGTTTCTGGGACACATTTATAGAGACCGATATGTGTTCGACTTGTTTTGCTGACTGCTTATTTGTCCCCGTTGCCTTGCGAGCAGCCATGACCGTCGGATAAAGAGCTGGAGGGAGATTGTTTGTTTTTGTTTTTTAAAGTTGTCACACAATGACTGAAATCTGCCACAGAGAGAGAGAGACTCTCGGAAAGTGCCATGGAGCGTAAAGGCGAGCCGGTGAGACTTTTGGAAACAAGAGGGGAACACATCGGGGCACAAAGAAATTCTCTTTTACGCACAGCAGACTGATATTCACAGCGCAGGAGACGGAACAAGTAGCTGCTGCACCGAAGCCGCAAACTGAAAGCATGGACCAGACGGCACACTTCCAGCGAGGAACCGTGTTCGGACCGTCGCGGGATTTATCTTTGATATTTTAAATCTGCAGTTTTTAAAGTGAGGAAGCGATGGTCCTGCTACGGAGAGCTGAGTAAGTTTCTCCACATTGATCCAATAACCGCCATCGCCAGCCTGGATTCATCGCTCACTTTTTTAATGAAAGAAACTTGTGTGTCTGAGGTTTTGGTGAACATTTAGCTGTTTTTTTGCCTCTATTAAAACAACACAATGTGTTCAGCTGTTAAAGTGAGCCTTATCTATGCGCTGGTGCTGCTGCTGTTGAGCAGTAGGGGCTCAGCCATAAGCTCAATAGATCCTGACTGGTCAGGAGAGGGGAGATGTCAGCACATCACCATCCCTCAGTGTAAAGACATTGGCTACAACATGACTCGCATGCCAAATCTGATGGGCCATGATGACCAAAAAGAGGCAGCGATAAAGCTGCAGGAGTTTGCCACCCTCATACAGTTTGGATGTCACAGCCACCTCAGATTTTTCCTCTGCTCACTGTATGCTCCCATGTGCACGGAGCAGGTGTCAAACCCCATTCCAGCGTGTAGAGTTATGTGTGAGCAGGTCAAGCTGAAATGTTCTCCCATCCTGGAACATTTTAACTTCCCCTGGCCGGAGTCTCTGGACTGCTCACGTCTGCCTACCAAAAATGACCCAAACAACCTCTGCATGGAGGCGCCCAACAATGGCTCGGACGAACCTCCCAAAGTCTCCCACACCCAGCCTCCGGATTTCAGGCTGCAGCGGCCTCTGAGTGGGCAGGACCTTCACCCTAAAGACAGTGGCAGCAAGCAGATGTGCAGCAACCCAGGCAAGTTCCACTTTGTGGAGAAGAGTGAGTCCTGTGCCCCCAAATGCTACCCAAAAGTGGATGTGTACTGGAGTCAGGGAGACAAGCAGTTCTCTCTGGTGTGGATGGCCATCTGGTCCATCCTGTGCTTTGTCTCCAGCGCCTTCACAGTGCTCACTTTCCTCATTGACCCACAGCGTTTCAAATACCCCGAGAGACCAATCATCTTCCTCTCCATGTCCTACTGTGTTTACTCTGTGGGCTACCTCATTCGGCTCTTTGTGGGAGCTGACAGAATAGCCTGCGACAGAGACAACGGGGTCCAATATATTATCCAGGAGGGTCTGGAGAGCACAGGCTGCACTATTGTGTTCCTCATTCTGTATTATTTTGGCATGGCCAGCTCCCTCTGGTGGGTTATCCTGACCCTCACGTGGTTCTTGGCTGCTGGGAAGAAATGGGGTCACGAGGCCATCGAAGCAAACAGCAGCTACTTCCATCTGGCAGCGTGGGCCATCCCTGCCATAAAGACAATCATGATACTGGTGATGAGGAAGGTGGCCGGAGACGAGCTGACGGGCGTCTGCTACGTGGGCAGCATGGATGTCAAAGCTCTCACAGGTTTTGTGCTCATTCCTCTCTCCTGCTATCTCATTATCGGCACTTCATTTCTGCTGTCCGGCTTTGTTGCACTCTTCCACATCCGCAAGATTATGAAAACCGAGGGAGAGAACACAGACAAGCTTGAGAAGCTGATGGTTCGCATCGGAGTCTTCTCTGTCCTCTACACTGTCCCAGCCACCTGCGTCATCGCCTGCTATTTCTACGAGAGGCTCAACATGGACTACTGGCGCATTCTCGCAGGGGAGCAGAAATGCAGCAGCAGCGGGCTAGAGTCCGACGACTGCATCATGAAGGCTTCTATCCCCGCTGTCGAAATCTTCATGGTGAAGATCTTCATGCTGCTGGTGGTGGGCATCACCAGCGGCATGTGGATCTGGACCTCAAAGACACTGCAGTCATGGCAGAACGTGTTCAGCAGGAAGATAAAGAAGAGAACGAGGCGGAAGGCTGCCAGTGTGTTCACCAGCAGCAGGCCTTACATTAAACCTCACCCATCTCTCAAAGGGCCCAACACTAAATACGAGCCCACACGCCCCCCTCCAACATGTGTATGAGCTGACTCTCTTTGTGCAAACCCCCAAAATACTTTTAAAGCCCTAAACAAGACTTCTAATGATCAGTGCCATCAAATGAATCAAGCTTCATGTTTTATTTATGCAATATGCATCGAAGGTAATACAACATGGGGGTTTTGTTCAGTCTTGAGCCATGTCACACAACAAGAGCTGCCTTTGTTTGAGAAAAATCTGCTACTCCTGGATTCACTTATCCTAGAGGAAAAAAAAGTTATTGTTCCAGAGACAAAAAGAGTGGAATAAACCATTTGGATGTGCAGTGGGGTTACTTGAATAATGTGCAATAGATGTTTTTCATTACAGCCAAAACAACACTTGTACTGTTGTTGACCGATTACAGACAATGCATGATGAACCCCATAGACATTAATGGCAAATAGTCAGAGAGATGACCGGTGTGTTTGGAGGCTTTTTCTGTTAATGGAAATCAATGCAGTGCCATATATGTTTAAACTGGACTGAGAGCAGTTGCTGAAAGGCGCTCGAGACCTTCAGAACTGCCCCATTGTGAGGCAAATCCATGCCATAAATTAATCAAGCACTCAGTACTGAGAAAAGTTATTTGTAAATGCTGTTTTTTTTTTCTTTGCTGTTTTATAGCACAAGGGAACATTTGTATATATTTCTGAAAAGTTGAGATTTTATAGAAAAGTAATAAAACGTTCTAGTTTTAAATGTTTGTAAAGCTGGAATTTTGTGTGGCTGCTGTGCTGTTGTTCTCCCTGTTGGCGTGAGACACGTTAAGCTTGTGAGATTTTTTTGTTGTTCTTTTTTACCCCCACTATCATATACAGGGAGTAATTTTAATGCGTACTAAACATTTAAACCATTAACCTTAATTTATATATGTGCTTAAGAGCTAGGTTTTGACTATTCTATCTGGAATTTTTATAAGAATATAAAATTAAGCAAAAAATATATCTGTAGTTCTTTATTAGCAGGTTAGTAGCTTATGGGAGATCCACATTAACTCATAAATCGTGCGCATGCATTTGATCGTGCTTATGGAAAATATATATTAACACGTCTGAAAAAAGGTAAATTAATAAGTGCGGGAACAGGAGAAGTGATGCACAAGTCGAGTGGAAATGAGTCGCTGTGTCCCGATTCTTGTTTTTAAACGTTCTTGAGGAAACAGTTGAAATGTGTGGCTAAAGATGACTAACAGCAGAAAAAAAAAACACAGTCAGTGTCATAAAAACATTACAGTTAGGCAGCACTGTCACTAATGGGCATATTTATTCAGTGTTTTCAATATTTTGTCCCAGAGATATCATTAATATTGTGTCCTCAGAACTTGATGTGGTGGCTTTAGATGTTGTCATTAGGATTGAGATTGTGTTTACATTTGTAACTGTTAGTGGCTTTCTTTAAAGATGAAAAGCGAAAGCGGGTGCAGTCAAGCGGTTTAACCTCCATGTTTATTGGACCAAATATCAGTGGTTTGAATCAGCGCTTTGATTGCAGTGTTAATGATTTTCTGCACTCCTCGCTGTCTTTATGCTGCATGCTTATGTAAGCCCGGTTCTTCAGCCACAGCTGAAGTGAATATAGAACTTTATTTTAGTCTTCCTTCTTCATCTCTCTCTTTCTCTCTTTTCTTCTCCGTCTCACTTTCTCGCTGCGTGCATGTGTCGGTGCGCATCAATGAAAGGGTTATACAATAATCCAGCTCTCATTCAGGACAGGATTAGACTGTTTGAAGGGTTTGACTTTGAAAAGAGCACCGCTGCAAACCAAAATACAGAATATCTGTCATCTCTTCTCTTCTTATCAGCAGGGCACGGTGACGTTTCTAAAGACACATCTGGTCAGGATTTGAAGTAGTTACATATTGACTGAGGCGATTTATTTTTTCTTTAAAGCGTGAGCAAACTGAATACATTGTCGTTTAGTGTCCTTCCATTGTCAAAATATTAAGGTGCATGCACAAGTCTAGTCTTGAACCTCAGATTCATGTTTTCCCATTGCTGTGGTAGCAATGGGAAAACATGAATCTGAGAGATGATGGCAACAAATAAGGGTAAAGCTATAGTTTTGAGTATAAAACCATTTCCACTTTTTTCAGTCTCACTTTCAACCCTTTTTTTTTTTTTAGATATTTGTTTTTTTGTGACTGTACCATAGAAGTAAAAAATAGTTTAAATCCTATGTTAGAGGGCCCTCTCTGGTCTAATAAAGTTTTAGAAGTGTATTAATGCTTTATCCCTCAGGGCATTCAAGTTCCAGCGTCAACCCAACCCGTTTTAACAGTCAAAAGCACATGACTCACAAAGTCTATGTGGCTGAATCAAAGTCAGCCGGTGTCTATTGATACTCTGAGTTGCGAAAAAGGTGTGAGTTCTTCTGAGAGCTTCAACAGAGGCCACCTGGATAACAGCCCTGGAGGTGTCTGGGAAGGCTGTAAATAAAAATGACAGTTACCACCCCCCTCCGGGGCTTCTTCAGCCAAGCAGGCTTCACTTCTCTTCTTTTGCTCTCTTCAAAGGGGAAAAAAAAATCCTGCTCAGAGCAAGGGCATAGTAATGCTGGCAAGAAATTTCTTGAAATCACACTGAACTGTATTAATGTTTTTAAAAGTCTCATTCCATCACATCACAGGCAGCCTCTTGCCAAAGTGAAACAACTGATGTCTCATGGTGTTCTCTAGTGAATGCTTGTTTCTTGCAAGGATGCGTTTTATTTGACCAAGCGGGGAATCCCGCCACAGCCACATGACTAAAGCTGATGAATCTCAGATGCACGTATCTTAAAATTCCACCAGGATGAATCCCGTCACCCACATACTCCATCCGTTTCCTGTTCCGTACTCTTTCTGCCGTGCTGTGCTGGCGATAGCAGCAGGCATGCGTTTATGATGTGTTGACAAAAAAAAGGGAGGGGGGAAAGGGGGGCTTTTGCTTGTGATCAGTGTTGTTGAAATTGCATCAAACCTTTGATAATTATTTGATTTAATTTAATTTGACTGGTTTGCCAGCAAGCCAGGATTTTCAGCTTTTCACACTCTGTAATTGAGCTGATGTTAGGTGTCTTTGCGGAAAAGAGCGGTATTACGAACATAAAGTCAAAATGACAGGACAATTAAGCGTCCTCTGCGTGTCAACGGCAGATTCAGCTTCAGAGGGAAAGTGTCAAGTAAACATCGCCAGTCAAAACCTGAAGCCTATGCTTTTGTTTCAATAAGTGGCGACGCCTTCTACTCTGTGCTGTAGCTGTATGAAAGGCCACAGAGGAACTTATGCACTATTATCCGCTGTTTTTTCAAGCACTCATAAAGTACTCTGACACAGTGGCATAAATCAAGTTGCTGGGATGACTGGCGGCTCAGGCAACTTCTCTTTGATCAAGGCTTTATGGAGACGCCCCATGTCTTCATCCTCAGCTGCTCCGGCAGCACCTGTTTACTAGTTCAGGCCTGTCTATTTGGAAAGCAATGTTTAGCCTCTCAGTGTCCTAGACGCATACATGACGCGCACGCATGCAGCATACACACAAAGGAATTCGGCTGCTTCTCAGAGGAGAATGGGCTTCCACCATCACGTCTGCTCCCAGTGCCCCAAACCCACTCAAGGCTCTTGTTTCTCTTATTAGAAAGCTACTTTAGATGTAAATCTGTCTCTTTTTGGAGGGTTCTGACTCCTTTGGCTATACCAGAATCTTTTTGAAAAAAGTTGACAAATGAAACAGCCTTGTTTCTTCTTGAAGAAGAAACTCAGAGGGTTACTGGATTAAACAAAACAAAAGGAAAATGCACAGAGAAAGACAGACAGAGAGAGCTGCAAGTTTCAAAGACCAAAGCATTATCATAGCATGCAATGAAAGCTCTCTATCATCCCTCAAGTTCTTGTGGTACAAAAATCCAGAGTTCTAAGGGCTTTGGTTTGGAGGAAGAGTGGGTGAGCTTCATGTTCTGAGTTGATCTATACAGCAAAGAAACTAGGGCAATGTAGAGTACAGCATATAAGGCCAATCTGCAACAAAGAGCAGCACTAATAGCTCTCTCACACACACATACATCCCAGTCTTATTTCCAGGCCGCGACTGAAGGTGAGAGTAATTACATAAAAACCTGGCAACAATGTGTTCTCTCCTTGTAAGGCGGGGGCAGGGCCCTTTTTCTTCAAATGCATAATGAACTGCCTCAAAAGCCCTCTGCTGATCAAACAAGTGTTTGATAACAGCTTTGGTTTGAAAGAGGACTGAATATGTTTATTTGCATGTGGAGAAGTGAGTGACTTTGAGGTGGAGATCAGGCAGATTAGTGTTAACTGACAGAGACCTGTGCAAACAGACACTCCCCCCGCATATGCAAGCAGGGCAGTGGCAAACTTCCTCTGAGGACCAGAGTATGGCAACTCGGGGCTATTTTTCAATTGTGCTGCTTTGTATGCCAGCTTCCTCCCTTAAGTTTGAGTCTATTTTTTTCCAGAGACTTTGCCTGTTTGCTTGTTGCATGTGAAAGCATGCACAATGATATCTGGCAAACAATATAAGGGATGGGAAATCCAATAACTTGCAGCTATTCATCAAAAATTCCCTCAGAACTGCATTCACAGCGAGACTCACTTTTGTTTCACGAGAGCTAAAGCATTCATCTGGAACTATTATACACTAAAAGCAGTGTGAAAAATATGGAAATTGGATAACAGTTGCATAGGGATTTTTGATCGATATTGGCAGTAGCAATCGCCTCATTGAACTCTCAGCAAGAATCTGAAAAATCCTAATGTGCAAATTGCTTTAACAGAGAAATGACCAGTCATATCTTTGTGTTTTGGCAAGTTGAATTGATGCACTTGTTCTCTGCTATGGCAACAACGGATATGCAACATTCGACACAAAACAATCAGATGAAAGCGAGCTGCTTCACGAGTGCGGTGACACCCATGGGCTTGCAACGTGACTGAGAAGGCAAGAGTCTGGTGTCAGCTGGAAGCAAGTTTTGCCACGGTGTCTAAGCAGCAGACTTTAATATGCCACCTTCGTAATCCACGCTGCTACGAGCTCAGATAACTCTAAAACACAGCAAAACACCAGAATGGGCCGGCTCTCCTTCGTACGAGGTCACTGCTATATTTCTTTGCAACTATGTATGGGAGCAACCCTGTGTGCATTCATCACATGTAGGGGCATTTTTCAGAGATGTTATGATGGCAGTGACAGGATTGATGGAGGAGTAGAGAGAACAGGCACAGCGGGAGGCTGCCGACATGTGTATGTATTTACGTGCGCGCGAGTTTACAGACAGTATAGGAGCTATAGAGGGAGAGGCAGAGGGAGAGGGATGATGATGGATCTGGCAGGGCTCATGAACACCGCTGAGAGAAAATGCCTGTGGTTCAAAGACACTCTCAGCAAACTTAACAAAGAAAGATGGCACAGAGGGGGAGAACATGAAAGCAAACTACACAATCAACTGTCACATAAACTGGGAAATAATATCCCCGTCCTGTTGGCGGAATATACTTCAGGCAGGCATGTGACTATTTTAATATTAACTCCATGCAAAAGATGGCAACAAGGCGAGATGTAGTTTGGTTTTTAATGCAGATCAAACAGCAGATTAGCAATAGTTTGATTTGGCTTACTGATAAAGTTAAAGGCCATACTGCAAATTCCAGAAGAACCTCAATATTATTGTACCCCGACCACTTGACTATAAGGGTTGCCTGTTTTAACTGATGACTGAAAATGAATTATATGCTGTATTTCATATTCATCTGTGTACATCTCAGTGCCCTTAAATCATCTAGATGTCAGCTGACATGCGGATTTGGTCCATGCAGAAGTAGATGTTTTACTGGTGTAAAAGTAGACTAAAAACACTCTATTGTAGAGCTACGATGACAATCTTAAAGATAGAAATGTATACCGGAAAAATGTCTCAAAAAGCAGTTTATATAAGTGGTGCTGTTTATTGGGTTGCTGCTTTATTAAACATCCTTTTTGACGCTCTTCCAATATAATACTATTAGCATAGCCTGACTAAATACATCAGAATTACACTGAACTGCATAAGTAATGCTACGCTAACTTAGATACACTCCACCAGACAAGAAGCTGCTCTGGACTTTGTAATCTATGAATGCATAACAACAACAGGAAGACATAAACAAAACGTTTTTCATGGAATTTTGCACCCACTGATTTGCAATTCAAAGTATTAAACTACAGGAGAGCGCGGCTGTGCTGTTTGTTAGCTTGCTTGTGTTTTGTTTTTTTGTTTTTTTCTGTTCAGGTTTTTGCCCAAGTTTTCTTTGCTCTGGCCAAAAATCCCTTTTTCTTCTTGGGGCATCAAGTTAATATGAATGGGCATGCACAACGCATAACATGTGTTGGTCTACAGTTTTCCAAAGCAATGTCCCATTTTGCTCCCAGCTTGCTTTACGCAGTGACAGGACTGGAAGCAATTTGGGATAAGTACCGAGGAACAGTTGAGGAGATGATAAACGACTTTATTGTTGGTTATTGCAACTGTATCTGATACCGGTACATGTGTTCCTTTGAGCAATCAAGCCGTAGCATTGGCAAAGGAATCTTGGGTTTCCTGGACACTGGTTGCAGGCCAGATTGTCTGGTCCTGATAATAGTAATGAGAGTGATGGCTGCAGCAGCTAATGTACCCAGAGAAGAGGTCAGGACCCACTTATCAGGCCTAAGTTGAAAATAATGACCTACTTAAGAGGCTAATCTGTATGTTGCAACTTGTTTAAAACACTGCTGACCCCCTGCTGTCTTTGTTGATATCGTGACTTTATGACTTAAGATCTTTTTTCATACCTTAAATGTATTTTCTGACCTTTTAAAGTTAGACTTAAGGATGCTCAAGCTGTGTTTATATCAATAAACTTGTCAACACTTGAATAAAATGTGCTTGTATTTTTAGGTACACTGGGATAGAAGGATTTCCAAAAAGGATCCATTCTTCATGTCAGAGTGTTTGAGAGCAGATGTGAGCAAAGCCAACATTTCCATGGCCAAATAAAAAACTGATTCTAGCCCATAAAACAGCTGTCAGGAGACAGGCTCCAGCCCAAACCATCTCACGCTGTGGTAAACTGGTTTGACAAATGCACGGAAACTATGTGTCTGCATATTTACTGCACGACACCTGCCCGGCCTGTTTACTATCGTTCACAACGCGGTGCACAAAGAAATGAAGAACTAAATTCAGTTCTCTGTTTGATCATTGCCTCACATCACAAACGACATGGCTAGTACAAAAGACAAGCTTCTGTTCCTCTGTCCTTCAAGACAGAAAAGGGAGCAGTGTGGAAGACAACAATGTGTTCTGTTAAACAGAAAATGCGCAGCTAGCTGTAGATTGACACTATGGGTGCAGCTGCTGTAGAAACCCTGCTTTGAATTTGCTCATGTATTCTGAAAACTGCTTTTGTTTGCATAAGCTCTCTACAGACAAAATGATTTCCTCTGGCTCTGCTGTGTCCGATGACTTCTGTCTGATCCACCCACCCGATTCTATCCGATGAGCTCAAGCACCCGTTCATTTACTCTATCCATCATGTCTTTTTTAATAACAACTGAACATGAATGTTAATGAATACAAGATAAAACCACATATTGTGGATGTGCGTGTATATTTATGTTGGGGGATGGGGAGTGGTATGTATGTGATCCTCAAGCTCGGGTCCTATGCCAGTGCCCGGGAGGGGGTTGATGGTTCTGCACAGTATCTGTTCCTGGGAATACACTCTTCTGGACAACGACCTCCGATGTTGTATCTGGAATCTGCTGGAGTTACTCTTCCAGTTTGGCTTTTATAGCTCCTAATGCTCCTGTACTTCTCATGCTCCTTGTTCCTGGTGTGGCTGTCTGCTGGGATTGCCACATCTATCACAGCTGCAGTCTTCTGCTCCTTGTCAACCACCACTATGTCTGGTTGGTTGGCCAACGGCTGCTTATCTGTCTGAAGCTCAAAGACCCACCAGATCTTAACCCTGTTGTTCTCAACCACCTTTAATCATGTTTCCCATCGGGACTTGATGACTTCTCATCCATATGTGGCACAGATGTTCCTGTACACTGTCCCAACCACTTGGTTAGGGCTCTCAGTTAAAACGGTTCCAGCTTGCATCTTACATATTGCTACTATATGCTGGATCGTCTCTGGGGCACCTTTGCACAGTCTGCAACTTGGGTCCTGCCTGCTATGGTATGGACTCCTGTCTCTATGGATCTGTGGCTTGGAGTTTGTTCTTGTGCTGCCATGTATAGAGCCTCTGTGCTGTCCTTTAGGCCAGCCTTTACTGTTGTGTAGGGCGCAATGATAAGCTTAGTGTCCAGCTTTTTTAGGGACATAAGAGCCCCAGTTTCTCATGTGGCCAGTTAGGAAAATTAATTTCCGACTTCTAGACAGATTATACACTATAGTTTTCATTTCAGCCAAAATTCAGTTTTTCCTTATTTTTTGGGCTTTTTCCGCTTTATTTGATAGACACAATGAAGATAAGACAGGAATGCAAGGGCAGAGAGAGAAGGAGGAAGGCATGCAGCAAAGGGCCACAGTTCAAACTCGAACGCAGGCTGGCCACTGTCAGTCATATGGCACGTGTTCGCCCACTCAACACACTGAGCTAACCCAGCGCCCGCTTACTTACTTTCTAACCAAACGTACAGTACATACATTTAGTCTTTTTCTTAAACTAATAGTAATCATAAGCACACTTTTAATGGTGAAGATTCTTTTGTTTTCCTTGGATTTTTGGCTTTTTCTGTCATAGTTTCATAGTTTAGCCCCTTCTATGGTTTTGGTTGTTAACTCCTAGCTCAGGTAACCCAGTCATTACTGGCTGATATGAAACACTTCCATCATGTCACTGACAGTAACTTCAACATAGATGGAACTTAAATGCTTTTTTATTGCAAAAACACAAAGTGATTTAGAGCCTGGCTGGTACCTACAGAGTTCATCGACAACCTGACAACACCTTAGGCAACAAAGTAACAGATGTTCATAGATGTTCCTGTACGGTCATGTAACAAAAAAAAAAAAGCTTTCACAGAATCATATGCAGTCCTGTGAAAAACTAAGTACACTCCATGATTTAGTAGCTTGTCGAACCACTTTCAGCAGCAATCACTTTAATGAATCATTTTCTGTTTGTTTTTATCAGTGTGTCACATCTCAGTGATTTGGTTCACTCAGGTTTGCAGTCATTTGTTTATCCACAGCTCTTTTAAGCTCCTTTCACAGCGTTTCAGTCTGGTTAAGGTCTGAACTTTGACTCGGGTGTCGCTGCTGTAAAACAAGCCTGAATCATCACCCTGCTACCACCATGCTTGGGTTTTTTCCAGTTTCTTTGATCACCTTGATGCTGGTGTGACTTTGCTGGCATGTTTACGCCTGGGAAGATTAGCAGCTGTCTTGAATGCTTTTCCACTTTCTCACTGTAGAATGATGAACTTCAGGTTGTTTGGAAATTGCCTTACTTAACACTTCCCAGATTGATGGGCGGCAACAATTGCTTCTCTAAGATCATTAGACATTTCTTTACACTTACTAACTTTTACTGTGTAATCAGTGTGTGTAAGCCAGATTTAATTCATATAAATATAGTTTTAAATAAATATATTCACCGTTAATGCTGAAATTAGTTATTTTAGCACATATTTTCTATATAGCATTAAGCTACAGAGGTAATTTCATTGCCAGTTACTGGTTGGGAATCAAACTGGTTGGGAATTACTCTAGCAGACAAGAAATAAACTGGAAGCAGCAATGCACGTGTGTGTTGATTAAGTGTTGTTTAACCCTGTGGTGTAAGTGTGAATGCAGCAAGAGGCTGGAAGCAGGTCAGGAGAGGTCAGAGAGAACAGCGAGAGCTTCTTATGTGAACTGGACAGTTTTGAGGACCACTACAAGGGGCACGGAGTCAGTTCATTGATATTCAAGCATTTGACCCGCTGACAACGGGGATGTCACCGGGGTTAAGACAGCCGTGCCTCTCCGTATTGTACTGGCCCGGAAAGCCAGGGGTCCCCCGGCCCTCCGCCTCCACTCTGCATGGTTGTCATGGTGAGCAAATGAGTCCAGCAGCCCTATGTCACACTCATGTGGGCACTTTCTTGCCTTCTTCCTCGCTTTCCTTTCTTTTCCTTGACTTTCTGTGCTGTTTCACCGAGGGGGCTGCCAAAGAGGGCATTCTGTACGCTGACAATGCCCGGCATGTCATAGACATCCGCATACATATACAGTGCAAAGAAGAGCAGGCAGCGAAAATTCACGGGCATCTTTTCCCATAACTCATAGCAACAGAAACAGCACATTTCCCTTTTGTGTGGGATCCGATTGAGAGTTTTAGATGCAGTTTATCAGCTGCTGGAGTAAGGATTGTTGTTTCATGACAAGTTAGATGATGCTATGTGCATTATTCTGTCTATTATTGTATCTTTTGTTCAAATGATATCAGTGGCTCAATGAGAAGAGCAAAAACCATTTAACTGTAACTAATCTGGCTTAATGAATATACTTTCTCTACATTCTGTCAGTAATTCGAGCCCACTTATGTTTGGCAGGAGGTCTGTGCAGTGTCTTGTTGTCACACAAATATGTTTCTAGAGCCAGCGTCAGGGAGATTAGGTTGAAGGGAAAATTGCAGCTGTATTTTGCAGCAGAACTAGTAAGTTGCTGCTCTCAGGTGATGGGGCATGTCTGTGCCTCACCCCATCCGAACTTGACGGCTGCTGCGGTTTGCACTGTAATTAGACATAAATCACAGAGCAAGAGGTGGGGTGGGGGTGGGGGGTTGGGAAGAGTGGGGTGAAGAGAAAGTGAAGAGAGAGATTGTTGGCCTCAGGGCCAGTGAAGGCCCTGACACTCAGAAGCACACTGTTCCCTCCTAAATGCTCCCCGCAGTCTCCTCTTTCTCTTTCTTTTATTTATTTTTTCTTCCGGTCAAAAACACAAATACGCTGTTGCAGTTTGTCACTAAGGCTTCTCCTCCTAGCTGTGGTTGTGGTAGCTGGACTATGCTGGGTGCTTTACTGGTCCTCTGGGTACACTTTAAAAGCAGTAAGCAACATACTTTCAGAAACAATGGTTGTTTCCACTGCTGATGTGGGCAGATGTCATTATTCTTGTTTCCATTTTCCTCAGAATTTAAGATTCTGTTCAAAATGTGCCACAACTATCATCACAGCACTATTAACAAGCCACTGTGTATGCTGTGGACTACTGTGGTGTTGTAAGTGGTCTCGAAGAGTAGTCGGCACATTTGTTTTATTGGTCAGATCATGTTATATAACTTAAAACTGCCACTTATGCCGATAGACATTATATCTAAATGCCTCATTTTAATTCCCATTTCGGAAAAGCAGTCTGTGAGTCATTTTACCTTCATTTTGAATGTGGATAATTGAAAGATGACAGGGAATGTATAACAAAAGAGAAGGGGGGGGGGGGGGGGTTGTGCATTAAAGGGCTCAGCAAGAGTCAATTGGAACAGGCAGGATTGCAGTGTATTGTATCAAAGCATCATTCTCACTGTGATTCATCACTGTTATTATTTATGACACTTCATTAATTCAACTTAATTAAACAGTCTAACTCTCAGTTAAATTATTACAGTAGGATTATTAATCTTTACTAATTGGTTAATAATTGAAGTTTATCAGATTAATGGAGCAAGCTGAAACTGGTGTTTAAAAAACTCTGTAAAGGGTTAAGATGCATTTGGATGGCTGTCATAAAAATGAGTCTAATGTTTATAATACTTGCTTTAAAAAAGTGTGTAAGTTAAAAAAAAAGTGGGCTAAAATGAATGCAGTTAATAACACAGTTGATTTCCCGCTTTTCTCGATGTTCAGGTTTTGGGTTATGCCATTACTACTACTATGAGTAGCAAGTGTGCTAAAATGTGACACCAAGGTCCTGTCCAAGCACCCGTGTGTGAGGAGCAGGAGGTAAGGGTTTCTCTATCACTGCACTAATTTAACACCCTTAGAAAGAGCAGCAATTCAACTTTTATTATTGCCACATTTAATCATCATTAACAAATACATAAAATAGCATTATATCTATCAGAAACTAATATCAAAATAGCACCAATAAACATAATGATTGGTTGTCAATTCTCTGTTTATTGTTTAATAATGATGATTCTTTTAAATTGTTACTTTTTAAATCTATTTGGAAAGTTTCAAATGACTGGTCAACATCACAGGCTCAGCAGCAGGTATATCTTTTTAGTCCCTGTCCAAAAATCTAAATGCAAGCTCGTTCCTTCATTTTCCATAGTCTCCCATGGTGATCAGTCAATGACTTCCTTCGTCAGGGTTTAGGTAACATCCCTTTAGAGCCACAAAAGACATTAGAGAACAGCTTTGAGTTCTTCTGCTTGTGCAGCACATGCAACGAGGTTAAAAAGAACCGACGTGTCAGCAGGAAGTGCCAAACAAACAGCACCACACTGCTTCTTCTTTTGCTCCCTGCAGAGAACAATTACAATTTCTATGCCTGAGAGAAGGTTTTTGTGTCTTAAACATAAGCATATGTTATTTGGAGGCATTTACTGAAACAACTGATGAGCACCTCTTTCCTGGAATTCACAATGAACGATGAAAAAATATTTGCTGCCGACGGCAAAAATACAATGTATACATGTTTATATGTAGCAAGCGTAACAGGCATGTGATTGTAAAGGGAAAGAGAAGAAGAGAATCCCATTAATGTAGCAAAAATTAGAAAAACAAATCTCAAAAACTGCAAATATCACTGATTCTTGAATGTCACAAGTCCTGAACCATTTAAGTGACTACCTAAATGAGTAGTGACTGCAGCCTAACATACAGTTTTGTTCAGAAGTTTAAACGCACTCATCACGAGCAGGAATGTCATGGTAATTTGAGCCTTTAAATGATTTCTTTGAACTGTTCGTTTTGCAAGGCAGACTCATTGTACAGCATCTGTAATGACTTTCAAAAGCAAGAATTGGGTGCACATGTTTGAATTCATTTCCGATTTTCTGTAATCCACACAGGCACGTAAATGCATGCACACACACTGAAATTTGGTTAAATGTCCTTTAGCTGGTTGCACCTCAACCTGACACTTCTGGTAGCTTCTAGCATAATTCTCATAGCATAGTTTCTTGGACTTTCCCATAGTTCTGATTGTTCTGCCCATGATGAGTGAATGTAAACTTCTGACCACAGCCATAAATATTCAGTCTGAGTCACTGTCCTTTCTGCACTCTGTCCTTACCACAGCGGCTATGGTTTGATTCCACGTCCTCCCCCCATCTCTCTGCCCTTCCTGTCTTTCTTCAGCTGTCCCCAAAATAAATCTATGTAAACAAAATAAACGATATAGAATAAAAAGTTAGCTGCCGAATAACAGAAAGTCCACCAAGATTTCGGAGCAGTCAGCTGTGCACTTCCCCTAAATAATCAAATCATGCACCACCCGTCTGTTTAGCGAGACGTGTTATGCGGGAAAATCTAAAGACTGTCACTGCAAAATCCACTGCATCTGAATAATTTCCTCCTTTGAACTGTGAAATAGAGTGCAATGTGGAGACTCTTGCTGCTGAATTAGGACATATGGAAATGAACACATCTTAGCTGATATCTGATATGTGCTCCATCCATATCAGGCAAAGATGTAGGCACAGCCCTCAAGGTCAGTGGGTTTTTTTTTTCTATGTAAAGACAGTGTTACTAAAAAGACAATCGACACTTCTTATTGTGTTTTGAGCCAAAGACAATATGACTTCCACTGATCCATAAACTCATTACCAAGAAGCTTTTAACAGGTTCCAAGGACCACGGCTTACTTTTTAAATAAAATATAAACAAGGGAAAATATCAAACCCATTAATCTTTCATTAAGCTCGCCGGATAAAAAAGAATCGCTTAAAGTATCATTCGTTACCATCACTGCGAGTGCAAAAGCCCCCTGCTAACATCAAAGGCTTCTCAAAGAAACAGAGCGGGAGAGAGTCAGTTAGCTGAATTTGGCTGAGAACCAGCTTCTGGTTGGGTTTAAATTTTGACTGACTCATAATGGCGCTGAAGAGAAAATAGGGACCTGATCTATAATGGTTCTTGTGGCATGAAGGCCTTTTTTTCTGCGCAAACACTCGCATAAACAATGCACTGCGGTTAGCGAAAAAAGCAGCGCATTCAGGGTGGATGTTGACAAAGGTTGGGAGCTCATCCTCCTCTTGCACAAGTCTTTGTGCCAGTAAAAGATCAGAGGCTTCCCATGGCCAAAGAATGGGGTGACTCCATTTCAAATACATACACTACACACATGCATGCATGCATACTTGTGCAGCAGAAGGAGTGGCTGTCATGTTTGTGAGGGCCGTGTGACAGCACTCTGTAAGAACAGACTGGCCTGGCTTTGTGTGTTTGGGTGGGGCTTCCTGCAAATATTTAGCAGCTCTTCAGAGGATCAGAGAATATATTCCAAACCTCATCTGCAGCAATTTGAAATATCTTTGATAAACTACTCTGTGATTAAAAACCATAGGCAGTGTACACTATGTGTTTTGAGAACTGGCCAGTGACAGACAGGCACTGCTTAGCTCAAAGAAACAATGCTTTTATTTACACCCCTGTCTCTTCCATTAGCTCTGTTGCGTTTATCCTAATGCACTAAAACATCCTGGCAGTGATGCCAAGTAGGTTAATAATATGCAGTGGATTACGGTTTTAGCACAGCTCTGCGTTGCTGCTATGCTAAAGAACTGATTTAGCAGGGTGTAAAATAAACCTATCGCGACATATTTCCTTGACTCGCAAGCCTGCGCTGTGCTGTGCTGAGGTACATTCATTTCTGTCTCCGGCACAAAGCAAGTGAAGCAGCCTGCGATTGACTTCAGAGGCCCAGTATATTACATGAGTTAGTCATGGCTCATACTGAATTAAACATGGGAAGAAGAGTTTCTTTTTATCTACAGCCAAAGTGCTAAATCTGACCACTGCAACCGATACTCGCCCACTTCAAATCCTCCCTTTGATAGTGAAAGGGTAGGAGTTTCAAATGTATCAGTTTCTCCTCTTTTTTTTTTTTTTTTTTTGATGTTTCCGTCGCAAACACTGGTTGATGTTTGCAGCTGAAAACAAAATCATACAAAACAGAAAAAACAAAAAGGATTTTTTGTTCCCCTGCAGAGGGAATGCATCACGCTACACTTTGGTTTCTCTTTCATATGTGCGTTTAGTTTTTGTTTGCTGCACAGGTAGATTTAATCAGCCAACAGCAGGGTGACAGTTTCCTGCCAAATTATCTCTGATTGGTGCACTAATAATTACGGTGGACATGAATAGACCAGCTTCTGTGATCTCCCGCAGTTCCTTTGGAGTTGGATGATAGTCAGATAATGCTCTGTTCAGCTCCGAGGATTTACGGACGTGTGTTTTGGTTTGTGGGACTCATCATTGCTGGTGCGGAGTTGTGATATTTATGGACAAGTAGGGATGAAAGCCTGGGGTCCTGTGGCTAATGAGATGCCGAGGCAGTGGGAATGATGGTTTTAATTACTGCCCAGGACTGGTCTAAAGGGGGCAATTGCTGAAGAGCATGCTGAGTGTCCTAGGTTGGGAGTTCAGACTGATGCCAGTCATGCTGTGCCTGGCTGCCTTTGATGCTCACTCCCCTCTGCTTTATTCCCACATTGTGCTTATTAGATTCTTTGCTGCTGATGCTTCACTGCACCTTTGTTCAAACCAATGCCACTGACTACGGAGAAGCATAACCACTGAGATTTTAACTCGAAATCCTCAGAAAGTTTCAGTGATGCTGAAGGCAACTTAATCTTAGCTCGAAATTAAATCCACCGTGTGTCCATTGTGCAGTGGCTTTTGCCGCACATGGGGAGTTTGCTTGGAAAAGACGAGGTGATGGAGTCCAACATGCATGGAAACTAAAATGGGCGCTAAAACTGAATTGGGGAAGATTCCACCCTGCTGTCTGCTCACATTTCACGGAGGAAGACAGTAGATTCCCATGCAGGTCCTGAGTCCTCCCTTTGCTCGGCTGCTCCCAGTAGGAGGGTGTTGCTACGTGTCTGCTCTCTGTTCTCCTGCGGCCCAGCTGTGGACCAACCCTTGTTGACTTTTCAGAGATCACATGGGATCCTCACTGAGGCCAGCACCAAGGGAGGGGGGTTCAGCCTCTGCAGGAGTCTGCTATGGTCAGCAAAGGCCTCCTCCTGCCAACCCCCTGCCTCTTCCCCCAAGAAAGGGAGAAAAAAGGTTGGTCTGGGTAGGGTCTGAACATGTCAGGTATATTCATAAACACAGTATTAAAAACAAGCTTACAGCTATCACTTCCTCATAGCAAACTCAAAAAAAAGATTGACAGTTTTTCACCTTTATAGTATTCAGTGGATACATCGGGGCCTATTTTTTTTTCTCTACCCAGATGTCCCGTATCTATGTACACAAATAATCTCTAACAAGTCAAGGCCGCCACAAGCCAGAGGGGTTTTTTCTTTTTTTAATCAAATGAACAGGAAACAGTATTTGCCAAGTACTAAAGGGAAAAAAAAGCTTGAATAGGGTATGTCCTTGGAGCTCATGCTTGCAGGAAGTGTGGATAAGGGGAAGGCTCACTTATGAAAAAAGGGTTTTGTATATTCACGACAAGTAAATGTTTTGGTTTAAACAGTTTGACAATTCAGCCGTGCTTTGTGGTTTTTAAAGTATTATTTATATAGTTGTCGGCTTTGCTCGAAAGTGTTGCGCGGACAATGATTTAAGTCAGATGTAAAATCCTCGACATCCGAAGCACACACAATAAAATTAAGCCACTGTTAAGGTTTGCTTTGTCCAGTAAGATCCTGTCTCTCTCCTCCACCAGACACTTAGTTGCCCAGAGAAACAACTTCAACATTAAAAAACAGGGAAGCTCTATTCATTTCAGTTTTGTTTATATAGCACCATATCACAATAACAGTCTGCTCAAGGCGCTTAATGTTATAAGACTCTACAGTAATATGGAAAAACCCAACAATCGAGCAACCCCCGATGAGCACGCACTTGGCGACAGTGGGAAAGAAAAACTCCCTTTTAACTGAGGGAAACGTTAGGCAGAAGGAGGCTCAGTGAAGGGAGGGAGACAAGCTGAGTACAATAAGCTGAACCAACATACTTCATTACTTTAAAGTAATTTTAAGTTTCACAGTACATAGAAAATTCATCCAGTCATCAACCAGTGTCTGGGTCTATTCACACAGCCAGTAACTTCACATGAGATGCAGGCACTGTAGGAACATACACACTCCTGATAACTGCACCAGGGCTTCAAACTGCAAGGATATCAACTACTAGACGCACTCTGATTATGATAATTTAAATATTCCATTATCCAAGTTAAGGTTAAGGAGTACTGAACGCATCTCAGCTGACACTGGGAAAAATGGGGTTTACACCCTGAACAGATCACTCTTCCTTCACAGGGCTAACGCAGAGCAGCACATTGAGTTTTCTCAGCCGTCTTCATTCTTCATTTCACTGTTAATACCAGTGTGTGTTCAAAATATTCAAGGGTATTCAGTTAAAACATCAAACAAGAGAATCTTGTGACTTAAATATTCGATACTGCTTGTTTATCTCGGTGTGCACATCCACACGGTTGGATATGATAAAGGATGGCAGCGCTTTCACAGATTGCATGCTGAAATATGTGCAAAGCTATTACTCTGGTTTAATGTCTTTTCCAATAAGTGGATGTGTTTTATAATATTTTCTCCTCTTCTTTTTTTCATATTGTATTTAAGTTTGTAGGAGTACAATTTATAGCTTATTAATGATTTAAGGTGGTACAGCATAATCTAATCTGTAAATTTAACAAAAGCTCAAATGTATTGATGAATAAAAGCGTTCTCTTTGGCATTTTTCGACTGCTTGGAAATGATCGTCTCCTTGTTCCGGAGGACTGATTGTTGGTATTGAACCTCAGCGATTCTGACAACACCAGCTGTGCGGCATCACTAACAAAGCCGGAAACTGTTTTCCGTCTTCATTATAAATAGACCAACACAGTTTGTTTTAGATTTTACAAACTATGTGTCTGCTTTGACTGCTTCTTCTGCATGGGCTTTGGATACCCGTGGAGAAAAATAACTTTTTTTTTTTTTACCCCTGTGATACAGTGCATGGCTGCATCATTTTAAGGAGCCTGGCATCATGAAATGCAAAGTCATTTTACTGCATCCCCCCCGACCACAATCTTTTTCTGTTTTGTTTCATGCCGTGAAGTGCATCTCTAGCTCCGACCTCAACCCCTAAGGCCACAAAAAAGCTTAAAATGCTTAGACATGGCATGCAAAATATGCCTGTAGTGTCGTGCCGCTTGTATGAAATCTCATGATTGTTTTAAAGGGGAACACGCTGATGTGGAGCAGATTAGGTTCCATGGCCGGGAAGAGAATAATCTAATTTTCCTAACCCGCTTACTGACATTGTGGCACGGTAGATCCCTAATATGCAGAATCCCCTCTTGTTCTGGTTTTTGCAATCAGGGGTTCGAGCTTAATGGAGCCACTGCGATTTATGTTGAAGGAAAGCTTTGATCCTGTTTGGGTTTTTTTTTTTTAAATGACAAAAGTAGGAAATTAGGTTGAAAACTATGAATATCAATATGAAGACACGTTCTTGACGGCGATGACGATGTTCTCGGTTGTGTTGATGATAGATGCAGGAGTGATGAGTGTGTGTTTGTGACTGTGCAGGCAGTTTTGATAGCCTAACTGTGTTGCGTGTTTCCTTTCATCAGCTTCGAGGCCGTAGCATCTCGCAGAGCATGATTAGCGTAAGCGTGGAATCCGCACCGCTGGGGGCTGCAGGGCGAGCTTGAAGCCTGAAGCGCATTCATCAACGTCCCTGGCAGGGTGCACCTTTCTCAGCCTCACACCACTCAGCTTGCAGTCCTCTCTCTGGCCCCGTTTTCTTCTTTTTCTTTCATTTTCCCCCCGTTTTTTTCTTTTTTCAGTGGCCTTTGTTGTTTTTTTAAGAGATAGGGTGGTTTTTAAAGATTTTTTCTCCTCCTTTATCAAAGCTTTTACAGTACTGGAACATTTTTGGAGGTGCATGTTGTGAGTAATGCTGAATTGCATCTGTAGCTGTTAATGAGCTTACAGAGACATACATCATAGTGGAGGTTTGCTTTTTGGGGGTTTTCTTTTTAGATTGTTACATCCTTTCCTGTTTTTTACCAAACAATTTGACTTGATGACACTGATGTCTCTGCCTTTAGCTCCCTTCAGTCTCCTTCCAGCAGGTAAACAGTGACTAAAGCAGGTCCTCGCAGATTCATCCCTCAGGTCTGAATATGTAATCACTCTTAGATCTCAGACATGAAAGACTTGCGTACATCTTCCTAAAAAAAATGCCCTCTGAGGTGCCAAGTTGTGTTTTAAATGGTGAGATGTTGAGAAGAGAGGCAAAGTCTGTGAGGAAATAATGGCTCATGATTAGGTAGGCCTTGAAAGAAACTGCTGACTTTGTGTAAGCCATTTAACACACTTCTGGATTAACATTTCTGTCATCATGGTGATAAGTTTACATTTGCACAGAAACTGAATGACACAAAGCCTTCATTGCCTTGGAAAAAGGCCCTCATCTATATAGTCATGAAAAGATCACTCACAGTTATCACTTGACTTTCATTCAGTGAGTTGTACAGCCCTCTTTTGTTCACCTTCATTCGGTTTAATACTAGCTAAAAGAACTGATAGGCTATTTTTAAGAAGATAATCTTTTATAGATTATGTTATATGGTGTACACACTCTAAGTCATCCTTGTCAAGGTGAAATTTTAGGAAACATTCTTTAGGAAACATTCTTACAGGTTCTTACTGGCCTGTCGGGTGAAATCTCAGGCCAACAACCAGCAACCATATGTTTAAGGCCCGCATCAGAGGCTGGATGAACTGTATTAGCGGTCATCCTGAGTCTGTAAATTTAATTCTACAGCTTTGCTGACATCTAGTGGCCAAAATTGAAATCACACTATTTTAAAAAAATGCACACACAACCACCGTATCAGGTTAAACCACTCCGCTTAAAAACATAGTTCGGGGGGGGGGAGTGCATTTTGTAATTACAGGTATCCCGTCATGGATGGGTCCGTTTTGCCCGGATATAATTATAATATACTTATAATATATGGTTGATATGTGGATTAAATACATTATTTAATCTCAAGACGTTTGTTGAGAAAGTCGATGAAACTCAGTAGCGTATTAATTTTTTCAGTGATGCGGCCTATAAGTACATTGTGCACATTTCATTTTCCTCTTTGACCGGGACACCTGCTGTAAGGGAAAGTTAGGACGGTTTATAATAAGAAAAGAAAAAAATAAAGTGAGTATTCTTAGTTAATATCATACAACATGTGTTGAAAACGACAGTAAATATTGAGAGTGACTCTTAAAGTTGATATTGAAATCGATTAATGATAGCCTTACCGTTAATGGGCAGATGTTAATTAGCTAACGCATTGGTCTCTATTTATTTGACAAAAAACGCTACAATTTACAGTCAAAATCTTGGATAACGCATGCAATTAATGTGCAAACAAGAATGTCACATTTTATTCTGTAAAACAATCGTACACAAAAATCGGATTTCTCGTTAGCATGTGGTCATTAGCTAGCATCAGGTGTAACGATTCTACTTGATCACAAAATGGCGGCGGGGTAAAAGTAGAGGGCCTTGATGTTTTTGCAACGGTAAATTTTGGTTGGCAAAAATTAATTGCATTTTTTTAATCGCTGAAAATTTAGAGTATCGCTTTTCATCAGCCGAAAAAATTGAGAGGGGGCGAAAATGACTGGCAGAGCACGAGCGAGATCCAGAGGAAGAGCGCGTGGGCAGGAGACTGCAGCACCTGGAGCGGTAAGGACACCTTTGAATTTACTGTTAAATAATCCTTTAAAAAAAATCATATTCCCGTTACACGCTGGTTAACTACTTTGATTCAGCAGGGGTCAGTGGTGCATACAGCTTAGGCCGCATGGCCGATAGAAAGACAACAGGCTGATATTTACTGTGCCAAGCCTTATATTACCCAATGGTCTGTATCTGTAATGCCAACAAGTTATTATGGGTTTTTTTGTTATTTCTTTTGTACCCCTCACCCGGAAAAGGCTTATAGGATGTCCTCACACCGCTGGGCATGCGCACTGGACAAGTTTGTGAATTCAAAACTGGAGAAGGAAATCATCTAGGCTTTTCAAATTGGTACCATATGAGTTAAAAGGTTGAGGGATGGCAGTGCCGACTGCCAGTATTTTTCCCTCTATACTGAAATTTGCCTCAAACATGCACCAGCAGGGTTGCTCCATTTGTTTTTGTGCTTGTATTATCAAGATCTACCTCACTATATAAAATACCTTGAAATAATTAGCTGTTAACCCATTCTGTATAAATAAAATGGAAGTGACTCATGAAACTAAGAAAAATGATGTGTCAGGACTGCATTTCTGCATTTTTTATTTTTTTTTTTGTCACAGTGGGAATTCTCTCCATTATCCACAGGACTCACTGTTGTCATTGCCCATACTCTTTGAAAAAGACATGTACTGCATAAAACATGCTCAGCATTTCATTTACAGAACGTAATTGTTCTTCTCACCTGTTAAAAGTGAAACGGCACACAGTGGCAGTCATTTCTAAAGTTGGACTTTAAATCTGAATTTTTCCAGATTAAAATGATTTTACATAATTTTGTCTCACCCTGTTGCATAAAATGCAGAAACAAGCCGAGGTGTGAAAAACGTTTTCCAAGCGTAATTCTTTATTTACTACAGAAAATACTGAGAACTTGCAGCATTAATGTGCTGTGGAAAATGTAAAGGGAAAACATTCTCTCTGGTATATTTATCTCATTCTTGGATGCGCACATTAAAAGTAATTGTCAAAAATGTGTCTGCAGAGTTAAGTTCCTTCTCGTGAAAAGAATGACCATGCTTAAAGCGACGTCACTTCTCCAACCTTCCTTTTGTTTTGTTTTTTTGTTTTTTTTTCTTCAAGAGTCAGGCCCAAGAGCCGGCACCAGCAGCTGCCCCTCCCCCAGAGGCGGGGGACCTGGGTGGTAGAGGGAGGCAGAAAGGTGCTCCAGGACCCTTCAGTGCAGAAGGTGCAGTCAAACAAAAAGTCGAGCTACATTTCTTCTGTTAAATATCTTTGTTTGTCCTTTCTTTACTCCATTTATAAGTAAAGTTAAAAATGTAAACTGATGAGGACTGCACTGCAGAGGAAACCATCTCTTCTAATTGTGCAAAGAAATAAGGCAGTCCGATTCGATAACACTTTCTGTGCATTGCTAGAAATGTAAAATGCAGATTATATATTTGTAGACCGACACTATTGCCTTGTTGTTTTTTTACATTCATATTAGTGCATGTGGACTGTTAACAGTCTTCATTTGTTTTCATTAGCTCTTCTACAGATTTCAGCTGGATTTCAGCAGGTGAAGCTTGGAGAAAGAGGTGGACGCCGCCGGGATTTTCATGATGCAGGCGTTAACACGAGGCAGGCAATGGAGCATGTGAAGGAATCCAAATGTGGTCAGTAGTTTTAAATCGAAACGATGCCAAATGTAACTTTCTGTAATCTGTGAGGTTTGAAAATTACTACTAAAATTCTGTGTGTGTTCACTTCCTCAGGAGTAACTGGTAATCCCATTCAGCTGACCGCAAACTTCTTTCGCATCCTGTCCCGCCCTCAGTGGGTTCTGTATCAGTACCATGTGGACTTCAAACCACAAATGGAGTCGCGACGCCTGAGATCTGCGCTCCTCTTCCAGCACGAGGAAACACTTGGCTCAGCACGGAGCTTCGATGGAGCTCTGCTTTTTCTGCCGAACAGATTGCACAGCAAGGTACTGTGATGCTCCAAACATCGCGCGTTATGAAGAAAGTGTTTGTGCACGCAGATGGAATTGCCTGTTCGTTATCATTGTAAAAAGAGTTGGTTTCCATAAATCAGTCAGCCTGAATGATCAGGTTAGTGTTAATCTCTTGAGAGATTGGAGTTATTGATTGCAAAACACTGAATTCCTGTAATTCTTTCAAAGTAGTAGTTGTTATATTATAAATGGCACAGGAGTTGACAAAGGCGTTGCTTGGTGGCTTGGAAAGTTGTAGTCTTTTGACAAGCCTGGATTTTCCTCTTATCCAGTGTCTAACCCTCGTGTTTAGGAGACTGTGGTCTATAGCAAGACCAGAAATGGAGAGAATGTTCAGATAACAATCACCCTGACGAATGAACTGCCACCCTCTTCACCAGTGTGCATTCAGTTTTACAATATCATATTCCGAAGGTAAGCTTTCCACCTTTCAGAGCTTCTTTTTAAAAAGTGATGCGCAGCAATATTTTTCGAATGCGTCTGCCAATTTAATGAAGTGATTTGCAACTGATTCGTAGTTTATGATTGTTGATCGGTAAAGTAAATAGTTGCATTTAATTGCAAACATTTTGACGTTGGTACAACTCACCAAAGTATTTTTGATGACTGGAAGCTTTAATGTCTACAGGATTTTGAGAATTCTCAACATGCAGCAGATTGGACGCAACTACTACAGCCCCAGTGATCCCCTTAACATCCCACAGCACAAGTATAGTTCTTTTGTTTTTTCTTATATTAAAATTTAAGGCCTAACATTAACTGCAAAAGTTTTTATATGTATCAACATGAATGAACTTATTTTTCTCAGTACACAGTAACATCGACCGTCTGCAGGCAAAGTCCTCACAGTTTTTGCCCACTCATACATGATTGTGCCTGGCATAGTTGCCAGATGAAAAGGGTTTGGGGGGTATTTGCTTATCAACAGGTATTTAAAAAAAACATTACGAGCTAAAACAATTTCCTCTAAAACCTGATGGTGTCGGTTAGATCTGAAACTTTTAAACTCCTCATAAATGTCAAAGTAAAAGCAATGTATTCTTAACGGTTTTAGAAATTACGTAATTTAAAAAAATAATTATTATTTGTATTTATTTAAAATTTTATGCTAGGTTGACCATCTGGCCAGGGTACACCACCAACATCTTGCAGTACGAGTCCTGTATCATGATGTGCACTGACGTGAGCCACAAGGTGCTGCGCAGTGAGACAGTCCTCGACTTTATGGTCAACTTGAGGCAGCAATGTGGAAGTCAACGCTTTACTGAGATCTGTGAGAAGGAGCTTGTCGGGCTCATAATCCTCACGAAGTAAGATTTGCATTTAGCATCTTGTTTTTGTACTTGTGATGCGTATCACTCTAATGCAGGGGTGTCGAACTCCAGGCCTCGAGGGCCGGTGTCCTGGAGGTTTTAGATATCACCTTGGGTCAACACACCTGAATCAAATGATTGGTTCATTACCAGGCCTCTGGAGAACTTCAAGACATGTTTAGGAAGTAAGTTAGCCATTTAAATTGGCTGTGTTGGATCAAGGACACATCTAAAACCTGCAGGACACCGGCCCTCGAGGCCTAGAGTTCGACACCTGTGCGCTGATGCATTAGTTTCACAGTGCTTATGTGTAATCATATGTGACTTACTACTTGTGTTTATTTCTAATGTTTAGGTACAACAACAAAACCTACCGGATTGATGGTATTGCTTGGGATCACACTCCCAGCAACACATTCAAGAGGGGAGATGCTGACACTTCCTTTAAGAACTACTACAAGAGTGTGGGTATTGTGCACTCAACATTACAAAAAAAAAAAAAAAGCCCTCAAGTTCTCATTACATGGACAATTACTGGCAAAGGCAAATATAAGAAATGGAACTAAAATTATCTAACTATTTAAAGGGCTAAAATTCAGATGCAAAATTTAAGAAAGAATTTGCATTTAGTGTCACTGGTGCAAAGTTTTTAAAGTGCTGCAAGTAGTAACTTTATGGTAAATTGCCTCAGTTTCAGTCCACACTCAAATATTTATACTTCCTGTTCTTAGCAATATGGCCTGGACATCACTGATGAAAACCAGGTGCTGCTGATCAGCTATGTGAAGAGGATGGGTCCTGCTGGAGCGCCACCTCCTGGTCCAGCCATGCTTATCCCAGAGCTGTGCTACCTAACAGGTTTAACCTTATTCTGTGCCATTTGGCCCTTTTCGGATAAATGTGCCTCTTTGTTCATCTGCAGGCATCTGTAAATATACGCTTCACGTCTAAGGACCTCAGTCCGTCTGCATTAAAGTTACAATGCTAATCTTACAAACATGTATGTAGCACTTTCAACAAGGTACAAGTCAGAAATGTTTGCAGTTAGATTCACTAAAAGTAATCCACAAGAAGGTATTTAGTTTGTTTATTCTGATACCTGAAACATTGGCCTCAGATGTGTTTTACAAGGAAGTTGTTTTATTATAACTAACTTTTTATAGGAATTGGATATTTTACATTTTGATTGGTTGTGTTTAACAGGCTTGACTGATAAGATGCGAGCTGATTTCAGCATCATGAAGGACTTGAGTACCCACACCAGACTGACCCCAGAGCAGAGGGAGGGACGCCTCAACAGATTTATCACTAATATACAGAGGTAGGTGACAGTCACTAGTAGAATCAGAATAGAAATAAACGGATTGTTTTGAGTTATTGCCTAGGTGGTCTTTAATAGCTAGGCAATAATATATAAAACAATGATTTAGTGTTAATACTGGACTTGTCACATCTATACTGTGCTTAAGAGAAGTGATTTTTGAGGCATATATTTTCAATTGATCATGACAATTAAAGCTCTGATTTTTTTTTTCCTAGAAGTTGTCTTCATCTCAGACACACTTTGGGTGTTCTGATAATATACTCAAAAGTTGACTGCAAATTTCTTCGTCATTATGTTCTGTCTGTAAGATTCCTGGCTTTGATTTACAGCTTAAATTATTTCACAGGAACGCTGACGCGCAAGCCGAGTTGGATAAGTGGGGACTCAGCTTTGATAAGCAACTTCTAAATCTGGCTGGCAGAGTCCTCCCTGTGGAGAGGATTTACCAGGGGTCAAGATCGGTATAATTTCTTCTTCTCAGTTAATTAAACGGATACATTTAAGGGCTCATTTAATATGTTTAATATAATTATCACATAGTATGACTACAACCCCTGGGCCGCTGACTGGGCCAAAGAGATGCGTGGATTAGCTGTGATGAGCGCTCCTCCCTTGAACAACTGGCTCCTCTTTCACACCCGTCGTAACGGCAATGAAGCCAGTTCTCTTCTACAGACTCTCAGCAGAGTCTCAGGCCCACTGGGAATCGCCATGGGAAAACCTGTCATGTGAGTTTAGCATTTTTAAGTATTTCTGCAACACATTTTTTTTTTTATCACAATGGACTGTCACGTATGTAAAGTGAAATTTTTGACTGTAACACTTGTAGTTTTTTTTTTTTCTTGTCTTTTAATTCACAAACGTTATCGTGCATCCTTGTTTTTCTGTAGGATACAGTATGAAGATCATCAGGAATCTCTCCTCGCAGCCCTGCGGCACAGTGTTGGACCCCAGATAGAGATGGTTGGTGATGTGTGAAGTGCACACACTTGTACATTTACATTTCAGTTTTCAGGTCTAAAATGTTTTTTATGAACCACATTTGCATTTAAATGCTCGAATTGTAGCCATTTTTTATAACTGACAGAAACTGCAGGTCAGTGTATTGTAGTTATGTCACATTGCATTTTTGCCATCAGGGATCTTAATTTTGACGTTTCCCAAAGCGGTACCAGACCTCAAGGTGTTTCTGTTTGTTAGGTGGTGGTAGTCCTCCCCAACAACAGGAAGGATAAGTATGACAGCGTTAAGAAGTTCCTTTGTGTGGACTGCCCCACTCCCAGCCAGTGTGTGGTGGCCCGTACCCTCAGCCGACCTCAGGCACTCATGACTATAGCTACAAAGATTGCGCTGCAGATGGCTTGCAAGATGGGAGGGGAACTCTGGAGTGTGGAAATCCCTGTAAGTCCCACACAAACTAAATACTTCAGATGTCAGAGATTAAAGTTTAAGGTGTTTTGGAAAGCAAAGAGTAGTAACTTTTGAATTGATTAAACTTTCTGGTGCTTTAGATGAGAATGTATTTTTTTTTTTTTTCCCTTTCATCCAAAACTGGTTTGATTGGGTTCACAATGCCTCTGACTGTCCTTGGGATGACTTCTTAAAAATAGATCCCCAGTTTGATCTCTGGAGGTGCAGAAATCATCTATGGTTCTGTAGCTGTCCAACATTAAGAAAAAGAAAGAAAATCTGCTAAGTCATACATCTGGAGCTACCTGCTGTGGCAACCCCTTGTGATATTGTCATGTTTGTGCAGCTCAAACAGCTGATGATCGTGGGCATCGACTGCTACCATGACACCGCTGCTGGGAAAAGGTCTATTGGTGCTCTAGTGGCCAGTCTCAACCAAAGCATGAGCAGGTTGGTTTCTGTAACTGAGTTGGGAATTCACACTGGGAGCAGTGCAATGCTCTCGGTTATGTTCAACATGTGCAAACAAGGCCTCACTTGGCGTTTTTGTGTGTGTGTGTGTGTGTGTGTGTGTGTGTGTGTGTGTGTGTGGGGTTTCCCAGCCTTTAAATGCAATAGTACAGTTAATGATTCAAATGTTTTTCAAGGTGGTTCTCAAAGTGTGTGCTGCAGCACAAAGGTCAGGAGATCATGGATGAGCTGAAGAAGACTTTGAGTGGCAAGTTTCTTTTGTCATTTCAAAAACTTTTACTTTTAAATACACAGAGGATCTCAGAAACTGTCTTAACACTTTGTTTTCCAGCTGCCCTGAAAGAGTATTTGAGGTTCAATGGCTGTCTGCCTTCACGCATCATCGTTTACCGAGACGGAGTGGGGGATGGGCAGTTGCACAGTGTGGTGAACTATGAGGTTCAGCAGATCATGGACTCCATCAAGTCAATGGGGCAAGACTACAAGTGAGTTTTTACATCTCCAACGGTTATGGTGTTTTTTAAATCTCTAAAAACGGTTGCCCTCAGAGGCAGTTAAATTTGCATTTGATAACACAAATGGTCATACATGATTCCTTCCTTTGATTTGAGAATTGTAAGGACAGTAAAGTAAAATGACTGGTTGGAACATGGACATTTTTGTAGTGCTGTTAGTATTTATTCCTGAGCATCAAAAGAACAAAGTTGAGATTATTTAGTAGAAGTGTCAGGTTTTCCCAGAGCCTCTGTCCTTTTGTTGTAGCCCAAAGCTGAGTGTGGTGGTGGTGAAGAAGCGCATAAGCAGCAGGTTTTTCGCCCACATAAATGGCAAGGTGTCCAATCCTCCTCCTGGCACCATCGTTGACGCAGAGGTCACCCGGCCAGAGTGGTACGTCTTGTTTTGAGGGGGGGCGGGTTTTTTTTTTTTTTTTTTTTTTTTTTTTTTTTAAGCTGTTAACGGTCTTTTGATATTTACATAGGAGCAGTTGTATTGTGACAGTACTGTTGCACGTTTGTTTTCTAGGTATGACTTCTATATTGTGAGCCAAGCTGTTCGCAGTGGGAGTGTCTCACCAACCCACTACAATGTCGTGTATGACACCAGTGGACTCAAGCCAGATCACATGCAGCGGCTCACCTACAAGCTCTGCCACATGTACTACAACTGGCAGGTAGGCTGGCATCAGAGTGACCTTTTTGAGTAGAAATCTTTCTACACTGAAAATGTTGTCTTCATCTAAACTGGTCATAATCAGGTGTCTTTCTCCTCAGTGTTTTTAAGGAGTTTTCATTAAATGATGACATTTTTGAATGATCGACTCTAATTTAGAAATTTACAAAGCAATACAATTTAATTTTAATGGAGGGAGAATATCAGTCAAAAATCAATGAGTGATATAATTATTTGATCCCCTACAACCCAGCCAGAATTCTGACTCAAATTGGCAAATTACAATCAAGGAGTTCAAGAGTGTCTAATTATAAAGCACACCTGTCTACAGAATCAATTTCTTCAATTAATTATATTTTTCAGTAATTGAAAAAGAGCTGTCAAAGGACAAACGGGGAATGGGATGTAAGAAGGTGACAATTACTGGTGCAATTATCTGGAAATATAAAATGACCATCAGTTGCCCTCGGTTTGGAGCTCCACATACGATCTTTGCTCATGGGGTGCACAAGAAAGGTGGTCATCAGCACAAAACTACATGCCAGGAGCTTGTTAGAGATCTGAAGGCAGCTGGGACTACGGACACCAGAAAGGCACATGGCACACCCATCTTAAGTTCGCCAGTGAACAACTAAATGATTTAGAGAACGCTTTGAAAGTGCTGCGGTCAGATGAAACCAAAATTGAGCTCTTTGGCATCAGCTCAACCCGCTGTGTTTGTAGTAGGGCTGCCACAAACGATTATTTTGATAGTCGACTAGTCACCGATTATTTATGCGATTAGTCGACTAATCAGATCATCATCCACTGGACGTAAAACTACAGCTTATTGCACCAGCAGCATCTGCTCTTATATAACTATCATTAGCTTACAGCTTTAAGCTTTTAAGGTGCTAACTAAAAATAAAGACAAGATGATAGTTTATTCAATTTTAATGAAATTTGCAGATTGTTTCGGTAAAGTTTAATAAACTCCTTGCTATCTAAAATATAACAGGACACCGGAGTATATTCTCCAGCATCTCACACTTCTGATAATCAGTTGTCTGCTTGACGTTTATTCAGCTGTGTAAAAACTATAACTTTAATCTCAGCCAAACCGATTTACTCAGGAACAAATAAAATACAAAAAAAAAAAAAGCCAAACAACAACATTTTTAATTTATCTAAGTGACTCATATATATTTAACCTGAGTCGCGAAAGACGGCGGTGGGTTTGAAAACAATTTTCCGGGAGTCCGGTGTTCTCACGGCGCTAGTGACCTAGCCCCCGGCTAGCTATCGAGCTAGTGGGTAACAGACGTCTCCGAAAACGTCGGAGCGCTTTTGAAAATATGTGGTGTCCTGATAAACTGAGCAGATATTTGAGGTTTACACAGCTACATTCTCGCCTGAAAATATGTTAAACGTTTATTTTGTGACCCAGAAAGAATAATAAGAGTAATATTAAAACTAACTAGCTACCGCCATTGTTGGAAACTAAGCTGGGCCGCGCTATGAATTCTGGGACACAGCTGCTTCTTCTTCTTCGGGGTTTAACGGCAGCTGGCATCCTTGTACATGCTGTGCTGCCATCTTCTGTTTCAGTCCGTTATTACACTCTTAAATCCTGCTATTATTCCTGCGTCTTTTGCGATCTTACAAAGCTTCAAACGACACGTCGACTATTAAATCAGTCGTCGACGATTTTGATAGTCAACGTAATCGTGACTAGTCGACAAATCGTGGCAGCCCTAGTTTGTAGGACAAGAAATGCAGAGTATTACCAAAGAACATGATCTCTGCAGTCAAACATGAAGGTGGAAACTTTGTACTTTGGAGGTGTTTTTCCGATAAGAGCACAGAAGACTAAAGGTGGGTCAGAATTAGGGCTGCCACAAACGATTATTTTGATAGTCGACTAGTCACCGATTATTTTTGCGATTAGTCGACTAATCAGATCATGCATCCATTGGACGTAAAACGTACAGCTTATTGCACCAGCAGCATCTGCTCTTATATAACTATCATTAGTTTACAGCTTTAAGTGTTTATGGTATGTGTTAACTAAAAATAAAGACAAGATGATAGTTTAAAGTTTAGTGAAATCTGCAGATTGTTTCGGTGGAGTTTAATAAACTCAGCCGTTGCTCCTTGCTATCTAAAATATAACAGGACACCGGAGTATATTCTCGCGCATCTCACACTTCTGATAATCAGTTGTCTGCTTGATGTTTATTCAGCTGTGTAAAAACTATAACTTTAATCTCAGCCAAACCGATTTACTCAGGAACAAATAAAATAAAAATAAAAAAAAGCCAAACGATAACATTTTTAAGTTATCTAACTGACTTATATATGTTTAACCTGAGTAGTGAAAGACGGCGTTGGGTTTGAAAACGATTTGCCGGGAGTCCGGTGTTCTCACCGGCTCTGGTGAGCCTTGAACCCCGGCTCGCTATCGAGCTGGTGGGTAACAGGCGTCTCCGAAAACGTCGGAGCGCTTTTGAAAATATGTGGTGTCTTGATAAACTGAGCAGATATTTGAAGTTTACACAGCTACATTCTCGCCTGAAAATATGTTAAATGTTTATTTTGTGACCCAGAAAGAATAATAAGAGTAATATTAAAACTAACTAGCTGCCGCCATTGTTAGAAACTGAGCAGGGCCGCGCGACGAATTCTGGGACACTGCTTCTTCTTCTTCAAGGTTTAACGGCAGCTGGCATCCTTGTACATGCAGTGCTGCCATCTTCTGCTTCAGTCCGTTATTACACCCTTAAATACTACTACTTATTCCTGCGTCTTTTGGGATCTTACAAAGCTTCAAACGACACATCAACTATTAAATTAGTCGTCGACGATTTTGATAGTCGACTAATCGTGGCAGCCCTAGTCCGAATCAGTCTTCCACCATGATGATGACCGGCCAAAGAAGTAGTACATTAAGGTCATTGAGTGGTCTAGTCAGTTTCCAGACCTCAATTGTATAGAAAACCTGTGGAGGGAGCTTAAGCTTTGAGTTCCCAAGTGGCAACTGAGAAACCTAAAGGATTTAGTTTCTGTAAAAAGGACCGGGCCAAAATCACTCCAGAGATGTGTGCAAACCTGGTGACAGACTATACGGCTGTACTGGCCAAGAGTTCCTTCACCAAGTACCCACTTGTGTTTTACTTGTGTATCAAATACTTTTTTTCACTCAGTGACATGTGAATCCATTCATAACTCTGATATGTTTTTTTTCTGTATTTGTTAAAATAAAACTGCCATTAAAAATTAGACTTCATTTCTGTGTAAGTGAGCAAACGTATAAATTCAGCAGGGATCAAATAATTTTCCCCGACTGTGTAAATGTCACTGGCTTTGGCATTGTGTTGGTCATGCCTGATTGTTTTTCTTTGTGCTTTAGGGGATCATCAGAGTGCCTGCTCCCTGCCAGTACGCCCACAAGTTGGCTTTCCTTGTGGGTCAGAGCATCCACAAAGAGCCCAATATAAAGCTGGATGACCAGCTTTTCTACCTTTAAAGATAAAAAGGCCCAGTTTGCATAGAAAATCTTATTTAGTTGTTGTTGTTGTTGTTTGAGCTTAGTTGTTGTTGTTTCGGAGGCCAAATTGAATGCAGTAGTTCGATCAGTTATACTTTAAGTGATGGGGAAAGTCTTTTTTTTTTTTGTTGAGTATCTATAATCTTTGGTTTTGTTATATTTGAGCCTTTTATTGTTATCATTTGCAGCACAAGATTTAACCTAGATGCTGTCACACTTTCTGTATTCATTTACTCACAAATCAATAAATCTGTTTGTAATTCCTGGCATTTCAAAGCAAGTCAGTCCAATATTACATTACAAAATATCAAATTTATTTATTTTTTTATATAAAAGATTGCACATGCACACCCACACAATAATTTGTAACCATCAATATAGGCTGATAATTCTTATCATAAAGCTAGCACACAGTTGCAGACTTTTAAACAATATGGTCTTCAAGACACCATGGGGAAAGCTTAAACTGTTTGATTATAAATTTAAATGTACAAAAAAGGCAGTCTGAAAATCAAGTATAAACATTTAAAAACAATTTTACAAATGGACAAAGTACAAAAAGAGCAACAGTCACTCAAAATGAAGAGAAGCAATGTCTGAGGAAGTGGTTCGTAAATAGGAAAAAGGTGTTCATCAGTTTACTGTAGGTGCAGATGGCGGTCTGGCCGAGAATTGTACAGAAAGCATCAGAATGTTTTGCATACATTCTTGTTTTGTTTTTTTTTCTTCTTTGTTTTTGGCAGTTTCAGTTCAACTCTTGTGTATAGAAAATAGTCTGGATTTAAACGGCATGGGAGGATGAAATGGGGAAACTGAATGATGTAAGGTAGGAGGAGGTGGACTGTTCCATTTCACGCACAAGGATGGACATCTGCACAATCCCTTAGGGCAGCTTTGAAAATACATTGGCCTTCAATTCATTGTACATTCACTACTCTACATTAAGGTGTAGATATATATATAGATATATCGATATACAGTACTTGTATCCTGCACCAACATAAAGTGGGACACTGAACAGGCATCACTGACGGATTGGCTTGAAGAAAAGTATTTCAGATCAAATATATTTTGGGTTAGGAGGGGCAGCATAGAGGTAGCCTTGTGTCTCACTGTTTACTACTGTGAAGTCAAACCTGTAGCATTTAGTGAAGCTCAGAAGTGTTGCATGTTAGAAATCCACCGCAGTACAATGGCTGATTTGATCTGCCGATGCCATATCGCACAGTAACTATTTCTTTAATGCAACTGTAAAGTCATGTTTTAATTTGGGAGTATAGTGTCAACTTTAAAAAAAATCTCCATACATATGAATTTGGTATAGGGGGAGAATTTTCAAAAGTTTTTCTAGGATTACAAAAATGTTTATTTTTGAGAGGTTTAACAATAAATGGACGACAACACTGGAGACTTGAATAGTTCTACGTAAGCTCTGTCGCATGGAAACACAACAGTCACACAATACCCTGCATGTCACAAGTTGGGATTGACATTTGCGAACGCCTTTTATGAAGTAACATAAATGAATAGTAGGCATGAAACTGCATGCTCTACTGCAGCGGTCCCCAACCCCCGGGCCTCGGACCGGTACCGGGCCACGAGAGTTGAGGCTCAGGTGTGAAATGTATAGTTTTCAGGGTTATTTTGTTATCGTTTACTCAGTTTTCCTTGGTCTTTTCACGTGTGTTATGAATAAATTTTCGTTTTTTTGGTACCGGTACTAGTTTTATTTTGTTGTATTTATCCGCGACACCTTAAAGGCCGGTCCATGAAAATATTGTCGGGCATAAACCGGTCCGTGGTGCAAAAAAGGTTGGGGACCGCTGCTCTACTGGACAAAGTACTACCCATTGTGCAATTATAAGGCAAATACATGGAGGTTGGATATACTAGGCATTGTCATTTAGGCTGATTTGACTGCAAAGACCCTGTAGTAAATACAGTATGTGCTTGTTGCTGACACGTCTCTGGGGAGGGAAATATGCCTATATCACAGCTGTTGAAGTAGGGCAGAAGAGAAGGAGTTAATTCTGCTGATTTGTCAACGTTTACTGCACAGTATGTCAGCTATGCTGACTTAAAAGTACTGCATGCTCCAGGTTCCACACTAACCCCGTTGCATCGTATGCGATCTGAAGGGGCCAGGAGGGAATGTGCTGAAGTAACGCATGCAAACCTTGTGTACAATTTACGACTGGCTGTTTTGGACTAGCTCAAAGACACTCAAATCCATCTTCACATCAAATTCAAACTGGACTCCAAGGTTCAAGTGAGCCCTCAGTATTTGAACGACATTCTGGTTTCTGTGTACAACACACTTGACTCATGATGTCTCTTAAGTGTCGCACTTGACCAAGCAGAAAATGAAAATCGCTGCAGGCTCAGTCTTTCCTTTCTACAGCAAAATCTCATCAGCCAGAGAGTTGGAGGTAAGATCACTACATCGTCCGACATTATGAGGTCTTGGGACCGTAATATGAAATGTTTTTGAAAATATGAGTGGATACTGTTCGACAAAGTACAAATATTCTAGTGTACAACAGATGTAAAAGAATAAAGCATTTGCTAAGCTCACAAATGCCACCTGTCCACTGCATTTGGATGAGTTTGTTTTTAAAACACTACAAGGATATGGCTGACACTCTCCAAGTATGTCAAGAAATTATTTTACAGCGCCAAGTCTTTGCAATAGTTTCTTCCCTTTGGAGAGCAGTCCCTTTTTCTTTTTGGAGGAGTACATGTCCATTGGGGCCCTGATGGGACTGCCGGGCCCCACGGTGGCGGGGCCAGAGCCAGGGATGTGTGGACACACTGTGGAAGAGGCTGCTCTTCTGGGCGGACCCGATTTTTCCAATGGAACCTAATGGGAGACCCGTAAGGGACAGTTGAGGGTGTTAAAAAGCCAACCGTCTCTAACACCCCTGTCACTACTCCCCTCCTTCTCTTAAGTCCTTTCTGTCTCAGCTGGGCCAGCATAGCTCTGAAGTCTACTGCCCTCCCTGGATGTTGACCCACCCCACCCCACCCACTCTGTCAGGTAGAAACAGTGTTTGTACATATAGCTTTTTTTTCTTTTCTTTTTTTTTTAAATGAAGCTGCTATGAATAAACTACAGGAACATGGAATTTTAGACTTGACATTGACTAACTTCCACATCAGTTTAAGGTGACAACATTTCCCAACACTGTCAAAGGCGGGGCAGTTCCTCTCACATAAAAAGATACATTTGCATTTTGGGACAGATCTACATCACATTCACCTTCCTCCCTCTTACATATACATATTTACTGATACAACTGGGTTACAGAGAAACCACCAGCCACTCTTCCTTTTCTGTAATCATGAGCTAAAAGGCTCCTTTAAATTGCACTTTGGGAAGACACAGGACAAAAGATCACATTTGTACGAAGTTGCATTTGTATATACATGTGTCAACGCACAGTAATTTACACACGGGTAAAAATGAAGTGTGATTTTGAAAGCTAGTCTACGTGACCTTTGAGAGAAAATTGTTTGTCCAATTACAAGTCAAAGCACAAAATAAAATGCACCACTGCTCAGAGTCAGGCTTCCGCCTTGGCATTTTAGCTAAATGCTAATGCAGCTGTTTTGCACGGCACCTTCAGTGCCATTTGCAGTGGTCGCTGTGCAGCAAAAGTTGCATAGTCTCACTTGAATTAAGAACCAGTTCTTGGTCGTCAACTAGCTAATCTTGGTTCACAGGATTAGGACTGATTTGAAAACCAGATCACAAACAAGAAAAGGCAAAATAATAATAATAATAATAATAACAAAACCCATCCTAAATTTGGCTACAGGAAGAAGAAAAAACGTGACAATTTGAAGTGTAAAACCAAACAAGCTTGTTTAAAATGTTTATTTTTGTGAATGTGGTTTTGCATAGAATTGCTCGATTTTCTGCTTTTCCGTGATTTTACTGTATATCTAATTTGAACTGTTATTTTCCAGATTTGAGGGTCGCTGTGCAACAATGGCCTTTTAGCTTACCATGACTTACAGCAGGAGCCTTGCTTCAGGAGACGGACATTGTCATGTACAACACTCAGAGAAACAACTGAAGATACCACACCTTTTTTTGTCTAATGCATTGGCTAGGGTTTCTATGTCCTACCAACAAACAGCATCAAGTTTTTTGGTAACACAGAGAAGTTTCCTAAAACAACCTACAGGAATGTCATACAAAGTATACATGTTGCATACCAGAAACTAAGGGTACCCATGACATCTGCATTAGACGAGGGGAGCGTAATCTTGGTATCCTCAGTTGCTCACTTACGTGACGGAAACAGAGCCTTTAAGGTGTGAAATGAACACTCTTCTTCTGTTTTGCCAAGCAGGTGAGGAAAAGAAATAAAACAAAAAAATATGGTGATGGCATTTCAATAGTTTGCACTATGACAATGGCAAATTAGAACACAAGGAAGGAAATATCTAATGACACCTATTAATATATTCTTTTTTAACAATTGCATTATTTGTTAAAACACAAAAATAACATCACATATTTACATTTAGTAAAGAGTTACTTCTGAAATGATTCTCTGATGGCAACATAGGCTAAGTGACCTTTGCGTGCTACTTTACAAGAAAGCAATTTACAAAACAAGGTGTTCAGGAGCAGATACAAAAAGTTGAACTACACTAGACTCATCTTTATATAAAATGATCAAGAGTTCATGCATCTGGACTATATACCATGCTGAGCTACACACTACATAGTTCATCTTTCAGTACAACAAAACTATTTACTCTATTAGAAATGACTTAAGATCAAACACAGAATATATTCATAAAGCATCTGTCAGAATGCTAAATACACATGTGCAAAAAAAGGTATTAACGGATCTTTTCCCAGACATGACATGACAAGTAAAAAGTCACAGGAGCTTCTTGCCCTTTAATTTTACTCTCATTGAGAATGCTTTATGAATACAATATATCCATGTATTATACAATGCAGAACTCCCACTCCCACCCACAGCAGTGAACATGAAAAATAAAATACCTCTGTCTTAAAATTTCTTTTTTTTTTTCTTTTCATCGATTTCTTAGACATCTATTTATTTACAGTGTAATGCTATAAAGTCAGAAATCCCTTTTTGCTCAATGAGACACACACGCACAGACACAAAACTAAAGGAGATAGAGGGAACTGAAAACAGTAAATGGATGACAGAGCGCTAGTACTGCGAAGGAGCATGTACCCTTTTGGTCTTTATCCGTGCTGGAGTGTCCTGGGGGTACCGAGATGGTGAGTCAGTGAGAAAAACCTCTACATCATCAGGCACTTCTTCTAGAAAGTTGGAAGGAACAAGTCCCTTGTGTCCATTGAGCTCACCCTGTGGAGTACATGAGGACAGCGAGACTCACTGTGGTGTATTTAACTTTCAATTTTTACCTTTTGCTTTAAACCTTTCTCCGCGTAGCAGGGATGGAGAATTTTAGCAGCAGTAAAACCGAGAAACTTGAGGAACACTCGCCAGCCACTTTATTAGTTACACCTGTTCAGCTTCTCATCAGCGCAAATATCTAATATCCAATCACGTGACAGCAGCTCAATGCTAAAAGGCATGTAGATAGGGTCAAGACGAGCTTCGGAGGTTGAGGACAAAAAGAGTTTTAAGTGATTTTGAACCTGCCATGGTTGTTGATGCCAGAGGGGCTGGTCTGAGGATTTCAAACAATTGCTGATCTACTAGGATTTTTCCAACAACCATCTCTAGGGTTTAAAGAGAACGATCTGAAAAAGAGAAAATATCCAGTGGGCAGCAGTTCTCTGGGGGAAAATGCCCGTTGATGCCAGGAGTCAGAGGAGAATCACCAGACTGCATTCGGCTGATGAGGAAAGCAACAGCTGGTTATGACCAGCAAATGCAGAAAAGCATCTCTGGATACACAACCAGATGGGCTTCAAAAACGCAAGACCACACTGGCAGCCACTCCAGCAAGGAAACTTCTAACAGGAAACTGAGACTATAATTCACACAGCCTCACCTAAATTGATCAACAAAAGAATATAATTATGTTGTCTGGTCTGATGAGTCTCAATGTCTGCTGCAACATTTGATGGTAGAGTCGGAATTTGGCAGAAACAACATGAAAGCATGAATCAGACCTGCGTTGTATCAACGCTTCAAATTGGTGGTGGTGCAATGGTGTCGCTTAGCATCAGGTCACCATCATTTAAACACTACCTGAGTAGTGTTGCAGACCATCCTAATCCCCTTATGAACACAGTGTACCCATCTTCTGATGGCTGCTTCCAGTGACATAATGCATCATGTCAGAAAGCTCAAATCATCTCAACTGGTTTCTTGAAACACAACAATGAGTTCACTGAACCCAAATGACCTCCAGAGTCAGGAGACATCAATCCATCACAGCACCTTTGGGATGTGGTGCACGACATGGATGTACAGCCAACACATCTGCAGCAACTGTGTGATGCTGTCATGTCAATATGGACCAAAATCTCTAAGGAACATTTCCAGAATCGTCTTGAATCTGTGCCACGAAGAACTAAAGCAGTCCTAGAGAAAAAAAGAGGATCCAACCTGATACAGGAAGGTGTACCTAATAAAGTGGTTGATGGTTGTTTTCCTCACTATTAATTTCCTTCTCTGCCAAGCCTGTTCTTCTGTTGCAGTTTTAGGCCAGTTAATCCTTCATTATATTCCTTCATTCTCACATAACCATTTTTAGATGCGTGTTATCATTTTCCTTTAACTGCAGGAGAACCCTCCTGTGTTTGACAGGATCTTGGTATCATATGTTCTTTCACAAGAAAACAATATTATGATTGATTGATTTGATCATTTGCATAACTGTATCAGAGAGAAATCTGATCACTGACACCTAAAGAAGCATCTTCAGCTGTGAGAAATCTGGCCAAGATCTCAATGCCTGGCTTCAGTCTGGGATTACATGAAGACAGAACCTAAATCCGCCATGAAAAATTGTAATTGCAAATTGGTTCCTGTAGACAAAAGGTAGTCCGCTACAGTAAAGCATATTCTATACCGTATTTTTCAGACTATAAGGCGCATTTAAAATCCTTTAATTTTCTCAAAAATCAACAGTGCGCCTTATAATCCAGTGTGCTTTATGTGTGAATTTTGGTTGTGCTTACTGACCTCGAACCAATTTTATGTGGTACACGGCAATCTGTCAAAAAATGTTTTAGTACGACTTTGGTAAACTACGAAGCCGCACCGGTTGATGGATTGTCGGAGCATTACGGCTACCGTAGTCAAGAACCTTGCGGAATAATCTGGGTCCAAAACTCCCTCCGCTTCAGGTCCCAAAGTCAAACGAACACTGAGAGTTAAAAACTGTCTAAATTCTTTCACAAAATGATCAGCGTTGCTGCTTTACCAGGTGTAACAATTAAGTAACAATTAAATAACATCCAGGCGTCCATGAAAACAGAATTTATTAAATTTAATGGAGTTAGAAGTTAGCAGGAAGTTAGCTTGCTAGTTTCCATCTAAACATGATATAGCATGTTCTGAGAAATTTCTGAAAAAATTAAAACGTACAGCTCTACTATCACTTCCAACATAAATGAAGACAGAAAACTAAACAGTAGTGACTTTTGTACGGTTACTGAAGTTGTGCTAGCTGGTATATAATGATGTGCTACGTGATCGCTAGCGACTCAGCTATGTTAGCATAACATAAACAGTAAGGCTGGAGGATGAATGCTAACTTTTTCTACTCGATAAAAGTTAACGTGAGGGTTCCCAATGGTTAGGGACAAATGCAGTCGCATGGCAGGATGCTGTAAACATACCAAACTTCAGCCGGGAGAACAACTGAGATAATCCAGCCACAATACCAGGTTAGTCATTAAAATACTGCAACAACATGGCAATAGAGCAGCTGCAAGAGAATTCAACATTAATCAGTTAATGGTAGGGAAGTGGAGGAAGCAAGAAGAATGAGTAGAGTAAAGTTTGACTTATCTGACTGTTTTGTTTCGCTTAATGCGCCTTATAATCTGGTGCATCTTATGTATGAAAACAGACCCGTTCATCAACAGTGCGCCTTATAACCCGGTGCGCCTTATAGTCCGAAAAATACGGTAAATTAATTTATAAAGTGCCCCAAAACCTTTAGCTGAATCACTTTTTTTTGTCCATAAACCTCGTATTGCTTTGTCCTCTGGTCAGCTCATGTGAATTCTGTGTACTTACATAGTAAAATCCATCTTCATCTATTTCACCAAAAACTGTGATGACATCACCGGCACAGAAAGTCAGTTCAGTCTGTCAAAGAAGAAGAAGAAAAAAAATAGCATTACGACATGTTTAGCCCATCTCTGTCCGTCACAGCAAGCGAGCACTCTCCAAAACATCCAGTTCTCGGGCAGTGTCATGAGTTTGAAATGCTTTTGCTTCCTTCTCCAAATCACTGTGATGCATCTTAAACACTAGTGTCAATTCAGTCTCAGCACTCAGGACTGTTGCAACTGTTAATGCATCAAATGTTGTAACTTTGAAGACAGGATTGCAGCACACTGGGCACATCTCTTTTATGGGATTCTGGAGAACACATAAACCAAACAGCGCATGTGCACAATATGTAGGAGAGCGGTCAACACAAAAGACCAAACCAAGGAGGGGAGATGCTGGCTCAGGCAATGCATGTGAGGGGCTTTAATTCATGATCACCGAGGAGAGGACAGAGGGCCGTGGCCTGGCATCCGAAGCCCACCTCCTCTTTTGCACTCCAACAAACGGGTGGGGGGGAAGAAACACACAGAGAGCAGACAATACCGTACCCTCCTAACCCTCACTCACCTCCTCATTCAGTCTGTTGCCTTCATACTGTGTCGGTGGCAGTGCCAATAGAAAGGTGAGAGTAAGTGAAATGGGGGGAGGGGCCAAAAAAAAAAAAGACAGCACAAGCTAACACAGCGCTAACTCCTCAGATAACCTCACCTGTGCACATATTATCCAGGGAATAATAATAAGGGAATAATTCCACTTTGTCTTAAAGAGTTTAACAAGAAGATTAATACAACTTCATCTGTCTGTTAAATAAGACCAGGGCGCCAGGTGAGCAATCGTCTCCAGGGCTGAAATATGAAGCCAATCCACAAATGGGTAGTTTCACATTTTTTAATGGGAGAACAGTGGTTGAAGACCACAGGATGAGCAAAATTATTGCGACTGAACACGGTGAACTTGCAATCTCAAGTAATCTGCTTCGAATACAGGTACCAGTTTTCACTTGCAGTCAGCTGACGTCTTCAAAAGGAGGCGCGTCAAGATGGCAATAAAATGGCAATGACACCGAGTCAGTCTGCTGTCAATTTCCCCCTGAATAGGGTGAAGCAGGCAAATGCATCCAATCTGTTTGTAATAATACGGCAATTAACTGTGATCTGCACACAAAGAAACTCAATTAAACTGAAATACACATAAACTTGGCAGCTGCTTTACAACTGAAAGGGAGTGTTGTTGGTGGGCAACCAGTTGGTTGCCACCAGCTACTTGTGATCGGTTTCCAGCAGCAAAAAATTAAATGCAATGACTAAACACATTAAGGGTTACAGTTCTGCGTGATTAAGGGCTTATGTGCTTCAACTGAACGCAGCTGTCAGGGATTACCTAAGCTAACTGAAGCCAAAAAAGTGGACCTTTCATGCCTTTAACCCAATTATCTGACAAATAACAGCTCGCTACACAGTGAACTGGATATCTAAGGAATTTTTCTCCATTTTTTTTAGGAACCTGTTGAAAAGTTAGCTCCGAAATTTAGCACCTCGCCCTCTCATTCAAGTGTGGTTGTGAAGCTCCTAAAAGCCAAGATGGTGGTAAACCTAAACTCATGAGCATACTTAACGTGACCTAAGATAAATAAAGGTCGACACAGATTTGTTTTTGAAACCAGAAATATGTGGATCCCTCCCTGCAGCCTCATGTCTGTTCATTTTTAACAGACAGACATGACTGTAGAATCAATCTTCTCATGCAACTCTTCAACACAGTGAGCATCTCTCAAACGGTCAAAATATTCCTTTAAATGCTAAACCTTGGAAAAAATACTAGCATTAATAGTAGAATATAATCTCTCATTGCCTGCATGACTCAAAATATTTGGTGCTTTTTCTGCTTTTACGCCTATGTGACAAACAATGATTGAGACATAGCGGAAAGCTGGAGCTGCGGGGAACGGTACCTCGACGTCAACGTTAGGGGAGCTTTCTCGGGGGTCGTAGTCATACAGAGCCACCATTCTTCGCGTGGACATCGGTTGCTGACGCCCGCTTCGCCTGTTTCTTTCTAAGAAGAAGAAAAGCAGAATACAGATAGAGAGACAAGAATAATCACTGGTAAGAATGTAAAAACGGAACTGGGTGTGATGACCAATGACCATACATAATGCTCGTGTAAGACCATGTGCCTTCAGTTTAAAGTGTGTCCATGTTAGAATGACAGAAAATATAATACATGTATTCAAAATCATTATATCTGGAAAACCCCTTGAGATATACCAGCTCATTTTCAAGAGGGGTACAAAAATTTAGCCCACAGATGAATAAAGATGGTGAAGAGTGAAAAACAAGCAGTAAAGATGAAGCGGAGAGCTTAAGAGCATCTCGCTGCACACAGACCTCTTTTGGACTTTCTGGACCTGCGATTTATTGAGCGGCCATCTTTGAAACGGTCACAGTTCACTTCACAGGAAAGCAGAAAAACATAATTAAGCAGGGAGAGTAGAGGAAAGGAGAAGCGAGTCAGTAAAAGACAGTCCAGTGTATCATTAAGTTGGCTAGATAGACACAAAGGTTATCAGGGCAGAAGGAAGAAGAAAAGTCAGATGGTCATTTAGGAGGAAAAGAAAAACATGTCTCACCTAACTTCTCCACAGGAGTGTTAAGTGGGAGGAAGCCCTGTTTAAGGAGCTGGTCCATCATTTCATTGTCTTCTGTTTGGATCTCGGAGACCATGTTACAGGGGATCAGACCCACTCGATCTCGGATCTCTGCCCTGTAGAAACCATCCGTGTCTTTGTTCCCAAACACCTAAAAGAACAAGTATCAGAGTCAAAGGGCAGATACCATGAAACTGACAGATTAGGAGTGGACAGCTTATCTGGTCTTTAAGTCTGACGCCATTTGCCGTGTCTGGGCCCAAACTCCACTGCCGGTCCCCAAGTGAAACGATCACTGCGGCATCACTGAGAGTTGAAAAACTGTCTAAATTCTTTCATCTCTAATAAAATGATCAGTGTTGCTGCTCTACCAGGTGTAACAATTAAGTTTAACATCCAGGCATCCATGAAAACAATTGATTAAATTTAACAAAGTTAGCAGGAAGTTAGCTCGCTAGTTTCCATCTAAATATAATATATCATGTTCAGACAGAGATTTCTGAAACAAATTCATACGTACAGCTCTGCTATCACTTTCAACATGAATGAAGACAGGAAAGTAAACAGCAGTGATGTTTGTCGGGTTGCTGAAGTTGTGCTAGCTGGTATTTAATGATGTGCTATGTGATCGCTAGTGACTCAGCTCTGCTAGCATAATATAAACAGTGAAGCTGGAGGATAAACGCTAACTTTTTTCCACTTGATAAAAGTTAACTTGAGGGTTCCCGATGGTTAGGGACAAATGCAATCGCATGGCAGGATGCTGTAAACGGGCAAACTTCAGTCACTAGAACAACTGAGATAATCTATCCTCAATACAAGGTTAGCCATTAATATACTGCTGCATGGGCTGGGCTGTAGTTACATTGTAAGGTTTTAAAAACTGAACTTTAAAATGAATATCGGTAATAAAAACCCAGAGAGGCCGACAGTGATCACTGACCATTTTTAGGAGATTAAATGGAAGAAGATACAAAGCATTAAAATATGTTAAAAACACATCAGCCTTAATTAACGCAGAGTAGTTTGGACCCGGAAGCAGGATTCATCACGTCATCACTTAAAGACCGGATTGCTATTTAAAGGCAACAACATTTAAAGGTGGGTGAATTTAATAACAAAAAATTGGGGGTTATGAAGCTAAAGGATGACTGATATAGGATAAGGTGCATACCAATATTTGGTGATTTTAAAATCCAATATACTGATAGATGCTGATCCTTTTTTCTTTCAGACAGCCTTCCTTGGTTGTTGTGTTGCCAAAGGGGTAGGGCTGTGCGATATGACCACACTCTTATATCCCGATATAAGACATCTATCGTCCCGATAACTAAATAAATCACAAAAATTTAACATTGTCTGTAAGTTCTGTGAATCTCAGGAAGCTGGACTTGGAAGTGTTTCCAGCTGGGTGTCGTGTACCTGGAGTCGAGTGTTTTAACCGATGCATGAAACTATACAATTTTTGACATAAGTTGTAACGGCCACCATTTTCATTGTGAGTATTTATTACACAGCATGCTGCGGGGAAAAGCCTGTTGTAACTTTTGAGTCTAAGGTTTATGTTTTAGCACCTGACGGCTCTTTTTTGCTTCTCACCCGTAAACTCTCTGCATACTCTTTCACGTGGTTCAGTTTATTTTGAAAAGTCTCAACAGGATCTTGAGCTTTATTGTGAAAGGTTTATGTGGAAAATAAACAAGCGGACACGTGATGGTTTTACCGTCGTTGTTGCTAACGACAACGCATAAAAACAGTCGCTTGTCCGTCCGTAGTGTGGTTATATTAAATATAAGAGAAAGAGAGAACTTTAAGAAATTAATATAGCCACTACAGTGACCATAAAAACTATGAAAAGATGTTGCTGTAAACAGTTTATTTTGCGACACCACGAAACAAACGATAGTGTAAAATGAAACGATAGATGTTTTTATGTTATATCGAACAGCCCTACAAAAGGGAGTGCCCTCTGGTGGACAAACTATGCAACTTCATCACTCAAAATATGGCTGAAGGATGTTTCTCCCATTTCTTCATTGATTTTTTTAATTTTCGTTCATTAGCTGTTATAAATGCTGATATTGATAGATTAGCCAATAACTAATATCGGCCAATAATACTGCCCCACCATGTCTGTATGGTATGCACGTATTTAAAGAGACAGTCTACCACCTTGATGATCTGGCCTTCCTTGAACGGCAGCTCCTCATCAGCAGCGTCGGGATTAGGAGACATGGACAGGGGGTCATAGTCAAAGAGAGCCACAAACACACGGGTCATCTCCTCCGGCTCGGACTCCTCGTAGTAATCCGGGGAGCGCCGTCCCCGCCCGTGCCTGCGCCCACCATAGCCGTCTGAAACATAGAGGAGGCCTCTGCTGCTACTACCAGCCTTATACAGCCACGTTGGCTGTAGAGGCAATGAGAGCAGAAGATGTCTCTTTGTTAGAGCTGACAGGGGAGCGGGCGATGAGATGCATGTGTGAAAAAGGAGCCAGGGGTTTAATGCGATAAATACAATTTTACCTTGGTTATAATATTAACTTGGAAAACAACCAGGCCCTTTTTTTTTCAACGAAACGATCGAAACACACCGGGGTTCTTTGTTCACACATCTCTGCTTGCTGGCGTGTCAGTTACCAAACGTCACACAACAACACAACACAGGCAGGAAATGCGTGTCAGGCAGTTTTGGGAAGGTGCAAGGGAAGCTGAACAACCATACACACCAGGAGGACACAAGTAACACTGCACTGTTGCTCATTGCTGTTTCACTGCCTTATCTCGCAGAGGCTGATTAGCATGCATGCTTTCATGAGTTCAGACACAATGAGGAGGGTGTTCCCACAACAACACAGGTGTAATGTCATGCTCTGAGGCCAGATCTGGAAACAATGTGCAGAGGAAAAGGGCAAGGAGGCACGTTCACATGGGTGATAACACATCAAATGCCCCAGCAGCTCCTGGCAGCATAGATATCAGGGACAGTGAGGGGGAAAGGATGAATCTGATATCAGTTCCTCATGCTTCTCATGGATCACCATGTTAAATGTTACAATGGCAGATTATAAGTCTAAAAAATGGCTCGGAAATATTGCAACAACTTCCCGCTTAGCAACTGAAATATGCCATTTGGGTGGTGTAAAATGTGCTTCAACAGTCGGAAGTAATGAATGTGCACCTGAGTGATACGGACAAAGCAGGAATGCAATAATCATCCAGTAGTGTGTCCGTCTTTCTCACTGTACTGTAAACAGCTCATGCAAAAACGTACAAAAGGGGCTACAGTCTCATAAAGGCAGGGAGAGGGAAAAGAGGAGGTCGAGGAAAGAATAAGGTGGGAGGGGAAGGGGGAAAAAAAAAGGCATTGCTAAGTTGCAGCAGGTTGGAGAGTGGGCTGGACATGGAAGGTAGATGGGAAGACAGGATAGGTGGGTTGGGGTTTCTTGGGGTTTAAGGCATTAGGAGTACATACAGGGAAGGGATTTTCATTCTCCAGCAACAGGAAAAAGTGGCCAGTCTTGTCTTCCCCCGTCAGCTTTTTTCAGCTAAGCTAAACTAAACCAAACAAAGCAGCTGTCCAGAACAGAACAAAGACCACCGCGACATCACTGCATGTGTTCAAACAACAGCGCTTGGGCTTTTCTGGCATGGTCAAGGTGAATTGTCATCTTGGAGAGAAGCTGTACCACATACCATATTGATCCTCTGAGGACATAGATCGCCATATCCTGCGCCGAGCTACACTGCCATAGTAAACATCCTCCTTGACGGGTGAGAGGTTCCCCTCACTCCCCTCACTGTTACTGTCCATGGTGATCTCTACAGAAGACACCAATCACAACGGTCAGAGATCCCCCCTCACACACACTCTGCTCTACCCCATGGCCCATTCACTCATGCTGAGACAGTAGGATGATGAGGTTACCCTGAGGTGGGGGTGGGTGGGTGGGGTTAGGGTGCACAAGGCAACAGGTTTTCACTCTGGAGTCACTGGATGTAAAACAGCAATGCTTGCACTGTTTGCGAGGAGGTCGGATTGGCTTGGTAATGGAAACATGTTAACCCACGGTAAACACAGGGACAGTGGGGGCGTGTCTGAGGTGAACTTTCCTGCAAAACTGCATGTGAACATTTGGCAAATCCAGCTCATGAGGATGGACAGCTACAGGGTGTGCAAACACCACCACCCCCCTCAAAAAACAAAACAAAAAAACAAAACAAAACAAAAAACACGGGGGGTCTACGTGGTTGTTTAAGCTCTATGGGAGAGATGTACAGCTCGGCTCATATGGGTAAGACATGGTATAAATCACAAGCACAAACATCAGTGGCCCTGCAGGTGGAGATCCTCATGTGGTGACCTCACTAACCAATGGATGGGATAGGTCGTCGCTGAGGAGGGGTGCCGATGTGAACCGGCCTCCTCCCTGAATGGTCCAGACGATCGGCGCTTCCATGTGACGGCGAGTTCCCAATGATCTTAGGAGTGAAAAACAACAGAGAAGAAGTCAGCACCGCGATTCACCTACAACCTGCAGGCAAGTAAACATTTAAAATAATATTTCAAAAAGAAACCCCACAATCCTGTTAAAACAACTAAAAACAAAAACATAAGAGCAAATGATGTGGTTTCCATTTGTCCTTAGGAAGGCAAAATAATAGAAAAAATAATAATAATGGTAAAGAAACCGATCAAACCATCAAAAGAAAAGTAAATCAAATCAACCCCCAACACAACAAGATGGACAGGGGTTCGGGAAAGGTCAGATGTTAAGCTAAAGACCATTTGTTTGTTTTGTTTTGTTCTGTGCATGTCAGCACCTTGATGAGAAAAGGAAGCAAATGATGGCACAAAGAGACAGAAATCATGGTGAAAGAACAGAGAGAGCGAGAGTGGGAAGAGAACGAGTATGAGCTTTGGGAAGCTGCGGTCAAATGAGCAAAAGATACTAACGCCTTTAGCCTGTGGCTTCGGATCACATCAGCTGAAACGACGTGAAAAGTCGTGATGAAGAAGAATTTTAAGACAGAGATGAAGGCTTAAATGAATCCCAACAGGCTAAAAGTCTTGAATTGGCCTCCTTTTTTGTATGTGAAGTGATGGAAAGCAGAAGATGGCTGGAGCTCTAGAGGGTGAGACATGGAGAGCAACGTATGAAGTCTGCAGCTGGCAGAGAGAAGAAGGCACAGGCGGGGGAGAGCAGAGGAGCAGCATGTCCCCATGCACTGCACAGAGACTTTCCTTTACATGGAGCCTTTCCCCTCAAAGACATGAGAAGTCAAAACTTTGTTAAATGGCCTTTAGGTAATTTGAAAGTTCTACTTTATAAAATCCACCGAACACTAGAAATACAAGCAAAGTAATTCACACAAAATAAAACATCAAATGAGACCAACCATGACCATGTGATAAACTGTCAAGAATGGAGGAAAACAGAAAGTCAAACGAAATAAAGGGGGGGTCTCTTAAAAAGAAAACAAAAACAAAAAAACAAACACACAACATTAAGAAAACAGAATGGCTGCAGCTTGCTGATGGAAAGTACATCAGAAAGTCTGAATCACACACCAGCGCCTGGTCCCGGTTGAGCCTGGACAAAGACTGGGCCCTAGCCTCCCTGTGGGGGCTGTAATAGACCCTGTCCAGCTCGTTCAGCCTGCCCTCGCTCAGGGCCCCTTCCCTGGAGTAGTTTCGCGGCCCAGCATCCCGACCGGGCCCAAAGTGCTCCCTGTTCCTAAAATCACCCGTGTGTACCGACTTGGCCGCGATCACTGGGACATCGGAGAACTCCTCCTCCACGCTGCACTGCCGTGTGAGAGTCCTTTTCCGGCCCATGGCCAGCGCCCGCCTCTCTACGGGGCCTTCACAGTGAATGATGCGCACAGGTCCTCGCATGGGGCTCCCGTGAGCGTAGTACCCTCGATGGCCCCGCCCTAGAGAGCCTTCTTCTTCACTGCCGCAGTCTAAACCGCTGTCAGGGCTCTTGGTGTTCTGGCGGTTGGGTCGTCCCAAGCTGCGGTCGTCGGCGCTGTAGCAGTACCGGCTGTCGGTGAAGCGAGGGGAAGAGCGTTGGCGTTGCAAGCGGGTGCTCTTGCTGGGGGTGAGATGGTTGCGCACGTGAGCGTCTTGGGGGTACATCCTCCGCTGAGTGTGCGGCGTCCCCGGTCGCCCCCCGTCTTCGAAGGACAGACGCTGACCCATGCTGTCCACGCTGTCCGACTCTTCCTCGGCCACCTCGGGGATGCTGTGGAGACGCTTGCTGCGGAGCGACTTCTGCTTCACCACCTCCCTCTGGAGGTCCCAGCAGTCTCTTTCCTCAGCTAAGTCCTGACGCTTGTAATATGCCTTCAGTCGCGACCGAGGTTGGGGGTAGGAGGGGGGTTCAACATCCCACAATTTCACAGTTCAGTTCAAGTAAACGGTTCAGTTTATATTTTTGCGAGGGAGGGGGGGGGGGTTTGTAAAGTTTTTCGAAGGTTTTAGAACAGGCAGGAAACAACACAGTGTGTGAATAGAACAAATGGGGGGGAAAGACAAAATAAAGACAGAATTAGTTATTTGTGGCTATGTGGTAAGACATGCAGTCTCATTCCGTGAGGAGGAAATGGCATGCTCTGAACAGGAATCTGTCACAGCTTTAAGATGGAGCGTTAAATCGTAAAAAGTGGACACAGAGTTTACACATGGAAAACATTTAAACGAATGAAAGTACTGGACGCTGTGAGTGTTACAGGTGAGGGCGGTGGGAACATTTATAAGGATGAAATGAGCAGATGAAGTTTTTAAAAAGCAAAAAATGAGAAGAAAACAAAAGAACAATGCCAAGCTGAGTGGACGCACTCCTCCTGCGTATTCACATCGCTTTACAACATCTAAACGTTTAAAGAGAATAAAAAATGTGCAGCAGAGATTTACACATAGATGTGATGACAAAAAGGAGATGAAGAACTGGCGCACAGACAGAGTTAATACACCAGTATATACCCCTCATTAACACCTCATTGATCTACAGGTTTTACTGGACAAAATCAGTGGTATGCTAACTGAACCTGTAGTGATTTTCTGCTATAATACAAAGAAAAGATCAGCCAATACAGTACAGGTAGCTCTCGCTCTTATAATAATGCTTTTCTTTCATGATATCAAGTTGTCTTCCACACATCCCCGCTGACAGACCAAATGAAGACGGGATCATGTGCCGACAATGTTAACAATAACATTCAAATTAAACATTAGGACATGACAGACATAAACAAAAGTGGATATTTCCATTTAAGTACTCACTTAAATGAGATTCCCATGTGCACTTGATATGCCATGACCCTTTGATACAGTACAGTATATTAATAGTTGCATTTCAAGTTCACAGTCTTAACATTTTGACTTTCAACACTTGTAAAACTAGTCTGGTACAGTAAATCGAGCATCCAAATGCAATGCAAATGGTAAAAGAAAACACTGTATTTTTTTTTTTTTTTTTGGGGGGGGGGGGGGGGGGGGGGGATTTGTTTACACCCTTTCCTTCTCACATGCATCTTGTACAGCTTATGTATACACAGCCATATGATCAGCCTGGGAAGAATAAAGCAGAGCTGGAGGGGCAGGGGTGGAGGAGCAGGTAGGGTGGGGAGAGTAGGGAGGCTGATTCGGCTAACGCAGCTAACAGGCACGGGAGATTAGCCAGGCAAAGCCACGACGGGCCTGGTTGTAGAGCTTGTGAAAGATAGCAGGTATCTCCAGAGGTGGCAGAGCCCTTCTTCCCTATATCTTTATTTCTCCCCACCTTCCTGTGTCCTCCCTCCAGGCCACTGTAGAGTGAAGGCGTGCAGGTAAATATGTACCTTGAGAGTGTTGTGAGAGTTGATGCTGCGTCTGCGGCCTTCCTCCAGCTGCATCTCAGAGTAAAGATCCTCCTCGTCCTCCTCCAGGATGTCAGACAGGTCAGATCCTCGGCTGCTCTCTGTGTAGTACTCCTCACTGTGGCTGTAGTGGTGATGATGGTGCTAAGGGAAATGAATGAGAGAAAGCAAGCTGAAGAGCGATGGTAAGTAATAAAAGCTCTGAATTCAGGTCCTTTATTTTCAGCAACTGTGTGATGCTGTCAACCTGAAACCTGCTGAATCTGTCCCTTTAAGAGTTAAGGAAGTTCTGAATGCAAGATGTATCTTATAAAGTGTCCAAATTATAAGCCTACAGTACATATTATAATACACACATTAAGATGGGACTCGGTTTGATTTCAGACTGATTTGATTTGATCCAGCAAACCGATTCTCCTGACACGCTGAGCACAGCTTGTGTTTTCTGTAAAGTACCTGTCTGCCTAACTCGGAGCCTCTGAGGAATTCATCCACTGAGGCGCCTCTCCTCCTGGCATGAGGCGAGTCGTAGCCATCCTCCTCCTCATCAGAGTTGACAGGATGCAAAGCATTACCTCGCTCACTGAAGATATTCCTTTTCTCGACCTGACAGGGGAAAAGTCAAACTTTTAGATGGAAAAAGGAGAGAAGAATAACCGAGAGGATGAGAAAGACAAACAAGTTGCTAACTATCTTACTATATTTTCACAAATCTAATGATTTCCTCCAAAGCACTGCTTGTTTACAAAGCAGCCTAAAAGATATTACCATTAGCTTTTTGGCTGAGAGCTCTCTCATCACAAGCTGTGAAAAGGTTTAAGAGTGAAATCCTCACACACCCGGTTACCCTCAGCAAACACTCTCTGGGCAGCTTCCCTGGCCATGGCCTTGGCGATGGTGTTGGGGATGGGGACTCCCTGAGGCTGCGGCAGGATCCTCTGTGGAGAGGGAGATCGCTGTGGCTGGAAGGGCGGTGGCTCCAGGTTGGGACCTCGCATGGGAGGCAGCGGAGACGGGGAGCGTTCCCAGGGCTGGGCTGGCCGCAGGCCCACCTCATGCTCTTTGGTTTCTGGCTCTCTGGCACTTACTAATGGTTTGGATTTGGGCATGGAGTTGCGGTGAAAATGAGGCTGTGGATAGGGAGGAGGGGGGCGGATGGGCTGCGAGTGAGGCTGTGCGTGGGGCAGCGTGTGGGGCTGGGGTCGAGGCAGAGGCTGCACCTGGGGCTGAGGGTGGTTCGGGGGGTACGTCGATGGATAAGGAGGGTGGGTTTGTGAGTGAACTGGGTGGGGTGTGGGATGGGAAGGTGCAGTGGTTCTGTGGGAAAGGCGTGGAGAGCCCAAGAGATTGTGCGGTATGATGGCCACAGGCGAGTCCTGGGACTCTCCTTGTGTTGATAACGTCCTTACAATGACTTCCCTCGCCTCCAGACCCTGAATCCTGGTTAAGTCCACAGTCACATAGTCTGCTGTGGGGTACAAGACCTCTGCTATCTGCATTTACAAAGAAACCAGAGTCTTTACCAAAGGGCAATTCAGAATGTCCTCATACAAACATACATATATCAATATGCATTTGTAGCTTTTACCTCTTGGCTGTCGTAAAAGTTCTACGAGACAGTTACCATAATTTAAAAACTCACTACAGGCAGATTTGAAGCCTTACAGCCACAGCACCATTTTTATACTTCACACTCACTTCACACCTCTCAGGGAACGTCCAAATACTTAATAAATAAAGCATATATCTGGCATTTAGTTCAAAATAAGATAAAAATGTAGTTACTGGATACATACGTGTGCATAACAAAAATAGCCTGTAGAAAAAGGGACCCAGGGCAAACCTGTTTATTTCTCATGCCTCGGGCTGCATATGAACATTAAAGACTTTCTCCAGGAGATGGCAATAGAGTGCTACTGAGAAGTTACAACTCAGGAAGGCAGAGGCTACCCATTTTAAGATCTGCAGTGTAAGACTAAAAAAAATAATAATAATAATTTTTTGTTTGTTACCTTTTGTCCCTTTGTGCACACGGCGTAGCCTATCACACTGGCTCCGTTGGAGGTTCCTGAAGGCGTCAGGGGCGGCGGCTTCCATCTCACCTGCAGGAACCCGGGTGTTTGACCACACTGGACCTGCACCTCCTGGGGAGGGAGAGGGGGGCCTGCGGAGGACAGTGCACATTTATCAGACAAGGAGAGAGGAAATAAAGACAGACTGCCTGTTCCTGCCATCCCTGCCTGTTTTATCAAAAAAGAATGAGCTGACCTTTGTACTGTGGACTGCTGGTGTTCAATATCCACTTCACTGTGGGATGGAATAAGCATGTTCTCAATCTGGAGGATTTGTAGTACACGTCTCGAATTTAAAACCTATTTCACTAAGATGAATAGCTGGTATATCATATGATAACATCAGTCGGGAACGGCTGAATAGCAGTATTTACCAGTAGGATGATTTTTCTTTCTATCTATAAACAGGTTTATGTCGGGGCACTGGTTGAAAAATCCAAGTCTGCCAACATTGGCTATATGTATAGCAATATCATGCTCTTGCTGACAATATTCTTCCGAGCCTCAAAAAAACCCCAGTTTGCTATTTTCTCAATCTGTCCATCCTGCATGCATACTAAACAACATGCCCATCTGTGCAGCGCCGCCATTCACCTGCAGCCACACAGCGAGCAAGAGGGAGTCACAGTCAGTCAGCAGAATCTCCGAGCCGTGACGTGCAGCTGCGCGAGCGTCCGGGAATCTACATCAGAGCAATCTTAATCACATTTCTAAGACTGACTGTTGGGAAAAAACGCAGTCTCTGAATAGCAGCAGTAGCTGTTTGGAGATTTCATTTCCTCTTGTCATTTTTAAACGGCCCCCCGTCACAAACAACGCGCTCTCCTCCGAGAGCCGAAACGAGTGTTTAAATGAATATCTCAGTGGAGCCACTTTCATTAGTAGTGGACACAAACGGCAGGCGCTGATTTCCAGGGAGCGAACTGGTAGCCGCTCTGTGCGACTAATATTAAAAATGCATCACTAAGCACTAATGAAGCAACTTGTTTGAAGAACACACGCTGAGTGCAGAAGCCTAATATAGCACTTCCAGATACTGCCGTCGTCACTGACAGCGGCTGTCTGCCTCCACTATTCAGACAATTTTAGACGCCTCTAATTAACATATTCAATAGATGGATCGTTTAATGAACTCTCAGCATGCGGGCTCGTCAGCTGCCAACACAAAATGTCAATTCAAACTTCAGCCTCGATCTCCGTCTTTCCCCCCTTTCTCTCTCTCTTTTTTCACTTCTTGACGTCATAACTCTCTGTCATCTCCCGTTTGGCTCCACTTTTCTCAGTGACTGCCATAATAATTGGAAGTGTCTCCTTCCATGGTAAATGGAAGGTGTCACACATTAAACATCCCTCCGAGTGCATATAAAAAGCAATAATATGAACCATATTCAATCTATAGGCAACAACGGGCTGACTAGTTTTACCTGTCCATGGCTTTTCTCGCTTGACAGCAGGGCCGTGAGACCCAAGTTAACACTGGCAACAGTCAAGCAACAAAGAGCCTCCTGGGAGAAGAAATCCCAGAGATGCATGCTTAATATTTACACCCTTGTTTTCAGAATACTTCTTAAGCGGGTTTTCACATTACAGCTTTATCGGAACGTCTTTTTTCTTGTTTGTTCGTGTTTCTACCCTTTACGTCTTATCACAAAAGCACACACACAGATCCTCGAGGGCAATATAAAGGTAGCTGGGGAAGAATCTAAATGACTAAAATGTTTGTAAGTGTAATGACCTTGATGCGTGTGCCCGATTAAACACGATGACTGGTACCTCAGATGGAAATTTTTCAGGCTTTTATTTATTGTGAAATCAAAGCTTTTTATGCAGAACAAAGTCTATAAGAGCACCGTTCAGACTGGGATAAAAAGAAGGCCGTGTTAGCCTTTTATCCAAAGCATTTTGTACCTGCCTTGGTGCATTTGCAAACAACAAGACTTTGCTTCAGACCGAGTGTCTGATTAACCTTATTTTCGCATGCAGCAGGCAGCTGTTTGCAGTTTGTATCGGCACCAAACAGCAGATAAGGTTAAGGACTAAGTGAGATATAGGAAGGGAAGCATGTTGTTACATATTTTTCTCAGACTTTGCTGAGTCTGTTGGATGTGTAAACATTCAACATTCACCTCAACAACTTTATACTGCCCCCAAGTGGGAAAAAAGAAAAAAAAGATAGACAAGCCAAGGCAAAATGTATTTTAAGCACAACACAAACCTTCAGCAGTAGTAGTAGTATTATGTGTCTTAAGCCACACCACCAAGGATTTTGTGAGGCTTTACTTCAGTAAGATGGACTGATCAACCAACCAACCAACCAACCAACCAACCAAGAGACTAACATTGATATCTCTAGTCATGCTACCATGGCTACAAATATCCGAGCATTTCTAGCCACGGCCATGCAACCATGCACCATGCAAAGGAAAATTCCTCCACTGCTGTGATTCACAAAACCAATTATTTCTGCACTGGGGTGACTTACGTTTTAAGGACTGACCTGCAGGCTGAGTGCAGAACTCCACAGAGATTTCCCTCTTTTCCCTTTGATCCACTGGAAGCTGCCAAGGCACCTGATGTGGCTGTGCGACAACCTTCACCTTGTAAACTGTCATCGGCTTCAAGTTGAAAAACTTGTACTTATAGCCCCCTGCCTTGACCATGTCATACTCTGCACCGTTGAGGAAGATGGTGTGACTGTAGTTGCTGTTGCTGGGCATCCAAGACAGCTCAGCAGAGGCCTGCGTGATGCTGTCCACCCGCAGGTAGTAAGGTGCCACCACCACGTCCTTACCCACGAGAAGAGTGCACCGAAGTTCGTCTGACGGGCCCCTGTCAGTGATGCTCTGCACTGAGATGCGGTAGGTGTGTGTGGCCAGATTGAGCTTTTCAATAAGAGACTTTGTCCTGCCCCCGTAGGGGACACTCATACGAACCTCCTTATCCACCAAGACATTGTAGCCACTAATGGAGCCCCAGCCCGGTGGGAACACCGGAGGATCCCAGCCAATAATCACACTTTTGGCCAGTTGCTTAATCAGGTTGATGCGGCGGGGATAAGGCACAATGTCTTCACCGACCTCGTCAATGCTGACATCCAAGGTTCCCGTGCCATTGGTGGAGGAGCCCAGGAGGTCCATGCCCAAGCTGCTGGTGCTTAGACAGTCTAATTTACTGTCAGACAGCAGGCTGCTTATGCCTGTTCCTGTGCCGACCCCAGGTCTTTGAGGCCTCAGGCTACTGTGGTTGAGGTAGCCAGGTTCTTTAGTTAATATGTCCCTGTGCTGGACAGAGGGTGCCTCCTCATCTTGGATAAAATCTACAAAATTGGATGGGACGAGTCCTCTCTGTCCATCCAGCAGCTCTCCTGAGGACACAATAAGGATGCAGCTGGTACTTTGGTCACGTGGTAAAGTGCAAGATGTGATAAAAAAACCCAAAAAAACACCTTTTTAAAAAAAGGCCTGACCTTCATAAAAGCCATCCTCGTCCATTGTTCCGTAAATGTAAAGGTACTTCCCAGCCACCAGGGGGAGCTCTGCCTCAGGATGCTCATTGGGTCCATCATAAGGATTGTAACTACAGTAAAAAGAAAACAAATTAATTAGCTTCCAAAGTGCACACTTTTTTGTTGCAATTATTCTCCATTTGGGTTTGTTTTATATCAAACACCACAAACATAATATGTATGTCGAGGAAAACGATTTGCCGAGCGCTGCTTTGAAAATACAAAGTTTTTTTTCTGTTCTATTATATTTGGCTGTTTGCAAATATGAGAGGGTTGAAGAGAGTGTGGGTTGAAAGCTTTGGCCCTGTTTCACAAATCTGTGTGCTTGAGGATTCCAATTATTTTCTATGCTGACAGGTTATTTTCTTTAGCAGCAGAAACACTGAGTCACATTTAAGACCACAGCGCTGCGAGAGAAAGCAAATAACAGAGCAAGATTTTCAGTTCAGTGCGAGAGATTTTCCACCACCTCTGTTTTAAATGATCACAATGATTTCACTTTGGTTTAGGGGTAGGGGTGTAACGTAAGCACAAAGCCCTGTAGGTTTGAAATGATAAACTCATGAGGATCAAACTTTTTTTCCATTTATTTCTTTTACAAATACAGCAGTGGTTGAAAAAGTAATTGTGCGTTTTGTGTGCATACCTGTAGCGAGCAACACACAGACGGACCTTCCCTGTGAACCGTGGTTTGGATCTGGTGGTGGAGCTGAGATCTTTGTCCATCTGGAGAAGGAAGCATTCACAGATTTTCACAGATTTTCACAGTTTCAACATCGAATGCTTCTTAATGTTTGCACGTTCCCTTTGGTTCAATGTTTTAGCTTGTGTCAACTAAATATATTTGATCAATCCCAAATAATCTGCATGAGTAACACCGAGAAGCCTCCTGGATTCCCGCTGTGTGGATTTTCTCGTGTTCAGCCCAAAGACATTATTTAGATTAAAATGAATCAGCATTTTCCCAAATGTGCCGTCTACGTAAGGGATCACAGAGGCATGAGCGAGGGAATGGATCTAATACTGGTGAGTTCATCTTAAAAAAAAATTATAATAAAAAGCTTTTTCACAGAAACTATTAGAGCTCCACTGACCTGAGTGACAACAGAAATGCTTTTGGGTAAATACGTGGAGCAAACGATTGAAATTATTGGGAATTCTCCCACGTTGTGTCTCAACGGTGTCGTTTGGGATTTTTAGACCGTCTTTCCACAGTTTATTAGATTCCATTTGTTTGAGATGTATCGAATCGATCTGATTTCGGACGTGTAAAAAGATAGAGTACAAATGGACACTATAATATACCTCAGAGAGTAAAGCCCGCGCTGGACTGCTGGCTCGACCGCGAGTGAGGAATGTTGGCTTGACAGAGAGGAGCTCGGGCTTGTCTCCGCTGACTTGGAGTGGTCGGATGAACTCCGATATCAAAGATCTGCTTGTTGGGGCCTCATTGCCTGTGGAACAAAAGCAACGTAGCTCCACACATCACAATATAACAGAACTAATATCAAAGTCAGAATTTTCATCTTGTATTTGATTGCATGCTGTCCTTTAAAAAGGTTCTGCCATTTAATTCAATTTGATTTCATGAAATTTTTGTTAAGCAGGATGATTGATGTGGTTCTATCAGAGTACTTGTTTGCTTTGGTTTTATTTGTCCATCACTTCTTTGGTGAATCTCATTCACCTTTTTTCATCAATTACTGAATTAGCTCTGTCTGTATTTATAGTCCTGTGCTTCTCCTTGTTGTCTGTGTGATCATCTGCGTGTACTCTGTGTTCCCCGGCTGTTCCATCCTGGCTCCTAGTTTTTTTGGATCACTTTATATCATTAATCTGTGGACTGTGTGCTTGTTTCTGCCTGAACTCTGCTGTTGCTATCTTCTTCCTTTTGGTTTGATTTGACTTATTCTTAGTTCTTCAACCTAACAGCATCCATGTGTTCTGTGATCTCTGTGTGGATAACCTGAATTTAGGACAAACTGAATAAAAGTGGCCCGATAGATACTGATTTTGAGGGGTGACGAAGGAAAGTGACATCCAGAATGAAATGCAGTCAGCGCTGACATCATGCATCTCCACTGCTCGGCTCGCTGTTACATCACAGGCACTGTTGCACAGTGTGCCTGCCAGTGTCTGTCCTTATCCTGGGTGAGGTCAAGCCAGGTCCTGAATCAACTGCTCCTGTTTCTCAGCCTGTTCCTGAGAGTGGTGTTGCTCCTTGAGTCACTCGCTAAAGTTTGGACTGTTTCTGTGTCAGGCAACTATTCCTGAGTCTGAGTCAGCTGACACATAACCAATTACTAAGACTGTCCCAGAGTCAGCTGCACTTTTCCAGCCAAACTCGGCTAAAGTCTTAATGGCCAGTACAGAGACTTGATTGATACTCAGACAATAAATTAAACTCCCGGCTCGACTAAAGTAAAAAGATATTTTTACTCCACCTGCAACTCCTGAATCGACTTACGCCACACCTGCCCAAAAGCCTAAACAGCACTGATGACCTACAACCAGTTCCTGAGTCATTCTACTTGCTGGCTCCCAGTGGCTACAGTGGGAGGATAGATGATATCTATTAACTCCCACCCTGAGGAAAACTGGTCTGCTGGAGTACCAAGATTCAGCCCCCTTGAGTGTCCTGCATCATTCCCTGAACTTACTCAGTTTCCCCACCTTTCAAGGTGGTATCCTCCACCACAGAGAGGGATTCTGTCCTTTCCCACAAATAGATCCCGCCTTCACCGGCACTCCTTCCTGTCTGCTGAGCACCTGTGCTGCCCTCCTTAGTAACCCAGCCACTTTGCTATCCCACCTGTTCTTCACCCACCACGCGTTACTTTACTTTTGTCTTTGAGCCCTTTAAATGTAAGTTTTAAAATAGCACATAACTTTATTTTGTAAATGTGTAAAATTACATAGCAACAACAACCTAAACAACACGTTGTGCTGTAATTAGTGAGCAACTTATGCATTGATTTAAAAAGTTTCACATACTAGAGGCCATTTAAACAGATTACAGGTGACACAGCTGTCTTTGACTTAATATTTCTAAACGTTTAGTTAATTTGACTTTTTATGAGGGAAGTCATAAAAACTACTACTACTAATAGTTCCTATAAGACTGGAATGATACATCTTAATTAACTGTACACTTGAATACAGGTGATCTGCATTTCGTTGCCCTGTACCTGTGCATGTGCAATGACAATAAAGTTGAATTCTATTCTATTCTATCTACAGTACCGGCGTAACCTTTATCTGCTGAAAGCAGAGCTTTAATGCTAACAAATGGCCTTTACCTTTCTCTGTGGGGGCAGCCAGTCCATTAAGGAGCTGTGACAGGGATTTGTTCGGAGACCCAGGAGATTCACACACAGTTAAGGGTTCAGTGCTGAGGATATCAAACTTCCCAGCCTGGAGCCGAAACTTCTCCAGCTCTTTAGACAGGAGGTTGAACTGCTCACTCTGAGTCCGACATTTCTCCTCCAGCTCGCGGACTTTGGCCTGATGGCGGGGAGGGAGGAGACACATTGAGACAGAAGCGAGAGACAGAGGAGGAGAGAAAAAAGGATGGGAAAGGGAGAAAGATGGAATGGAGACAAAGAAAATAAAAATAAAAAATAATGATAAAGACACAAAAAGAGTTCACGCTATATGTGAACAAGAAAACAGACATTTACTGTAGGACTAATAACACTGATCAGTCATTACAAAGAAAAGAAACCTTGAAATGACTTCTTGACCACTACTGACGGTACATTATACAAATCTCATGCACAACTATCCTACAGTTCATAATAACAGTACTCCAAATAAAACTTATTTCAAAGCATACCCAAACTGTCTTAAAGGATGAGGTCGATGATATTATATGTTTTTGTTATTGCCGTGTAAGACCTTAAAAAGACCAAAAACAGAAAGCATTAAGCGAATTGAGGCAAACAGTGTTGAAAGCACACTGCAGCAGAGGGCAACGTGTTTCTCAAACTGTGATGAGCATGAGTAGTGCAGTTTATTTTAAGTCTATCCCACACACTCCACACCATCCAGGGAGTATGCACTGGTGCTCTACTATTAACTGGGTCTGTATTTATCCGAAGATGAGAATAGCCACCATAAAATGCACTACCGGTATTTACTTCAGTTTGCGTAATCTCTGCTGGAAATGCAGAATAGCCCTTTTTTGTATATTTGTCACACTTAAGACCAAAAAAGTGGACCACATCAGTCCAGCTCTGAGGTTCTTACACTGGCTGCCTGTCCGTCAGAGGATAGACTTTAAAGTTCTGATGCTGGCCTATAAAGCTCTGAATGGTTTAGGACCAAAATACATCAATGACCTCCTGACCCAGTATGAACCATCCAGATCCCTCAGGTCATCTGGATCCGGTCTTTTATCAGTTCCCAGAGTCAGAACCAGACACGGAGAAGCTGCATTCAGCTTTTATGCTCCTTATATCTGGAACAAACTCCCAGAAAGCCTCAGATCAGCTGAAACACTCAGTTTATTTAAATCCAGGTTGAAGACTCACCTGTTCTCAGCTGCATTTGAATAAAGCACCAAATCCACACTTTAAGCTTAAATTTCAAAACTTACATTTAACTACTGATTTTATCTACTGTTCTGATTTTATCTGTTTTGATTTTATATACTGTTGTTTGTTTGTTTGTTTGTTAGTTAATTAGTTAGTTAGGTTATTTGCTTGTTTTAATCAATTTTAAATCATGCTTTTTATTTGTTCTTGTTTCTAATGTCTCTGTAAAGCACTTTGAATCACCTTGTTGTTGAATTGTGCTATACAAATAAACTTGCCTTGCCTTACATTTTTTCAGATCATAAAACAAATTTCAATATTAAATCTAATACTAAAGATGACGCCAGTGAATACAAAATGCAGTTTTTAAAATGATGATTTTGATTTATCAAGGGAAAAAAAGCTATCCAAACCTACCTGGCCCTGCGTGAACAAAGCAATTTCCCCTCTTGTTAAATCATGAATAAACTTTGATTAACCACATTTATTTGGAACGCTGATTTTAGCTTAGGTCTGATTACTGCCAGACCTGCTGAAACAAGAAATCACTTAAATACAGCTTGTCTGAAAAAGTGAAATAGGCTCAAAGAGCTCAAAACGTCAATCTGAAAAAACAGCCGAGAAACAAAGTTGACATCTATCGGTCTGGAAATGGTTACAAAGACAGTGAACCACAGTAAATGCTATTATCTCCAAATGGAGGAGATATGGCTTGAATAGTGGTGAATTTATCAAAATGACTCCAGAAGTGCATTGATAGTGGTCACAAAAAACCCAGAAGGACATCTAAAAGACTGCAGGCCTCACAGTTAAGGTCAGAGTTCATGAATCAACAATAAGAAAGAGAGTGGGCAAAAATGGCACCCATGAGAGAGTCCAACGAGAAATCCACCACTGACACAAAGGCTTGTCTCACATTTGCTGAAAGACGTTTTGATGACCGCTTTTGGGAAATATTCTGTGGACTGATGACACAAAAGCTGAACTTTTTGGTAGGTTTTTTTTCTTTTTTTCCTAGTGTGAAAGCAACACAGCATTCCACAAACATGGTGGTGGCAGAGTGATCATGTGTGGCTGGTTTTAGAGAAAATCCTGAAGGAGAACATCCATTCATCACTTCATGACCTGAAGCTCAAGAACATTTGGATTGTGCAACCGGACAGCGGTCCAAAAAGATCGGCAAGTCCAACTCTGAATGGCTCAAAAACACAAAACAAAAAGCAAAATGAGTTAAGATTCAGACTGAGTTCCTTTGGCATGACCTTAAACATGCTGATGATGCTTCACAACCCTCCAACGTGTCTGAATTAAAACAATTATGAGAAGAAGAGTGGGTCAAAATTCCTCCACAGCGAAAGATTCACTGCCAGTCGTCACAAAAAGCTTGATTGCAGTTCACAACCAGTTATTAGATTTAGGACACAATTACTTTTTTCACACAGGAACTGCTAAGTTTGGATAACTTTTTTCCCTTAATAAATGAAATCATAATTGTATTTACTGGGATTATCATTGTGCTGTGTATTTAAGATGAGTGCAACACAACATTGCAATTTCGTCACCACTGGATATGACTGGATTTGAGATGAGACCCACACACAAGGCACGGAGGTCTGCTTGCTGTTGGTACTGGTCTTTCTGTAAGATTTCAACAATAACAAAAATTTTGCATAACATCATCCGTACATGTTGAGAGCAGGAAACATTATCGCACAGACTAACACTGACAAACTGAACATGACCGCTTGGGCAGGTTCAATAGAAAATTCCAGGTGCTGCAGCATGGTTTCCCACGTAAAATGATGCAATGCATTAGCAATCACTTCTCGGTCCGAAACCGAGCGCAGTCTGAGAGGCTCTGGAAGATACTGAAGCGACCGTGGAATTATACAGCGCCGCCCAAAAACACAGTGATGCCCGCCGCATCAGTATTTCTGTTAAAACAGCGTTTCATGCAGGCAGGTTGCTGCTGGATATAACATGCTGCTGGCAGACTGACGACAAATATATTCCTGCATTTATGAAACAGAATTAGTAAATTAGGAGACACTAGTTTGAGCAGCATCATACAGTTAGTTGTATGGCAAGTAGATGGTTTTTAAAACACATGCTGCATAAACACACATGCAATGCTACAAAGGAAAAAGGATCACATTCATCACCGTCTGGTACTGTATCCTATACTAGAAATGCAGTTTGTTCTTTTTAAGCTACTACATATTATAATGAAGAGAGAATATTATACTTTGGAAAAACTTACTTATTTTAGCCTGAGAGTTTTGTTTGCTCACATGTAAATAGAATTTTAACATATCTGATGCAAATACATGTCGATACAAGTGATTTCTATTGAATTAAAGTGTATTTTGTTACTTGGTTTTCTGATTCTTTTATCAATGTTTCTTTATGATCAGGCCAGAAAGACCTCCGTGTTATCTATTAGTCATGTTTCACCCTTTCAAAGAGTCCACTCGTGAGTCTTGCCTTGTGAAACGAGCTGAAAGGGCTGTATGAAAAGATCGATGTGAAAAATTGTACTGAAAAGCCAAAAGGCATGACCGCAAGTTAAATCAGCTCATAACTGCATTTTTTTAATGTTATCTCTTTAGCCAGATAAATGTTGATCTTAATTCACAATGTGGTGTTACTTGGCCCCATGGGTCAAACTACATACCAGGCTGCTGTATATCCCGCTAATGGCAAAGGCGTAAAATATATATACTTATATATATCAAGTAAATAAATAAAAGCAATTCTGAAATACCTGCATGCTGTCCAAGTGGTTCTGTATAAGCATAAACACACATCCATACAATGACAAGAGATGTAAGAAAGAAATAAAGCACAATTACACACATGTGATCACTCATACACATCTCTAAAATCACAATCTTTTCAACACACACGCATACATATCGCCGTATTACAATGCCAATACAAAGACTAAATATAGATTTTTGCGTGCTTTATGGTTCATTTACCCCAAAAGCAACTCTCTATACCAAAAGTCATTTTAAAGATACTGTGAAAAAAAGCAGTATACTTTGGCCAAGATAGTTTTAAAACAATAAGACTTTATTAAAGAAACAAAAGAAACAAAAAAAAAAAAAAAAAATTCAGGAAGTGAGGTCACGGAAAGCAGGAAACGCTCGAGCAGCATACACAAAAACACACAGCAAAGCCCCCAAGACCCCCAGAGTCCAGACGCTCACCTCTAACAGATGGACAGCGCCCTCATGTTCCTTTTTAGCCTCAACCTGAGCCTGAGAAACACAAGGTGCAGTTCACTTACATTGCAGTTTATGCTGTGCTTTAGTTTCTGTTTAAAACACCGACGAAAGATCCTCACAAAGAGCATCTCTCAAAGGCATTCATTGGTGCGCGAGGTGAAAATGGTTGAAAAGACGGCGCGGACCCCCGTCCGCACTCACGTTTGCCAGCAGTGGCTTGATTCGATAAGATATCGCCGAATGCTTAAAGAATATCGCGTCTTTTCTCAAACCATTTTCGCCTCTCCGGTTTTATGTTTTGTTAAGCATGTTTGTCATTTATCATTCGGAGAGCTGTGCAACATGAAAGCATTACATGCGTGCAAGAAACTGAATATAATCAAGCAACTGCAAGCTGAAGAGCACCTGCACAAGAGTCTCTAACTACCAGCCCAGGGGTTAGATGCACACATGATTTTATTGCTTCTATTATGGTTTCCCTCAACACAGAAATCATAGTAAGGCTCCTCCTTCAGATATAACATCAGCTACAGAGGTGAAAGTGACATAAATGCTCCTGTGTTGTCAACAACACAGGAGCAAAGCAGAGTACACAGCTGTACATTTTTGCAAAGCTAAGAGGAACTGCTGATTGTGGTTGGGGCACAGCCATTTTTAAGAGAAGACGACTTCCTGCATCATCTATGGGCAAAAAACCTAAGTTTGAGCCTGCCCATGTATCCGTAGTTAAAAAATACTGCAACGTTTACTCTTGCTGTGGCTGTTTTTCTTTTCGTTACACGATTCGTAAATGGCCGTTTCAGACAGTGAACATCTTGCCAGGGTGTTTGTTTGAATAGTTGTTTTTGGGCTACATCAAAAGGTGTAGATTTATGATCTGATTTTTTATGCTAGTGCGCTCCAGAAAAATGGGAGTTTACATTCTGAAAGACAAGGAGTATACGGAAACACTGCATCGTACGCATCATTTTTCTTATGAAAACGAGAAACATCTGTTGAGAAAAAAAATAATAAAGCGTTCCACATAAATACGAGAGCATCTGCGGGGCTTTACCATTTCATAAATCTACTTTGCAGGCAATTAATTTAGAACACAGAGAGCAGTGAGTGTCTGCAGGAAGATAAGGCAGTAATGAGCTTCTGTTAATGAGAGAAAAAAGCTGAGAACGACTGCCTGTGAAGGGCTGACTGTGAAGTCAGAACACTGCAGCAACAGCAACACGAGGGCGCTCACAGTGTTGCCAGAGAAGGCATTGGTGACAATTCCTATCATGTTCACACTATCAGTAATCTCAGCCGTTGCTTTCACATTACAGTCAGCTTCAGTGCACAGTGGAGGAAGGCCAACCATCAAATGGCCAGCGCGAGCCTTTTTTTCCCCCTTTATTAAAGTGTGCCTCTAAAAAGTGTCGTGTCTACTTTGGATTCTAAAAGTCTGATTTGCTCGCTTGTGACAAACAAGAGTGCTCCAGAAACGCTCTGGGATTGATAAACAGCTGCAGGACGGGGATGCGACGGAGACGCTCGTGCGAAACTAGAAAAAGCGTAGAGAAAATCATGCACTCCTTAACTTCTGTTTCGTTTCTGTTGACTTTCACCTTTGTTGTGCTGTATGTTTCGCACGGGTGTTCAACAAAAAGCTCTTTCACCCATGACACACGCCAAAAGCCGGGCAAACACAAAAGCCCATCCCCACTGGTGCTTGGAGTTCGCTTACCTTCTGGAGAATGTCAATCTCCTGCTGCTTTGCATTGAGTACAGCCAAGGCCTGCTCATGCTCCAACTCTAGCTGCTGCCTCCGCTCCGCAGCCTCTCGCATATGCTGTCCACAAGGGGTGTAGGGATGGAGAGCCGGAGGGGAAAATTGTGGAAGGAAGGGGGATGGGGTGGGGGGCATAGAGAGGGCTGCTGTTAGTGGTACTAATACCCAAAGGCACGGAGCCAACACAAAATGCATCTACAGTCTTTAACTCCACATTCAGAAGTGTTACATGTGCACACATTACGCATACAGAGGCTGGTTAACAGTGTACTGACCTTTAAACCCTTAAAAAATCAAGAAAGACATAAACTATGCCACAGCAAATGCCACGTGAAGACATGTTTATGTCGAACGATCCGTGGGAAAGATCAGATCTCATCTTGCGCAAAGGTGCTCATGGATGAGGACTAGGGATGCTTTGGTGTGTGAACGAGAAACTTCCATCGGCAGTGAGGTTTGCTGCCCCCTTTAGGTAACACGAGACCTGTTTCGTCTCGGTTACTTTGAAAAGCCGTCCTCTGATCTCGTCTTTGCGTGATCAATGCGAGGTTTCGTGTTACGTGAAAAGGGTGAGCAAACTCTCTGACGTGCTCACTTGTCTGTGGTCATCCATAACAACAAAAGAAGCCATACAGTACGGGGGGGGGGACTGAATGCTCGGCTCTTCCTAACACAGTGTGCCCGTGTCACATCACTGCTCCCACTACATGTGAATATTTGCAGCGCTGTAAGGTGAAAGAAGCAAATGACATTTACATGCCAGTAAAAATCTAAGATAGGTAATGTCATCGGACGTGTAGGTGACATTATCATCTAGTCTTCCTCCCCCTCCCATCATCGTAAAGCCAAACTCTTTGTCCCGCCTCATGCATAAATCACATTAAGCAGTGCTGTGGTCGTATAGCCACGTGACCATTCGTATGTCTGGCAGCCCGCGGATAAAGGGAGGGATAAGCACAGCCACTGAGGTTGACAGAAAGCATTCAGAATGGGCTTCTCCCCAACAGATGGACATAGCAGTGATACCTTATAAATCTAGCAGGGGCAGAGGGGGCAAGGGGAAAGAAGGAAGGGACAGATCAAGTCGGGTAGGACAATGTGAAAAGGTGAAATTGGAAAGGGAAGAGCGCAGACTGTTCCGAGCTTCTACTCTTTCACAGCTCCTGGTCAGACCTCCCAACACGACACTGGAAGGCAACAGACATGTCGAGGCCATTAGACAGTATAGCGGAAAATAACCAGATGGAGGCAGTGTAGCACAGATAGGAGAAAGGGGTACTGGCAAAAGGGTTAGGCTCCATAAATGAAAAGGAATCCCAGGACAGATGAATTACTAGAAATGGAAATGCACACAGTACTGACAGACAGCGTCTGTTCTAGGAGCCAGCTTCCTCACCTTGAGCACCTGCTCTAGGTTCTCCAGTTTGGCTTGGAGCTGGTTCCTCTCCCACAGGGCTAAATCTCTCTCCTGTGTCACAGCACCAAGGGTCTCTTTGAGCTGGGCATACTCAGACTTCACCTGTGCACAAGGGAAAAGCAAGGTCCAGCGTTTTGATGAGTTGCATTACAGTATTCAATCGTCACTAATTTGTAGCATTTTTGGAACACAAAAATTGATTCATGTCATTCTTATGTGATATGGGTAAATACCCTTTCAGGTTCCCTCACCTGCCCCTGTCCTCCTGCAACCCTAAAGTTTAATGATGCAAACAATGGAGCATGATGGCTGTTTTATAGTTGAAACTAGCAACTGAAAATTTGAATTGAGTTTGTACATGAGATAAGGAGGAGGGTAACTTCCCATGCACCTTTATACAGTGGCCTTAAGCCTGGACTTTTAGCAGACCAGATTTAAGGCACTTGTCCAGTGGCTTCACTTTTCAGATGCAGAGGCTACATGAATCACGAGCCTATGAGAGAAAATATCTAACAATGAGTCAGCGACACTGCAACTCTTTCACAACTGATGCAACACAATGCTACATGTATTTTAATGATAACGGTACAAAGTGGCCTCTTCAGCAGCTGTGCTTAGCACTAAAAATGACTCTGGTTCCTTTATATAACAGACATGGTGCTGGTGCTGGGGCCTCCAGAGCAGAAGAGCTTAAATAGTCTGTCACAGCCGTTTCCAAGAGTCTGCAGCATTAGTCCAATTTTTTTTTATTTTTTTTTTGAAAGTGCACAAAATTACAGAAACTGTTCGGTAATCTAGTTCATTAAGACAGCAGTTTCCCAATATCATTTGTATAAATACATATTAGTCAGTCAGTGACTGATACAATATTTATGCAAGCTGAATATAACGTGCTACATGAAGGTTAGAGTTGCTGCTTTGGAATGAATGACGCTGAACAGGTTTTGCTGTACTATAAAATGTGATGCGGTTGAATGGCACGCAACAGGCAGAAAGTGGTCGGGTAAGAGAACTGCCTGGTTTCTCTGCTAAAACTATATAATTGTAATTAACACAAGAGTAATATAATTGACTCACTCCCATTGCTATGAACCAAAATATTAATACATTATTCATGTTTCCTTGTTAGCCAAGCACCAAGCATCTGACTGAACCAAGCGTTGTGACTATTTCCAACACTACATATTCTTTATAATTTGCCTTCCACAGATCATTTGTATTGGTACTTACGAGGCAGCTTTTTATAAAGGCCCCTAAGTGGAAGTGAGATGACTGGCTCCTGCGGCCGTAATGTGGTAAAGTCCCTTCCTCAGGGCGACCGTGAATGACTAATGATTCCTCAAGGAGGGCGTTTCGAGCGACATCAGCAAAGCAAAACACACACAGAACCCAGCGAGTCTGTCTCCTCTGAACGGCCCACATCCACAGATTACAAACTATCTGGAGGGGGGTGCCACGCCTAATGCAGACAAACTGAACAACTACACTGGATCCAGCAGAAGCAGGTCAATAGTCTATTAAGGGTAGAGGGAGGCTCTCTCAGTAGCCCCTCCTAGTTCATTCAAAGATAACAGGCATCAGAACACAGGGTTGCAAGCCAGGGCTAGTATCTGCGCTACCCTGCAGAGAGCTACTCTCATATCTGTCAGTCTGATAACAGCTGAGATCACTGCTGCAAGAGCCACCCATGTCCTGATAAGACACCAGTAACAAGCATCCCACCCTTCTTCAGCACCAACAGTAAATACCTGCCAGTCAGCTGCTTCACAAAATTGCTTTCCCATTCATAGAGAGGCCTGGGGATCCTTGTTGGTCTACTTGGACTTTTTGTTATCAGCTCCAAATGCCTTTGAAGTCTTGGGGCTAAAACTGAAGGGATAGTGTGTGTGTAGGATTTTAAGTCTTGTAGATTTCATTGATAATGGGCTCCATTGATCCAGTATAAAAGGACATATAATCTGTTTGTGTTATGGTTTGACCCAGAAACTCTTCAGATTGTGTCAAGATGGAGAGGCAGTGACAAGTTAGCAGCTATTAGTGTGTACTTATGTTCAGCAAACTTTCTACACGTAGCTTTCACCTCTTACCTCCTCATAGTCAGATGCCTTGTGGCTGTTGCTGAACAACTGTGGATTCAAGTGCTTATTCTCGTGGAGGAAGTCTTGAAGCTCATTCTCCTAGGCAAAAGAGGCAGAAAGGAAACTGTTTAAAATCCACAAGTCACAAAGATTAGACCAGAGCACAGCACTCAAGCCCAGTATGTTGTTAGCAATAACCCATGCATTATTCATCCAAGAAGACTGCTTGAGTTTCTCTTGTACGCTCTAGAAAGCATCGCTAAAAGAAGCTGCCACTTCAGCTGCTACAGCAGAACAATAAGAATGTCATAATAGTTTTCTATGTTAGCATCTCGGATACAAAGCAATGAACAGAACAAGAAACTCAGAGAATGTTGTTTTTCACTGCTGCGAGCGTTTTGGAAGCAAACATGTATTCAAATACTACACACACACACACACACACACACACACACACACACAATGATCTTTCCTACCAAGTGCTTCAAGCTGGGAGTAAAAAAAAAACCCCTTCATTGGAGAGAAGGAAAACTTAATTACATTCAATCAACAGTCGCGTGGCGTGCCGTGAATGCAATTTGCAGTGCCAACTTGAGACTTCCCTGAGATGTGCAATTTATAGCAGCAGCAGCAGCAGCAGCATGTAGGCCAAGGGTTCTTCTTGTCTGGAGCTAAGAAGCTAAATGGCTCATGCATGATGCATTTACTGTAAATACAGTGCATCCTAATGGCCTGTGATGGAGAGTCTGCTCCTTTATGTTTTACTTATGAAGGATGCTTCATAAAAATGACCCAAGAGGTAAACTTGGAACTAACATTAATGCACATTAATGCACAGCCTGCGTGACGTTTGTGTTACATGCACACCAAAACACAGAGAGACACATTTTCTTTCACGATCACATGGTTTTCTATTTATATCTTATACAGAAATGGCAAAAATAACAATAGCCAACACCGAAACTAATTTTTGTATTTGTTTATTCCCTTTTTTTTTTTTTATTAATTTCTTCACTTCGAGCCAAGGAAACAGGGAAGCTCTACAGCCTTTTAGCTTTTATGCTACAGCACAGTATTGCCATATTTTGTAGATCATATAATATCAATACAGTGAGAGCAAATATCTATATCTTACTATATAAAATAAAAACAAATGGAACTTTTTAGTGCTGGAATAATAAAATCAATTCTTTTTCAGTTCGCCACACGATGCTGTTGTTGTTTTTTTGTTTTAAATGACATCAGCATATTTGATATTTAGTGTGAGAGTGGAAATTGTTGCAATTAAGATTAAGATATCGTGGAAAGAATCCAAAAAGCACAATGTGCATTTATATCAAACGTGTCTTGGATTTATTTTGCGGAAGTATGGGACAAAGCAGATGGATATAGCACATGGGATTTGCAAGGATAGTCATCCGTCCCTCTTCTTCAGGGTCATCTTAGCTGCCGCGCAGACACCCTTTCACACTCACATTCACACCTATGGGCAATTTAGAATCACCAGTTAAGCTAATCCCACTAACCGCACTAACTGTGTTTGGAGTTTGGTGGGAGGAAGCCGGAGAGAACCCACGCAGACATGGGGAGAACATGCAAACGCCACACAGAAAGGCCCTTTTCAGATGATGAATTCAACCCAGGCCCAATTCACGGTGAGGTAACCACCACACCACTGTGCTGGCCCAGGGAGTGCTATATGAAAGTAAAATATTCTGGGACTACTACGAACATGAAGGCTCATCTCACGTGCCGCCATTCTGAAAACAGCAAATATTAAAAAAGCTCAACTGAAAAAGCAGCCAACAGTGGGTGCATTTATCTTGACAAAGCTACCTCTCGATTCAACGGGAGCTAAGAAAATGACACGATCCATCACCCAGTTTATTTACAAAGACCTGAATCCACATAGTTGTTGTAGAAAACAAGGGTTTGGAGTCCATGTGACAGCATCGTGATATATTTTCATAGACGCCGCCATACCCAGGCTACAGAGAAGTTAAACATAAAGCTGGGGAAAGTTTGAGTACAGCAGAAAGGAGTGCATCAACTTGTGACACACTGAAAAAAGATAAATCGCAATATATGCTACTGCAATACTCAGCATGTCACAAAATGTTTAAAAGTGCTAAAATATTGTATCATAGGTTACGTGTCACATCGTTGGACCCCCGCCTCTAACTGCTGCTACTCTCTACACCTACTTATGACAATACTAGCGTGACATCCGATACACAGTATACATTAAAGTCACATATGTAAGACCATAGAAGAGAAAACACTATCAAGGAAAAGCAGAGTACACAACAGCCTGAAGACAGTACGAGAGTTGAGAGGGAGCTTTGCTTTTTTTTTTTTTTTGCCTGTCCCATTTGGTTCTTTAGCCATCAGAATTGTTGTCTGAAGACCAACAAGGATACCCAATGGATTTACTTTGCCAAATGGATCATCGTGGCATTGCCGTATTGGTCCATTTGGTCGATCTTTGTTTTTATTATTTATTATATTTTATTTTCAGATGTTACAGACGGGACAGACATGAGTGAGAGATAGGAAAGGGAGAAAGAAAGAGGAAGGAAAGGAAAAACAGAAGGGGAGAGGGACAGTGAGAAAGGGGGGGAGAAAAAAAATAAAAATCTCCTGGATCACCTGTTGAGAGAAGAATAGAAAACAAGCAAAAAAAGACAAAAAAAACAAAAACAAAGCAACATACTAAACACAACACCATCGCATTAATCTAGCTAAGTGTAAACAGCAGTAAATACTAAATATTCAATGTTGTTGTGCAGCACGCAGGACAGATGTGCTTCGAAGTAGCAGCCAAGAAAGGTGTAATTTGGGTCTACGAGCAGTGAACACCCGTGTGCATACCTGTGTGGATCAGCGCGCTTGTATTCCAAAGGTTTCTCCATGTAACGATCTGCTAGGGAGTGTGGGGGGGCCACAGCCCCGTCCTCCAGGGTGTGAAGCAGGTATGGAGGAGATCAAAACTCCAGACATCCAGAGGCCCCCAGAACACAAGAAACCATGGAAGACCAACAGAGGGGCAGCCGCGCCACTGTTCCAGTAAGAGCTGAGGAGAGTCCCAGATGAGGGTTCACTCAGCAGCCGCGGAGCAGAAGCCAGGGGGAGTTGCAGTGACGCGCCCATGAGCTCCGCCGGCAGCCAGCTGTGCCTGAGTGACCGAGCCCCAGGCCGAGAGGCCGGGGGCACCCCACCCCCGAAGGGGCCCGAGCGAGCCACAGGCTCCAGGCCCCGATAAGCGGCCGCCAAGGAGTGAGCCGGTGTGTACCTGGACGCCCACCCCCAGACACAAAGAACCACCAACGCACCGACACCTGAGGGAGTCCGCCACCGGCAGGGGAAGTGGTGGTAGGTGGAGATAGGCCTCCAAACCTTGGAGGGCCTGAGGTGTCCCCAGAGAGGTGGCGTCTGATACCCAACCTGACATATAGACACAGACATACAGGCACACACAGACACAAACATCCATTCCCCCCCTCATGCTCTCAAATGCACTCACTCCACACTCAACCAACGTGGAGACAGACATAAAGAGACGCTGTACACACGATCACACTCCCCAAGCATACTCTACGAACCGGGTCTAGGTACCGGTGAGCTTTGCTGCTTTTTCATTCATTTATGTCACAAAAAAAAGATTCCACTTGCATCGATTGTGTCCAGTCAATTTTAATGCTTCCCGAACAAGCAGTAGATTGCATTGGCAATCCTATTCATATCCATTGATCCTTCAATTCGGTGTTAATATGGGCTGGCTGAGCCTCCAGGTGTTCCCGCTGAAGGACAAACAGCTACAGAAAAAAAAGCAAAAGCTGACATTTTGCCGTGCATACGCTGAAAGAACAATATACTGAAGCACTTTAGACATCCTGGTTTGTTGTTGATTTAAGCATTTCAATATGACTGCCACCCTCATTTAAAATCCTTTTTTTTTGGTGGTGGGGGATTTGGACGTGACAAAACACGCATAACGATGCAAACCAAATTGTGTCAAACACAGAGAATCAGCTGTGACTTTGTTCTATATTGTTGACGTGTTAATGCTTTAAACAGATCAGCGCACGTCATAATCCCTTGGCAAGACACATTTTTACGGAGAGTCCGTGAGCCAAGCTGTGGAAGCATTTCAGTGCAGAAAACAGCGTGGCCTATACTGAGCCGTCCTCGGCGTTATTCAGCTGAAAACCTGAGATTTCTGCTGAGATGAGATTTTCTTGCACACCAACACAGACACGCACACAAAGAACAGCAAGTTTAACTGAAAGGAGGTATTACAAAAAACAGACAGAGAGCAAAGAGACTGAATTATAGGAAAAGCGACTGCCACACAGCAATAAGAGGGGGGGAAATGAATGAATGCATTCTATTTGATCTGGATAGGAGAGCTAGGACAGTTTCATGAATGATACGCAGTGGAAAAATATAATTAGGCCTTGGGGGCAGAGTACCCGGCTACTCCTACTCCAAATGTGCATTTGGTCCAGACATGCTCTGACTCAGCTTCGTGTGCCGCAGCAACGTGTTAAGTTTTGATAAGGCTGACAGATGAATCAACTCTGCCATTTAACTCGCAAGCAATGCAAACATTTCACCCACTAACTCTATATTCAGCGGCCTCTGTTCGATGTGGATGAAAGCATCTTATTCCTCTCGTTCAGAATAGGTAATTGCCAGCTGTCTAGATGTCCAGCAAAAGGAGAAAGCATATACTTCCCCTACCTGAAGACTGGTTCCTCATGACTTCTGTAATCTCTAATATTATTAGGAGGTGGCAGTAGGTATTGAGTTGTATAAATAAACTCAATTATAGTGTCAGAAATGTGCCTAAAATATCATCTAACGGTGTAGAACTGTGAAGATGACCGACTTTAAACAGTTGGTCAGCTTCACAGTTAGACTTTTCCTTTTCCCCCCTTACACTTGAATCTCTACAACACTTTAACACACCAGGATTCCACGGACACGACGCAAAAAGCAAAATGAGCCACTTTCTGTACTATACAAAAAAGAGAAGAAACATAGTCTATCTTCAAATTAATTTTGGACACCTAGAGTGCGTGCCATGTGTCCAAGGCAACATGAGATGCCAATCGCACCTTTAACAGAAGGTGCTTGTGTTTACAAACTGCTCCTTAATGATAACAAAGCTAACCACAAAGATGCCCTGGAGATAAAATTCGGCACTGCTGTAAAGAACCTGGACTTATCGAGCCTGCCCGCCGTCTCCCTCAGCACTGATCTTCGATTATCGCGGACGCATATTCGAGCAACGCTGATACAGCTAATGCTTGTTGCCATGGTAACAGGCTTTAAATGCTCGCGGAGGCACGCTCTGCTGATGGTCTGTAGCTGTACACCCGATACCCAGGAAAGTAGAGGTGCCAGATGGCTGTGACAGTGTTTACTGTCACTCACACACTCAGTCAGATGATGTGTTTATATACACGGCCGCTGAACTCACGATGAGGGGGGACATTAATGAAAATGTGCAATTTCAACACTGGGTCAAAAAAAAAAAAAAAAGAAGTATCAGTGTGTATTCCTATTGACACTGTTAAAAATTCGCCAACAGCGCAGGTAATCCTGCACGTTTGTGCTTCTTTTTAACATGAGATGTAGAGGAAACAGAGGAGAGAGAGGGAGTTGGTTTAGACCAAACAGGAAGTGACATTACTGTCAACTCGCCATCCCCTCACAAAAAAATTCCCTGGTCTTGTCTCTGTTTGCGTCGCTGTTCTCAAAGCTTGGTGGAGCAGGGGGAGATGAGAGCTGTACCGCAGTCTGTGGAGACCAGCCTGCCATTTCTGCTCGCCATTTGGGGACAGTTTGTCCTTTGGGTAGCTTCCCCTGGACTCAGCAGGCTGATAATGGGCGAGGAGGGAAGTGCTGCTGTGGGCAGGGACGGCGAGAGGAGGGCAGCAAAGAAAACTGTCCTAATGCAGTGTTTATTTAGGGCAGAAAGCCACACACAAAGACAGCTCGTCTATAGAGGGGGGGCTCGGGGGTATGACGAAATGAATTCAAATGGTCCAGGACCAGACAGTGCCATTTAAATTACTGCCGAGTCCCTCGAGCTCCTACCTTTCATAGAGAAAAAATTCCATTTCAGGCCATCTGCACTAGTCTTTTACTACTCTCTTTCAAACACGTATACTTTTATTGTGGTGCCAAACTTCAACTTTTTATAAAGAGGCTTTGATGTCTACAGTTTTTTTCCCCCCAGCTCTCAAACTACAGAGAAGAGAAGAATAATGCTTTATCTACTCTCACTATCACACATACTCTAAAATTCTTTAGCTGAGCATTTTGCCTCAGAGTGCGTGGGTAACCAACTTTAACCACTGGAAATTCATAGCAGAAAAACTTTGCTCTCTCTCAAACTCAACTTTAATGGACAGAAGCATCTCCAGCTTTGGCACACTGTGAAACAAACTGATTAGTCACTCTGGCTTGGTACCATCAACTCGTCTACACGTCCTTGCTGCGAGAAGCCGTGAGAACTCCTCCTGTCTCAGGTACAGAATGTTTCTCCAGTTAAATAAATAAAATATAGCAGGGTAATTATTGCCTTTGCTGGTCACTGGTTATTTTAGCACATTTGGCATTTAGCCTGGCCTCAATGACAAATCCCACCACTCCCACCCCTCCCAACACCACCAAACAGTAAAATTAAAAACGCTGTCTTGTGTGATCTGCCTCACCCTCCAACACTGCACACAGTCAGAGGAATTCGACTCGCTTTTCTCCAACAGAGTGGCTCTTAACAGAAAAAAATAAAATAAATTTAACCTTCGAGACTTAATTTAAGACATCAGCACCACATTCAAATGCCAGCATTGCTAAAGTAAAGGTACACTGTGTTTGATTTAATAGAAAGCCTCTCTATATAACTTCTACTAACCAACAAAACTGACTTATTCTGTCATATCATGAGATTAAAATAAGATGAATCCAGTATAATAAGATTAAATGTGTAGTTTTTTTCGTTTGTTTGGTCTTTTACTAATCAGCAGGGCCCGTCTGTTTCCCTTTTTCTTCTCTTTACCTTTTGTCCTGAGTCAAGGCCACTCCAGCGGGAAGCAGAGTGACATTTCTGGGGCATTATGAGAAAATGTCCTTAAAGAACCACCAAGTGAAAGAGAGTTGTGTAACATATCTCTGACCTTTCGCAGTTGTGACCACACACACACAGCGCTGTGTACCTCTGTTCATTTACATCACAGCTATGTTGTACCGAGCGACTGCGTATACAAAAGAAGCCAATAAAGCCACAGCGTGAAGATACTACTGCACAAGATGCGCAGCACTTCTTCGGTTTGTGCACGATCACTCACAACAAGTAATTACTACAGCAATGTGCATCGCTCATTCTCAAATGTGGTCCCCATGCCAACAAAACCCAACCCACAGATACTGCACCCTGCAATTAATTGTTCCAATTTTTTTTTTCATTTCAGTCACTGCCAGGGAACCATGCTATCACTGCCACTCGTTTTCTCAAGGGAGGCTTGTGTGTGATGATAGAAGGCAAAGCTCTCAGGGTACAAATCAATTTTAGCATCCATCCTTTTCATTCAGAGGCCAAAGTATATTCTTGGGGCACTTACCAAAGTCTGACATGTTTGATTCTTTTTCTTCACCTCTGCATCAAGCGCTTCACACTCTTTCCTTCTGGTGCTGATCTCAGTCTCCTGGGGAGATGGGGAAAAAGCAGAGGACAGCTGCTTGGTTTGTCAGGAACAGAAGCTTCCTGAGAGAACTCAGTAAAACTAAACAGGAAGAGACTGAGCTGAGGCTTTTCAGCATTTAGGTGTGCGAGTGCATGTGTCAGGGGTTTGTGTGTATATGAATTGTACATGGGTGAGATTTGCAGAGATTATCTGCTAGAGATTACAAATGTTTCAATGTCAGGGAAAAGGGCTGAAATGCTTTGAAATGAGAGGTTCAAAAAAATGTGGATAGAGGGAGTGTGGCCCCTAATGAATACTATCGTGAAAAAGATCAAACCAAAATCTGCTTAAAACTTCTGCAAATAAAAGCGGGGTTAGACCTTCCTACACCTATGAGAAGCTGCACACAGAGGTGCTTTAAACTAAATGTCAGCAAGCTCTCAATGGCGATGCTTGGGTCGCCATTTGTATTTGATTTTACATGTCATATTCAACACACGTAAGTTAACGATCTGACGGGATTTTGTTCCCTCATCGCTAAATATGGAATGAAGATTTTGAAAATGTGGTGAAATGTTTAATGTAGAGGCTTGAAGTGGTTTTATCTAGCGGGCGATCGTATCTCAAGAGTTGGGAGTTTGCCTTGTAATCGGAAGGTTGCCGGTTCGAGCCCCGGCTTGGACAGTCTCGTTCGTTGTGTCCTTGGGCAAGACACTTCACCCGTTGCCTACTGGTGGTGGTCAGAGGGCCCGGTGGTGCCAGTGTCCGGCAGCCTCGCCTCTGTCAGTGCGCCCCAGGGTGGCTGTGGCTACAATGTAGCTTACCATCACCAGTGTGTGAATGGGTGGATGACTGGATATGTAAAGCGCTTTGGGGTCCTTAGAGACTAGTAAAGTGCTATATAAATACAGGCCATTTACCATCTAATGATGGAGTAAAATACCAAGAAAACAACTCCTATCAGCTTAAAAAGAAAGCGACTAAATTCCCCATCAATCCACGAGGCTCATTCAGGTCTAAAACATAAAGGTAAAGAGTCTGAGGTATTTTAACCTTAGTGAGGTTGTCCCTCAAACATGTGGTCATTGACCCACTGTTAACTATGTGCTTGGGTCATTACTACCAGAGGTTTTGGGTGAAACCACTGTGAGACTTTGCCCCACCCTGTGATGTAGTGTACTGAGGTCACCTGATGCGAGGGACAGCCCCTTCTAAGGTTTAAATACCTGGGACTCTCCACCGTTTGATTTTAGAGCTACAAAGAAGAAGCCTCTTGGATAAGAGGTGAAATGCCTTAAACTTAAAGAAGTCCAGCCGCTTTCTTTTTAAGCGCCTAAGATTATCCTGACCAGGATCAACAAGACAGCAAGCAAGCTATTTATTCCAGCTCTTTTCTGAACTAAGGTGGTTCTGTCATACTTCAAGTCTGCCTATAGAACAAAATGAGCAGCTGTGGGTTAGACGTGGAAGCAACCCTTGGAAAAACCCAGAAGGTCGTCAAAGTGTGTCAAAGTGTCAAAAGCCATCATTAATGGTACAGCAATGAAACCTGTGAATCTATAAGCCATTATATTTTTCCTATTTTTTAAATATTGGTAATTGTTGAGTCTATTGACCAGCTTTACAGCAGAAGCTTCTGCGTACCATAGCAGAATCAGAACAGGTGTAACTAATAACTATAATGAGTGCTGTGTTGTGCTTCAGGGTCTCAGCGGACCCCTAAACACACCACAGCATGCACAGCACAGCCCGTCTGCAGAGCGGCGTTGCTGACCTTCCTTCGCAGGATAAACACAGGTGTAATTGGTAACATTACTTACGGCCATGTTCCGTTTAGACGGCCCTGCTATTGTGAGTGCTGGTTTAACTAAGACAAAACAGACGTGACAATATGTAGGAAATCCAGATTAACCTTTAGGGAAACGGGAACTTTCTGTTCATGCTTTATCCTTTTTTTCCCCAATATGAATTTTCTGACATACTCGTGTTTACTAAGAAATAAAGAGACTTTATTTGATCCATTACTACAGCTTAAGGGTTTTCTTGGAAAAAGCCACTGCTGTGATCTGGCACTAAGACTTGCACTGAAATTCAGCCCCAATTATTGCAATTAAATACTGTATACCTGTATGGTAGACTGCATCCCCTGTTTGATCGGGGAAATAAAAGGTTGAACATGTTTTCAACTTATGCCTAATATTTTCTCCAAATGATCCGAGTGCTTGTTGTGTTTCCATTAGGCTGCAAGCCGAACAGTGCATTAGTTGGAATTACAGTGAAAAGAAATTCAACTTTCTTCACAATGTGCAATTTGAGTCAAAACATGACTTAAGTCTGGCGCAGTCAATTACTCAGACTAACAGTGTTGTTCAGAGAACTCGTCTCCGCTCGCTTCTCAGTAGGGGCGCACAGAGAGAAACAGGATATCCCTATCAAGGCTGCCGGTGTGTTTAGTCTCATTTGTGTGCCTTCAGTCCAACACCATGGCGACCTTAGCTGGGAAGCTTGGATGCCTTCTATAGTCATGAGAGTACCCACAGTATTTTTTACTGGATATCAGGGTAATGCATAGCTACTTTTACGGTCCAAAATGCACGCCAGCTTTACGTCATCACCGAGATCCTCTGTTTACCAGATCACTGAGCTTTGAAGGAGGAACATTGCTGCTGTGGATGGATGCGTGCGACCACACCGAGGTCGTTATCGTTAACTAAAATAAGCTAAACACCAAAATAAGATGTGGCAAAACATTTTAGTTAACTAAAAAATAAAATAAAAACTATCCTTGTAAGAAAGAAAGGAAGAAAATAAAGCAGCATCTGTTGTTTAAGTGAAAAATTTACCTTGAATAATGAGGTATTGGTGGGCGTGTTTGAGTCAACAGTTTTTAAAAGGTTCTGTGTTTTTATTGTAGTACCTGTGCTTATTTTCCTAAATCTTGCCTCTCACATATCCTCGCCATAGATTAATAACCAGAAAGACTAAAGGTAACACTGAAACTAATGAAAACTAAATTAAACCTAAACTGAATTAAAAACAAAAAGTCAATTTGAAATAAAATAAAAACTAACCAGAACATACAAAATTATCATAGCTCTATATCACACACTCACGCACACACACGGGCAGCATCACACGCCTCTGAGCGAGACTAAAATGTGAGAATGCACGAATGTTTGCTTCCTCATAGCAAAGCTCACAGGCTGCTTTGAGCTTGAATATATCCATTGAAGGCATTTTTGTTACTGCTGCCCTCCTGACCTGCTGTCGTTCTGACTGTATTTAATAAGACAGTGAGCAACAGGGTCAGAGAACAAGATGAGGAGGAGGATGAACAAGCTCTGACCCTTTTGTAACCCACAACCTTGTGGCATTTCACCCCAGGAAAGCATCAGATTACTGGTTAAATCTTCAACCACTTATCCGTGATGGTGGGTCCAATAGCTGAAGTCAACACGCAAGTGTGCACCCAGGATTTCAAACGATTTAGCAGTCGTGTGAATGGAAAGAAATGGAAGATGAACCCCATTTCAAGCATAGAGTTCATGATTAAGTCCTGAATAAGGTGAAGATAGGAACTAAAATAAAAGTATGGCTGTGGAAGCGGCGGTGGCCTAGAGGGAAGCGAGCCGGCGTCAGGAACAGGCTGAGAGCTCGTGCACACCGCACACCTCTGCCTAGCATCCTGCTCGCCAACGTCCAGTCACTGGAGAACAAGCTTGACGACCTCAGGGCCAGGATAAAGTTCCAGAGAGACATTCGGGACTGCAATCTCCTCTGCTTCACCGAGACATGGCTGAACCCAGCGGTGCCGGACCACGCCATCCAGCCGGCCGAGTTCTTCTCGGTTCACCGCATGGACAGGACACGGGACTCGGGGAAGTCAAGGGGAGGCGGCGTGTGTTTAATGGTGAACAACAACTGGTGCAACAGTGCGAACGTTGTTCCTCTCACACGCTCCTGCACACCAAATCTGGAACTACTGTCCATCATGTGTCGTCCTTTTTATCTACCTCGGGAATTTACATCGGTCATTGTAAGTGCCGTTTATATTCCACCACAAGCGGACACGGTCACCGCCTTATGCGAGCTGCATGAGGCACTCACACAGCACCAGACACAACACCGGGACGCTGCGCTTATTGTGACGGGGGACTTTAATAGCGCCAACCTCAAACGCGCAGCGCCGAACTTTTATCAACACATCACCTGCCCCACCAGGGGTGAAAGGACACTGGACCACTGCTACACTACGGTCAAGGACGGCTACAAGGCACAATCCCGCCCCCCGTTTGGCAAATCTGATCACGCCGCCATCTTCCTCATGCCAAAATACAAACAAAGGCTGAAACAGGAAGTTCCGGTTCAGAGGAAGGTCGCGCGCTGGACGGATCAATCGGTGGCCGCGTTACAGGACGCACTCGATGACGCAGACTGGGGCATGTTCAGAAACAGCTCCGACGATGACGTCAACGTGTTTACGGAAGCGGTTGTGGGATTCATCGGGAAACTAGCGGATGATACCGTGGAGACAAAGACTATCACAACGTTTCCCAACCAGAAGCCGTGGGTGGATAAAACCATCCGCGACGCTCTGAGATCCCGCACCGCTGCCTACAACACGGGACTCATGATGGGGGACATGGACCCGTACAAAGCCGCGTCATATAACGTGCGGAGGGCGGTGAAAGAGGCGAAGCAGCGCTACGGGAGGAAACTAGAGTCACAACTCCAACAGAGTGACTCTAGGAGCCTGTGGCGGGGACTAAGGACAATAACGGACTATAAAGCACCAACAACCGGTATGACGAACGCGGCCGTAACTCTGGCAGACGAGCTGAACACTTTCTATGCTCGCTTCGAGGCTGCAGCTAAGGTCTCCAACAATGCTAGTGTTAGCAGCGCTAACGGCTGCAGACAGGAAGATACTGCCAGCACCGGAAACGTGCTCGTCATCTCCGAGCATGAAGTAAGGAGAGCCTTCAAGAGAGTGAACACCAGGAAAGCAGCAGGACCAGACGGCATCCCAGGTCGTATCCTAAGAGACTGCGCATACCAGCTAGCTCCTGTGTTCACTGAGATATTCAACATCTCTTTATCTCAGTCGGTGATCCCCACATGCTTCAAAGAGTCCATCATTGTTCCTGTCCCGAAGAAACCCCACCCTGCTTCTCTCAATGACTATCGCCCTGTAGCCCTCACCTCAGTAGTGATGAAGTGCTTTGAACGCCTGGTCAGAGACTTCATCATTTCTTCACTACCAGACACACTGGACCCACTACAGTTCGCTTACCGTCCAAATCGTTCCACAGACGATGCCATCTCTCATCTCCTCCACACATCACTCACTCACTTGGACACTAGAAGGGGGAATTATGTTAAAATGCTCTTCATAGACTACAGCTCTGCATTTAATACCATAATTCCCTCCACACTCACCACCAAGCTGGAGCATCTGGGACTCAGCTCATCTATGTGTCAGTGGATCTCCAACTTCCTAACTGGCAGACCACAGGCAGTAAGGATGGGCGGACATGTCTCAGCCTCCACCACTCTCAGCACTGGAGCCCCCCAGGGGTGTGTTCTGAGCCCCCTGCTGTACTCTTTGTACACATATGACTGTGTGGCCACTACCAGCTCCACCACCATCATCAAGTTTGCTGACGACACCGTCGTGGTGGGCCTGATCTCTGATAACAACGAGACGGCCTACCTGAAGGAGATTAGGAATCTGGAGAACTGGTGCCAGAGGAACAACCTCCTTCTAAACGTCAGTAAGACAAAGGAGCTGATAGTGGACTTCAGCACTAAGCAGGAGAGGAACTACCAGACCCCCGTCATCAACGAGTGCCCAGTGGAGAGAGTGGACAGCTTCAAATACCTCGGAGTTCACATCACGCAGGACCTGTCATGGTCCTGTCACATCAACACCGTGGTGAAAAAGGCCCGACAGTGTCTCTACCACCTCAGACGCTTGAGAGACTTCCAACTGCCCTCCAAGGTGCTCAGGAACTTTTACTCGTGCACCATAGAGAGCATCCTGGCGGGAAACATCTTAACCTGGTTCGGGAACAGCACCATGCAGGACAGACCCACACATATGGTTCTTACACAAACACTGGACTTTCTGGACTTTGTTTTTGCACAACACTGGTCACTATATTCTTCATTTCCGGTTAATACTTGTACAGCTGCTGTTATCGTGTATATATTTATTTATATTTAGATTTCTTCATACATTCTTATATAGTTCTATATTGTGTATTGTGTATTTTGTTGTACAGTTATTTTATTTTCAACTTTAATTTATATATTTTATCTTATTCTTCCCAGTTAAATTTACCCTTCATTCTAATTTGTGTTGTACAGTTATTTCATTTTTAACCTTAATTTATATTTTATTCCTTCCTAGTTAAATTTACCCTTTTAATTTTTCATATTTATTTCCTATCTTATTCATAGCCTTTTCCTTTTTTGTTTTCTTTAGGTCACGAGCAGTTGTCCAAGCATTTCACTACATATCGTACTGTGTATGACTGTGTACGTGACAAATAAAATTTGAATTTGGTTATGAGTCTGTTATCAGTTTGTCTTTAAGTTTGACTAATGATTCGTGGCTGAGAATAAAAGGGGCAACAGTATGATTAGGTTTTGCCAATTGTTCACTAACAGCTAAATTTTACTCAAATGTGATGCGCATTGATTCCAAATAGGGGGAAATACTGCTGATCTTTAAAATAACAAGAACAGAAAGTAGTTTCATTTACTTGTTCAGGTGGGATTGATTATCCGCTGCAGGTGTTTTTCTGGGACTTTAAGGCCCTAAAACTCCAGAGTTCTTCTACGACTTCTTTTACACTCTAGAAATGATTCCCTGTGAGTGAATCACACACAGTTTCTACAGACAGCTCGCCATCTCCCATGTGGGCTGGTAGCTAATGTGTACACTTTGCAGAACCAGACGGCTACGGCGTTGCGCAAACTCACCCGATGAATATTTCACTCGCACGCATACAAACACACAGCTCGCAGGCTCGCTGAAGCCCATTTGTTTGGAGCACATTTGCCAGTGTTCAATTAAAAATCCCTCTGATAAAAGATTCAAATGGCTGCCACTGTGAGTAATGAGCTCCTGTATAAGTGAAGAGGCGTTTACTGCACAGCAGATGAAGATAGATGAGAAAGACCATTCCATTAGGCTATGTCTAGCATTTGTGCCTCAGTGGCACTAATGCAAATGCATGCACAAAAGAGGTGCATTCACTACTCTACGTGTGTCGGATATACTACAATTCAAATCTTAAGGTTTTTGCATACAAAATCAGGTAATACAACCTCAGATGAATTATAAAACATGCAAAACAAAAATTAAGCCATAGTGCAGAAGCAGTGGGTAAAAAACCAAGTACACCATTACTGCTTCTGTAGGAATTAAGAGGATAAGTAGCAGCCAGGTGCTGATAATCAAGTACAGTTGAGTAACTGATGATCAGCAAATGTGAGCACCTCTATAAAAACAGAAGTTTTGGCAGCTTGCTGGTCTGGAGCATTCAGGTGTGTGTAAACATAATGCCAAAGAGGAAAGAAGCCCAACAGTGTGGGAAGGATTATAAGGGAAAACAGTTTGAATGTCATCAGGCTACAGGAAGCAAGATCATTCACTGGTGTAAAACATTTAAGTCAGTTGCTGGTCTACCCAAGAGCTATATCTCTGACTCTACAGGCCTCAGTTAGCATGTTAAATGCCAAAATTCATGACAGTACAATTAGATAAAGACTGAAGATGTGTGGCTTGTTTGGAAAGGTGACGCGTTTACAACACAGAAGAAGTCCAAACATGGACGAAGTAATTTCCCCCAAAAATTTAGGCTGTCGGCGTTAACGTGGTCATCAGGATTAACGCAACCCATCTGGAGCAGAGAATGAACAAACTTTGGACAAACTGCGCAAAATGTTTTGACAGAGACAATTCAGGGATTTTGACTCAGTCTGCGCTCCAGATGGGTTAATTGTTAATCACGTTAGTCGTGATGACGGCGCGTTAACCCTGACAGCACTAAAAAATATAAAGTCGCTAATTTGGGATTTATACAATACAATACACAACTTTATAGAACACATTTAAAAACCAACGGTATACCGAAGTGCTTCACATAAAAGACAGGAAATAAGCCATAAATATTATAAATATTATATTATAGGACCATAACAAAGTACCACGTATGCTAACAGGTCAGTGGCACTAAAACACAGGAATAGCATAAAATGCATATCAAGTAAAACATGTTAAAAGCACAAAGCCATAAAAGATATATATAAAAGGTAATACAGAGTGAGTCTAGGGATCTGCTACAGGCATTAACGAGCAGCAAAGGCAAGGTTAAATAAATAGGTTTTTAACTGTGATTTAAATGATTGGATAGAATCAGACACGCGGTTATTCCATAAATCAGGTGCAGCCAAGGCAAACGTACGGTCACCTCTAGACTTCAGCCGAGATCTTAGCTGCACCAGGAGTAACTGAGTAGACGATCTTAGTGCTCTAGCGGGAATGTACGGTCTAAGGTAGCTTGGGGTTGTGTTGTTGATAATTTTAAAAGTAAGCAGCAGTATTTTAAATTGGATGCGGTATTTAATAGGTAGCCAGTGCGGGTCAGCTAGAACAGGGGTAATAGAGGCAAACCTCCCAGTCCCGGTCAGAAGGCATGCCACCGCATTTTGAACAGTTTGCAGTCTATGAAGAAGGGTAGAATAAAGACCGAAATGAAGGGAGTTGCAGTAATCCAGCCTAGAGGTCACAAAGGCTTGAACAAGCTTTTCCAGGTCCTTGTGCGGAACATAATGCCTAGCCTCAGAAATGAGACGCGGTTGGTAAAAACTAGATCTAACTACAGCGGACACTTGTTTATCAAATTAAAAAGAGCTATCCAGCAATACGCCCAAATTGCTAACAGTGTCAGAGAGGGAGCTGGCAAGGGAACCAAAGTTGTCCACGAGAAATATTACTATCAAATATCACGATTTCATTTTTCTTATCATTTAAGATAAGAGAGTTTCCTAAGAGCCATTCTTTGACCTCACACATGCACTCTTGAAAGCAGTGCAAAGGCAGAGCAGGATCATCAGCTAGTTCAAAGTAGATCTGTATATGGTCAGCATAACAGTGAAAAGTGATATTGTATTTCTCAAAGATTGCGCCTAGAGGGCGCATATACAGTTTGGCTTTAAACCAGATGAAAAGAGGTAAGCCTAAGGATGTAACCAAAGCAGTGTGCCGCTTGTCCAGACATATAGTGCGGGCAAAGTACCCAAACATGACTAACTTGCACGAGCATGTCCACCAGTGAGTATGCTAGGCTATCACCAGCTTCTGCAGCTCCATCAACAAGCATTTGGGCGCACTCAGAGGAGGGTGCATTTTCTTGCAGATGAAAGAGGATGCTGTTAAAACAGCGCTATTTTGTGTTTTGTTTTTTTTCTGTTGACTGCTTCTATTAGCTCCATCATTATTAGCAAACTTACTCATGGGCAAATAATTAAATAAATGACCCTTGTAAAAATGATTGATAGTCAATATATTCGTCCAATCGGTCAACCCTAATATGTGCTGATATGCTGTGTGTTTAAAAATTACACAGCATATCATCTAAAGTAGGGGTCCCCAATCCCAGTCCATGAGAGCCGTTGTCCCTGCAGGTTTTAGATCTCACCCTGGGTCAACACACCTGAATCACATGATTAGTTCATTCCCAGGCCTCTGGAGAACTTCAAGACATGTTGAGGAGGTAATTTATCCATTTAACTCACCTGTGATGGATCAAGGACATCTAAAACCTGCAGGGACACCAGCCCTCGTGGACTGGGATTGAGGACCCCTGATCTAAAGTTTGGTTTAAACTGGGTCATGCAACACAACAATGATCACAAGCAGAGCGGCAAATCTACAACAGAATGGCTGAAAAAGAAAATAATGAAAGTGCAGACCTCAACCTCAATGTAAGACAGCTGTGTATAAAGTGAACTTAAGTATGACTGATAAAGCAAATCAATAGAAAATTAATCAGCCACAACTCTCCAGCTTCTCAGATGTGATCATCTTTTATTTCGGACTCAGTCACTGAGTTTGACAAAGTCACACCCTTCCACTGTAGGTATGTGCAGCTTGTGTGCATTTTTTGTTAACTTCAACTAATTTAAAGGGGGAAAACAAAAACAAATCAGCGGCACAGTAACCAGGACTGAAGTTAATCATTACACGCATATCTTGATTATATTAAATTACATTGGATTTACTTCTATGATACACTGCATGGCTTTTAGACATGTTGTACTGGATGGTTTGTGATACCCAGAGAATGTACAATATTGATCTTCTGTTTTTTTTCGTCTACTCTCACCAACTTTAAGGTTAATCCATACAATTTTCAAGCATGTATTATGGATTATCACAGAAATTTGTACAGTATTCAATGTTCCCAGCCAGCAAAGCCTAAAGTCTTCTGCGATCACAAGGTCTCAATAACATTACATGGACTGTGATGAAATGTGATAAAGACCTTCATGTTTCCTTCCTTCATTTAAATTAGGTCTACTGACTGTGAATGCATCACGGCAGCGCCTGTTTCTATTACATCAGATTATAACAACATTATAACAATAGTAATAAAACTGCTATATTAATGCTAATTAGCAAATAGAACAGTAAACATTAGAAATGTTTCACTGTTGATATTAGAAATGTATATTAAGAGCACCTTCACATGCTCTCATTAGCATTTAGTACAGTCTCTACTGCCAGCCCTGAATACAGCAGTCTGTGCTCAGCACCATGAAGAGTTCCCCCCGGGCCGACACAACCGCAGCATGTGGCTTATATACTATAACTATTTCATTTCTTTTGCTGCTGACTCCACTCCACTGCACTGCTCAGCAACATCTCCACAAAATAAGGCTCACATGCTACCGTATTATTCCTGAAATGACTAATTAACACAGGAGGCTTCCCCCATCCTGTTCTCTGTGTTTCGTCTTCTGATCTTCGGAGCTGGGAAAGCTCTGCGTATAATCTCTAGTGAGCAGAGGTAACCTCATTACTTTCTCTTTTTCCCTCTCTCGTTTTCCCTTTCATGCCTTGCGCCTTGTGTTGACTAATGATATGTAAAAGGGGTGAAAATCGACTTAAACTTATCCCTAACCGTGAGGTTTGCAGTGTACCCTTGGATTATGAAATGTCCTTGTTTGAGTACGCCCCGAAACACTTACTGTCGGAGGAGTCTGTGTGTACGTAAATGTGCTCCTGGAACAGAAACCTTAGAGCACAAGCTCCACTTGCAGCATCTCAGTAGTGCACCTGGCAAATTGCATGCTAGAAGGGTTATCCTTGAAATCTGAGCACAGTGTGCTGATTTAGTCAAATTTTAATAAGTAAATACAAGTCCCATGTGCCCCCAGGTCATGTATCTACCAAACATTTTAGTGCACTCGTGTGAGGTGAGAAAAGGTGGAAAGGTTTGGTTCCATCTAAGAAAATTCCCAGGGATGTCTGTGCAGCAACACATCTGCTTTGTATGTCCACATTGTGTCCACAGTCCACAGTCGGACACACCGACATCAAAAAACAACTTCCTGGTTTTAATCCAAGTCCACTGGTGCTCCCCAAGCTTGTTTTTAGGAAGAGGCACGAGTGACAGAGGATGGCACCGTACATGCAGCTGACAGCAGGGCATCCAACATCCACAATGAGATAATCTTCCGCACGTAGTGATCACTTTAAACAAAGCGGAAATCACAGCAAAGCAAAGCCATTATCTTTAACTTACGAGGTGGTGCACAGGCATTAAATCTCAGTCATCGCAAGTTATGTTATGACACGTTTTTTGTTTTTGTTTTTTCCCAGACAAACCGAGTTGCAGACAAAAGTCAGGCAATCAAGGAAGCAGGAGGAATGTCGAGGTCTTTAACAGAGGATTCCCCTCTGTTACCTGATACGCAAACACAACTTTTACTTAGCATCGTTTAGTACACGACTATACTGCACTTACTCCTGGCCCAGAACACGGTAATCTAGTCCAGCACAACAAGGACTTGTGATTTTCAATCATTTGAAATGACAGAGTAAGTTACATAACCCCTGCAGCTTAAGTCTGTGTGTGCAGGCACAGATGCTTGCATTCCACTAATACTGTACTCATCTGGCACCTGCAAGTGTGTATCGCTGTGTATGTTTGTTTGTGTGCAGTAAAATGCAGACTGAATGCTGAATCACAGATTTACAGGAAAAACAAGAGTAGCTCCCGGAGGTCTACAAGAACATGCCAACATGCGCACACACTTGCAAAACACACACGTGGACGTGCACACATGCTCACAGGGCAAAAGAAATTGGACCCAGACCAGGGAGGTAGAGTGAAAAGTGAGATGAAAGGGAATCAGAATTCCGGCCTCACAGCGGTGAGTCTCTGTCATCGGGTCAAGTTTTAGTTTGCGTATACATCCGTCCAGACTTGACTTTTGGCCTTCTGGATATCATCATTTAATGCTTTATTGCTATTAGTCTGTGAAAGAAGTGCTGCTATTATTACCATATGAAAGTTAGTGAATGTCACATTAACAAAAACAGTAAAAAAAAGACTTACAGATGGACACGACTGTAAAGATTTTAGCCAAACACGGACATAAAATAGCAATACTCTAAATAACCACATGAATTTAGGTGGCAATGTGCAGAGTACAGGCAATGCTGGAGTTGCTGGAGTACTTTTCTATGCTGTGGTGTGCTGGGGGAGCAGCACAGCAAAGAAGGACTCATCCAGGCTGGAGAAACTGATCAGGAGGGCTAGCTCTGTGGTCGGCATGAAGCTGGACACTCTGGTGACAGTGGCAGAGAAAAGGACATTAAAGAAACTGATGGACATTATGAACAATGCTGGGCATCCTCTGCACACGGCCATAAACAATCAGAAGAGTCTGTTCAGTGACAGGTTGCTTCTCCCCAAGACAAGAACTAACAGACTTAAAAACTCCTTTGTCCCACACGCCATCAAACTGTTTAACTCCTCTCTGGAGGGGAGAGGGAGGGGAAACAGAAGGACAAAGGAGGGGGGAACAACTAAGCTGTAGTGCCTCTTCACCTCACTGTACAATACCTTGTGCAATACTTTTTGTAAATAGTCAACAGTGCAATAGACTCAATACTTGAAATGTGCAATTCACTTGTATTTTTATTTTTTATTCCTATTTATTCTATTTATCCCCTTTGTATATTTTATTTATATTTGTCTCTGTATTTATATATGTGTGTGTGTGTGTGTGTGTGTGTGTGTGTGTGTGTGTGTGTGTGTGTATATATATATATATATATATATATATATATATATATATATATATATATATATATATATATATATATATATATATATATATATATATATATATATATATATATATATATATATATATATATATATATATATATATATATAGGACCGTCCGACCTGGCTAACCGAAGGTCGGACGGTCCTGATCCCCAAGGACCCCAAGAAGGGAGCGGTCCCCTCCAACTACCGACCAATAACCTGCCTCAGTACTACATGGAAGCTCCTGTCAGGCATCATATCGGCTAAGATGAACAGGCACATGGGTCAATACATGAGCGGGACACAGAAAGGAATTGGCAAGAATACCAGAGGTGCAAAACACCAGCTACTGGTAGACAGAACAATCAGCCGAGACTGCAAGACCAGACTGACCAACCTGTGCACTGCCTGGATTGATTACAAGAAGGCCTATGACTCAATGCCCCACAGCTGGATACTGGAATGCCTAGAATTGTACAAGATCAATGGGACCCTAAGAGCCTTCATCAGGAACTCAATGGGGATGTGGCGTACAACACTAGAGGCCAACTCCAAGCCCATAGCACAAGTTACCATCAAGTGCGGGATCTACCAAGGAGATGCTCTGTCCCCACTGCTGTTCTGCATAGGCCTGAACCCCCTCAGTGAGATCATTAACAAGACTGGCTACGGATACCGACTACGGAACGGAGCAGTTGTCAGCCACCTCCTGTACATGGATGACATCAAGCTGTATGCCAAGAGTGAACGAGACATCGATTCACTGATCCACACTACCAGGCTATACAGCAATGACATTGGAATGTCGTTCGGACTGGAGAAGTGTAGTCGGATGGTAACAAAGAGAGGGAAGGTAGTCAGAACTGAGGGGATTGAACTACCAGAAGGCAACATTGCAGACATAGAGGACAGTTACAAGTACCTGGGGATCCCGCAGGCAAATGGGAACCATGAAGAGGCCGCTAGAAAGGCTGCAACCACCAAGTACCTGCAGAGGGTCAGGCAAGTCCTGAGGAGTCAGCTGAATGGTAAGAACAAGATCCGGGCCATCAACACATACGCCCTGCCCGTGATCAGGTACCCTGCTGGGGTAATAGGCTGGCCAAAGGAGGAGATAGAAGCCACTGACATAAAGACAAGAAAGCTCCTGACCATGCATGGAGGGTTTCACCCCAAGTCCAGCACCCTGAGGCTGTACGCTAAGCGGAAGGAAGGGGGCCGGGGACTGGTGAGTGTCAGCACCACAGTCCAGGATGAGACAAGGAACATCCAAGAATACATTGGGAAGATGGCCCCAACTGACCGAGTGCTCAGTGAATACCTCAGGCAGCAGAAACCCAAGAAAGAGGAGGGAGACGAGGAACCATCATGGAAGGACAGGCCCCTGCACGGTATGTACCACCGGCAGATAGAGGAGGTGGCTGATATCCAGAAATCCTACCAGTGGCTGGACAAAGCTGGACTGAAAGACAGCACAGAGGCACTAATCATGGCAGCACAAGAACAAGCTCTGAGTACAAGATCCATAGAGGCTGGGGTCTATCACACCAGGCAAGACCCCAGGTGCAGGCTGTGTAAAGATGCCCCAGAGACAATCCAGCACATAACAGCAGGGTGCAAGATGCTAGCAGGCAAGGCATACATGGAACGCCATAACCAAGTGGCCGGCATAGTGTACAGGAACATCTGTGCCGAGTATAACCTAGAAGTCCCGAGGTCAAAATGGGAGATGCCCCCAAGGGTGGTGGAGAATGACCGAGCTAAGATCCTGTGGGACTTCCAGATACAGACGGACAAAATGGTGGTGGCTAACCAACCGGACATAGTGGTGGTAGACAAACAGAAGAAGACGGCCGTAGTGATCGATGTAGCGGTTCCGAATGACAGCAATATCAGGAAGAAGGAACACGAGAAGCTGGAGAAATACCAAGGGCTCAGAGAAGAGCTCGAGAGGATGTGGAGGGTGAAGGTAACGGTGGTCCCCGTGGTAATCGGAGCACTAGGTGCGGTGACTCCCAAGCTAGGCGAGTGGCTCCAGCAGATCCCGGGAATAACATCGGAGATCTCTGTCCAGAAGAGCGCAGTCCTGGGAACAGCTAAGATACTGCGCAGGACCCTCAAGCTCCCAGGCCTCTGGTAGAGGACCCGAGCTTGAAGGATAAACCGCCCGCAGGGGCGTGCTGGGTGTTTTTTTTTTTATATATATATATATATATATATATAACAATTCTGTAACTAACTTCGGTCATTGCTGTGCTTTTTGGAAGTCGAATTTCCCAGAGGAACCCACCCGAGGGATTAATAAAGTTCTATCTTATCTTATCTTATGACGCCTACGTATAAATGTGAATGTGAGGGGAATATGGGCAAAATGAAAAACAGAATTGAGGCACCTCAGCTAGGCTACTGCTATCAGGCATATTAAACACCTATGCAGCAGCGTCGGGAACAGTTCACTGGTCTAAATTCCACTTTCTTTCCTTCCCAATCTCTCTTTTTTTCTAACTCACCACCATGAAACACGAGCCTTGGGGTGCCGGACAATCAGAAATGAAGCTGCCGCTTTCACCGGGGTCTGACCTCGCTGAGCCACCAATCGCTACCTTACCTGCCTGCTGATATCTAACGCGCAAACACCAACAAGCAAAATACGGGGAAGACGAAGAGTGGAAGGTGAAATAACGCAAGCAAGGCAGGAGAATGAATCATAATGAATGAAAAAGGCAAGAAGATGAATTGAGAGTGCAGATGAGAGGCGAGCGAGAGGAACAAAAAGGATAAACTAGGATCTGTTAAGGTGAGGTAACTGGCACACGAGGCTAATTTGACAAAAAACAGGCTCTGTGTGTATAAGAGGCTCCGAGAGAAGACTGCAAAATCTGATAATCCCACAGCATGAACAAAAACATGTCAGATGAGACTTCTGTCTTAATGGAAACTAAACAATGACTCATGCATACACAACACACTCCTACGTAGATAATGGAGGGTCCTATCAGTTGCTCGGATATCTATTCATTTCCCACGTGACCATGCTGGATTTAATAATCCATTCTTTTAAAAAATGACTAGTGCATTATGGGAAAATAAACAGGTTTTATTTTTTTATGTTTTGGCAGCTGAGGCAGTCTCGATGACTTAAAGGCCACAGAGAACATCTGATGATCTGATGAGCACTGCTGCAACCAAACAAATGCTAGATGCCCATTGCTGTTGCCCACTCAGACACGGAGGCTTACTCATACCCAGCTGGATTTGCTGGGCAATTTCTGCAGACTGTCATTCAGTTCACATGGTAACCTTCATCCCTCATGGCACAGCATTAAACTCCATATAACAAAAGACTTTTGTCATAAATTGCATGGAGAAATTACACAGAGAAGACTGCGCTGACACATCATACAGTGTGATTTGTGAACAGGAAGGTATTTTCTTTATATGGACTTGGGGACCCTGCACTACAAAGACAGAGCTGTGTGTTGTTATTCTATTCTCTTTTATTAGATTCCAGTAGACTTTGCAGAGATCCATGGGAATCAATGCAAATGCTTACAGCCGGCTTAGTCACATAGATACACAGACGCTAAATGCTCAAAAACAAGGACTCAACAATGCTTGTATAGCTAGTTCTGGTTATTGCAAAGACTTACAAACATTTTCAGGTCAATATGTTGCTGCTAGAGGATGGAACAATTGTTTTAAAGTCATTCAGCAACTCCATAACTGTACCAACACATTGCTCAAGATGAAGATGCATAAATAAGCAAATGAATGACAGCGTCATGGCCGTCTAAGTCAAATTAGAGTGGCCAGTAACCGTGCAGGTAGATTAGCTGCTGTCATGATGGACTGTTGGCTGAGAGGTCCAGACAAGCATTAAAGCCTCGGGAGGCAGTGTCAACATCGAAAACTGAGCAGGGGAACAAACACAGGCTACAAATAAACCATGAATCAAGGCACACTAATACGTGCAACTGTGCACACGGGAACTCCAGGTATTATCGAGGCGCAGCTAACACATTATCCACAGCAGAGGGCTCTCTTCATTCATTTTAGCCATTATTATCTAAAAAAAAAAAAAAAAAAGAAAGAAAAAGGAAAAGGTCATTGGCAGCTGGAAAAACAAACAACAAAAAATACATATGTTTAAATAAAGCAGCAAACAAATTTCAACAGCTATAAAGTGGATCTAGCCACAACAAAAGTACAAAAAGGCAAACAAGAGCAAAACCACCAAACATACCAAAAAACCTTATCTCTGTGTAAAATAAAAAGAGTTAAAAAGAGGCTACTGCCCTTTCCTTCATGCTGTCATGACTATGTCAGAATCACTCACTCCCTTTCTAAGGGGAGCTCTGCTCTTACATCTGCGCCCCTCTCAGTCCGAAGCCGACAGAACGAGAATCTCGCAAAACCTGGCATGATCAAATTAATTCACATCGAACCAAGCTGCCTGTTTGTCTGCACACTTGGGCCCCGACCAGATAAGCTGATTATAACACAAAATATTACATGCTGTCCTATTTGTTCTGATCCACTGTTATCCTAGTGTCCCTGGTAATACGAAATCACTGACCTATGAAATGTCAAGGTACACTTAGATGGATAATTACAAGGTATGTGATCCTTCAGATCTAAAACCTGCGCACAAATAGGAGCGTTTATCATCAGTGGTGACAATTATGTCTAATAATTTTATGTGCTGAAATGACCAAGGAGTCACAGGGCCACAGGGCCTCCCTCTTCCACCCACTGGATTACGACATGTGCTCTGCGTTATCAGACTGCAGTAACACTGTGTGGATGCTGTTGTGATACTGTGAATCACAGCATTAGGGCAGCAGACTTTGAACAACACCCCGTGCTGACCAGCACGGGCTCGGATGGCGCATCCCCTTTTGTTTGGCTCAGTTTAAAGGTCACTTCAACAGAATGTAGTGATAAACTCTTAAATGATGCTTCTACACTGGTTTCCGCTAATTTAACTGTCTCCCTGCCCTGCAAAATTAGAGCTCACATAGTTATGGGCAAAAGGGCTGTCACCAGCTGAGGTGCCTTTGATCCTGTGCCAGAGACACAGACATATGCTGTTCCATCCTGCAGGGAGGAGCTGTACTGGATGCAGGGTACAGCTCTTCATTGGCTTTCCATTCATTAACCACATTTCAACAGCTGGCGACCAATTAGTTTGCTCTCCAAACTCCAAAACCAATATAATGAGTACAACTTCACTTTTGTATCCTTTGTTAAGGGGAAACAAACTTGTGTTTGTGTTGGCAAAATAAAGTTTATACAGTGCGCATGCATGCCTTCTAGTCATGACAAGGCATGCATCCTCTAACACTTGTTTCCATTTGTCAGAGCGCTTTTTCTAACAGCAACAGGCTTTGACATATCGCATTCAGCTTACCGTCAAAGTTCATCAGTAGCTTGTGAACCCACAGAGGTGTTCATTAATGTGTCTTTAATGCTAAAAAAAAGAACAACATAGATTGAGAGGGATAAGGTCATCCAGGTCTGATGTACAAAACCACCTCCTTTTGAACACACTTATCAAAAAGAACCAACTTTCTGCTGAAGTGATTACTGTGAGCTGTCTGACTTGGCTTTTGGCCTCAGCAAAACTGTGCTGACTCTCTGATGTGAGCAGTTTTTGCATTAGGTTGTGGCTGAGATCCTGTGTGCAGTAATAGGAGACAGGTGGTGCCCAGGAGGAGATAAAGAGTGAGGTTCTCACCCCACAGGATTCTGGCACAATCGCAGCAGAAACAGACGCTCTTGTTTCCCCATTTGGGGGACAGTTTCTAACAATCATGCGCCAGAATACAGGGCACCCAATTACTCGTCAAATCTGAGTAGCAAACACAGGGACCTGCTGCCTACGGCGTTCAAGTGCCAAACACAGTGGTCACATGCAGAAACTGGATAATGCATGCACTGGGCAGATACTATACTCAATTCAGTTCAGTTGCTAGTCGCTTTGCTTTTGCAGACTAATTATGTAAGTTAAGCTTTAAGAAAGTGAGCAGGCGAGAAGTTAAAGAAAAAGACTAAAGAGATCAAGTAGATTAGTAAAAGCACTGTGTGTGTAAAAGCAACGTTAGCAGTGCTGTGAGGCTGTATCAAATTATATCAAATATCAAATTTTATTATCTGTGTGCGTTAGCACTCCTAACTGCTGCTTAGCAAGTACAAGTAAGGCTGGAAATGTCACTGAGAATTTGATTAGTGTTGTAGATGTGTGCTCTAAGAACTAACATTTACATATATACATCATGCTCCTTTGATCTTTTGTTCTTTGTAATAAATAAATAAATAAAAACAGCAATAGTTAGCCAGCAATCTGACTCATTTTTTGAATACAAAAATTATCATGTCAGTGGTGTCTTCTAATTAAGCAGCTCATTAGAAAAAAGAACAACAACCTCACGCTTGTATCCAGAGCACGAAGCCGACAAAATGTTACCCGCAGTAAGAAGATCGATAAATCAAGCTTTGCTCGCAGAGTGCAAGGAAAAATACTTCATCACAAATAAAGAATGTGATAAATTTAAAAAATGCAAGAAAAGTACCCTCTAAAGCCGGTTATCCAGCACTGGCCTCTGAGGACACGCAGGGTTTTCTAAACCATTTCAGCTCGAGAACTAAGGTTAAAGGTTTTGAGCAGCTTATGATACATCAGCTTTTCACAGTGGATTATGGAAAAACAAACTACTGATAGACCTCAAAAGTTTGCAAAAACTACCTGAAGAGCTACCTGAAGTCACAGTGCTCAAAGTCACTTGACCTCAATCCCTGTGAATATTAATCAGCATTTCTTTTTATATATGTATGTCTTGGCCTTTTTATTCTTGTTGATAGGAGAGTGTAGAGAAGACAGGAAAACTGGGAGAAAGACATGCAGTAAACCTCCTCAGGGCAGATTTGAACCCAGCCACTCTGCATTAGTCTTATGGCATAGAAGTGACCAGCTCTACTAAGTAAGCTATACTGGCACCCCCTCTGAACATTCATGACATCACCAACAAATGAAAACAAACCATGATGTGTCAAATAGATATGCAAGTAATTTGTCAGTGTGGAGGGGAATTTGTTTTGCGTCATAGTAGCGTGACATTTTACCCACACTGCAGCCCTTTGATGATTACACTGGTTGTTCCTATTGCAATGGTGATCAAGCTAAGCTTTCATCAGAAACGCAGATGGAAGAGATTCTAAACTAATGCATAAAGGCTGGAAAAATAGCCTTCATCATTATATTGCTCTGCATTTTACCTTGATATCGAAGTCAAAATCCATCTATCTGCATTTAATCTTCAGTTATTCATAATCTCAGGCTCTCTTCTACATCTTATCTTTTGTCCCGTCTGTCTTCCTGATGGTAGACGGTTAATTCTGCAGCAGGTTTCTTCCTGTTAAAAGGAAGTTTTTCCTTCCCACTGTCTCCAATTGCTTTCTCAAAGGGTTTGATCATTGGGGTTTTCTTTATATTTTTTGTGGGATCTTTACCTTAAAATACAAAGCGACTTGACTGTTATTGTGATTTGGCACTATAAATAACATCAAATAGAAAATTCATTCACATGCAGTACCAGTGTGATACACTTGAAAAATATATACATTTCTTTATCTTTAACTTTCTTGGTGCTTTTATTACAGGTACATCCCCACCTCCACCATCACCTCCCACCTTCCTGTTTTCAGCTCCATCTTTAACTTCACTCTTGTCCTCACATGTCCAAAACAACTCACCTCTCCTACTGTGTCCTATCTCGTCCATCCTCGTCACTTCCGATGCAGCTGTCAGTGTGTTTAAATCAGCTGCCTGCAGCTTCACTTCCTATATAGCAGAGCTCGTCTCACTACCATTCTGTAAAACCTTTGCTTTCACTGTTGCCCTTCTGTCGCATATCACTCCCGGCATCCTTTTTCACTCTGCCTGCCCTCCCATCTACACCTCTCCGTCACACCTTTCTGTCATATTCACTACTAATTAAAACAGAGTATGGGTTTAGAGAACATGAATTAATAAAATCAGCGTAAGAAGGAATACTATTTTCATCAACACAAATTCAATATATTTCTTCCACTTTACATATTACACAGTGATTTTCCTCTCTTAGATAAGTTATGTGTGTTGTTCCAGGCTGTTAAATTAACCTTAAATGGTAAATTATGTTTAATTTAATTATATGTGCACATTTTTGAAAATGCAGGCATTCTGAGCTAACTTGTTTTCATTTTTACATTTTATAACGAGAAAAATCTTCTGGGATTTTTTTTAATGAACCAAAAGAAGTAAGCAACTTAATTCCTCCTACACTTGCAGACGCTGTGGTCACACAGTCATAGTAGCTTGGAACAAATGAGAAGGCGTCCCTGCTCAGGCTCAATTTAGGAAAAAAGAGAAGAGAATAACTAAAGCAGGGAGTTCTGTAAATCCACCATTTATGGGGACTACACTTCCCAAACTAATTTCGTTGTTTGTTGTTGATGTCCTAGACAATAACAATAACAACAAAAAAACAACATCATCACAGTTGATGTTTCTGCCAAACTGAATAGTAGTGTAGTGATGTAAAGCCTGCTGTGCACAACCAACAGCTTAACAGAAAACAAGCCTCTTGTGTGAGTCCAGCATTAGCATATAAACAAGAGCCTGGAGTAGATGGTTGCTGCTGCTGCACGAGGCTCAATTGTCAATATGTTCACTGGGCCTCATCCAGGGATCAGAGAGGGGGCTGTCAGGACTTTGATTCCTTCACACAGGGGACAGAATAAACAGCAGAAAAACAACACTCCAACCTGTCAATCACGAGACTCTCCATTTCTATCACAATAAACTCCAATTTGAGTATTCAGCTAAACAAAAATGGCTCCAATGTAGCTATTTGTGTTGGGAAAGTTGTCTACGCCACTTAAGATGGTCCAAAATAGACAAGTGGGTAAAGGCGCTAATCTAGTACCATTCTCCCTGAGAGGAGCTTCCCTCTTCTCCTTCACTCCATTGCAATGACGTTTTAGTAGGAGTGAGGTTAATTCTGTTATCTATTACACAAACAGTTTAATGATGCTGCCAACATTAGTAAAGATACATAACCTTCCATAACCTGCCATAGAGCTGAAAGAAGCCGTTTTAACACATCTCTGTCTACATTTACTGCCTTAGAGTCAGCTAAAAGTCAAGGTTTTCACATGTTTGTACGATTGCTATGAATAGCTTGGAGCACACAGTAACAATTAATACAGTGTGTGGTGTTTGATGGTTGCTTTCATCAAAGTGCAGTCCAGAACAATCAGTGAGTACACAAAATTACCCATACTGTATCCTTTGTATAACACAGGATATCTCTCCTCTGAGAACACTTGAGCAAATGTTAAACTGCTTTCAGCAGTTACCATGGCATTTCTGCTGCCAGGGCATTTTTTTTTTTTTGTTTGAAACTGGAGTGAAGCAGCTTTGCAAAAGCTACTCACACATGCAAGTTTATTCAGAACTTAGCTGTGTATCTTACTACTCTACAAACTTTCTGTGGAGTCTGAAATGGCACAGAAACGTCTCCATCTGATCTTAAATTGCAGCAAGAGAAGGAGTATGAAAAGTGTGTGTGTGAGACTGTGTGTGTGTATGAGGAGATATGAAAGAGAGTATGATAGGGTCAACAGTTCTCTGATATCTCTGTTCATTTAATTAATACTTTGAACTACTTCAAATATATTTCCAAGGCTCATTTACCACCTTAGTCTCAGCTAAATGTTGATATTTGAGGTTCAGAAGTCAAATCAGACACACTCAGTCACTAATGCATTTTTAATTTGAGAAACACAAGTTCTGTTCAAATCCCATGTTCTTACGATGTGCTCTAATTTTCAGGCAATTAAACAGAAAGTTTAGTTGGTATTTACTTACTGTTCTTATAACTTGAAGGGAAACTGAAACTGTTTGCAAAATAAGCTTACAATCTTTGCATTTGTGCTGAGGAGAAGATAGAGATACTCATGTCTGTTTGTTAAATACAGTTGTAACCAGCAGCTTTATATTTATATTTTTTTCACACCATTTTGATATACAAATATAAGCTTATGCTAATGCTAACACACACTTGTCTGCACGCTAAATTTAAAGCCAGAACCATCTGCTGGTTAAGTATTTTGAAACTGTTGCTATAATGTTGAAATGTTACTAAAAGGTAAACCAATAACATCACTTTGTTAACTAATGTAAATACAAAGTTGAAAATGGAGAAATATGGTTCTTTTCATTTTTTGTTTGGATTCAACAATGACAAAAATTAGCTTGAAGAGCTGCTAGTACATTTGTAGTAGCAGTTTGTTTTCCCTCTTTTTTTTAAATAAATTTTGGACAAAACCAATGGACTGTACATTTTTGGTTATTTTAACACTAGTCTTTTTGCTAAGCTAATCTCTCTTATATGTGTACAGGCTATATTTTGAAGCATTAAGTGTTAGCTGGGTAAACATTTTAAAACGACAGGTGGACATGCACCTTAACATTAATGAGGCCATAATTTATTCTGAAAATACATACAATTCTGAAATACAGACTCAATTACCTCCTTAGTTGAAGCTAAATACGTATATCTGAGTAGCCCATTAGCTTTGATTAGCATAAACTACCAGCTGCTGTAACACCAGAAACTGTTACTGTTATGGTGTCTGTATGTATCAAATAAAAAAAATGTATAATTTGTGAGCTTTTAAGCTGCTGGTGTAGCAACAGTAGCAATGCTGTTTGGAGTTTCTTTTCCCTATTGTGTCAGTCTTTGCAAAAGCTATTATCTGTAATTTTATATGAATATAAACTACATTTTTAGTTTAGCTGCTGCTACAATGTTACCTAGACTTTACTGTTACAATAATATATCTTTAGTAATAATATTCTTATCCACAAATCTTGATTTTTGCCTACTTACTTCTTTGACAACCGTGTTTGCCTTTGCAATATTCTTTTATATTGTATATGCAACACACCAATATTGCAATAGTAAATGTACAACATAGTTTTGTACTTAAAGAATCTTGTTTGCTGCTGTACACACACAGGCATACCATGAAACAGGCCTTGTTAACAGTTAATTTCAAATTACAGTGCATCTTTCATAGGAGTATGAACTAATTAATTACAGCCTTATACTACATACATTTCAGTAGACGGCATATTAAGAATTCAAGGCATATTCAAAGCTCTGTTAAACCTGCCAAGAGCACTGGGCAATATGGCATATTAAACAATAAGTGCAATGTTGCCAGCTGTCTCTATTCAGAAGTGGGATGCCTTTGTAAATACAGCCCTCTTGGAATGAAAATGAGGTAGAGCACACAGAAAACCCTCTGACAACAGAGGACCGATCACCCTTTCTTCTTCCGCTGGCCCTCGCTGACCTGCCCTCACCATCCCGTAAAGAAAGAGAGAGAGACAGAGAAAAAAAGCTGCACATTTACACCTTTAACCGACTCTGTAAAAGCTGCTCCGGTTTGGTATACAGGAAGACTGCTGGTGTGCAAACAAACCAGTGCACCATGCATTCTTGGAAATGCTTAGTGACTTGGAAAAGTCACTATCAATATGAATTAAGATTAAGAAAAAGGGGTCAAGGTAAAAGCAAAGAAAAGGGGAAAGGTAAGATGAGAGGGAGAATGATTGGTAGCTGGCTGCCATTCTGGCCCGGTGGCCCTGCGGCTGATGCACGGGGTTGCGTAATGGTTCTGCATGCAATGTGAAACACAGTAAACAGGACTTCAGCGCATGAAGCTGAAGAGACCACTCAAGCCTTCTGGGGAAGGGAAGTTATTTCAGTGAACCCATACATACACAGGATGAGACAGCCATGTTTTGACACAGTGCACTAAAAATAGCACATTCTTAATAGAAAAAAACTGGGTGCCATGCAAATCTAGGCTCGCACATGGCGGGAGCGATAAAACGTTTCCTGCAAAGAGAGACCAACTAGGGGGCATGGTAAATAAGAGAAAGAGTGACCAGTTGCAGGGTAAACTACTCAGAATATAAAACCATTCACAACTCACCATGACAGTGATCCCACCTGACAACCAAGCATCGCAGAAGGCCACACGACCACATTTACATACGATAAAAGAGCCGAAGCAATTAAGGATCAGAATGAGCAACTTTGCAGATCTGTTATGTAATTCCCAGCCTGTGGGACCATGTGTTAGAAAATGGCGGCAGGCAAGCATGTTGTGTTTTTGTGCTGCACGTATATGGTTGTTAATCACGCTCGGTCTCTTTGCTCTCTTTCCATTTCCAGAGAAGTAGAAGCCTGGCGGCAGCCAACCTACGGCGCCGCAGCACGTGCAGGCTGGACTTCAGCATCGCTGCGAATGTCACACAATGTTAACTTGCACACTGGAGGCCAGGCTACGGTTAGAGGATCATGAGGACAGCCTATAAATGGCGCCTTTTCACGCAACTCTGAATGAAAAGTTTACTGCTTTGATTGGATTTTATAGTTTTTCATTTCATTTTATTTTTATAGATATCAAATGCGTTGGGTGAATGTAAATGAAAGGTTGCAGATCAGAGAGAAGTTGTTCAAATACATGTCAAATAGACTTAGAGGTGCAAAAACATGCATCTCCTTTGGGAAACCAGTGGGAATACTGATGAGTACAGGTATTTTTCCAAGCACACAGAGAAAGCAGGTAGCACACATGAAGGGATGAACAGGTACTCTGTTAGAGCCACATAAAGGAACACATCTCTCTCTTTTCTTTCTCTTGTTCTCTCTCTCTCGCTCGCTGTCGGTAGCATGGGAGAAGATTTCTGCAGGGCGTGTTGGAGTGTGAGTCATCATCATTGCAGAGTGAGAGAGAAAGAGGGGAGAGGCATTCTTTAAGTCGAAGACAGAGCTTATGGCAGCAATGCAGCATGGAAACACCAAACGCATCGGCCTTTATCAGGGTTAAAAACCTCCACACATGCCAAACAACCGCATTTAAATGAGTCCCACGACAGCATCCCAGCACAGGAAGGAAATGCCATCTTGTTGTTATACAACAACAGGCCAGAACTGACACTTCAGTGAAACCTACTGACTCACAACATGATCCAATGAGTTAGTGTAAAAGCCTGAATAATTATGAGTGAGTTTCCATTATGGCCATGTTACTATGATAAACACAGACGTGGACACACCACTGTAGTTCGATAAGCTTGAAATCAGAAAATCAGTCAAATAACTGCACAACAAGTATTTTAGGTTATTTAATAGAAAAAAATAATGTATTCACATATACATACACATATATATATATATATATATATATATATACATACATACATACATACATATATATATATATATATATATATATATATATATATATATATATATATATATATATATATATATATATATATATATATATGTATATATATATATATATATATATATATATATACATACATACATACATACACACATATATATATATATATATATATATATATATATATATATATATATATATATATATATATATATATATATATATATATATGTGTGTATGTATGTATGTATGTATATATATGTGTATATATATACACATATATATATATATATATATATATATATACACATATATATACATACATACATACATATATATATATATACACACACATATATATATATACACACATATATATATATATATATATATATATATATATATATATATATATATATATATATATATATATATATATATATATATATATATATATATATATATATATATATATATATATATATATATATATAGTGTTTATTTACTTCCAATGATGAGATTGATGCAGAATGCTAAACTTAGAATTAATCCATTAAAAATACATTGGAGCAGGCACTGGTTTTTGGAAGCCACCATGTTGCCCTCTTTAATACAGTGGCCATCGCCATTATGCCCAATCGTTTCATTCAATCTATGACCATTTTAACATTTTTAAATCATCTTTTACTCATCATGCCTTTCTCCTCTGCTCTGTCTCCTCCTTTATTTCCCCCTCATCCTTTTCCTCATTACCTAAAGCTTCATTTTCAGAACTGAAGTCAACTAACACATGGAAATGTGCAAATGCATGTTTATTCATTCCCGATATTCAATATATTCACTCTACAATAATAAAAAGAAAACCCCAACAATCAGATAACCCTATATGAGCAAGCACTTGGTGACAGTGGGAAGGAAAAACTCCATTTTAGCAGGAAGAAACCTCTGGCAGAACAAGATTTAGGGAGGGGCAGCCATCTGCCATGGCTGGTTGGGGTTGGAGGGCACAATTACTCACAATTGTCACACTTAGTATTCTTAGCAGATTAGACATGTGTCCTTCCTGTCTCTGAACAGATGCCAATAGGCTGAAGAACAACAACAACAGTTGGTTATAAGCCAACATTGTGACAGCTAAGGTTAGACTCAAGTCCCCCAGAAATCACACTTTCCTTCAGATAAACAGTGAGCTTACATTCTAATAATAATAATAATAATAATAATAATGATAATAATACATTTTATTTATAAGCGCCTTTCAGACCCTCAAGGTCACCTTACAGTAACACGTGAACAATACCATAAAAAAAACATAAGAAAAATGTATATATAGCAAACATGATAAGATAAAATTTAGACATAAACAGTCATAAAATTCTCACATCACACAAGAGATTATTTGCTGTGAATCCAAGTCCAAAAATGTTAGATCCGAATCAAAGAAAGGTTCAGTTACACCGACTAACAGCAGCAAAAACAGCAGGAGTTGACTGCAATCTATCACTGGTGATATTATATGATATATAATAGTGATATTTTACATACTCTAGCTTTAAATTGTTATTTGCAGCCCTACAACCATTAGCAACAATTTAAATAAATCTTAAAGTTAAAACTCAAAAATATTATCTGGTTGCAGCTTCTCCAATATTGTTGACAAATTAGGTATAAAATAAAACACTTTAAATAGGAATTAGTTATGGTTAATATTCATTGTACTTTAAAGACTAGATGATGACAATATTAAAAAGTCAGTATTAATTGCTATTACTTATAGCAATGGTTGTTTGGTTAAAATATAAAACATTTATGAAATATGATCAAAGCCAGAAAAGCAGTGTTATCTTATTCTGTGAAAGACAAACAAAATATTGAGAGTTTAGGGGAAAGCTGCCCGTCTGTGACATATTTTGTAACAAAGAGACGTTGACTATTTCTAGAAACTTCCAGCGACATTAGGAACATTCCAGAAGGAGCTATCTGACACAGTGCAGGCAGAATTTCTCAAAATGTTAAGACTGACAGTTAACACATGACTTTTTCCCCATTAAACTGACAACTACATACCCATAACCAAATCTAAAAAAAAAAAAAAAAAAAAAAAAAAAAAAAAAAAAAAAAAAGGACAATTAAGCACATGTTCCTGAAGTAAGACAGACACATACAGGCTGATGCTCTCATTAAGACAGCATCAAAAAGACAAATGTCAATCATTGCCTGATATTTCCCGTGACCTCCCAGATATTCTCACCCACACTGTAATATTTAAGTTCCCAAATCATGCTTTCTAGCCTGGCCTTACCTTCTCCCACACAGAGACAGTGCAAGCCTTGAAGACTAGTTCCCTCATATCCAGACTGCAATCCGGCAGGAACCTGTGGTACGTTTTCTTCTCCCCAAGTCTACCTGGATTGTTATGTAGACAACGTGACAGAAGGACCTCTATTCACAGAACTCTAAAAGCTGCTGCATAAGTCTGCAACCTGATCCTGAAGTTCAGCTAAGTTCGTGCTGCTATCCAATCCGACAGATTAAATTACCGAGTGTGGCCAGTGTTACACCAGCCTGATATTACCCCGTCACAGACTCTAAATTAATATGAACCTAAGGCCACTGTATAAACTGCATCTGGTAAAAGACAGTGTGTTAACAGAGCAGCTGTAAAATTACAAATCCTTTGAAAAGCCCTTTGAAAAGTCAATAGTTGTTTAAATGTAGTTATATATATTCTCACATACAAATACAAATATTAATCTATGCAACAACATGATGATGATGAAAGAAGTTGAAAACCTTAGCTTAGTTGGGTGATAAACAAAGTTAACCTTCTATTTCAGAAAAAGTCTGGAGCTCGATGAAATGTCCACTGTACTTGCAAGAAAACACTGAAATATTTCATAGTAGGCAGTATTATTTCTCAGCTGAAACACAGCCTAAAAACAGGCTGTCTGACTTACTGTTTCAACCAATCAATAAGCCAGCCAGGTATTATGTAGTTCAAATAAGTCACAGTTCAAAACCACTACATTACATGCAGTTATCGTTAAGCTCAAAAATATGCTCCCATTATTCTGTTGCTAATAACTAAGGACCTGGAAAAGTTAGTCTGGACTCCACCAATACACACTCAAACTGAGTGTGCACCAAAGATTGCCATTTAAATTTGCTAACCTCCTCAAAAGAAGTCAAGCAACAAAAAAACCCAGTAATAATCTGCAAGGTCAAACAGGAACCCAGGGTAACGTTAGGTAACTAAAGACCTCTTTCACTTTGTCCACTAACCAGGAGAACACTGAAGAACAATGAGCATGTGCATGGCATGGCTGCAAGGAGAAAGCAAACAATAAAGCGGGCCATCTGCAGTTTACTAAAGATCACAATGACAAGCCAGAAGCCCGGTTTGAGCAATATTAACTGTGTTAGGAAAGGGCAATACTGCAATGGTTTGGTCCTGTTTCACTACGTTACAGTCAGGATGGATTTCCATTTTTGATTAAACAATGAATTCTGAATGATCCTGGTAAAGTCTAAACAAAAATGTCAGGACATCTGTCCATGAACTGAATCTTAAGAAAAGGTTGGTCATGGAGGAAGAGAATGCCCCTAAGCACACGAGACGCTCTACTGAAAGAAAGAAAATGGTAGAAGAAAAAGTTAATGTTTTGAAATGGCCAAGTCAAAGTCTTGACCTTAATCTAACAGAAATGTTGTGGAATGGCCTGAAGCAAATAGTTCATGTGAGGAAATCCACCAAGATTCCCACATAGGAAGCAGAGCAACGAGCTGAAATTCCTCCAAGCCAACATGCAGGATCGATTAACAGATAAACATTTAAAATGCGCCAGAATGGAATCATGTTTTTACTCAGTAAATAAATGACTTTTTATTCTTTTCTGTCTTTTCTACTTTTGCAGCTGATCATCTGTTGATATTTCAGCTTCATGTGTGGAAATACACAAAAGAAATCAGGATTCAGCCTAATCAAGACATGTACCTGTGATGCGTTGCTTTCTCTTTCAGTCCCAAAGAGTACAAGTAAAACCATAAAAACAATGTTCAGCTTTAAGTTTGAGAAATACGGTCACATGCAGCTTGTAGATTGCGGGATGCTGATAAAATAGAAAACATAGTGAACATTTATTCACACCAATTCTGTCATAGAACAACACTCGCAGGAGTTTCCTTTCCGGCTCTTATTTCCCTGGCAAGCTGTGCGATACCCAAGACATCAACTGAAAAGGAGTAAAAGAACAAGATAGAAAGGAAGAGAGGTGCAATCTAGGCAAATGACCCAGAAAAAAACCTTTTTCATGTGAACAAAAAGTCATGTCAGTAGTGTGAGTCACACCAAGTCAGCCTGTCAGTACCACTTGCTGAGCACACTTATCTCAAAGTACATAGCTACCAAGAACAAAACCTCAAAGAGGGCAGCATCTTAAATGCAGCAAGAGGCAGGAGTCTGAATGTAACAGTTGATAACAAGGTCAGAGAAAAAAGCACCAATAACAAGCATTCCCGTCTGAGGCAGACGAGCACTCGAGACACGGCTCATCGCAACTGTTCTGACACTGCGAAGGACCAGCTTATCAGTCAGCTCCACTATCTACGCAAGAAATGCTGTTAGCCATCACTGGCCTTTAGTTTTACCCGAGCACCAATTAAGAGGCACTGGACTGAACACAAGCACCCATTACTGATGTTCTACAACTGTAAATATGTAGTGAATAGATAGTGAGAAACTTTAACGAAGTTTTAAGGGTAGGCAGCAAGTATCTGCCAAAATGTAAACTTCAATGACAACTACAAATATCGACAGTATCAGCATCAGGTCAATACTAGCACAATAGGATCGATACTTGTGAAGTGAAAATGACAATATTATACCTCACACATGCACTAGGTTTTGTTGTTTTAACTAATTATTGTGTATCATTAAAATGTGTTCAGAATTTGCAAATTGATGACGATTCAAGTATCAGTATCAATAAATGTATCACCAATACCAATACTGGTGATTTACTATTAGTATTAGTACTATTTAGTATCAGATCAACTCGAAAATTTGCAGTATAGCACAGCACTAATGATAACCTCCTCTTATGATTTCCAGTTGCGGTTACTTCTCAACTGGGTGAAGTCGAACTCTCTAAATACTGACAAAAGGTGCTTTTACAGTATAAGCTGCTTTAGTAATAGATCCACTGGATCATCCTTTAGGAAAGGAAAAAAGATATTCAATCCAACAATTTCATAGTGACGCTGTTAGGACTGATAGGTTCTCCTCTAACACTGCTGCCCTAACCTGCGGGGTTCCACAGGGTTCAGTTTTGGGTCCATTATTATTTTCTTTTTATATGTTTCCTTTAGCTGGCATTATTCAGTCTTTTAGTGACCCGTCTTATCATTTCTATGCCGATGACATTCAGCTGTATATGTCCTTTAAGCCTCATCAGCTGGATAGGCTGTCCACCCTAGTCCAGTGCTTAACTCTGGCTTTCTAACAATTACCTTGTTTTAAACATGAACAAGACAGAGACCATGATCATAGCTCCTCCTGATCTATATTCTAAAATCAGTCAGGTTCTTGCCCCTTTCTGTTCTTCTGCTAAGCCAAATATTCGAAATCTTGGAGTAATATTTGACTCTTCTCTGGGCCTTGACTCACACGTAAAATCTCTGTCCATTGAATTGTTCTCAAAAACAGACTGCTTAACTGAAAACTGGCTGTTAATTGTTGTGTTTTTCGTATCGTGCTAACATTTGTTAATACAGTGACTTGCAAAAGTATTCGGCCCCCTTGAACTTTCCCAATTTTTTTACATTACAGCCACAAACATGAATCAATTTTATTGGAATTCCACATGAAAGACCAACACAAAGTGGTGTACACGTGAGAAGTGGAACGAAAATCATACATGATTCCAAACATTTTTACAAATAAATAACTGAAAAGTGGGGTGTGCGTAATTATTCAGCCCTCTTTGGTCTGAGTGCAGTCAGTTGCCCATAGGCATTGCCTGATGACTAAATACAGTGCACCTGTGTGTAATCTAATGTCAGTACAAATACAGCTGCTCTGTGACGGCCTCAGAGGTTGTCTAAGAGAATATTGGGAGCAACAACACCATGAAGTTCAAAGAACACACCAGACAGGTCAGGGATAAAGTTATTGTGAAATTTAAAGCAGGCTTAGGCTACAAAAAGATTTCCCAAGCCTTGAACATCCCAGGGAGCACTGTTCAAGCGATCATTCAGAAATGGAAGGAGTATGGCACATCTGTAAACCTACCAAGACAAGGCCGTCCACCTAAACTCACAGGCCGAACAAGGAGAGCGCTGATCAGAAATGCAGCCAAGAGGCCCATGGTGACTCTGGACGAGCTGCAGAGATCTACAGCTCAGGTGGGGGAATCTGTCAATAGGACAACTATTAGTCGTGCAATGCACAAAGTTGGCCTTTATGGAAGAGTGGCAAGAAGAAAGCCATTGTTAACAGAAAACCATAAGAAGTCCCATTTGCAGTTTGCAAAAAGCCATGTGGGGGACACAGCAAACATGTGGAAGAAGGTGCTCTGGTCAGATGAGACCAAAATGGAACTTTTTGGCCAAAATGCAAAACGCTATGTGTGGTGGAAAACTAACACTGCACATCACTCTGAACACACCATCCCCACTGTCAAATATGGTGGTGGCAGCGTCATTCTCTGGGGGTGCTTCTCTTCAGCAGGGACAGGGAAGCTGGTCAGAGTTGATGGGAAGATGGATGGAGCCAAATACAGGGCAATCTTGGAAGAAAACCTCTTGGAGTCTGCAAAAGACTTGAGACTGGGGTGGAGGTTCACCTTCCAGCAGGACAACGACCCTAAACATAAAGCCAGGGCAACAATTGAATGGTTTAAAACAAAACATATCCATGTGTTAGAATCGCCCAGTCAAAGTTCAGATCTAAATCCAATCGAGAATCTGTGGCAAGATCTGAAACTGTTGTACACAAACGGTGTCCATCTAATCTGACTGAGCTGGAGCTGTTTTGCAAAGAAGAATGGGCAAGGAATTCAGTCTCTAGATGTGCAAAGCTGGTAGAGACATACCCTAAAAGACTGGCAGCAAAAGCTGTAATTGCAGCAAAAGGTGGTTCTACAAAGTATTGACTCGGGGCTGAATAATTACACACACCCCACTTTGCAGTTATTTATTTGTAAAAAATGTTCCACTTCTCACGTGTACACCACTTTGTATTGGTCTTTCACGTGGAATTCCAATAAAATTGATTCGTGTTTGTGGCTGTAATGTGACAAAATGTGGAAAAGTTCAAGGGGGCCGAATACTTTTGCAAGCCACTGTATATTTTTAACAACTGGGTTTTGAAACTACTATAACTAGATCCTCAAAATTTCTCCTTCACACTTTTCCTTGACTGACTGTCTTCTGTAATGTTCATAATAGTGTTTTTGTAGGACATTATGAAGTCTCAGTAAAGCTGACCCTAGATCTTTTCGATAGAAAATGTTATCCCTTGATTATTCTAGCTGACACATCTTTTCCCACACAATTAGAGAGAAGGAGGGTGCATGGATTTGTGCAAGCACACAAAAGGAAGCTACAAGGAAGTTTTCTTAAATAAATCAATAAATGATACCATATAGAACAAGTGTATGTTGTGCTAAAAACTGAAGAAACTCAGCTGTGAAAGAATGGGTCGCTCTCAGGAGCTCAGAGAATTTCACCATTGTACCATGATGGAACAACACTCACTCAAGTTGTGAAATATTCCTCAGTCAACTGTTAGTGGTATTGTAACAAAATGATTGGGAACAATGGCAACTTGACCGTACACCAGTGCACAAACAGTGTTGGGGAGTAACGGAATACATGTACCGCCGTTACGTATTTAAAATACAAAATATGAGTAACTATTCCGTTACAGTTACCGTTTAAAAAGGTGGTATTTACAATACAGTTACTTTGTTGAAATAAATGGATTACACGGCGGTACTGTCCTGTTTCATATTGTGGCGGGTCAGGACTGTTTCGGTTTTGTTTGACAGTAGTTCCAGGCGGCAGCGTTGCGGTTGCCATGGTTACAGGGTGACGCTCTCGCTCTGCGTGTTTCCTGGGTGAGAGAGCGCCTTTTTGTTATTGTTGTTGTGCTAAGCTAATAAGCAGAATGCAGAATGTAGCATCATGGGCAGTGTAGTCCGTGCTGCAGGGAGAATGGACTGCCATACTCGTTATGTGTCTGTGAGTGCGAGGTGGGAGAAAACGAGAACTGGAAGCATGTAAATATAATAATAACCACTGCAGCCAAGAAGAGTGCCTCACGAGCCCAGTTGTAAGTACGCTATTAAAACTCTGTACGCTTTGTTTCTGTTTTCCGAAACAATAAGTTCCGTTGGAGCAGCCTTTCAACGCCTCTATCTGTCTCTCACAAGCAGAGTTGACCCACACAACAAAGTAAATCTATTTTTCGTCTAGGAGCCCCACACGAACCCATATTATTCAGAGGTCCCTTTACTACGGTTCGGAGCCGCGGACCTTCAGTAACAGTAATAAATCACACAGCAATAGTACATTCACATTGTTGTAAAAAGTATGATAATATGTTAAGTAATCCAAAGTATTCAGAATACGTTACTCTCATTGAGTAACGTAACGGAATACATTACAGAATACATTTTAGGGCATGTATTCTGTATTCTGTAATGGAATACATTTTAAAAGTAACCTTCCCAACACTGTGCACAAAGCAAGGTACGTGGACGAGAGGGTTTGGTGTTGGATAACTTGATTGGCCTGCACAGAGTCCTGACCTCAGCCTGACAGACTTTCTCATCCAACATCAGCATCTGAGCTCACAAATGCACCTCTGGAAGAATGCTCAAAAATTCCAATAAACTTATGTGTGAATACGTTTGAAGGCAGACAAGAGAACAGTTTTGGCTAAATAGTATTGACACAGTACAGATACAGCACGTACCATAAAGCTACAATGGTTTGAATCTGGCAAAAAGCATTCTCCACTGCAAACTTTTGTAATACAGGCAGGGAATAAACATAATTAGAATAGACAGATGAAAACACTTTGGAGAGAATACAGTATGCATTATGGATGGGTGGATGGAAGGAAGTAATAGCAGCAGCAGTAGTAGTAGTAGTATTGCTCTTATTAACTGCTGTAAGAAATTATTTTCCCAAATATCGGTTAAAATAATTTCTTATTCTTCATTTTATTTAATATAAGCTTGCAGGTTAAAAAATTATACTTCTGAAATCCTGTTTTGAGGCATTGATTTGGCTCTTGGCCGTTGCCATGTTGGTATTTTAAGACTAAATACTGGGATGAATTTGACAGACAAACTCAGACACTCAGAGAATGAACTTGCTAACACAGGGTAGCTATTCCACTTTCATCATGTAGTTTACTCCAAACAGGCCCATATTCAAACAAATGAAGATGATTCTGTATTACTGAAATATGTGGTAAAATGTTTTATTGAATTTACAAGTCAAAAAAGTGGCAGGCTCCTTTTCTCACTGACTGTTACATATGCTAAAAAACCAACAACACAGGTTTAAAGTATTACCAGACTGAGTTTCACTTTTCAGAGATTACATGCATCCTTTATGTGCAGTCTCTGCGCTGGAGAATAAACCAGGGTGTTACCAAAGTCAGGAGTCAGATTTCCTCCTCAGCAGGCCAACAACAGCTCGACCACGTCATCGGTGCCATTCACGTCCAACTGTGGTTGGAAAGTAAAAAACAAAACAAAAAAACATCGATAGACTAATCAACTGAAAAAAAACCCAACCAAAATAAATATGAATGAAGGGGTAAACACTATTTTGGGTTTATGAAGTGTCCCTTTAAACTGTTCTTTCACTTGACAGTGCAGCTTGGGGATAACAGGCATTGTAATTAGCCACCACATAATAGGAATGACCTTATTAAGCTGCTGCTGGGTCACGAGCAGATTTAGGTTATCAAAACACACGCTCTACAAAGTATTCTTTTATTTAAAGTACTATCATTTTATTATTATTTTTTTAAACCCAGCTGGCACTCGACTGCACAAACACACAAAATGCCTGATCTTTCTTTAGGAGTATCAATATTTATGCAGTGGCTGAGTCCATATATACCAGCGGTGAGTCCAAAAATCAATGCACGCCTGCTACATATTTTAATCTCCCTATGAAGGTCACATTATCCACCAATGCCTGAGAGGACAAACACACACACACACACACACTCAGAGAAAGCAGCTAGCAGTGTTTGCATTCACGCCACCCTGACCCTTTTACTAGTACAACTAATGTCACTGAAGCACACACAGTTTTAAAGACTGGAAAAAGAGACGGCACTCATCAGCCCCAAAAAGATTTATGTAAACCATGACGTTGAAGGCGCTTCATCTGAAAAGGCTGCGTTTTCATGTTTTAGCTCTGTGTAACTCGTGTACATTATAGATGAGGAACAAGAGAATAGGAGTATTCAGTGGAGCCCTATCACTTACCAAAAGGCCAATCTAAATCTCCTATATCATGACTAGCCACTACTTCAGAGCCATGCGGGCAACACAGAAACAACCTCAGCTTCCCCTGAAGGCTGCCATAAACTTCAGCACAACAATCCAAGCCAACAAGGAGCTGCAGTAAAAAATAAAATAAAATAAAATAGATTTTCACAGCGTTCTCATGGCTAAAACTGAGGAACTGCCAAAGAGATTCCTGCCATCATATGAATATGTCACTTTGCTAACAGAGCTTATGAAAATTAGATGAACATTTTACGATCTTGTTAAAACCGGTTACATTATTAAAAGGGCACATTCATCCTGCGAGGTGAGGAAAGAGAGCCCGTAGCAGATTGAAAATTTAATAAGCTCAATGCAGTGGCGAGAGATTGAGAAACTTGGCAGAGGTTTAACTTTAAAATCCTGAACACGGGCGTGCGATGATTTAACCTCATTGTAGAGTAACATGCATGCACTCAGCGGGTCAGAAGACAGGGGATTCTGACCTGTCATAAACCCATTAAACGGCTTAGCTTCAGACACTTCCACCAGCATTTAATCTCTCACATTAAGCATTGTTTCTGTCATCTCTGTTGTTTTTAAATGTGGTCACATGGTGTTATCTCATATGTTTCGCAGCAAATGGTGTGTTTTTCTTCTTCATGGTACCACACCTTCACTGAATAAAGAAAGAGAGTAGTGTGATGCTAATGCCCACGGCTATCATAAGAGGCCAGGCTGTAGAAGTAGGTGGCTGTTGTCAGCAGGCTGTGAATCATCGCTTCTCTCTGCTTACTGCTGATGAGGCTGTGATTAACGTTGTCTGTGCGTCAGAAGTGTAGTATTATCTGGTCGGGCAAAAACCAAACCACTGACTACATGAAGTGCAGCATATGTATGTCTGTGTATGTGTACCCTTGTCTCCATGCATGCTGGCAACAGACACCCTGTGTGCTAAATTCCACCATACATCATGCCAGATCCTTGCAGACCTGTTACAGCACAGAGGCAATGGGCCCAGTTCCAACAGCAACACTGTCTAACAGTTTACATTCAAAGGTTTGCGTTTTAGTCAGGATATAACAGAGACTGTCATTCCTCTTTGGAATGACAGCAAATTTCAATTACAGTCTGAAGCAAATGTCTTTTTTTCTCTTTTGGCGACCGATTGCAAGTAAATGGTTGCCCATAGGTTCAACGGCTTATCACAGTTAATTGTTGTATTGTTACAAATAGACTGCTAAAATTATCAACTTGACCCAAATCAATTGCAAAGTGATATCAGAATTACTCAGACTTATTGCCGTTTTATTGCTGTTTTGACACACCAAAGCCTTTATGAGTGTAGCAACAGACTCCTGGTCATCACAGACTCGGCCCCCGTCTGCAAAACAACCATTTCAAAGACAATAATATCACAAGTTCACTGCCCACGATAATTTTGGCCGTGGTCTCCAACCCCTGTTTTCCCTAGCATGACTTTAATATATATCAACAAAATCATTCAACATCAGTTTTACCAGTACTTTGAATTTGAACATTTTAGTCTAGTTTCTGTTAGGTTATACAATTGATTACTTAATGGTTCATTTAAGGCATAAACGGCAAACATACTACGTGTCTTAATCAAAAAATGAAACATAATGCATCAGGATGGATGCATATGCATGCATATATGAAAGTTATCGTTAAAAAAAGTTGTAAAATAGGTCTAAATAAAACCTGTGTAATGGTCCTTTAAAAATTGCAGTTTAGTTTTGTATGTAATGCAGGAGGAGACTCATGCCGAATGCTAATTTGTTAATCCATAATAGCACATAGGACATCAGATAATCTATTTTGAAAGAGGAGATTGTACATGTGTTGGCTCATTTTTTTCCTTTTTCATACAGTCTGTTGTTATGATCTGTGGATGATGACGGGGGAAAAAGACCAGTCAAGAACAGTATTTATCTGAATATCTCAGCATTTGATAGTTTTTTGTCTTTTAACATTATCTTTGAAAAACAATCACAGTATCCAGATGTTTACTGGAACCAATGTAATATTCAGGATTGGTCAGTGCTCCACATGTAAACTCTGCTGCTCCAACCATAAACAAATATACTGGTGTCAGGATGACCCTAACCAGTTATTCCACTGGAGAAGCAAAAAGAGCTGCAGAGTAAATGGTGTGTAGCAAAAACAGCGTGGTCAGCCAGCAGCATCTGAGCGTTAATAAGGGGAGTAATTGAATTAGAGGATCAGTGGACGCCTGTAGTGTGGGCGCCACGCAGCTCTAATTTCATTACAAGTGATGTAAACATGAGGTTGGCCCCCAGCACAAGGGCCTCCAACATCAATACATGCACAAATGATTAAAAATAAAAATAAAAAAAAATCAAAAAAAAAAAATCACATAACTACATACCCACACCTGTTTGTCTCATATAACATCCTGTCCCCAAGCACTTTGATATTTTTTGTGGGTGTTGTGAGCTAATAAACACTAATCATAAGGGGAAAAATCAGGGTCATGCAGTAAAAAAAAAAAAAAAAAAAAAAAAAAAAAAAAAAAAAACAGGGCCCGAGTAGCATCGTCTCCTCACGATGAAGTCTTTAAAGTGTCAATCTGGGGAAGAACAGTTGCTCAGTGGTTAGCGCTGTCATATCGTGGCAAGAGAGGGACAGATTCTCAGCACTTTCTGTGAAATGTTCTGAATATCAATGTGCATGAATAAATGATGAATCTCACATCGATGGTGGAGTGCATAAGACGTTAAGTTGACGCGACAGAATATTTTTAGTTAGGTTTGTTTAGAAGTGATGCTCTAGTACATCTACACTGCAAAGTCACTGCAATTTATCCCATCTATCTGATCAGCAGTCTAATATCCCTTGGCCCCGATGAGTAACTTGACCATTAAACCAAGCATAGCTGAAATAAACCTGAAAGCCTGACTGTAGGCCTTCTGACAGTCATGAATAAAGGCAGTTAACCAAGAGGAAAATGTTCACATGCCAATACGCCTTGCCCCTTTTCATCTCAGATGTGACAATGAGACACTCCCAGAGGCAGATCACTTATCAATATAGCTGCAAGCGGGATTAAGGGGGGCCACGCAGACCAGCGGGGCACAGTTGCCATGGCAACTTGATCCGTTCTAATGTTAAACATACGACTGTAAGTAAAGCCCTTCTAGAATTAAGACCTTCCACTTCAAAGCTATCTCGGCAACATCTTTGGGCAGTTTTTTGGGCAGTCAGAAAGAACCAGGTGAGAGCATCAACATCAGCCTGTATGGACACGGTGACATAAAAACTGCATGCACAAAATCACCAGTAAAATATGAAAATCTACTGAAAAGGTTTTTGTTACGTTTTCTTTCCAAAAATAAGAGAAAAAGTTTTTGGGTCCATGATCCGTGTCTCAGCACTGAAGACAGAAACACTATAGGTATTAAATATGCACGTGATATATTCAAGACCATAGATTAAAAACAACTGATATGGAGACATAAATAGCTCGTTTTTTTGGTTGTTGTGCTGAAGGAATTGTGTTGCCTGTCCCTGCCAAAAGGATTACACATCAAATTACTTCATCGGGCAGCAAACCAGTAAATTTTCTCCATTTCAAAGAGCAAATCTGTTCATGTAACCCACATCTATCACATGCTCGGTGCTAAAAATGCTTGCTTGGACCGATCCTTGATGAACACTTTATCTTTTTTTTTTTTTGTTTTATGACACCTTTGAAAACAATTTCATTACCTTAAAGCTTTGCAAATGAGAAAAGCATAGGTGAGCACACGCTTCTATAGAAGAAAGACTTCCCTCCTCTAAGGTCAATCCAGAAGGTTTGAGCAATACATGAGCAATTTGCAGGTATGTTCTGGAATTATGAGTAGCTTATAATGGCCAATGTAGTTTAATACTGCTGTGCATTAATGAACATTAGCAACCCATTTCACTCACACAATAACTCCTCTCTTTGTATTCTACACTTTGCTTTACACACACTTATTAGATAGGTGACATTTTTGGCTGCAGGGGCTACTCTAACCATTGTGTTAGTATGAACACAATGGTTACATTCAAATGATATTAGAGCAGACTATAACTGCATGATATTTTAAAGATTTGCATTTTTACAAAGTAGGTTCACAACTCACAAGTAGGAAAGTCACAAAGCAGAGAATTGCTTCTTTCATGAGCCGTTTACTCTGATCTCAAAAAACATTTGCAGTCGTACAGTATGAGTTGCTCTGGCAAAGAAAATATTTTTTTTCATGCCAACTTTTGCAGAATGACAATCACAACCCAAAGATTTCTCCTTCAGGACAAATCTGCAAGCCTACAAAGACAACACGGAACAAAGTTTGATCAAATTTAATGAGGTTTGCCCAAAAGCAAAAGCATAACCCACAGATAGAAACGTGTAACGGCTGAAGACAGCCGCTCAACCAGGAAGACACCTTTGCAGTCTTGTTGATTACATCTCCGTCAGAGATGATAACAGAGCAGCGGGTTAATGAAGCTCACTGCAGAAGTGCCTCGCGTCGTGTCAGTTTTTCATTGCATCACTCGGTCTTACGTAGAGCCGTGCAGTATTAGTAATTACTGACGCTACTTCAATCTTTCAAGATTCATAATCAGCTCTTTTTCCGCTTGAGGAAACCAGCAACACTGCTTCAAAACCACCCACCCTTTTACAATACACCTGTCACTCCCAGTCCATTTCTCTGTTGACTGAGCAGTGGAAAACACCATCTAATGACAAGATAGGATGTGTGTTAACTTTAAAAGCATTTGTTTCCCAGCAACCACCGTGGAAAAGATTTTGTGTGACCGTACCTCACTCAAGGATGTTGTCAAGGTTGTAATTAGTACTAAAAGAAGGCCACCTGCCAAGTAATCCCATAAACTCAGCACTCCACATTAAGCATTTTGTCTGCTACGAGTTAAACGCAGGCACGGGAAGATGCACTAATAACTGTCCATCACACTGATTTGCAGGAATACCTCCAGGCAAAAATTAATAATTCATTTATAATCACTTTTCTTTAAAAAGAAATCATGTTTGGTTGCTTTACAAATAATGCTGCGTGTGACTGAAATGGCAGATCAGCACTTAAGAAATGTTGTTAATTAACAAGCAGTCCTGTCACAAGCAGGCAGATAGGTTAAAAAAATAAAGTTCACACTATGCTCATTTTGGATAAAATCACAGTCAGCAGTGCTAACCTTGCACCCCTATCGACTAGAAGTATGGACTTTAACACCAGAATGCCGCACTCTCAGTATGTGAGGCGAGAAGGTGTTTCTGTATTTTTGGAGATTGTCTCCTCACAAAACCAACAAAATATGGCAGGAGAAATTTAATAGAGACAACACCTTCTCTAGTTCCTTATGTTACCGTTAGTGCCAGTGTTATTCTTATCGCTAGGAAAATCAGGACATCAGTTAGATTGTTCATCAACGCGCAACAGAAAAGCTGTTAATAACAAAGCTTCAGTTTATGGTTCAACCAAAAGATGTCACCCATAACATCACCCTCTGTGAAAACAACAGTCTGGTAAGTGCTGAGGAGACACAGAAGAGAAAGCCAGCAGTCCCATGCACACACATAGACACGTACATATACGCACGCACACGCGCATTCCCTTTGCACAGGCACCACACTGAGATCTAATCGATGGAGCTCATTCATATTGAACCACAGACGTCAGGGGAAGCCGGGGGAATTACAAGCAGCCTCCGCTGTGAGATCGCAGCCTGGAGGAAGCCGGAGGAAGACAGCTCTGCACTGGTAACCTCCAGTTTACCGTCCACTGGATTTTCAGCAACACGATTATGAGGTGTCCTAACGCCCCGAGAAAGTACAGTCAGGTTCACTGCACTTAGATTGTACTGTTAAATAAAAGTATGTGTGTATGCATATAAAACATTACTTTAAGTCCAAAAAATTACCTTAACCGATTTCCACCAACTCATAGTAGCACTAACATACAACCTCAATGTCACAGTAGCTCACAATTCACCAGTTATTGCCTGTAAATGTGACCTCGACCTTAAGGCTGATTTGAATGAAGACCCATTAGGTGATCATTGCATGCAGGTTTGAGTAAATGCTGACTTGGGAATCGTAGACAAATACTTCACCACGGCATAATTTCATCAGTAATTTGGCAGCATTAGCTAAAAAAAACAAAAAAAAAATAATAATCACAAGGCTCTCTCAAATGTCACTAAAAACAGGATCAAATGATTAGCAAATCATTTAAAGACGATATTTAATACAGCTGTACAAACACGACAGATCAAATGCTAAAACTAAATGTTTTTTTAATAATCCTTTTTTAATTTCATAAAAATAGTCTAATATAATAAAAGTTGTTTTTCAACTGTGCTGCATCATCTCTTCTTTTAACACTCATAAGCATTTGGGAGGTGATGGGACAAACTGCCATTAAAGTGCTCACCAGTTCAGGACCTTTTTCAGAAATACCTTTCATAGTGTAAGAAATGGGTGACAGGGATGGAATAGATCCAGAAAGTGTTTTGGGATTGTCTTTTTGTGAGATGTTCCACCAGGTGTTTTTCATGACACAACCTTTAAATTGTTTTAATATCCCTGACCCAATCAATAAATCAACATTTCTCAGCTTGAGCATCTGAAACAGATAGGTAATCTACAATAAATATATAAACCAAGCAATTAAAATAAAAGTGTCACAAGTGCCTGGAAAAGGCCTTATACTATGAGGTAGTGCTGGAATTTATATATTTACAAAAGTGATAAAGACAGTAAAATGTAAGACTGACATTATATAAGAGAGAAGTGCAAATTGCATTAATAAATAAAATGTACACTATAAATCTAAGAAAACCAGCAGTATGAAGGCGTAATACACAAATATGCTTGTGACAGGTGTGTTCACCTGTGACAGAATGAAGAGTTGTTTTACAAGTTAATAGATAATGGCAGGAATGAGTTGCTAACATTTTCTTTATGGCAACGAGGTGAATCAGTCTGAGGGAGAAGGAGCTCTGCTCCCTCAGAAGTGTGTAGTGGAGCGGGGGTGATGGGCTGTCCATGATGGAGACCAGTTTGTTCAGTGACCTCTGACCCTCACTGACTCAAACGCCTCCAAATTCTTACCAATGACAGTTCCAGCCTTCCAGATTAGTTTGCTGATCCTGCTGGCATCTCTGCCACTGATGATGGCAAATTATACTAATTTCAGTTCAAATATTTTCAAATATTTGCATTCTGTTTTTCCTGATATCTTTCAAAGCATCCTACATTTTGGGGTGCTACCAACATCTTCCTGTAGGTTTGGTGTAATTATTAGACAGGAAAGAGGTGAAGGCCTAAGTTTGTTCACATGGTCAGTAAAGAAACTGCCACTTTGACCCCAATCAGGCTCAATGAAGGCTCTAAATGAACAGCAGATGTGTTTTCACAGCTCATTTAAAATTAAACCAACAACTGGGAAAAAAAGCATGGTTCACAACTTGACAGTCGAAAGCAGGGAGAAGGACATGAAAGCCAAAAAGCGCCGAAAGCAAACGCCTTGACAGCGGTCTTCAGCCGGCCTTAATGGCCCATGAAAAGTTCAGCATTAACGAGACTTTATCTCCCTCACACACAGAGAACTCACCAGTAACTTCTGCTGTAGCCTTTGGTGGCTCAGGGTCTCTGGGTTAAGTCGCCGAGCTTGGCTGTAGTCCTCTAGAAGACAAAGCTCGTCCAAAAGGTGGAGGGGAAAAGCTTCATTTCTCTGCAGTGGGGGACAGGGAAGGTGGGGGAGTTATTTGTCACAATAGCAATGGGAGGTTTATGTGCAGCTTTTTTGTTGGGATTTGCTGTATTCCAAATAACCTTTCACTACTTTTGCTGAGTCCCACTGGTGATGAAATCTGCTACCACTCGATCTGTAAGTGTAGGTGACTGGCTGCTAACAGCCAGCAGGAGTTCTGAGTGGGAAAGCAGCTCTAACAGCTCTAACAGATACACTAACGCAGTGCAAGCAGAATGTGTGTTTCTCTTTATTGATCTTCACGGATTCAGTCTGACAGCAAAGCATGCTCAACTACCTGCCCACCTGCTGCTTTTAGCAAACTCCGACAACTGCATTTAATAATAATAATAATAATAATAATGGATACTTTATTGATCCCCATGGGGAAATTACTTGTTTTTCTCTGCATTTGACCCATTCACTCTGTGAAGCAGTGGGCAGCCCACTAAGCAGGCGCCCGGGGAGCAGTGTGTAGGGACGGTACCTTGCTCAGGGGTACCTCAGGGTAGCCGTTAAGTGGATTCGAACCGCCGACCTTCCGATCATGGGGCGACCACTTTACCTACTGAGCTATCCCTTAACTATAAATGCAGTTGTTAGAGACTAATTAAATTATATTCAATATATATCAAAGTATTTCAAAACAGCTCATTTTACATAGTTTCTCAAATCTGCAAACAAACAAGCAACATGCTAATGTCGTGTATCATTGAAAAATATCTCTTAAGCACTAACAAACCCACATAAGTATAAGATGTCACACTCAAAAAAGTCAACTAAGGCACTTGTTTGATTATTTAGATATAAAAATGCTTGATTACTTTAAATATATTATGTTTATAGTTATTAAATGACTCCTTCTTGCTGGTGTAAACTAGATCTATGTCTGCACCCAATGAGAAGAACAGTGACTCTTTCATTGCTAACTATTGCCCGTGCTGCATACCACGGAAAAAGTTCAAATCAACGCAAGCAGGAACAAATGTTGGAAGGTTGTTAAGCTAACACAGCTTCAGAGCTACCAGTTACAGAACTACTTTTTATAAGTTTATAGTTAACAAATCTAGCTCAATCCTATACTGCGTTGTTTTGTTTTCTAGTATACTCCAGGTACATTTTGCTGTCTCAAAGTGATCACACACACACAGATTGACTTTGTGTGGAAATCTGTTTGTCCTCTATTGTTAGCCAGGCTACTGTTAGCCTCTGTGCTATAACTGAGACTTGGTAGGGAGTGTTACAGTCTAGCTTCATTTAGCAGAAGCTAGCCAGTCCTCAGTGCCCAAAGACAACTGTTAGCAGGTTTAATTCATTTGAGAGACAGCGTCTTTCCATCATCACAATATAGCTCATTTCAGAAGCTGGAAATGAGCTATATTGATAAAAGATGGCTGCAGCTTCTAGGTCTGTAAAATGAAGTCTCTTACGTGTGTTGTAAAATACTTCTGGTCCTGTAGAAGTCTACTGGACCTCTGTAAACACTTTGCTATTGCATTTATGGTCTCAGTCACTCATTTCAGGTCATGCTGAATAAAAATGAAATCCATTTTACAAATCTTGATCATATTATGTTTCATCAAGGAGAATCATCTGGGATATCATTGGCTAAGTATAGCAAAGAAAAATAAAATTAGCGTCTGGTACAATACAGTACGGGTTTAATGAGACACTGAGTCAAAGATTGATTTCACCTGGTTGTTTCAACAGAGCTTTCCAAATGCAGTTAGTGAAATCCAACTTTGACAAACGTAACATTTTTCCACAGTTTTTGTGTGCTCACAAACTGTGACATTTCATGTTTAAATCCAATTCACCCCTTCTAGCACTTAAATTCACCCCTCCACAGAACAATGGAAACAACCAGGTGTTTTGCTTTACCAACATGTATCGTCTGCACAAACCTACGGCAGTACTAAGCATCCTCAACACAAAATGACTCTTAATTAATTCTGCGGTTCATGACAATCTACACAGCAGCTGAAGAACATTTAGCACAAAAAAAATAAGGAAATGGCTTGAAAGAAGTGTTAAAGGAGGAACAACTAGTGATAACGATAATGTTGGATCCTGTTAACAGCAGACAATTACAGAAAATAATGTCAACAACAAGACTGATATTTGTAATATTTTCTAATCATGTATTAGTTCATTCAACTATGGACATGTGGTGGCATGATGAAATTACATTCATTCAACAGAGATATATATATATATATATATATATATATATATATATATATATATATATATATATATATATATATATATCTATGGCCCCAACTGACCGAGTGCTCAGTGAATACCTCAGGCAGCAGAAACCCAAGAAAGAGGGGGGAGACGAGGAACCATCATGGAAGGACAGGCCCCTGCACGGTATGTACCACCGGCAGATAGAGGAGGTGGCTGATATCCAGAAATCCTACCAGCGGCTGGACAAAGCTGGACTGAAAGACAGCACAGAGGCACTAATCATGGCAGCACAAGAACAAGCTCTGAGTACAAGATCCATAGAGGCTGGGGTCTATCACACCAGGCAAGACCCCAGGTGCAGGCTGTGTAAAGATGCCCCAGAGACAATCCAGCACATAACAGCAGGGTGCAAGATGCTAGCAGGCAAGGCATACATGGAACGCCATAACCAAGTGGCCGGCATAGTGTACAGGAACATCTGTGCCGAGTATAACCTAGAAGTCCCGAGGTCAAAATGGGAGATGCCCCCAAGGGTGGTGGAGAATGACCGAGCTAAGATCCTGTGGGACTTCCAGATACAGACGGACAAAATGGTGGTGGCTAACCAACCGGACATAGTGGTGGTAGACAAACAGAGGAAGACGGCCGTAGTGATCGATGTAGCGGTTCCCAATGACAGCAATATCAGGAAGAAGGAACACGAGAAGCTGGAGAAATACCAAGGGCTCAGAGAAGAGCTCGAGAGGATGTGGAGGGTGAAGGTAACGGTGGTCCCCGTGGTAATCGGAGCACTAGGTGCGGTGACTCCCAAGCTAGGCGAGTGGCTCCAGCAGATCCCGGGAACAACATCGGAGATCTCTGTCCAGAAGAGCGCAGTCCTGGGAACAGCTAAGATACTGCGCAGGACCCTCAAGCTCCCAGGCCTCTGGTAGAGGACCCGAGCTTGAAGGATAAACCGCCCGCAGGGGCGTGCTGGGTGTTTTTTTTTTTTTATATATATATATATATATATATATATATATATATATATATATATATATATATATATATATATATATATATATATATATATATATATATATATATATATATATAAAAAAAAAATATATATATATATATATATATATATATATATATATATATATATATATATATATATATATTTTTTTTTTTTTTTTTTTTTTTTTTTTTTGAGTGCAACAGGCTAAAATAACATCCTCTCTCCATGTTCTCCACTTAGCCAGCAACACTGATAGCACTACCTAAACTTCTTGTTATTGCCAGGCTAGTGGAGCTGGCTGGAATAATAATGCCCCCTGTTAAATTATTCATGGCTCCAGTCAGGTGGAACCAGATGCTACTGTTGTGTCATAAAGGAAGAGCTGTAACTCAACTCAAGCACGGAAGGCTGTTGCTCCACGGAGGGAAAGACTGGATCCAGCATGGATGCTGCTGGGCTACAAACAAAAACACGGAATGTCATGACACTCGCTCGGCTCTTTCCAAGTGACATTTTCCTGCGAGTGTTCAAACAGAGGACAATGGTTCAGTAGGTTGATCCATATGGGGGTAAAGCCTAAGGTGCTTTTTGCTGCTCACCACCCTGTGTTGGTGTTGCTGTATACCCAACCCTGACATTTGTGGCCATGCCCAGAAGATGACCTTTTTTGTCCATGCCATGTTTTAGTGCTGAATACTAATGCTATGGTGCTGTGTGCCCGCCACTCATGGGAACAAGCAGTGCTATTTTTAGCCACATGTCCCCAGCTGCACATCTCCAACCCGCCCCGGGCTGGCAATTAGTGTTTGTCTCTCATGGAAGGAGGCAGTGCTAGAAACTCCATAACACAAACAGACATCTGGACACAGGCTGTCTCTGTCCTGCCCCGCACCCATGCCACAGGGTACAACTCTTAAAGCCATGCACTCCCTCCCTCCATCCGTCTCACCGCCCATAAGTGCTCAGTCACTCGGAAGCTCCTCTCTCTAATCTAATTCACACACATTTGTGTGTCTTCACTTCATAGACATTTGTGAAAAAATTACAATTTGTGTTTACATCCGGCACTTTGTTAAGTCCACGCAAATGCTTGTTCCTTAAAGAGGCCATCCATATACTACAGTAGTCATAGAGAGAAAATATACATTTTTTTGGAGTATAAGGCGCACTTAAAATCCTTTAAGTTTCTCAAAAATTTAAAAATTAAGTGCGCTTTATAATCCAGTGCACCTTATGTATGAATTCTGGTTGTGCTTACTGACCTCGAACTGATTTTATGTGGTACATGGTGCTCAAAAATCTGTCAAAAAACGCTTTATTAAAACTTTGGTAGGCTGCACTGCTTGATGGCTTGTTGGAGCATTACGGCTGCCGTAGTCAGGAGCCGCACGGAGCAATCCAGGTCCAAACTCCGCTTCAGGTCCCAAAGTCAAACGAACACTGCGGCATCACTGAGAGGTAAGAACTGTCTAAATTCTTTCATCTTTACCTGCTTTACCAGGTGTAAAGTTTAATTTCCAGGCATCCATGAAAACAGAATTTATTAAATTTAACAGCATTAGAAGTTAGCAGGAAGTTTCCACCTAAACATATCATGTTCTGTGTGACAGATTTCTTAGAAAATTAAAATGTACAGCTCTGCTATCACTTCCAACATAAATGAAGACAGAAAACTAAACAGCAGTGATGTTTGTAGGGTTACTGAAATTGGACTAGCTGGTATATAATGATGTGCTACGTGATTGCTAGCGACACAGCTATGTTAGCATAACATAAACACTAGCTGGGTCCCAAAACGTAGGCTACATCCTTCGGAGGCCGCATTTGAAGGCCGATTATGTCACAGCCAGGCGACAAAGGCTGTCCCAATTCATCGAGTCCTTCAAATGCGGCTGACAAATCCGTCCTTCATTTTCCCCGAATTTGAAGGATGGGTCGGGTGTGGCCTTTTAGGCCCATCATATCCCAGAATTCATAGCGCAGCCCTGCCAATTCCAGTTTCCAACAATGGCGGCCGCTACTAAGTTTTAATATTACTTTTATTAATCTTTCTGGGTCACAAACGTAACTTTTAACAAAGTAGCCGTGTAAACTTTAAATATCTGTTTGGTTTATCAAGACATCGCATATTTGGAAAAGTGCTCCAATGTTTTCGGAGACGTCTGTTACTCACCCGCTCAATAGCTAGCCGGGGGGGGTCAATGGTCACTCGAGCCGGCGGGAGCAGCGAACTCCTGGCTTCATCATTTTCAGACCCCTGCTGTCTTTCGCTAATCAGGTTAAACATGATGTATAAGTCACTCAGATAACTGGCTTTTTTCGGTGTGTTATTTGTTTTGGAGTAAATCGGTTTGGCTGAGATCAAAGTTATTAGATTAGATTAAATTTAAAAAAATAAACAAATAAATAATAAATAATATTAAAATAAAAAAAAACTTTATGAATCCATTGGGTGGGTTCCTCCGGGATTTTCACAGAGCTGAATAAAACATCAAACAGTGTGTGAGACGGTCGAGAATTTACGCCAGTGTCCTGATATATTTTAGACAGCAAGGAGCAGACGGCTGAGTTTATTAAACTCCACTGAAACAGCGGTGACACAAATCTGAAGGCTAGACTGTCCCATTTCATAGCCTCGCACTTCCGGCCTTCTCAGTGTTCGAAGGACCTGGCCCACACAGACCACAGTCCTCTGAAGGATGCGGCCTTCGTTTTGGGATACAGCTACTGTAAAGCTGGAGGATGAATGCTAACTTTTTTCCACTCAATAAAAGTTAACGTGAGGGTTCCCGATGGTTAGGGGCAAATGCAATCGCATGGCAGGATGCTGTAAACGGACCAAACTTCAGTCAGGAGAACAACTGAGATAATCCATCCACAATACGAGGTTAGTCATTAATATACTGCAACAACATGGGAATAGAGCAGCTGCCAGAGAATTCAACATTAATGTCTCAATGGTACAGAAGTGGAGGAAGCAAGAAGAGTTAGTTAAGTTAACTTATCTGACAGTTTTGTTTCGGTTAATGCACCTTATAATCCGGTGCACCTTATGGTCCGAAAAATACGGTATATATAGAAGCCAACCGCCACACAAAAATAGTCGCACAAAATGGTTTCACATCAACTTGTCAGATGTCACTGGCAATTCAGGGATGTGCTCAGGGTGTGCTTTGGTGCAGTAGGCACCAACCATAACATCATCAGACACACGAGATTACAGTTCACTTTTGCAGAGCAAAGTCCTCAACTGGAGGGTGAAGAGCTGGTGATAGAGCTAGTTAGCCCGCAACCATAGTTCCAGTCTTATGTTTTGGTTTTATGTGATGAAATGTTTCCTTAACAACTGCTTTTTACTTTTTCTTATGTGGTTAGGTTTAGGCACCAAAACTAAATGGTTAGGAAACCTTACAGTTCTCTGACATTCTGGAATCCTGGCATGAGGAGTTTTCTATTGGTAAAGTAGACTCATTTTATTAATTAGAAAACCTTGAAAAAGAAAATGGAACCGCAAAGAATAGACTGTTTGCTTTGTCTTAATATTGGTGTGATCTGTTCGACTAAACTTGGAGTCAAATGGAGAATCAGGTGTTTAAAGGTGGAAAGAGTATCAGTTGCCCTTTACATCTTTTAGAGTTTAGCACAAACTGCAGTTTCTAGCTCAGGAAACTGAATAATGCATTTTCCTGCCTTCTTGATCAAACTTTCACATTAACTTGTAGAATCATGAAATGGATCACAATTGGACACCATAATGTTCACCCATTTGGATTGTAGCCTACTCACATACTATATTTTTTAGCAATGTACCACCAAAGTAGGACATGTAGGGGATATCTTTCCCTTACTATATGAACACACAGATGCAGGAATGCTTCTGAGATAAAGACAGGGGGATGTTTATCTTATAGTCTTTATTCTTATTTTGAAAATAGGAATATAATTATAAGATCATGCAGCTACTGAATTGCTCAAAATGTAATTATCCTCACCACACACATAAAGTATTGTGATTTCAGCCATCGGTGGCCTCACGGCATCTCCTCCACTCAATACTGACTTTGTGAAAGTTGAGAAACATTTGACTCAACATGACAGAGATCTCGTTAGCAGGTTAGAAGATTCCTGGGCCAGGCCTTTTCTCTGTGGAGTTTCCATGATCTCCCTGTGCCTGCTAGGTAGTCTGACTTTCTCCCACAATGCAATGCTTGTTAGTTTAATTGGTGATTCTAAATTGGCCTTTGGTGTAAACGTAAAAGACTGTGTCTCTCTGTGTTTGCACTGAGCCAGACTGGTAAACTGCCTTTTGCTGTATGCCAGATGTATGAGTTGGATAAGTGTTTTGGAAAATTGATAGATGGCATAAAATCTTCACACAATAAGAAACTGGGACTACTTGTTTAAGTGATTTCCTAAAAAAGCTGACAGATAATGTTCTGACGACCTGATCATATAATTTGTGTAGCCATAAATAGACGCCTGACTACATTTAGTAACATTAAAAAACGAAACATTATCATCAGTGTGTAAATATCAAGTCTGGCAAAGCAGAAAGAAAAATCAACATTCCTTTACCCTCACGATTGCCACTGAACTTTGTTTTCATCTTTCTCTTATGAATGTTGCCTTCAAACATTGCCAATTAAACTAATTGAATCCTGACAATTATTCCAGCGTACAGGCATTTGGGTTGTAATCCTAGATTCCCAATGTCTCTAAGTTAACACAGCATATTATGATATATTTGGTTGAGCAGGTGTAATGAGTCTGTTAAAGAGTCTGCATGTCATGATGACCTCTTTAATTCATTTTAGTCAGGGCAAAGCTAATTCAATCCACCTTATTACAGCTTCTTTATGCAATTATCCCATGCCCCCGTTCACTGATGGGCCAGCATAGAAGCAGTGGATTGGACAGCAAGCTTACTAACCCGTAGAGACCTATAACATAAAACAATGCAGAGTAACTTCTCATAACGTTAGCAAACTGGAATGACAAAAAGGAAATGACTGTGTGGCAAAACATACTCCAGAGACAAGCCTTTTTTTCCCCCCCTCAAGTAATCCGCTGTGAAATTTCACTTGATCAGGACATCAGAATCAATTACATCCTCATATAAACAAGAGCATTAACTCTGGAGCACATTAGCATCCCATTAATCACTCTCAACTTTAAAAGTGGTCGAGAAACAGCTAGTGTACCTTGAAGTGACTGGCACGGCGTATCCATGGTGCTGCCTGCCAATAATATGTTATCAAAGAGCGCGCAATTAACCTCCAGCATGGTGGACAATACACAGAGTAGAATGTGTCCACATAAAGGACACAAACACTGGACTCGATCTCTTCAAAAGCCACTTCAGACATTACAAAATCCTGCTTTTTGTCGCCTGCTGTTTTAACTATAAAGCAAATGCATCACATAAAGCAGACCGTGAATAGCTCCCAGCGGAAAAAAATCTGATTGTGTAAGTTTGGATAAATTAACCTGTAACATCTGAGTGCAGTGTGGGCGAAGCAGACGCAGTAAGCACAAAGGTAGAGACAGAGATAAAGACTGAGATGAACCTGTGGAGATAAGCTTTTTTATTACAAAGCAAATCCCAACAAATAATCATCACTGCCTGTGGATTTTGGCAAGATCCGAATAATCATTCCCAACCCCCAACCTCAGGCATGATCATCTACGTTTTAGAACAGCTCCAAATAGCCCTTACTCTCACCGAGCTGACCACCAGCACAGACATGCTGAAAGGTCAGAGAGGGACACAAACATCTCTTTAAACTCTTTCTGTATGGAGTCTTTCTGCAATACGTGAGCAATTTCCCACGTCACCAGCACCAAAGCCCACCCATAATTAATGATTTCAATCATCTTTAAAACTTCTAATAGTATTGTTATGATGGTATTAACAAGTGCTTTAAGACCACACTGCACTTTGTAACTTTCATGCAGAAGTCTCAAACTGTAGGATACTCACTAGAATTTGCCATAAGGCCAAACTGAGCAATAAGATCATTGATCAGGGGTGCATTTGCTAGGAACCCACCTGTCACTCCAAAGCTGCTTCTAAAGTCCTCTGTAGAGATGTGAGCCAAAGCAAAGACTATCCAAGAAGCACTATGTCAATCAGGGCTGTGTCTTTGAGTGCATAGATTGGAACCACTCAAAGTAAAAGCCACATAGCAATCTGTTTGGTGTTTGTAAAAGACTCTGAAACATAGTGGTGGCAGCACTGTGTATGGGACTGAGTCTCAGATGAAGGGACAAGGAGACAGAAGGATATTTCCCTGTATTTAACTCTTGGGCAGATTTGTCCAAGAATGGAGCAACACAAGATTAAGGCAATGGTTCAGCAAACCCTATAGAACATCTGTGAATACAACTGAAGATCTGAGTTCACAAAATAGAATTTTGTTAATAGAGTGCAACATGACAGTTGCCTCAAAGTGCTGTATATTGTCATGTAAAGACTTTACATTATAAATACAGAGAAAACCCCAACAATCGGATGACGCCCTATGAGCAAGCACTTAAACGTTAAAGAAATCTGAAGACATGTTTGTCATTATCATTGGTTGAAATTGAATATACAATGCTATATGTGCACGATATGAGAAAAGATCTGGATACTGGTTACATCCCAGGAACTTGGATCTAGAGATCAGTTAATCGCCCACACTTGGGAAAACTCTCTAACCTCGACTGGTTAGAGAGTGGCTGCGAGAGGTTGCTTACTGTCACTTGGCGAAAATGATAAAACTGGTTGAAAGCAGTATACAGTAATGCACCAAAAACCTCCTTGTGATTGCTTTGGTCACAGATTCCCTATAATTTGTATGGAAGGCGCCAACTTGTCTACAGACACTGGCCAAATATTCACTAAGTGGTAGCTGAACTGTGTGACACGAACTGGAAACGTTCGCCTTCAAAGTTGCAAAGTTTCAAAGTCTGAAACATGTTGATTGCAGTGGGAAGGCACAACTTTTCCTCTCAGTTTCTGGTTTGTGTTACGCTTTTCCCAGGTTTCACTAGCACTCAGTGGTTAGTTAGCAAATGTTTGCAGAGTACAAGTAAGGCTCTTTTATTGGCAACTATAAGCTTGCGTAGACAACTACAACCAACCAGCAGGGGAATAGATATTTTTCCGTGATGGCTGGAAGTTGGCTGTGTTTCACGACGAAACCTCTAAGCCTCTGTTACTGAAACCTAAGCAATCCTGCTTGGTGTGCTACCCCCAGCTGGTCTTTCTGGAAGGCAGATGTCCAACTGATAGAAACTACATACCAAAATAAAGCAAACATTCTGGTACGCAGTGGAGTATTTTATATAACCTGTAATGAAGTATCTACATTTCATGTACATTGCAAAAGTGGCATTTTATATTGGTGTTTTTTTAAATAGAGCTTTTTTCTAATTCAATACTTTGTTCTGTATTTGCAAAATACTTGAATTGCTTTTTAAGTTGCATCAGTTAAGCAAACTAGATTTTACCCCTAGAGTGGCTTTGTTATAGGTCAGCGATTTATATAATTGATGTAATTTCTATATATGGTTAAGAAAGTTCTACATAGATTCATAAGCTATGTCATCAGCCTAAGCTTTGTTTAGGCCCTACAGGTTTGTCAGTACTCTGTCAAACATGTAAATTAGAGGCAAAAAAATAGCATCGCTCTAACAGCCAATCATTAGAGCTAACTTCTGTGGAATCTACTCTCATGGTGTTTACACTACAGCAGTGTTGTCCAACTGAGTGAGTGGACTGCCCTGATCAGATGCAGGAACAATCAATTATGAATGCAGGCAGATTCCTCAGATAATTGCATGTGGCTCCCTTTTGACCTCCAGTGTTGTCAGCAGCGAGTCCCCACCACAGCAAACTGCCTCCGTGATGACAGCTGGCACAATCTACTTACATTACATTTGAGCTGCAGGAGCCATGGCGTGACACAATCATGTTCACTATGTAAGCATAAACATAGATATATGTAAAACCTCACGTGTAAAGGCATACGTAAGATGATACATACATTTGGAGACAAGCTCGTGAACACAAATACACTGAACATGTGCACACGGTGGATCTGTCCTGAGGCTTATAAAGCTAAAAAGAAAAAAGAAAAAAAAAAGCAGCATAGATTTGAAATGAAATACCCAGAGGACACATGTTTGCTTTGTCATGCACGGGACAATCAGAGCAAGCGATGTAGTTGTAGACAATGATGATGCACTTACTTTCACTCTGCTGTCACAGAGTCTCCCAGAGCCATCTTTACAGAGATTTCCCAGTGAAGATAGTGTTATGTAACAGCGGCGGTGGACCCTGCTGTTCATATTACTAATGCCTCACACTGTGGCGGGGTCACGTGCCTTATCCAGGCCACATCCAGACGCCAACGGCAGCCGTGTTCCAGCTGTTACTATAGCCTATAGCTTTAGTCACTCAGGACCATGCTGAACCATGCTCCTCTCACAATCCTACATCCCAAGTGCTAAGCACGTTAAGCACCTTAGACCATTTCTATCTGTTTTTCTCCAATACCACCACTGGAGGCAATTCTTCATATTAGTTAGTATTAGTAAAGCGCTATACAAATACAGGCCATTTACCATTTTAGTAATGCTATTGGGCTTATCCACAAAACTATACACCGATTGTATAATGATACACAAAATTCACAGTTCACATGGTTTCAAAATTATTTTGTACAATGGTGCAGCAAGTCTGCTCACACATTGTGTGAAACACTCACTGAACTAGAAGTTAGGTAATAGCATACCTTTTGTTAAAGAAAGAATAAACACAGACCAAACCATTTGAGCCACACACACCTCACCCTATCATTCCAAAGCATTGATTAGTAATGTTTTACGATGCTTTTAAACACTAGCTACAAACCACAAGCTAGCTTTTTTATCTTATTAGCCTACATTTGTTGACATGAACAGCCAGAGAGTTAGCAAAACAGAAGGAAATTTAAAACCAGACATGTCATGACTTAACATTGTTTTATTCCATCACTCAGACAATATCCCACCACTTGTGTTCCATAATTACAGTAAACTAAATCATTCAATGCTATCTTTCCACACAACCAGCAGTGAAGACGTGCTTTGTCCAAAGTAGTGAGAGTTGAACGTAGATGGTTTTAAACATGGATAAACCATCCAGAAAAATTAAACCTTTGCAGAAATTCTATTTGAAGACCATCAGATGGCGATAATTGTGGTTGCAAAAGCGTTCTGGTCCAGTTTATATGGAAAACGTGTTCCAGACTTGATGTCTGTAAACATCTGCTTAATGAGTTCATGGGCTCAGTCACTCATTTTGAGTGATATTCAATAAAAAAAATGTATGTCTTTCACACGTTTCAAAAAGTTTATCTGTGCTCACTGGCTACCAGGTGTCAAACCCGTCATTAGCCAATGAGCTAACAGCTGACAGTCAGTCCTCCAGTTTTTTGAAACCAAGATGCAGATGCTGAAAACTTTCATTTCAAGTGGTTGACATTACAATAGCTATGTCCGCTTTTTATACTGACTATGAGTCTATGTCAAACAGCTGTCCTTACTTTGGCACAGTATGCAGCACTGTGGGTGGAAAGTGCAGTCTTACCCTCTGGCACCACAGGGAACAACAACTTTTCTGGTGAAGATAAAGTTTTGCATTTTTTAATTCTTCACAAACAGACAGCTGATAATGTTGTTTTTCCCCCCCTAAGCAGTTATTAATTTTACATTTGACTTGCTACAGTTGAATTTTATTGTTGTTTTTTTTTTGGTTTTTGATTATATAATTAATGCTAGTTTGATTGTTAGCCTTACAAAGTGTACAAATGTGTTACCTGGTAAGATAGAGGGAAAAAAAGTATAATTCAATCAGGCAACAATATTTTCTTAAGAAGAGAATAAATCTCTTTGCCATGAGCTTTTTAACTTTGCAGTTGCAATAAAATGTTATAAAACACCCTAAAGGAAAGAGAAAATCCCACCGAGCTTAATCTGTGTACTTTAATGGATCAAAAGTGCATTTGTATGCAAAACCCACAACTCAGAACTTTACTGTTTTCATTCATTCTCTGTGCTCTCAGCAAAAGAGTCTTTATATGTATGTAGCAGATTGAATACAGATTAGCTTATGAGAATCTTGACACATTAGTAAAGCAGCAAAGCAAGTACATATTGTCCCCGGTATAATTAAAATATAATTTTACTTAATTAATGTTTAGTAATTCATTAAAATTATATTTAGTACTTGAATTGTTTTCATTTAAAAAACAGTCATTACATCACTACTAAACTCATTAAACTGCTCTTCGGTTTTATTCATGTGCCATTAAGGCAAGCACCAAATTAATTTTTCTAATTCACATTCAGTATTCTCTCCGAGTCAAAATAAATAAAAATGTTTGAACCCCTAGCATGTTTCACCACACCCATTTGCTGCGTATGCAAATATTATCTGACCCTGGGGCTAGGTTTAAAGGAAAAAAAAAAAAAGTACACTTCCTCCCACCACCAGCAGCACCCTACTGCCACTCCTCTAGGAATCTACTCCGTGGACAGCACGCAAATTTTTGGTTTGAAATATGAAAACTTGCCTCCGGTGCATAGTGAGGATAAAAGTCCCTCTGCTGCCAGCAAAGGGATCGCCAGCGAAGTGATGAATGGCCATGTCTGCTTGTCGAGGTGGACAGGAGGAGCTACGGCACGGATGGGAGTTTGGCGTCAGAGTACTCTCTCATACCCAAGGTGTGAATCGAGACTGACAGTTCTAATTCTGGAAACACTGCAAATGAGTGACCTTGGGAGGCACTCGTGCATTCATGCACAGATACACATAAAATATTTTCTCGCAGTAAAAATCATAATACATCCCTGTATGTCCGCTGCCAATGCTGCAATCTGCTACAGCCAATGCAATATGCAGAAATAGTTTTACCCCTTGCATATTTACACTGTACCCATTTATAATGGACAAACATACACACCGTATCATCTTTCAGCTATGAAACACACACACGCAGCCACACAGACAGTATACACTGTTATCTTAACGAAAACAATGGATAATCTGAGCAAATATTTGGTAAAACCCATTCAAGCAAATGCATCCATTTCAGTTGAATGCTTTTTCCAATTAGTATTCCTATCTCCACTTCACTGACATAAGTTCAGCAATCCTACTAGTTTCCTTAACCTAAAGCTAAACACACCTCCTCTGCATATACAATCTACAGAAAACATCTCCTGACAGGCATGGCAGTGACAGCTGGGACCAACGTCAAGCCCAAAGACCATGTTATATCACACACACTGACCATAAACACACTGCTCCAGCTATGCTAAGGTAAGTGTACGCTTTAAACAGGTTTCCCCATCAGGTCACCAACAACACAGAAAAAAAATAAGCATGAATCCTCACTGCATGCAAATGATGCTTAATGTCCTCTGGCTCTTCACCGTGCTGTCAAACCTACACTCCTGGGCAGAGCAGCTCAAAACATGCTGATCCATCTCCAAGACATGCATAAGAGGGTAGACGGTTATGAGTGTGTAAGAGGCAGTGGGTTGCATTTCAATTATGTTTGCCACTAAGAGATATTATGATCATCCACCAGCAGCAGCAGCAGCAGCAGCAGCATCAGCATCAGCATAGGAAGCCTGCAGCAGAGTCAGTGCAACAATCCGCGGCTTGGAAAAACATACACAGCTTGACAGCCAACAGTAGATTGGTACACTACCTTAGCAGAAAGGGCCGACGAGGAAATGGCAGGTGTCTCCTACTGTGTCGAAAGGAAAGAGAAGCAGCCGGCAGCAGGACCAGGACGATGTAGCATAAAATGGTTCATCAATGCTCGGCAGAAAGAGGCACAGCCAGGCAGCGCAGGCAGAGAGAGAGAGAGAGAGAGGGACAGCCAGCGAGCATCATTCAGTTCACACTATCGTGGCTGTGCAGCAGAGCACACACATCAACACGCCCCCTTCCTCTCTCTCCTTCTCTCGCTCTCTCTCACTTTCTCTCTCACACACACATGCACGCACGCTTAGTCACACAGACACACGCACGCTGGGGTGCAGAGGCAGTGCAGTGTGCAGTGGTGCCGAGCAGTGCACCTTCTCCACGATGTCTTTTGGTCCTCTTTAATCAGGACCGTCTCTGTCCTGTTCTCTGCAGTCACAGACAATTCTGTCAATAAACGCTGCCAGCGGCGTGCTGTATCCTACTGCCCGCTCACCTAACCAGCCACTGATGAGTAGCCATGATTGAAGCTGGCAAGGTCATGCAAGGTTCTCTGACATCCCCAGCTCCAGTGCTCCCAGCTTTGTGGCACTACCTCCCAGCTACTGTATTTCTTTTGCAAGCTAATACAGGAGCACCGCCTTTCCTCATCATGGGTCATCATGCCACAGAGGCTGCCCAGCGGCTCGACAAAGCCTCACTCGCTGTCAAGTTGGGCAAGACCAATCAGCTGTCATAAACAGCAGCAATACCGCGGCCGTCCAATCGCAGATCGGGAAATCAAGTGCACAGGGGTATTAAAGGGGATTATTTGGGTCATCCTGGGTTTTTTTACTACACGGAGATGTGGAGGATAGCAGCACAGCATGTGTGGTGTGGCTGCCCTCTGTGGCTGACAGTGGTGCTGCACTCTGTTATGGGAAAAGGAGAAGCGGGAAGAGCAGGGCCCAAAACGACTTCCCTCAACATTGATGCTTAGCAACTACAGCAGGCTCTTACCTCCTGTCTTGGGGCCTCCCTCCCCCTACGGCGGGACCCTCGCTGCAATCCCAATCGACAGACTATTTATCACAGCATCTGTTTAAGACTCAAGGCAACCACGACACAAGCAATTGTCAACCGTTCCCACACGTGTCCTCTGACTGTGTGTAAACACTAAATGGGGAGGTGCTTAGTTCTGATAATAAGCAGGAAGTACTGTTCAGTATAGCACACCTTTATAGGTAACTGTAGATCTCACCAAAGTAGGACTTCTAAGTGTGATTTTACCCTGTTTTTCCACAGATGTAAATGCTACAAATACATTTAAAATGTCTGTCTCCATCACACCGAAGCTCTACAGGTAGACACAGCATTTAAATAAAACCACTAACTGTTACGGACTAGAGGTAAACTGTGTCTATTAAACTATTTGGAAGCACAGTATTTTCTCATCCCCGGGGAGGGCAAAGCTGTACAGGGTACGTCAAATTGTTCGCTTATTTTATTCTTGAAATAATGATTCAGTGGATGCCTGCCTACCTTAGAATGTTAAAGAGAACCAAACCTGGGCAGACAGCTGTCAAAAGCTGTCAGAAGGCAGAACAGCAGCTCCAGGCCTGCCTGCGCCCAGCTTACTGAGACACATTCGGAGGTGTGAACAACTGTTTTGGCATTCCCTTTTGTGAAGAGTTCGGAATATTATTCAAAAACTGTGCAACAAATAGAACACGGAGAGCTCAGCTTTTGCACGGAGATGATTTGGATACGCCGATGGGGTCAGACAATATTCACCAGAAAATAACTCATAACGTGCATATGACAAAGAGGTAGAGGTCAGATTGCAGTTATTTTTTCGACATTTCAAAAGGGGGAGGAAAAATACAGGTTTCAGTTGCTACAGGCCACTACACTGACTTCAGTCATATTAAAGTGCTCCAGGTCCTGCCCTGCCTCCTGCTGTTTGCCTGTAGCACGAACTACCCTGATGCTATCTACGTCACCCTCCTCTGAACACTTGCATTGCTCTTGTTATTATGTCGGACCCTTATGTAAACATTTTAGACATTTTCAAAAGAACTGTCCATGTATGGATTGTGGGTTTCCTTTTGAGGCTTGTAGACAATGGCTGTGAATACAAACCCCTACAAGGTTCTCTGCAGGTGCCTGAATGAGCTTGCCATTCTCATCTCTTACTACCTCTATAAGTAAATTACTGCACCTGCAGGGTGCAGTTAGGCTATTTGCTTGATTAAAGCAAATAGCCTAACTTTGTGAATATGCACACTGGGTTAAATATGTACACTTGGGTTTTAAGGGGTATTTATTATTTTCTTCTTTTTTTTGGGTTGTATGGAAGCCCCAAACGCAATTTCATTGTTCTTGACAATGACAATAAATAAATAAATACAAATACAAATACAAATACCAGTCATGCAACACGCTGAAGAGATCGTGTGCTGACGATAGAAGTATCACAACATAGTTCTCATCAGATGTTACCACTTTGCTTTTTCAAGCTATGTTAATTTACATCATACACCTGCCACAGGCTCCAGCAGCTGGAACTGGAAGATGGTTTGAGTATATCGCTATCACTAACAGTTACTATCATAATAGTTTCTTTCCAACTGTGTCGTTTTTAACTCATTCCAGCAAGACTGATACAGAAGCACAAATACAGGCAGGAGTTTCAGGGGTTTTCCTGGTTTAGAGTGGGCCTTTCTGGGTAACAGTAAGCATAAACCTATTTTAACACAAGCCTCAGTATTTCATATACTGTATTTCTGACCATTTAATGATCAAAAACTATTGAAATTGGCATACCAAATACAATAACTATTTAAAAAATATTTTACTAGAATGATTTTCCTTTGGCTCCTGGTAAAAGCTTTGAGGGCTCATAAAATTCCCCTATACAGGAAAAATTTAATAATAATGGATTGGATTTATATAGCACTTTTCAAGGCACCCAAAGCGCTTTACAATGCCACTATTCATTCACTCACTGGTGGAAGCAAGCTACGGTTGTAGCCACAGCTGCCCTGGGGCAGACTGACAGAAGCGAGGCTGCCATAACGCGCCATCGGCCCCTCTGGCCAACGCCAGTAGGCAGTAGGGTAAAGTGTCTTGCCCAAGGACACAACGACCAGGACAGAGAGCCCGGGGATCGAACCGGCGACCTTCCGGTTACAGATACGCTGCCCAACCCCCTGAGCCACGGTCGCCCTTTTTTTTTAGATTTGCCATGTGATAATACAGAGTTTAGTGTGATTAGGGTCAAAGTACAAAACACAAAAAATAACTTTTCTGTCTCTGCGTTTAACTTGTGCTAGACTAATAATATGTCCCACGTCTACTGCGCTTCAGCCTAATCTCATCATCACACTCCTGTCCCTCTGCAAGCCTGGGTGATGGCTTATATCGACACTAGAGTAAAAACAGGACAGCAACCTCTTTTGTGATTTGGAAAAGTGGTGGCAATTGTATTCAATATTTTCATTCAGCAGCCTATTGCAAGTATTTGAGCATGAAATGTCCTCAAGTACTGGGCAACCAATCGCAAGGTGACTGCACAGGTCACCTGGTTCGAGGCAACCAATAATAGTTTTTGATATGCTGCAAACCTCCCTAGCATGACTGTAACATAAAGCTCCAGTGTAGATGGCCCCTGGTGACCACGGGTCCATAAGGAAGAATTGTATTACTAATCGAATGGCAAGTGTTTGCTAGAGGTAGCTTACTTTTGCTAGCTGACCAGTTTGACCTAGCAACAGTTTCTGCTGCACCAAAGATCTTGTGATTGCTTTGGTCACGAGCAGATTGCTGCAGTCACCTGTAGTTTGAATAGAAGATACCAACTTGTCTGCAAATACTCACCAACTACTTGCTAAGGAGCAGTGAAACTGAACCAGGTTGGTTGTCAACCTGTTTTTTCTTTTCTTTAAAGGTGAACCATGCAAATACAGGCAATTAGTGACGACCAATAACCTCCAGCAGTCACTCACCAACCACGCAAAAAATACATATTCTTCTGCAAACTAGCTCTAAGCCTGTGTGACAGAAGCCTAAATGTTGGAAAATTACTTTAGCCTTCATTTTGTATCGTCTAATTTAAAGAGTCTATGAATCTAGATGCTTAACTGATTATCTAGTTCAGGGCAGCAGGAGTGCTGCAACCTATCTCAATCTATCTGGGCAAGATCAAGGGTACACCCTGGATTGTCAGTTTATCGCAGCGAAAGCAACTGAGTACCCAACATTCAAAATGTTGAAAGTGACAATATTTAGTTTTTAAGAAAAATACATATGTTTATTTTGAATTGAATTTCAGCAATTATAGCACAAACAGCTGAAAAGACTGTGAATATCTTGTATTGGGATTTTTCCTCAAGAGTAAAGATGGGAATAGATTCAGACAGTCCAGGTGCTAAACTGATTTGCCAGCAGTCCAGACTTTTCACAATTTCAAAAGCATTTTGAAAAGAAAATTAAAAGGGAGCCTGAAACAGACAGAAAAATCAGAAAACATTTTACTTTTCCCAACTCAACCTATGTTGCAGAGACACTAAAAACTCTAGGAGTGGCCAAATCAACAATCCGTAGATTCTTAAAGAGAATGAACTCACTGGCCAACCCATCAACACCATAAGGCCTGAAAGAGCACCAAAGAAAATTAAAGTACGTCATGCTGTTTAGAAAAACTGTAATTCAATTCCATTCACATTGATTTTTAAAGTTAAAAGCTATATGGTGGTGTACAAAACAAATATTAATGGACCTAACTGTAGCTATCCATTTTAAGTCTATTTAATGAGCAGCAAGGACTACTTACGCTGTTATGTTGTTAATTTAATAGCTAAATATATGAGGCAAGACGATTATTAAGAGGTGCATATGGCTGAGTTTGTTAATAATAACCTCAGTGGCAGTCAAGAATCTTGTTTGAGGAGCGCGGGATGAGGTCAGATTATGGCTGCAGGCATCAACAAATTCTGATCCACAGTGTCCAGACACTGTTAAATCTTATTCACTGAAAGCTTAGCAACCAGCACACACTCAAACAGCACGCCACACTCACTTTATCCGTGCCTCTCACCCAGCTGTTCTTCTTTGCTCTGGCCAGCGTTCGTCTCTGGCTCCACACTACTTCCCGTTGAGACTGTCTCAGGAGTTTCTCCACCTTGCAAGTCTTATGGCAACCCATCGTCCCCTGCCAAATGGAAAAATAGATGTCAAGCAAAGTCTTGCATCAGTCACATTTCATCTCTTGCTTGGTACAAGCAATAACCTACCATGACAGAACAGTTTGCATGCTTCCCCAAGTGCTTGTCATGGTCAGCAGCGACGGATGATGATCTCCAGCATGTTCAGATTATAAATATCTGTATTCAACAGTTACATAATAATGGATTTGGATTATTGTTAGTACACACAGACAGAAAAGATGACACAGCTGCCACAGGAAATGCAAAATGCATAAAACTACACCTCTGTAATTGAAAAGTCGAGTCAATATATTTATATGCATTTCCTCTTATTATATGCACATAGAAAGTGTTAAAGGCTTTAAATATTAACTGTGGAAATCATAAAAAAAATATTAAGCTCAATTTTATTTTAGAGTGTATGCTGCATTAGGCTACAGTTTAAAATTCATGCTTTTCTCAAACTAAAATTGTGATTTACAGCAGCTGTGAACCTTAATGCGACTCCAGACTAAGTACACCCTGAAGTCTAACGGTCATGAGTTACTGCACAGTTTCCACTGTGTCATCTAGACCAGCGTGTTCCAGACCCAGAGTAGACTTATTAGCTGTGGACTTCTCCTTCCCTGACAGCTCCAATTCCAGTTAGACTCTAATATACTAAACGACAGTGCTGTGCAAAAGACTTGAGCCACCTTTGATTTCTTTGTTTTTTTCCAGGAAAATGGGAAATAGATGCAGTGATTTATTCAAACATGTGCAAACATACATGGAAATACAATATATAAGACACAAACAAAATTTACATAATTCTAATGAGTTTAAAAATCTGTATTTGGCATGAACACCTTTATTCTTCAGCACAGCCTAAACTCTCTAAATACATTAAACAGTCCTCAGGAAGAGTTTGCAGGTTTTGCAGTACATTCAAAGCTCTTCTTTGGGTGTTTCTGCCTTTTTTTTCTGTCCTCTGTCAAGATGATCCCACACTGCTTTAATAATATTGAAGTGCAGGCTCTGGGGAGGCCAATCCATGGCTGATAGTGTTAAATTGTGTGTTTGTCTATCCAGGTATGCTTTTACCACATTGGCAGAGTATTTGGGGCATATTGTATGGTGGATTAAAATCTAACGGTACTATTATACCTCCATAATTCCATTAATTTTGACCACATCCCCAACACCACTGGCTGAAACACAGCCCTAATTGATGACAGCACCTCCACTGTGGCTGTAGACACTCACTGTCACTCACCTGATCTCCTCTGTACAGTTTAATGATTTGAACTAAAATTTGGATGAATTACTCCATAAGACCTCTTGCCACTGACTTTGGTTCTTGTGTACTTACCTCTGACTTTTCTCCCTGTTTCTTTTCCTTAATAATGGCTTCTTGACAGCAACCCTCCCACTGAGATCATTTCTGATGAGGCTTCACTGAGCAGCAGATGAATCAACTGAAGGGTCAGAAGCATTGCTCAGGTCCTGTGTCAAATTCTTCCTGCATTTTTAACGCTTTCTTAAAGACATGAATTAGAGAAACTGCTCAGCTGCAGTGGATAACTTTTTAGCCTTGCTACTTTAGGTTTCTGTCTTGCACATGTCCAGCTTCCTCAAATATTTTAAGAACACACTGCATCCAGTGCTGAGACATGCCAAGCTGATTGCTCTTTGGGAATCATGTCGCACTCTTTCTTAAATTTGACGTCATACCAACCCACAGAGCTGGAGTCTTCTAGCCACTCTTGCTTAAGCCAAACTCAAAAAGGTTGCAAAAGCGTACGATATGATCCACGACCCTAACCTAATATTTACAAATGTGTGCAATGATTTGTAACTTTTGAGGACTGACAAATGCAAAGCAATCAAACCACACGTGAAACCATTTTACAAGTGTACGTACATCCAAACCTGAAATACTGGTCGTTTGCGCGCATTTTTTAAGGTCAGCTCGCGAATCAGATAATTTTACCTTTAGAAAACATTTCTGTGCGTACAAATGTCTAAAACTACACGTAACTCTCGCTCGCTTGCTCACAAAACCTTATACGTGCGAACGAATCGCTCGATACGAACAGATCAAGTTTGAGACTAATTTAACGGGGCCAACCTCGCACAGATCCACAAATGTGAGCTGCTTTCAGGTCCCAGTGTAAAACTGGGACATTTGAACTTCAAACACTGTACTTTCTCTCCACGCAGATTAGCAAACACAAAGCTACATGCACTACTAGCAAGGGAGGCTGGTGAAAGAAAATGAAATAGTGCTCCAGCCCTGTTGCATTTGACTAGTAGCATTAAGCTAAGTTGTTCTCCATTTGGCATATTGATTTCTATTTTGACTGATATTTCCAGCTTTCACTCATGGCAGAGGTCAAACCTCACTGCTGTTGTTTTCTTTAATCCCCCTGCACTTTCATCACATCCAGTGGCTAGTGAGCTAACACTATAAATAACACTGAAATTAAATGAATTTCAACTGTATTCTCAGCAAAACTGACTGTCCATTTAACAACTCCACTTTATCTCACATACCATCACTTCACATAGGTAGTTGATACAACCTATCACACAACTCTGAATTATTCTGGCTTGTTTATAATCCACTCTTACAAAATGTTGATCTCAACACGCCCCTCAAGCTTCACCTTCATCAAAGTCAAGAAAAGTTGGTCTGGTATTTGAGGATACTTATTCCAGCCAATCGCTACTCATCGTTACAGATCAGTAGGGACTATGATGTAAGTAATGCAAGCACTTAAAATAAATTATTTTATGTGTAAAGTAATACATTTAGCACAGTTGAGGAGACTTGTAAGTATTGCTGTGCCATACTGCAAATTTAGTACAGATACCAAGTAAATACAGGGCCAGTATTGCTGATACCAAGACTTTTGAACTTCGAGCCTATCGCGCTAGTATCAGTCTGATACCAATACCAAGACTGGTATCAATGCTATCGATATTTGATCAAACTCTGCTGGTGAATAACACTGACCACAGCAGAGTAAGAACAGAGTATTACCTTTATTGACAGAAAATTGCAGTAACAGGGCAGTTTAATATATTTCTTTAGCACTCCTGACCAGTGATGGAAGATGATCACCACCTGTGGTGAGTCACTGAGAAGTTTAAATATCTCTTATTTATAGTTCACAAAATGTTCATATTTGTATAATTTCCCTTTCAAACTGACAGATGGCTGCTTACAATTCTCAATCTATTCTGTGGAACGTGGGAGATTTCCCACTAATGACTAACAGTAAACTATTATTCAAAATTTGAAAAGGCACTAACCCAAATAATTAGTCAATGCACAAAATACACTTTGTTATCACTCACCATGCTTTAACATCGACATATTGCCACAGAAATTACTCATCTGAACCAACTGCTGTGACCAAGTTAAATCACAGCTCTTAATGTCCCCTGATTTGACATGTAGGATGAATACTTGGGGGGGGGAGTCCCAGAGCTCATATTTAAGGACATTCTGTGATATTTCATTCAAAGTACACCTCTGAAAGAGCCTTTGATCTAAGTCAAAGGAGAGAAAAAGAGAGGAAAGGGAAAAAAGACCTTGCCCTCCAGGGACTCACTTCCACTTTCCTAACTAATCTTGTTTGGTTGATTACACAGAAGACAAGTGCTTTGTGCAAAGCACTCATTAGGCCAGAAGTAAACAGCAGCCTCTGTTTCTTTCCGCTTCTTTTAAACAAACTGAACCTCCAAATGTTTGAAGTGTTATTAGAGCAGGCAAAATACCCCTAATTTTGTCTTGAATAGTCAGAGATTTTATTTATTTATTATTTTAAATATCTGGATAGCCCCTGTATATTTAACTAAGAAGTTTTTAAGAAAATAAACAAGCACAGGACTTTTCATTCTGGATTTTTTATTTATTGCATTAGTTAATATCTGTTTTTTCAGTATAAAATACAAAAATCAAGCAAAAAACAAAAAGGTATCAAAATAAAAATGTGTGTTCCTGAAATATTCTTCCAAGAGTCTTACATTACTGCATGACTCTTTTCACAGCAGTATTTCAGTCATCACACTCAGTAGCTGTGACAAATGCACTTAAGGTTAAGGTTTCATATTAAAATGTCAAGAAGGCACATTTACAGTATAACAGTGGATTCTATGTTACTACATGAAATTCCTAAAGGTCTCCTGAGCTGTAGTAGTTTAACATTCACATCACACAAATAACATTATATATACACAACAGGTGAAAAGGATAAAGCACATACTTGAACATGTAAACACAAAGTATGCCGTCAGTTTACAGAGAAGTGAGCTGGTCACATGTTTTGACACTAAAGCAGCAGTTTGATAAAATTGTGACATGCATCAGCTTACCCAATTCAGGGTACACAGCTGGGACATGGTGCCAAACTAGCACTTGGAGAGAGACAGCCATTCATCTACAGTCAGTTAAACAAACCCCACGTGTGTCTGTGGGAGTACCTAGAGATAACATGTGAACTCCACACAGAAAGGCCCCAGCTAGCTGGTAGACCTGAACCCAGGACCTTCTTTCTGCAAGGCAACAGTGCTAACCAGTGCACCACTGTCTGGGCAGTTGTTGTAGCTTTATTAAATTATGATAAAAGAATGATATGCTCTCGTGTCTGTGTTTAATGTGAAGCAGCAGCCAGCAGCTATCCTAGCCTGGGTTAAAAAAAAAAGTGTCTATGGCATGTTTATTACTTTAAACATGCAAGTTATACTTAATCCTTTAATCGAACCCTCAACAAGCACCCAAATCATTTCCCAAAATGTCAAACTGTTTCGTCAGCACAAAAAAATCTATTTAACAGCAATATAGAACAACAGTAATCTGCTGTATTGAACAGACGTGCTCTACTTCAGCATAACACAGAGGCCGATGTTGTTGTGTCTATTGTAACTGGTTCTGTGTGTTGACTGTTGCGTCTTTGTTCAGGGCTGATAGCAATTATGATGTTTTACAGTTAAGAAGAATTGATATATTTTTGCAGTGAAAATATAAACCTTGAAACTTTAGAACCACACAAAACAGACTACTGCTGGACCACTACTCTGTGACCTAGAGCAATGTCCCAATCACATCCGATTAGTTACATGCATATAACAAACAATCAAAACTAAAGGCTATTCTGGCACAGTAAAGTACACAGACTGGAGCTGACCAGTAGCTAGATGAGCTGTGTTTTGAAGGTAGAATAGCAGATATCCTTGAAGTGGTACATCCCACAATCTTACAACCTACTTCTGTTATGACAAGTATGCCCACCTCTATTCCAGTTTTATTGAATTCAGTCTTCATCCTTAAAACTCATCAAAAATAGGAACAAATTTCAGAGTAATTTCAGGCTCACCAATTTGCAAGACCAATTATGGAACAATTTCAGAATAAAGAATGCTTTATTGTTTCATAAATTTTTTTCAGCTTAAACATTTGATATGTTTTCTGTGTTCTATAGTAATGAAATATGAGGATTTGCTTTTGAATAATTACATTCTGCTTTTATTTTTACATTTTATCCCAACTTAAATTTTAAAAATATATTTTGTCTCTTTATCATCAAATATAAGCACCATGTTTTCACTAAGGCATGAAACTGGCAACTGAGGCCATTAACTCCAAAGGAAAGTGTTAAGGAGCCGAGGAATATTTTCCCCACCAAGATCTGTTGCACTGGACTCTGCTGACCACGAGAAGGAATTCATGCTTCTAATTGGACAGACACGCCCTAACTGCCATAAAACAGTAACAATTAATACTTTAAGATGTTGTCTTTAGTGAGTGATTAAATTGCTAAAAAAGCGAAAAATTAAAATAAAATAAAAAAACATTGAAGAATAGCAGGGGTACTGGGAAGATGAGACAAACAGATCTATATCTATATACACATCTGCTGCTAAGCTTTAGGCTTTGATTATTTTTTCTTTTAATTAAGAAAAGGTATTAATTAACACCAACACTTGTGTCCATCATGTAAATATGCCAGATCTGCTTTTTTCATATGTAGTGAAGTGATGTAAACATTAAAACTTTCTTTTACCGTAAAAATGTATCAATTCCAAATATCAGCTGTCAGTTGGTTGTTATCAGGAGTCATTGTTTTTTTTTAAAATAATAACAATAATGGGGGAAAAGTTCTGCTCAAGACATCCGTCCTGCTGGGTAGAGGCTGACAGTCCTATTATGAAGTTTGTAAAAGTTTCATCACTTCTGACTGCTGTGGAACTGCACACGATGGAATTCATTACTCAAAGACTCCGACTATTATGATGAGTAAAAGTATGAAACCTCCACACATGGCAAGGTAGAGAAGCTTCTGTCAAAACAGGAGAAAGGAGTAGTCAGAGGAACTGGCTGCATATGAGAAACCGCAGATCCAGTGAAGCATTCGGCAGATGAACATAATATATAAAATAGATTCATAAATTAAGAGATGGATGTTTGGCTCAAGAAAAAGAAGTTGTGGGTGTGGAAGTGTTGTTACCTCACAGCAGGTCTCATGCAGGGGGTTTGGTTAGTCCGACAGACAGGCCGACAATTAGTGCAATAACAGCAAGCAGGATCAACAGAGCAAAGGCAAGAATAATGTATTTCTGGCAAGTGAAGAGGAAGACGGTGTTATTTAAAGTTCATGAATGAAAAGAAATGCTGCTTAGACCACGATCTTATATCAAATTTACCTTTACAAAGATTTATATTTTTTAAATTGCATCAAGAAAGAACCAGAAAGGAGCACATACCCTCCGGGATTTCTTCTGGTACCTGACTGCTTTTTTGGTCTCTTCCTTTGCACGACAAATGTATTCAGCTGCATTAGAGACGTTCTTCTCAATGTTGTTAACCATATCCCCCTGTAAATGAATGCAGATGCTTTTATTTATGGCCGGGATGTCAAACCTATTTCACATCCTGGATCACATACAGGCCACTTTGATCTTAAGCAGTAATTTCTATAGTAGTGGAAAAACAGGAACTTTATGTCCTTTAATTTTGTAAATAGTGAATGACAGTTTGGGGGGGTACACCTCCTTGCTGGACAAGTCTTAGTGGCCACAAGCCTTATGTTTTACACCTCTGATTTGATACTGGTATTTGTGCTATGAGCTCCATTCTAATATACCTAGTAGACAATATTAGAAACAAGTTTTAAAAGAAAAATCAACAGATCTGCTTGTGAAAGTTTCCACTCAGATGAGGCTCTTACCTGAGTTTCTACCAGCATTGCCATGTCCATGAACATCGCATGGAGCTCCCTGATGCTCGTCTCCAAGCGCATGATGTCCTGGTGTCGTGACTCTATCTCGTTCACGACTTGCCGTGTGATTTGGGAATCAGAAATGATCTGAGGGAGAAAGATTTAATACCTTCAAAAATCCATCCAAAATCACCCCATCGGCACACAACCCCAACTGCAAAAAAGATTTACTCATCAGCCACTAGATGGCAGTCGTGGCATTTTACCAAGCAAGCACATTAATGCTGGAGAAACCGTACATCAGAGGTGAAGATGGATGGATTTCCACTTTCTAACATGTCTTCTAGTTCTTCATTGGTGGTCACTCTTCCAGCTAGAATTAAACAAATAAACAAAGAATTCAAAATTGTCTGGCAGTTTTATTTGATTCATAAGTTTTGGCACTCCTAACAAAAGTGACTGTTTTGGACCATGTGTATTTGCTCCCACCCATGAAAGTAATATGCCTTCATTTGATGTCATTATGGAACTGAGGAAGAATCCCTCTGAATATATTTTATTTCTTTTGCCCCATCTCTGCCTGCTGCAGCTGTCAGTGGATTCATGCCAAAGGGTTGCATAAGAGGTACCGAAATCTACAAACCCCACCCCCCCCCAAAGCTCCTGAAACAATCTCTACAAACAGAGGGCTTTCTTTTACAGCAACCATGCCTCCTGTTGTAAAGTACTCTCCCTGGAGAGAGAGAGACCGCTGTGCAGGTGCTTACTGTATATCGCACACCTTTATCGGTGGCTGTTCCTCAGAGAGACACTCAAAGCAAAACACACCACGCGCTCAGCTCATCGCTACACATCAAGGCTTTTACTTGTGAACGGTGTCAGTTATTGGTGTTTGGCGACAGCACAAACTGAGTCTGGTCAAAGACAGGTGAACTACTGTTGCACAGGCCGCTGAGTGCTCTGCTCGTATCCCGGGCAACGCAAACACAGAGAGGCGTCTCCAGTATCAGGCTCGCCCGTCTGCAGAACTAGAGCCTCTCATTAATGCCGGCCGCAGGGACTGGCTCTGGGAGTCAACCCTTTTTTATTTTTTGCTTTTCACTATTGTTACTCACATATACTTAATACAATGGATCTGCCTGTTTGTTACAGGGATACTGAACAGCGAGGACTTAACACAATAAGCAGAAAGCAAATTACAAATCTGGAGTTATAACAAATATGAATCTTATTGTACCTAAACAATCATTTCTATCTGATATAGAATATTTGTTAATGAGACTACGTTATATGTTGCTAATACGGGAACCATTTTTAGTACATTTCTTTCCAAAACACTGGAAATTTATTGTCTGGGCGTTGCAGAAACCCTATACTATTGCTCTTCTCTGTTTATCAGCACTAAGGCTGGTGTCCAGAGAAGCAGAGAGGAAGCTGGTGCGGTCTGTTTCCTGGATCCTGCCCTAACACAGCTTGAGGGTTTTACTTCTTTTGTCGCCCTTTTAGCACTACTTTTTTAAATTTGTCAAAAGAATTGAAAGTGTAATTAATTTCAAGTCCTGTATGGTCTTCCATTGGTAGTTAATGTAGCCCATTATTCCTGGGCTTATTCAGATACAGGAGTACAATTATTTGTCACTCACTTATCTCCAGCTGTCTCTGGATTCTTCCTTTGCTTCTTTCCCTAAAGGACACTTGAGTCTCGTTGTACTGGGTCATGACCTCCACAAACTTCCTGGAGAGCACAGTGTGCTGAGGACAAGTCAAAACACAGGGACACAAAGTGATAATGTGCTGCAGGCTTTCCAGACTTCTGCTTATCCAGCTCAGGGTTGCCTATCCCAGCTGTTTTAAGGGGAGCGGCAGAGTAATCTGCCACAGAGGTAACACATATAGTGAAAACCATTCACCCTTATGTTCACACCTGCAGCCCATTTAGAAACAGTCCATCTAACCCAGTGCATTTCTTTGGACTGTGGGAGGCCAGAGTACCCAGACCGGATTTAAATCCAGCTCTCTCTTGCTGTGAGGCAACACGGTTAACAGCTGGACCATCATGTCACCCTGCAAAGTTTTAAGACTTAATACCTTATAATTCAGAAGTACAAGATACAAAGTACACGTTGGAAGTGTTGGAAGGTTATGATACAGTTTTTGCTCTTAAACTAGAGAAATATACCATCAACAAAATACAGAAGTAAAGCTGAGAGCTGGATAGTCAGAAGTTATTTTGTCTGGATTTATTTATAATAAAAACAAAACAGCTTTTATCTGTATGAAGTTCTGCATACAGCTGACAGAGTAGTGCTTGGGTCGTCGTGTGATCAGGTATGTGATAAGTGTGCGTGTGTGAGGAGATCGTGACCTGTGTTTTCTGGATCCTGAAGTCTACGGAGGCCCTGTTAGCAGCATCGTCTTTGGGCATGCTCAGCTCAATGGCTGTGAAAAAAAAAAGTAAAAATGACATTGTTACACAATTTGAAACACATGAAAGAAATGTGGACGACAGCTGAACTCACATTTTAGTTTGGTTCGCACCACATTGGCATTCCCTTTGATATCATTGGTGAGTGCAGCCAGCTGATCCTTTGTCCCTTCGCACACAAACAGGAGATGTGTTAGATTTGAGTTTGTTTAGAAGAAAAGTCGTCATCCAGGTAATCCAAATATTTGATCTGCTCTGATTTCAGCTGGTCACTTGGCAACGACCCCGAGGCAATAATGGAGAGGTTACAAAATAAAGGACAATTTCCACGTCATGGACACTGTTATGAACTACATTAACTGATTCCATGGCAAAGTAAACTGAGTTATCCTGTGACCAGATTTTCCACTCACACAGTAAAGAAGGCTAGACACTGATTCGGATCTAATTAAAGGATCAGTCATAATTTAAAACCATTTGGAATTTGTAGAAATTCTTTTTTAGTAAAACAGCATGTTTAAATCCCTGATTAAGTCCTGAATCTCACAGTAGTTTGTCAGGTTTGATGCAAATTTGAGTGCTACTTCCTTCACAGGTTTCCGGTCTGCCGGCCATTCATCGCAACTAAGGAAGGAAGACTCTGTGCCCAAAAAGACTACTTTCATCCATGCATTTCTAAAAATAAAGCAATAAAAAAAAACCTAAAGGATGTTAACATCCTAAACGACCCACACTTACTGTCATCTGTGTTGGGTGCCGACAGGATCATACTGTGGATCTTCCTCACTTCTTCCACTTGTATGGAGATCTTATCGATGACTCCTCTGACTTCTTCCACCTACACCAGCCGATAAATAAGCAAAGAATCCATCAGTGTCCTCAATTATTATTGCTTTTAGTCTTAATACACATTCTGGAAGTCACAGTAGTACACACCCTTCTGAAAAAGCTATCCATGAATCCATCTTGGTTAACTGTAACTGCAACATCCTCTTCTGTTTGTGAAGCGGCCTACGAGGATGAAAATGTGTTTGAGTGACCTTTTTTTTTTTAATGCCGCCAGGCTATTTCATGTCACGATCCACGAAGTTGAAGCTAAAACAAAAACACTTACAGCGGTCAGTTCAGCCAGTCGATCCTTCATCACACCGGTCAGCTCGTCTCCCGCTCAGCTAGTTGTAAAGCATATGCTGGCTCTATCCTGTACATCTCCATGTGGAGAGGAACATTGCCGCGCAGTCGGGTCCAGGTGGCTAATAAAAATAGATTTAGTTTAATCTCTGAGATCCAGGCCCACGAGGTTGTGAGATGACAGTCGCAGAAATAGGAAGTCAGTGCCACAGGTCGAGCTTTGTTTGATCAAAACTGGGTCCAAGACACAACTCAGAAATAAACCCAGAAGGGGCTGTTCCTGTTTCAACTCTGCCGATATTCCCCGCTCAACAAGTGCATCGGATCCGTAATAGATCCACAGTAATATCCCTCTCCCCGGGATACGCCTCTCTCTCTCTCTCTCTCTCTCTCTCTCTCTGTCCCTCTCTGTGAGGTCTCTCTCTCTCTCAGATGACGTTGATGGAGAATCTGGTCCTCCCTTAATCGCATTTGAACTTTATGATAAATAAACTAAATGGCTGCAATCATATTTCAAAAGGGCTGAACTTGGTAGAACTATTACACAAATCTGAAACTATTTGAGGTACCATTGTCAGACTTTAATCTTTTGTGGCATTTCTGAGTTTATTGTAAATCGATTTTTTTAATATCAATTTGTTTTCTTTATTTAATTTTTTTTAGACAGCAACAACAGTTTGCGGTTACATGAAAAGGTTTTTTATAAATAATATATAAGCGCTGCTGGATGGCCGCTAAGCTATTATTCACCTGGCCACACAGTGGCGCTGTTTACCCGCGTAAATCGACTTTTGGAGCCTTCGACGGGACTCCTGATGACTTCCCCATATGTGGATGTCATCCAAACTCTAAATGCCCAACTCTCATTACGCATTTCACAAACCGAAATTACCGAGCCAAAAGTCAAACAAGGGCCCACTTCTCATCTGACAACAACATAGGTCTTGTTTTATGTTTCCACTTGGAGTGCTTTGAGTTCTTCTTTAATACTGATCTTATTTACAGAACTTTCATACTTTAGTGTGTGTGTGTGTGTGTGTGTGTGTGTGTGTGTGTGTGTGTGTGTGTGTGTGTTGTTTAACTGTAACTCAATTTGTTTTAAAAAGGGGTTTCTGCTCCTTTCCCACATATCTAGGCATATCTGTGCAACTTCGCAGATAGCACTCAGCGTATTCCTCTTATTCCTAGAAAGGTTTTGCATGCTGTTTGTGTAGCTACTCAGTCATCCAGGTTATTGTAGTCTTCAGAGCTTGAAAAGAAAGAAAAAAGCTAGACAACGCGACTCTCCACCAGTTGTCGGAAGAAGCTTGCTCGAAACGTCTTTAAAATCGTATGCTATTTACAAATATTTTGAATACAAACTCAGATGTGCATCTGTGGATCACACGGTGCACACCCTGATCTCACTCCCCGTGCAATCTCCAATTACGCACAAGTAACGCCTTTTACGCACAAACTTTACCGCCCCTTCTTAGAAGATCCAAAGAAAATGACTTCACGTTTTGCAATTCCCACGTTCAGTCCAGCAGCAGCCCAGCACAGCTCAGCGGAGCTCCTGTACTCCTTGAGGCTCCCAGATGCAGGCAGAGAAATTCTAAGAAAACGGCTTTTTAAATTTTCGGATAAATATTAAGGATTACAATTTTCTGGAGTTGGGCTTCAGTTTTTATCATGAAAGGACAACTTCTGAAGTTTTTCGGCCTCATGCCACAACTCTAAATTGAATGCTTTATTGAGTCAGTGCTTCTATTTATTTTCTTTGGGTATTTCTAACCTTGGACAAATGGACTGATCCGAAGTTTTATTTTTATTCTATTGGTACAATGAGCGGTGCTTATTGGATTCATCTTCACCCGTGGAATTAAGTTGTTTCAGAGATTTAATGTTATATTTTGCAGAGACTATGGCATTTTGTTTGCGGATTCGCATTTTTACAGCTTTTGTCTCCTTTATTAAGGTAAACTTAAAAAAGGCACATCATGATGAAAATGCCTAGCAATTCCTCCCATGTAGCAGAACGAACTGTGCACTGCAGACTTTATAAGTTATTTTTAATTTCTTAACAGGTTTATGCTCAAGTGGCGCAAGCTCAGAAGCATCCAGGTAGTAAGAAATTTCTGGACTGACAATTTTCCTGTGTTTCCAGTTGCTAGATTAAAAATGAAAAAAGAAAGAAAGAAATAATTTGTAAGATCCTGTTTTACCATCTGCTAATTTCCATGCCAGAGGATGTTATTGCTTTGTTTACTTCTTCTGCTTAATCAAAATAGTCTGCTTCATAAACAACTTTTTTCCAGTTGTTTGCATCATTATTATCATCACTGTCTTTTTAATCCACCCCAAACCCAAAATGTAGTTCTGGGAAAATAAATTCTGATTAATGAGGCAGTGCTTGATTGGATGAAAAGCCCTTTCTGGATGCCTGTTTATGCTTGACTTGTCCATCCAGGCCTGGAGGTATTGGACACGGCCTCGCATTACTGGCCGCTGGATGCAGTGGAAGGAATCCATGAACTGTGGGATCATAATGGAAACAGATCAGGTTATATTAACGGAAGCAACATAAGTATGTGAATATGAAAACACCTGTTCGATTTAAATGTATTTTTACCACCCATCTTCCAGCCAAAGCTATATGATTTTGATTTTAATGCCAGATTTATGAGTGAAATTACAGTCAATTAAAAAAAAATAGGATTTAAAAATGCTGCAGTACATCGTTTACAAAAATCTATAGTTTGGAGATGACATTTGCCTAATTTTTAATTAAATATCATTTGCAGCAGTGTTGTAGATTCCTCATTCAGTGAAAGATTAAAGTTAAAGAGGGATCGGGTATAGACTTGGGCATGATGTGTGAAGTCACACTGAGTTTTCTTTGACCACTGCCACCTCGCACGCTGGTCACCATCACTCTGTCTCATACCTGTGCATCACGTCCCTCCCATTGCTTTCCTTTCACTGTTCTGTCTTCTGTTTTTTTGTCCGTATTGGTGTGAATCACTTTTTTTTGTCTCTGTTGTTTTTGTCCAGCTATCAGAATCCACAACCACACTGTGCTCCCTTCTTCCCATAATTCTTCCTATGTGTACAATGACTCTGCCTACACTAACATTTCTGCAATACTAGGTGAGGATCCATCACTTTTCCTCTCACTGAAAATCATTTGTGCATCACCCACTGCCTTCTGTTGTTCCCTCTGTATTGCCACACGGTTGAGCTGAGCCCTCCACACTTTTCTCCCCATTCAGTCTTCGGTTCTTGCAGACTGAAATGAGGACTTCTTGGTATGTTGATGATAAGGGATTGTTCTTTAACATTAAATAAACCTGAAGTCAAGTAGGAGACTTATTGACTGGCTTCTGACATGAGATGCAAGTAAAGCTGCAAAATCTTTATGTTCATCATGCAAAACAGCGTGTGGTTAGATGACTATAAAGTCACTTAAACGGTTACAACACCTTCCTGTTTTTAAATGAAATTTTTCCTCTAAATTGTGCTTTTCCCAGACATTGTTGAAGGAATGGTCAACAAGGGCATCTTTCTGAATGGAGATAACGGTGGCACCTTTCTTCACTTTGGAAACTACCAGAACACGTGCATTAGTGACCCTAATTTATGTGGTCCTGAGGGTGAGTGCACTGCACTTAATCTATAATTGAACAAGTTATCGTTTAGCTTGTAAAACTGTTCAGTTCCTGTACTGACGGCTGCTGGGTTTTCATCATCCCCTAGGCATTACCTTCTCCTTTTTTTGGAAAAACCACGAGTCAGCCTCCCGCTTTGCTGTCGCTTCTGGAGGAAAAGTTATCTCCAATGGCTTCTCAGTCTACACAAACCCTTTAGGAGGATATGTGGAGTTTTACACTCGTAGCAACAAGCACAGATGGCGGGCCAACATCGACGTTCCAGGTACGCTTAATACATTTCCTTTCACATAGTTACATTTCCCACAAGGAATCTATTTTGGTCTTGAACACACCATAAACTAATGGTTATATAATTGCATTCATGACTTTGTTAACTGAGACCAGATGTAACTACGGACAGTTGATTTGACAAAGATGGGGGTAGATTTCTCAAATCTTTTGCTGTAGCACTAAACATACAATTTTTTGGAGATGGCAGACAACATGTGCAAAATAATGTTCGGTGTTTAGTTTTGGTGTCAAGTTAGATGAGATATGAAACACAATAAAAGTCAGAGTGTGACCAATATTTTGAATTAATTTCTGAAAATGAAATTACTTTCTTTTCTTTTTTTTCATGAGATGGGCTGATACTGTAAACAGTTGACAAAATGAAATAAACCATGTGAGATTCAACATTACGTGAAACTTTTACCAATCGCTATTCTCTTCTCAAATGACTTGTGTCATCCTTGTTTTTCCTGCAGTTACTCAAGGTCTTGGTCGTAACTCAATTTTGATGCTAGTGTTCGGTTATAAAGATCCAAACGTCATCTGGTTCTCATACAATGACATGTTGAGCCTTGAGGACATAATGTCAAAATATGTCACTTCTCTTTCTTCTGATTTGGGAGAAAAGGTTTTTGTGGGTGAATGAGTAAGACTCGAGGGCCTGTGTGACCCAGTGTGTGATTGTAAGGTGAAAGTTAATAATATAAAAATGTACATTTAGAAGTGAATGAGAGACTTGCAAGATGAGCTTGGTCTTTGGTACATCCAGTACTGCTTATATTGCAACCACAAATGACATGTGTTTTGGTGGTTTTGGCTGTCTGGCATGTGTGACGGGGAAGGCATTGTCTTTTGGGACTTCTCTATTGTTTATTAATTTCTCTGTTCTTGTGATGCACAATTCATTGTAAATATTGGCTGGAGTTTTTGGTTTGTGCAAACCATAAAATCTAGCATCTGGAACTGAAGGAGTAATAAATTACTAAATCAGTCAAAAGATTAAGCTCGATTAATTAATGGAAAAATCAAACATTTTAGTTGACAGAGTTAATTCAATTCAGTTCTGCTTTATTTATAAAGTGCCAAATCACAACAACAGTCCCCTCAAGGCGCTTAATGTTAGTTGAGTTTTGGTTCTTCGCTTAAGACAGCGCCATCAGCTGGTCAAAATGTAAAATTGTGTAGTGTTCTTGCTATTCTAACTATTCTTGCTAAACTAACCCAGCATCTTTCTGAACTTAATAGGCTATCTCACAAAAGCCATGTATCTATGTTCAGCCTCACATAGCTGTTAGCACGGCTAGGAACTTGTGTTTAAGACACACACAAATTCTATTCAGTTCAAGCCAATATTGTTTTTATATTCTCGGGTAGTAGAACAGGTCACCTACAATCTGGAAGGCTTGCGGGTCGATCCCTGGCTGCTCTCCGATGCATCCATGAGTTCAAATTTGCAAAGCACCTGGTGACAGCGGGAATGAAAAACTCCCTTTTAACAGGAAGAAAGCTTGAGCAGAACCAGGTGCAATGAGGGACAGCTATCTGCCGTGACTGGTTTGGGATGAGGGGAGGGAGACGGGCAAAAAGACACAATTTAAAAAACAAATATTAAATTTAAAAAGCTAGAACCAGCAAATATCAGTGTGAGTTTCATTTGATGAAAGCTACTGTGCATTGAGAACACGTCATCGTTTACTTTCTGGATTAAACCAAGCATGAAACATGGTGTCTGCAATATCAGTCGCTTTAAAAAGGCGACCAATGACTGAAAACATTTGCAACACCACACACTCAGTGTATTTTCCCGCTAAACGTATTCACACATGAAAAGCTACAATACCTAAAACATTATAAAGAAATCCCAACAATCAGGTAACCCCCTGTGAGCAAGCACTTGGCAACAATGGGAAAGAAAAAACTTCCTTTAAACAGGAAGAAAGTTCTGGCAGAATCAGACTCAGGGAGGGGTGGATTCAATTCTTCAACAATTGAGCGTTTCTTTCATTTTATGTTTACGTTATTAGGGCCATACTGGACCCACATCCTCTTTACATGGACTAAGAAAGATGGCCTGAAGGTCTACATCAATGCGACCCTAACTGCTGAGAACAAAAACGGAAGCATCTCAGAGGAAACCTATGGAGACCCCTACCCTGACCTCGTCATTGGAACTGCCAACAATAAGGGATATAGTCACTATGTAACAGGAGCCTTTGATGAATTCGTCATCTGGGAAAGGGCCCTTTCACCTGAGAACATCTCACTCTACTACAATGCAACTATAGGTAGGACCTGTCTACTATTAAAAAAAACCTCCTGACATTTTTGAAGATGCTGATTTATTAAAATGCTTCCTCCCTTTTGGCTTTTCTCTGAGGAAATCATGGGTTAAAAAGCAATTTCCGTCTTTATCCATGCTACATTCCATCCACAGAATTCAAGTGCCATGGCTTCCATAGTTTTGCCTTATAAGTATTTATAAGAGTGCAAAGACCTGAGTTGAGATGCAGGGGCCAATCATTTTAATATAATGTGACAAGTTACAACACGCTAGGACAAAACACCCAGAAGCTTTTCTGTTTTTGTTCAGTAGAGAGCCATAAAAGGACACAAAATGGCATTTATGAGAATGTACACAGCAAAATCTCCAGTGTTAAATTAACACTGGAGAGTGTCTATATGGGTCCACACCTCTGAGTGTTAAATACAACACTGTTGAGTGTTAAATTAACACTTTTGACAGTGTTATATGTTTAAAAGTAACCTAGTCAGTTTTGAAGATTAACAATGGCTAACACTGAGCAGTGCTGATTTTCTAACACTGGAAAATAACTCAAAATGTTAGAAATATTCCAGTGTTAGAAAATCAGCACTGCTCAGTGTTAGCCATTGTTAATCTTCAAAACTGACTAGGTTACTTTTAAACATATAACACTGTCAAAAGTGTTAATTTAACACTCAACAGTGTTGTATTTAACACTCAGAGGTGTGGACCCATATAGACACTCTCCAGTGTTAATTTAACACTGGAGATTTTGCTGTGTAGAAAAAAATGAACATTCTGCTTTGTGGCGCTTTATATTGTAAGGTAAAAACTTACAATATGAAAACAGAGAAAACCACAACAATGAGCTTTGGCAACATTGGGAAGGAAAACCTCCCTTTTAACGGGAAGAAACCTCTAGCAGAATCAGCTGGGGATGAGGGGAGGAAGACAGGATAGACTTTCTGTGGAAGAGAGCAAGAGATTAATAATAACTATATTACAGTATATAGTTATGATTATATTTTCTAATATAAGATATTAGAAAATTTCATTTTAATCTGAAAAATATTCGACACTTAATGAAATGTACCTTTTTAGCTGAGCGGTTAAAGCATTTTTGGTTGCAGATAAGTCTTACCGATCAGTAAAGTTGAACTCCTCTTGTGTATGGTGTTGATATATAAAGACTGCTACAGAGAATTATTTTGTGGTCACGATAAAGCCAGAGAGTCTTGATTTCTTTATTACCCGACAAGAAGAGCCTGACTGTTGTGGTTACAGAGAAATATTTTTACCTCTGCAGAACATGCATATAAAATGCTGTATTGAACTAAAGAAGAGCTGACTAATATGTCTAATGTACATCCATATATGGTGTTTTTCTGGTAGTGGCTTAGAGCTGTTTTTATTAAATGACAGCAAATATATAAAATGTGTTTGAGCCCGGTACAGAAATTAGTGGCAGACTATTATGTGGTGGAGTATCCCACTTTTGCGGAGGCTGTAAAATACCTCCTCTCATGACCGGGCATTACACTCACACTGTAAGCTTGAAGGTGATAAAATCCAGCCACACTACTGCAGCCTGACCCAGCTGCATTCAACAAAGGACCTAAAAAAAGTCACAAAAAGGCAAGGCTAGACTAAACCATGATTAAAGAGAGGAGTGATGCTAAGCTATACCGTGTCCTGTTTCAACCCTTTGTATTGTCTTTTCTAGCTTGGGACATGGTTTCTAAAACAACACCTAGAATCTCCAAGGAAGTGATCTCAACTACGCCAATGGCCGTAAGTGTCTCAGGGTTTCTTTGAACAATAAAAGCATAGTAGAGGGGACAGTAGAGGAGGGTCTCGCCACAGAACACCAGTGAAAACTAAAGCCCTAAAAAATTGGTTTTATATCATTAAACAAATTAGATTATTTTTGTAACAGAGAATGACTGAGCACTCAGTATCTTGTTAGCTGTACAGAAGGTAATTTTAGCTCCTTGTTAGCAAACTACATTTGTTAGCTACTCACAGTTTGAAACCCCAAGAGCTACAAATCCATGGGCTTCAGTTAGCATGCTAAATGTTAAAGTTCATGATAACACAATTAGAAAAATGCTGTATGTCTTTTTGGAAGGACTGCCAGGAGAAAGCCTCTTCTCTTAAAAAAAAAAAAGAAAAAAAAATCATGGCGGCTTGTCTTTGGTTTGCAAAGCTGCAAACTAATCATAAGACTTCTGGAACAGTATCCTTTAGATAGATAAGATAAAAGTGGAGTTGTTTGGGCAAAATGCCCAGCGAGACGTTTGGCAAAAACCAAAGCATATCAGCACAAACACCTCATACCAATTGGCAAACACAGTGTTGGAGGGGTGATGATTTGTGCTTGTTTTGCAGCCAAAGGACCGGAGTGCCTTGCAATTTTTTTAGTTGACCATGAACTTCTCTGTATACCAAAGTGTTCTAGAGTCAAATTTGAGGCTAACTGTTCGACAGAAGCTTTACCCGAAATGGATCGTGCAACAGGATTACAAGCACAGCAGCAAATGTACAACAGAATGGCTGAAAAGAAAAGACTGACAAATACTGTACAACGGTAATTTCTCAGTTTTGGTATAGATTAGGATTAATTTATTGGATGTTAAAAATATAGTACTCTTACAATGTGTGGGTGATGAAACCCCATCTCTGTACCTCAACATCATTGGAAACTATTACCAGAGCGTCTTTGAGCCAAAACACATATGAAAGTCAATAAAGAAGTAACAATGAAGGACTTTTAGTTGAATGCACACAAAGAGTTTATTTCCTGTTGAGGCATTTTTTTTCTTTTAAAGACAAATGGAAAAAAGCAAATAGATAACACATGTGAATAGAAGCAACCTTTTTATCGAAAGGCTTTGTTTGTAGGAAACAACTAAAGAAATAGAAGATGGTAGGCAGAGTCAGTCAACAGTGCACACTACAGCGCACTCCTTGTTGGGCACTAATCTGAAAAAGACCAATGCCGAAACTCTGGTCCAAAGAGTTTTCTCTAAATTCAAGCTATCAGTCACTAAACATCCTGTGTATACTGGAACTCGCTGCTCCTGGCAGTAAACTTCATTTGATGCCCGATGTGCTGTCTCCCCAGAGAGCCGCTGATATGAGTCCCCCTGTCATCAGCAGTCTCCAGGAGGAGCTCCGACCCACAGACTTCTTGCCAGTGCAGAGTTTCCTGAAGACGCTGCCCAATGGAACCATTTCTCGTGATACTGCGAACAACCTCACACAGGTCTTGAAACACAGTCCAAAACACATGTTGCTGTTGCAAAACCAATTCATACACACAGATACAATACCCACCCATGCGCATATGATGCAACAATTCTATGATGTTCATTTTCTTCCACCCAGGGTTTGCTCAAAAGTGTGGAAGAAGTGCTGTCTTTTCCTGGACTGACAGAGGTAAATGGGTTCACTCTGTAGTTGTGCAGTATCCAAACATGACGAAATGTAACGTATGCAATGTGGCGAATACGTTAATGTAACACACCGAGGATATCTGGATGTTTAAAACTGCGTAACTGACTATAAAGATTTTTGCTTCCTCCACTGTGCAATTGTTATGGCCAAATCACAAACACAAGAGAGCGGTTTCAGTACACTGGGTGTTCAGAACAACCTTGCTTGTTTTTGTAAGAGCAAGCTGAAACAGATGTTCACATCAAACTTGGACAGTAGATACAGTGTAGTGAGTGAGTTTGAGCCAACCGAATTATCAAGTTTTTGTCAGGTTTTTTGTCAGGTTTACAGTGTAACTCTAGACGGTGACACTATCACCTGTTTTTATACTGTGAGCAGTACTCTCCGTGACAAACAACAAAATCAGAAACAGTGAATCAGTTGTCAACTTTTTCTCGTTGGGTCATTGTTCTCTAGCAGCAGTCCACCCCTGTGGTCAGCGGACTGGTCAAGACAGTGGACAGAGTGATGGAACATGTAGTGACTAACCTGGAGGACAGCCCGAACTCTCTCATCTCCCTGGATGGAACATCTTTTGTTGCAGGTCAGTAAAGTGTCAGGTTCTCCATAAAGTAAGTCATTGTTTGTAGCTTTTGCGGACTCCAAGCCTCAAGTTGACATCATTAGTTTTGTAATCACGTCAGGCCAACATTTGTTCAGAGAAGCACAAGTTAAGCTTCTCCACTTTTCCTCTCCTGAGTTTTTTCCTCATTTTTTATTACTGTCTCTCTCCCAAGGGGTTGTTTGATGTTTGTGATTCCCCCCTGACCCGACAAAGCAAATCGGTCTTGTTACTTGCTTGTCACTTTGTTTTTCTCAACAGTTCTCCCTTTTCTTAACCTCTGACCTCCACAGATTACTCTCTGATGAAACTCCCACAGAATTTTGAGCTGTCACATTACCGCTTCCCCACAGAAGGCAAGAGCTACATCTCTGTGCCTGGAGAGGCGTTCGCAATGGAGTGTAAGTACTAGCACTACAGCCTCTGCATGTTCACTGACAGGTGCTCATCGACGTGCAAGGAGAAACTTTCGGAGGATTCTTTGCATAGACAGACCAGTAGCTGGGTTTGAGTGTGAATACCTCACATTAGCTGTGCACTGATTCTGCCAAGAGAAAATTGTCCAGCTGGGAGACTCTTGTTACCGGACGGTAATTTATTATCGTAAGATTTAGGACTACTAACATGGCATACAGTTAAGGACAGGAGTGCCATGAGAGCTTTTGTGTGGCTTTATGGTGTACTGTAGAAACCCAGCTATGACTTTAATGTTGGCAGTTACCCTTTTATTCAGAACAGAAAGAATGAGAGAGAGCGCACTTTTTCTCCACTTTCCTCCACCGTTAAAAGGAATGGATCCACGTAGTGGTGCAAGGGAGAGCAGTAATTACAGTGGGCATTAAAACTCTGTTTGTTTGACTTTGTGTTTAGGTCAGATTCCCTTGGCTCCACCTGGCTCTCGCATGCACTGAGTTGCCATACAGAACGAACTCTTAATAATTAGTTAAAGGGCTATTATCAGAAGTGGAATACATGTTATTGCTTAACACATTAGAGCCAGGAACAAATTAACTCTGAATACCTGGCTGCCCATAGTGCTCCAAGGACAGATTTTATATTCTAATTAAGAACAGAAAATGCTGCATATTTTGCGTTTTGTTTTTTCTTGTTCTCTCGCTCTTCTGTAGGAGAGTTGTACAAGTGTACTGGCCCAGTCTCTGCTGAGGCTCACTGGGATGCATTCTGTTGTAATATATATATGTATTCCACTACAGATTACAGAATACATGGCCCAAAATGTAGTTTGAAGCATATTCTTAACTTGATGTGAGTAACGTATTCTGATGCTGTGTGAATTATTACTATTACTGAAGGCTACTTGCCGCCGAGCTAACATTGTTAGCTAGCGTTACCTGAGTTCATAGAGCGCAGACTGTAGACTTGATGGATAGCATTAACAACCTGCTAGCTGCAAACGATCACATGCAGTTCTGAAAACAATACCAGCTAGATTTTTAAATCTTAATATAAAATGAGTAACATTAGGGTGGACTTTAGGTAAGGCTGCACTTTTTGCAGTGATCTCGCATAGAAAACTCTTTCTGTATCAGTAATATGTTTTCTTTTTGTCTGCTTTCAAAACTGCACACGATTATTTGCAGCTAGCAGGTTGTAATGCAGCTTTCAGTAATAGTAATACATCACACAGCAATGGTACATCGCAGATACTGAAGTGGCACATAACCCAGGTAGCTACTACAACTAAAACAAGATAGCTGCAGTAGGCTAACCTTAGTTTTTAAAAAAGAACTTACTCCCAGATGTTTCTTTAGGTTGGAGTCTTTTGAAGATGAGAGCAGCTTGGTTGCTGACAAACAGAGTTTGCATTGCGCAGTCAGATTTCCGGTCAGAGCCTCTTATTGCGTTTTTTGTTTGGGTTTCCACTGGCATGAAATTACCAAAATTAGAGAGGAGATAGAGAGGAGATAGCCTAACATATGAAACAGAAAAAGACCACCGTGTAATCCATTGATTTTAACAAAGTAACTGTATTTCCAATTATCACCTATTTAAGCAGTAACTGTAACGGAATACCGTTACTCATATTTTGTATTTTAAATACGTAACGCCGGTACATGTATTCCCCAACACTGGATGGATTATATATTTATTAACAGTTTTCTGTTGCATATCCATATTGTTTGACATCTGCTTTTGTTGTTCTAGAGCAGTTCCCAAGTGAAAGGCCTTTGAAAGGAGGAACAGGGCCATTAAGCATTTCCTCCAATTTCATTGTTTATCTTAAAGTATTAAGGTGGGACCGAGCTGAACGATAGGTCAAGTCAGGGGTGGGGGAGCAGACCCCCAGCTCTCCTGGTGAAGTCATTTAGACATTTCACAAGCTTTCCAACATCCACATGGGTTTGCGGCAGTCTTGCTTTTCACCCCGGTGCGAGTATAGGACTGTCCCATTAGCCCGCCGGTGCCACCACACTGTAGCAAGCCAATGTTAATTAACTTGCCTTCTTTGTGAGTGTTTTAGCAGCACTGCTTTACATTCCCGGCCCTCAGCTCATTTCTTTCACATTCAGTCTGCGCGTGTTGTCTTCTTCTCCTCAGCTCAAACCACCATTGTTGGCCTTTTTTATCACAACATGCACAGCTACTACAAAGAGATCAGCCCTGTGAAGACCAGGTAAGATGACACAGCATGCTACCAAACGTGAAAAGTAAAATCTTGAAAGGTCTAACTAATAATAAACAGCAACAAGAACAAAAGCGCAAAGTCAGGGACACTGTCTTTGTACTTCCTGTGTGGGAAATGGGTAAGCTGGCACCAAAGGCGCCCCTGCTTCCTGAATTGCAGAACAGCTGATGCCCCAGGCCAAGGCCTTATCTGTTTTTTTCTCTCCTATCTCTCATCACACCACTGAGCTCTGATACACCCTGCTATTAGCTCTTTCACTTACTGTTCCAACACTGGATCAGCTTGTTCCAGCTTTTAACTCAGTTTGACATAACGGTGATTAAGCATCTTGTTGTTCCCCACTTTTGCATCCATCTAAATTAAGTCAGAAATGTTTATGGCAGTACATTTGGAGGCTGCTAGGCCTCCCTTTGTATCGTAAGAGGGAGACGATGTTTGTGTGACCGCAATGTCAAATTGGGGTCACATGATCATCTTGAAAAACTTGTCATGGAATAATTCTGGCACTAAGTGTGATTCATTAAACAGACAGATGGTTAAAGTCTCATCTAAATGTCAATGCTCTGGTCCTGTGTTTAACATGTATGTGGGAATGCCAGTTGCAGATAACAGTGGTGATAGATGCTATTGTGAAGCAAGAGATCTGGAGTACTTCTCCTTTTAACCAACTATCAACTTTGATCCACTGATGAATTTGTAAGTTTGCTCACTTACCAAGAAATGAACATTTTTATGCAATCCTCTTTTAATGAAGAGACAGATAAGCTTAACCAAATATCCAGAAAACAGAAACGCATTATATAAAGGTTATAAATTGATTTGCTTGTCATTTCCTGAAATAACTATTCGATCCCCTACAACCCAGCCACAATTCTTGCTTAGACTTGTTGTGTGCCCACAGTCATGCACGGAGGAGGAAACATTAGGTAATGGATGAGGCCATGTAATGTAAAATCAGCCAGAACACTGAGAATGGGTCATGGATGGGTCTTCCAGCATAACAATGACTCCAAACATACTGCTAACTAGCTACTCAAAGGAGTAGCTAAAGAAGAAGCATATAAAAGTCAACTGCGTAGACGGCCTTCAGGCTTAAGTCCTATAGAAAATTTGTAGAGGAGCTGAAGCTTCAAGTTAGCAAACGATAGCCAAGAAACCTAAAGGATTTAGAAAGTTTCTGTAGAGAGGAGTGGAACAAAATCCCTCCCGAGATGTGTGCAAGCCCGGTGACCACCTACAAGAAGCATCTTACTGCTGTGCTTGCCAACAAGAGTTTCTCCAACAAGTGCTAAGTCATGTTTCGCCTGTGGATCAAATACTTATTTCACTCAATGATTCAATGTCTTTTTTTTTCTATATTTTGGTATATATTCTTGCTTTCTCCATTAAATTGAAGTTACTATAAAATTGGAGATGTTTCATTTCTTCGTAAGTGAGCAAACTTACAAAGAGTTGGGATCTGCAGGGGATCAAATAAATCTCCCCCCACTGTATGTCTGCCATTTCTTTCCGTCTCTTTCTTTTGTATGTTTGTCTGGCTTTCTGCTTCAGTTTCTTTTTTAGATTATCTAAGCCAATTCTCCCCTTTTTATCTCTTAGGATTAATGAAGCAGCTGATTACAAGGATCACAAAATCCATGTAGCAAGCTGTCTGATTTCTTTGAAAGTGGAGCCTCTGCCAGCCCTGTCGGTCAACCTTTCTGGAGCGCCACTCATAAAGATTGTGCTCACCCATGTTTTGGTAAGACTGTAATTTGCATGTCCCATTTCTTCCTCTCTGACTCATTTATCTTTTTTTTCCATCTTGGTGAGTAATACTGGGAAAACTAAGAGAGTTTCTGCTTGTCTCAATTGTTGGGTGTGGGATGTTATCAGAGGGGAGAGCTCTGCCTATGGTTTCGATAGCGGTCGGATCTCTTCACATGAAAACTGTCGGCTCTATTTTTGGTATATGCTTATGTAAGACGATGGCTGTCCATCACTGACTGACTGAGGTTTGCGCAGCTGGGCATTTACCAGCACAAAGAGCGAAGCCTGGTTTGGTTTTCATTAGGCTGCCTAGCATTTCCCTTGCGGAGCATTTGGCTTCTAGAAAGCGAGCTGATTATGGGCATTTGAGCTGCAAGCTTAGGGCACTTTAAAAGGAACAATAACTTTATTTTATGAACAACATATTTTTCTTTGGTACTTTATGGCAGGGACAGTGCCAGCTTTCCATGGGAAATTCAGTCAAAACTGGAAATTAATTGACCAGTGTCTATTGCATTAGCTTGTGTTCCTGTAAACTCATAAATGTGGTGGCAAACTTCACAATCTTGTATTTGTTTTATCTTAATTAGTTGTGTTGATAAGCTGTTAGATTATCATGCAATGGCATTAATGAGGCGGTTGACTTAAGCACACTGCAATGTATTTCTGTTTCTTTTACAAGTCCTGCATGAATGATCGACTTTCTGTAGAAGTGAATCAACCCCCCCTCCCCACTCATAAAAGCAAAAAAGAAACTCATGCAGCTTTATGAAACCATGGTAATATTGCTTTGTTTGCCTTCATCTTCCCTGGTGAAATAAATGTTTATGCTGTAATTATCTGGCCTGGTTTCTGTGACAATGATTGCTCTGTTTGTTTTAGCGGACACCATGGGAGAGGAGTTAAAATTTCCTTTGTTATGGTAGTGCTGGAGATGCTCAGCAGTTCTCCGCTCTGTTTCTGTTTTAAGGTGTTTCTATTTTAGTTGGATTGCCCTTACCACTGATGTAAGGATAAATCAGGTTATATGCATTCTTTCCTCTCTATCCCATTACAAATAGGCTGTTATACTTATTAGTAATGCATGCTGATTGGAACGCACCGAGCCAGCGCATTTCTGTTGCACATAGCTCAGGCTGTGATTTATTACGAGGAGCCACATCGTAATTTGGCATGCAGAACTTTTGGCTCTGGTCGCATCCAGAGCAGGTTGTTTTTGCTAAAACTGCACAGACCTGTTGTTGGATTTAGTCAAAAAGAAACTATTTTGGTTGTTTTACTAGTTTTGGCAAGGTGTCGATACTTATCACCTCCCTAGCTTGAAGGCAGGGTGGGCTGCTGACACAGTATGTGGCAGACATTACCCGTCATAGTTTATGTTGGTCTTTACTGTCTGTACTAAACCTCAAACATGTCTGCTCATGGCACCGGTTCACTGGGCTGGAGTAAGTGATTTGCGGCTGACCTCTCTGTTTACCCCCTGAGAATAGGTAAGTGCACAGTGACTTCATTAAAGCCCAGTGGGAGTGCTGAATGTGTCTAGCACAGAAATATGTCAGCTCCCTCATCCGTCTTTTCGTGCTGTCGTGGCTACGACAAGCTCTGTGTTTCGTCTCTGGTACTGTACAGTCAACTACTATCCTGGCTCAGACACAAAGTCTCATCCATTTTCTCTGTCTGACACTTGGAATGCTAAAACATATGATATCATGGAGTGATGGAGTCACCAGCCTGTAAATAAACCTTTGTTATAGCAGGTACTACTCACTCAAGTCAAGGTCTAAATCATGTGGTTGCCATCTGAGTGACCTTGCATCCTTGACTGATGCTCTGAGCTCAGAGACTCAATCACTTCTGCAACCACGCTTTGTGGCATGGAGCTGGTTTGATAACCTGACTAGGTGTTATCATCAAAGGCCCACAGGCTTTCTCACGCCTTTGAGCTGCGGTGGTGATTGGACCCTGGCTCTTTTGGTGATTTATTATGGCTGTCTGACTCTGGTTTACTTTGAGAGGGGTGAAGGCGGCGAAGAGGAAAAAAACGGTGTGAAGCACTGAGGTCTGTAGTTAAACATTAATATATACATTTAAAAAAAGAGGCTGGGACCTTCTTTTTATCCTCTACTGGCATGAAAGCATCACACTGATGGTATGAAGTGAACAAATGGAAAGATTGACTTCATGTGTGAGGTCTATTTATAGAATTAAAACTATGAGGATTAAATAAATGATTTTGACAAGGGTGCCTGACTTTGGAGGCATATAAAGAAGTGTGTTAGCTGAGAAGGTTTATAAGAAGATCCAGAGTCATGAGTGGAATGGCACGGCAGTATTTTGCTGCTAGTCTCTCAATTCACTTGAATGATTTTTATGCTGATGTTTAGCTTTTAATGACTTCTTTGAACTGTTGTTTTTCCCAATTGGAATGACTGTACACAGCATACATCTTTAATGACTTAAGGAAAGATTTGGGTGCACAAGTTTAAATGTATATGTGTGACAGTGACTTCTGTCGGTAGCCTTATGCAAAAGTAGGTTATAAACTCACAACTTTAGTAACTTTGCACATCTGTTCAACTGCTTAATAATACAAATACCTAATCAGCCAGTCAGATGGCAGCAACTCAGTTCATTTGGGCATGTAGACATGGTGAAGACAGCATGCTGAAAACTTGAAAACTGAGTATCAAAATTGCAAAGAGGGGTATTTTATGTGGCTTTGACTGTGGTGTGGTTGTTGGTGCCAGACAAGCTAGTCTGAATATTTCAGAAACTGCTGATTTGTTGGGATTTTCCTGCACAACCATTTCTAGGGTTTATAGATAATAGTCTGAAAAGCAAAGCTATGCAGATCTGATTGGAAGGCAGTAATAATTCCAACAACCTCTTGTTACAACCAGTATGTGCAGAAGAGCATCTCTTGTTGGCAACACATTGCCTGGTCCAATAAATCTAGATTTTTGCTCCAACATTCAGACTCAGAATGCTGCATAAATGAAAGTATGAATCCATCCTGTCTTTTATCAGTGGGTCAGGCTGCTGCTGGTGGTCTAATGGTTTTCTTGGCACACTTTCAACCCCACAGTACCACCTATTGTTTAAACACTGTTGCTGAGCACACTGTACGCCTCTTCTGATGGCTGCTTCCAGCAGGATAGTCCGCCATGTCACAAAACTCAGATCACATGAGAACATGCAAACTCCACACAGAAAGACCCCGGCCTGATGTTGGAATTGAACTCAGGACCTTCTTGCTGTGCGGCAACAGTGCTAACCACCGTGCCACCATGCTGCCGGGGATCACTGCATATCAGTCCAATATAACATCTTAGGGATGTGGTGATTCTCATCTTGGACATGCAGGTGACAAATCTGAATTTATGTGATGTTGTCGCGTCATTGTGGCCCGAAATCTCTGAGGAATGTTTCAAGCTTCTTGACGGAACTGATCCAGAAAGCATTACAGCATTTTTGAAAGCAAAAGGGGGTCCAACCTAGTACCTGAGAGGTGTACCTATTAAAGTGTCCAGTGAGTGTGTTATGCTTCTACTCTTAAGGACCTCAAATATTTACCAGGTAGCCATACAACCTCTGAGAGGCTAACTTTTTGATTTATTTTTATAACAAAGAAAGTGAGAGTTCAGCAGGAAGTAATTCTTGTAATAAGGTCAGGAGAGAAGAAGGAAAAATGCTTACTTGTGCATGAAAACATGTCAAGGCTTGTTAGTGTGGAAAATAATGGGCTAATTGTTCAGTACCATTGAAAATAAACACGCAAAGGTTATTCAACACACACTGATACCCACGCTCTTATTCGTTTAATCACGCCAAGCCATGCTGATCCTGATCAGACCTTTCTGCCACAATAGCATATCTGCTCTTTTTTTCCAGTCTTTTTATAACTCCAGCACACGCCCAGTTTGAACCTTATGGGCAAAACCTATCACTCTGTTTTTCTCTCTCTCTCTCTCTCCAGATTTCCCAGCCACCCACACCCACCCGTACACTTGCGCACACAAACACAAGACCTGTGATCCAACTCACTGATCAATCACAGATGGAGGTCTGGCTATTGCAATTCCCACTGCAATAGACAGCTCCTCCCATTTAGCGCCCCCTTTCTGTCACCACTCCAACTTCGCGACCACCACCTCTCGCTACGTGATAAAAAGCAGATCTCTTTTTTTAAGCAAGCCCCCCATCTGTGCCCACAGACACAAGGAGTTTTCTTAAAAGAATGATGAAAAAAAAAGGATTTGGTACTTGTGAAGTAATGTTCAAAAAGAATTTCATTGCCTAGTAGAAGCAGTTTTATGTCCGCTCTTTTAAACTCATGGCAAAACGATGAAATAGCAATTCAAGATTGTGAATGTGCAGAACAGATTTATAGCTGTAGATTTTTAAAAAAATCTCGCCAAGATAAAGACAAAACAAAAAAAGCTGCTTTTATGGAATAAGTTAGTCTTTGGAAAGTCAAAGTGAATTTATTTCCCTCAAACAAGCTCTTCAGTTTAATAAATGGCTGAAATATTCTCCCTCCCCTGCTGCAGGCAGTAATGTTAGTCATGCAGTGTCAGGAAAACTAAGACCTAAACTAAGACTGGGATCTTTGTAATGAGGGATATTCCTGCACAATATAGCAGATTTTTTGGTATCGATACCATACCATGTACATACAGTCAGTGGGCTAAACAAAGTATTGATCCTCTCATGCTAGCATCGATGCAATACCAATATCAGCATTGATACTGTTGATTTGGAGCAATCTACCCACCTCTACAGTTGATCGTGCACACAGGAAGCTCAATAATTTTGGAGAGCACTATCAGTTAGGGCTGGGCCATATTATACCGTTCACGGTAATACCGGTATAATCTTAGGCAACGATAGGAAAATGAAATATCGCGATAGAATATGAGTAAAATGCGCATGCGCAGTGCCTTTGTTTTCATACGCACATCGCTGATTGTTGAGTGAAACAGATGAACCAGAATTGGTTTGTAAAAATGGTGCAACTTCAGTGATGTGGAACTGGTTTGGTGTTTGTCCGTCAGATACACGACAAAGCACATTTTTTTGCAGAACATGCAAGCGGCCGTCGTTATTGTCGTATATGTCGGACTAAGATGCTCTTAAATCTGGGAGTAATCTGGTTCCTAAACTCCGTAATCTTCAGGTCAAACGAACACTGCAGCATCACTGAGAGTTAAAAACTGTCTCAATTCTTTCATCTTTAATAAAACGATCAGCATTGCTGCTTAACCAGGTGAAACTATGAAGTTTAACTTCCAGGCATCCACGAAAACAAAATTTATTACATTTAACGGAGTCAGAAGTTAGCAGAAAGCTAGCGGAAGTTAGCTCGCTAGTTTCGCTAGTTACCTAAGCATGATGTTCTGACAGAGATTTCTGGAAAAATTCAAACGTACAGCTCTGCTATCACTTCCAACATAAATGAAGACAGGAAACTAAACAGCAGTGACGTTTGTAGGCTTACTGAAGTTGGGCTAGCTGGTATATAATGATGTGCTACCTGATCGCTAGCGACACAGCTATGTTAACATAAACAGTGAAGCTGGAGGACGAACACTAACACTTTTCCACTTATAAAAGTTAACGTTAAAGTTCCTGATAGAGACAAACGCAATCGCATGGGTTGGCTGTAAACAGACCAAACTTCAGTCAGGAGAACAACTGAGATAATCCATCCACAATACAAGGTTAGTCATTAATATACTGCAGCAACATGGGAATAGATCAGAATTCATTCATTAATAAATCAATGGTACAGAAGTGGAGGAAGCAAGAAGAATGAGTTTAATAAAGTTTAATTTATCTGACTGCTTTGTTTCGCTTAATGTGCCTATAATCCCGTGAACAGCAAGCCGCAGGAGGAGACGTTGCGAGCGGAGGCAGAAGAGGGGCAAGCGGGGAGGCCTGTGGGCACGGCTAAAGACTAGTCCGTTTAAACCACCACTCCCGATCATATTCCTCTCCAACGCCCGTTCAATCCGTTACAAACTGGATGAAATACGACTGCAGATCGCCACTCGACAGACTTTTAATAACTGTTCGTGCATGATTTTCACTGAAACCTGGCTGGACAGCGCCATTCCCGATGCGGCTATCGATCTAGCAGGCCGCACCACCTATCGAGCCGACAGGTCTGCGGACTCGGGTAAGAAGACTGGCGGGGGGCTGTGCATCTATATTAACAACCTTTGGTGCACGAACGTCACGGTAACGGAAAAACTGTGCAGTACAGAGGTAGAACTGTTGGTGTTAAAGTGCCGTCCATTCTATCTCCCTCGGGAATTTTCTGCCGTTTACATCTGCGCTGTTTACATTCCACCAGATGCTAATACTAAGCTAGCGTTAGCACAATTGAGCAGCAGCATCAATAACAGCCTGGTAGCACACCCGGACAGTGTCTTTATTGCGGCTGGGGATTTTAACCACGCGGACCTGAAATCTGTACTTCACAATTTCCACCGTAATGTGAAGTGTGCTACCAGAGGAGATAGAACGTTGGACCAGGTGTACACCAACATGGCGAATGCGTACAGAGCCCAGGCTTATCCCCACCTGGGTCTGTCAGACCATCTCTCCCTTCTGCTACACCCAATATACACACAAAAGATCAAGAGCACTGGGATTACAACCAAAACCGTGAGAACATGGCCGCAGGATGCTATTCCGATGCTTCAGGACTGTTTCCACTGCACAGACTGGGATGTATTCAAGGTGCAGGACACTGACAATCGTGTCGCATTGGACAGTTACACCTCCACTGTCTTGGACTACATCTGTTTCTGTGTGGACAATGTAACAACTTGGAAACGATTCCGTGTGTTCCCTAATAATCCACCCTGGATGACACACGGAGTTCAACAACTTATTCGAACAAGGAACAACGCTTTCAAATCCGGGGACCAGGAGGCATACAGTGCTGCCAGGGCCAACCTGAGAAGAGGCATCAAGACTGCCAAGCAGCAGCACAGGAGGCGTATCGAGGCCAGGTTTGAGAACAACACAAACCCAAGGCAGGTCTGGGAGGGCATCAGGGCTATCACGGACTACAAAAGAAGAACACCATCACCCTCAGCCGACAGTTCTACTCTGGCTGAGGATCTAAATCTCTTTTATGCCCGTTTTGACAGGGAGAACACCGACCCTGTCCTGTCCCCTCTCCCCTCAACCGACCCTGCTCCGGTCCTGAGCACTCATGAGCTGAGGCGTGTGTTCCGGAGCATTAACACCAGGAAGGCGGCCGGGCCGGATGGAGTGCTGGGCCGGGTGCTAAAAGACTGTGCTGCGGACCTGGCGGACATCTTCACCTCTATATATAACACCTCGTTGTCCTGTTCACTGGTACCATCCTGTTTCAAAGCAGCAACCATTGTTCCCATCCCAAAACAGTCAAATGTCACATGTCTGAACGATTTCAGACCTGTGGCACTCACCCCCATTCCCGCCAAATGCCTGGAGAGACTGGTCATTAAACACATCAGAGCTGCTTTTCCACCATCCCTGGACTCGCACCAGTTTGCATACAGGGAGAACCGGTCAACCGAGGATGCGATCGCCACAGTGCTGCACACATTACTGAAGCACTTGGAACACAGGAACACCTATGCACGGCTCCTCTTTGTAGACTACAGCTCGGCTTTTAATACCATCCGGCCATACAAACTCCGTCCCAAACTCCACCAACTGGGACTTAACTCCTCTCTGTGCAACTGGATTGTGGACTTCCTCACTAACCGTAGACAGAGTGTCAGAGTGGGTAAGAACACCTCTTCCACCCTTGTGGTCAACACCGGTGCCCCTCAGGGGTGTGTTCTGAGCCCTCTGCTATACACTCTCTTCACCCATGACTGTATTTCCTCCTGCGCGTCCAATCTCATTGTTAAGTTTGCAGATGACACTACAGTGCTCGGACTTATATCCAACAATGATGAGACAAACTATAGGACAGAGGTGCAACAACTAGAGTCATGGTGCCACGACAATAACTTGGTCTTAAACACCAAAAAGACCAAGGAGATCATTGTAGATTTCCGGAAGAGGGGTCATAACAACCATCTGCCTCTCTTCATTGGCAGTGAGGCGGTGGAGAGGGTGAGCAGTTTTAAATTCTTGGGGGTAACTGTGACCGAGGACCTGTCCTGGGGCAACCATATCACCTCAGTTGTACGGAAGGCCCAACAGCGCCTCTACTACCTGAGGAGACTGCGGAGCGCACACATTCCCAGATCTCTGATGTTGAACTTCTACAACTGTGCCATCAGCAGCGTTCTGACGTATGGATTTCTAGTGTGGTTCCCCAGCTGCACCAAGGCCGATCAGCAAGCACTCCAGCGGGTGGTGAAAGAAGCTGGCAGAATTATTGGAACAAGTCTGCCAGAGATCAGTAACATCTTCCCCACTCGCTGTCTGAGGAGGGTGCACAGTATCCTGCGGGACCAACATCACCCTGCGCGCCACCTTTTCCATCTGCTGCCCTCAGGGAGAAGGTACAGGTCTATACAGGCCAGAACATCCAGACTGGCCAACAGCCTGTATCCACAGGCTGTGAGGCTCCTGAACTCTCTGCCCCCCTCTCACGGACAATAACCATATCCAACTTCTTAATAGCAATGAACTGGTCTGCATTGGTGCATCATATCTTTATTCTCTTCCCCCTCCTGCCCCCCCCCCCCCCCTCTTTCTTAAATAGATAACTATCATATCTGATATCATATCTCACAGTACAATAATATTGAATGGGTTGCATTGTTGTATTTTGTCATGTTTCTCAGGTCTTTGTCTGAATTTCTACGAACATTATTGCTAAGGATTGTCTTATTGCATTGGAGTCACACTGGGTTAAATATGTACACTTGGGTTTTAAGGGGTATTTATTATTTTCTTCTTTTTTTTTGGGTTGTATGGAAGCCCCAAACGCAATTTCATTGTTCTTGACAATGACAATAAATAAATAAATACTAAAATACACCTTATGGTCCGAAAAATACGCACTGCACACTGCAGTTTAATGTTGCAAAGCACCTCTTTTTAACATCAGTGGATATTATACATGGTTATGCTCAGGATGTGTCAGCCCATTTCTACTGGAAATGCCTTTTGGTTAAACTTTCAGCAAGGAATTTGCATTTGCACTGTTACATTTTTATAAAGCTTTAATGTACATAAAAACCAGCTTCTTGTTTAAGTGAAAATAAATGGAAGGTTGTCTTTTTGTGCTAGTAATGTTGTGGAGTTGTATTTTGTCTCGCATCAATTAAATCGTTATCGCAAATTTTCAAATATATATCATGATAAATATTTTTGGCCATATCGTAGAGCTGGGCGATATATCGAATTTTTAAAAAATATCGATATATTTTTATACGAGATATAAGATGTGACAATATCCTTTATATCGATATAGTCTATGTTACGTATAATTATACTTGTGGAGCCGCAAGTTTGCCTCTCTTTCGTCCACTTTCGTCTTTACGCAACGTTACTCGGCCTCGCCTCTCCTTCACTGAACACAACTCCCCCTCCTCCCCCATCGCTTCACCTGCAGGAAGCGACAAGATGGACACGGCAAATCTCCGTTAACGAGTTACTGCGCATCGCCCCGTGCGTGGGGCTGGACGGCGTCAATGTGTTAGCTAGCTAACCACGCTAACGCCATGCAGCCCAGAGGTGCTGCACGGACTAAAATCCTTTCATTTTCTCAAAAGTTGACAGTGCGCCTTATGTATGAATTCTGGTTGTGCTTGATGGCCACGAACCGATTTTATGTGGAACACGGCGCTCAGCAATCTGTCAAAAAATGTTTTAGTACGACTTTGATAAGCTACGGAGCTGCACCGCTTGATGGATTGTCGGAGCATTACGGCTGAGCCTCGCGGAGTGATACGTACTGTGCTTCAACGTAATATTACCCTACTGTGTATAAGGACCATAAATGGCACCTGTTAAGAGACGTGGTTGCGAAGCGGATTTCAAACTCCAGGCTGTCAGTCACGCAGTACAAGTTGGGAACAGAGCAGCTGTGAAATCTGTCTTTGTTATTGTGCTCAGCGTCTTTTAGTTTACATTTTGACTGCACAATTGTGAGCTTTTTGTTATGCACAAAAACAACATTGTTTTCTTTTATTTATGGAGCATTATTATTTAATAAATGCTCATAATTTATTTTTGAGTAAATTTTATGTACATCTGCTCTATGTTAATAAAAGTGCCTGTGTGACATCTGGGACACAGCTTTGACTAAGAACTCTCTTCTTGTTCTTACTTTATGGCTTTAAAAAAAAATATTGAGATATATATCTTATATCGCCATCCAGCTAAAAAATATCGAGATATGAATTTTGGGTCATATCGCCCAGCCCTACCATATCGCCCTGCTCTACTATCAGTGTCACACTAGCTGGCAAAGACGCTCATCATCTCATAGTGACAGTGCTTATTTTTCATTTAAAGAATTCATTTAGTTAAGTGCATCTATTTCTGTTGTTTATCCACACTCAGGATGCATCGATCTGGTACTTATATAATAAGGAGTTATTGCCGTACTCTAATCCAATGGAAAGGGCAAACAAATGTATCCAATCAGCTGATTAACAGGTGTCGTCGTCATCATCTGAATCTAGGAATTTTCTCATGATAAGCACAAAATTAAAAATGCTTTTCTTTATGTATTGATAAAGATGTATGATTGCTTAAAATTTTCATGAGTTACAGTTAGCGTGAGTCGTCCCAAATAAAAGCTCTTTCTTTCTTGGCGTATCCTCAGCGTCGATATGTTTACATACCGATAGAGGTGCAAGCTTTATCGGGGAACATCATCACCTAAAAATCTTATGTATTGTTAAACTTCACCACAAAGACTCTAAATATGCAGCCCTTTGACTTTTTTTTTTTAATGTGAATGTGTCATTGCTCTGAAGCAGACCAGAAAACAGAGAAACATTGCAGTGGTTCCATGTGAAACCCCTTTGGATTTAAACTTATGAATTCATGCATGTGAAGCTGGTGATAAAAAGGGGGGAGGGGATCACTTTCTCTTTTCTTCTTTTCTTTTGAGTCGACTTCATATCAGCGATACAGTACATCTGCAAATCAAAACCATCTCGCTGACTTTTAGAGCTGTTTAATTGTTCCTGGTTTTCCTCACATCCAGCTCGTCTCGTTGTTTTCGATGTCTACCTCCGAGGCTGAGCTGGGACCACAGCTGCATGTCTTTTTACATTTCCCCTGACAGCATGATCTCACTCATGGCCAGTTGTGTTATGCTGCATGGATTTTTGTTGTTGCTCCTCGTGCTGTGTGTGTGGATCAACCTAAGTCCGGACTCTGATTGAAAAGCTGTGTTACAGCAGCGGCGCAGCCTGCGCCTCATCGCAGTCACAGGATGTGTAATGCTTTAGTTTATACTGAGTAGAAGATTTTTTTTCTCAGGCTCCGTGTGTGTTTGTGTGACTGAGGAATGTTCCACCATACCTCGTTGTGCGTTGCCCAGACATAGTGCAATAAAATATTTCCTTCCCTTACTAAATTTAACAGCAGTCAGTTCAGCTTTCTAAGCTTATACGTGTACGGCCTCATTGTTTTTATACAGAGCAGTTGAGCCACTGTCAAACCCTGTGCACCTCACAGGCCTACTCTAAAAGGTGAAGGTGATTTTAAATTATGCCTTTCAGTTTTGCAAAAGCAAGATTGATCATTGTTTTTATGGCGCTCGCTGCAAAATAAATATGTGTACCAAATCCAGAAATTGCAGCCCAAATTACACCTCAGCTCTCTGCGTTTCAAAACGATTTGGAACATTTCAGGGAACGGGAGACGAACGCTCCTTTTCTCTTCTCACGCTCACACCGCTCTGTAATTTCTCTCTGGTTTTTAAATTTAGCACAACTGAAACTGTCCGATTACTCTTGCGGCCGCATTTTGTTGTATCAGTGCTGGATGGATGGAATGAGTGGGTGAAGCAGGACTGACATCAAGCTCTAGAGGATAGTAGTAGATATAAAAAAAACAAAAAAATGTTTTAAGACTGAGGTCAAGATTGCTGTTACGTTAGCTCAGACTCAATTTGTTTCATTGTTGTCAGGGTTCCACGATTTTGTGCTGTTTCTGAGTTTTTAATCCTTAGTTAATATTACCTTCGTTGAGTTTCTGTTCCTGTTTTTTTCTGTGTGAAGGATTTTTCTCTGGTTCACTTTCTAGTTTTACTTCTTCGGCTTCTAGCTCTGCTACACGTGGAAGGCCTATAAGACTCCACAGAGGACAGACAGGCTGGCACTTCTGTATAAATTGCTGGGTTGCGTATGAAGTTAAGATTTTGTGCTGTGTGTTATTTTTATCCTTCATTGTCTCACCCAAAAACCACGGATGGATGGATGGATGGTGATCAAAACCATAAAGATGAAGATCTGATTTGGTTTAGAGGGATATGTGCGTCAGACAGCAGCCGCTGATTATCACTTTTATTCTGAAGGTGGTGTGTATGCCTGGTAGAGATGTGCTGCCATGAGCAAGACAGGAATAGGTTGTCCTAACTTCCTCCCCTCCGGTCACGGCAGATGGCATTCCCTCCCTGAGCCTGCTGCAAGTTTCTTCCTGTAAAAAGGGAGTTTTTCCTTCCCACTGTCGCCAAGTGCTTACTGATAGGTGGTCGTTTGTTTGTTGGAGTTTTCTCTGTATTACTGTAGGGTCTTTACCTTACAATATAAAGTGCCTTGAGGCGACTGTGAGTGTTAGTCAGTCCAGGATGTACAACAGCCTCTAATATCAGCTTATACAGGCTCCAGTGCATCTAGTACATGACTGAAAAGATGGAAGTTACAGGTGCAAGAATTGATCCAACACCAACAGCTCTAAAGCTGGAGTCTTTCCATTCAAGCCCTCTGTGAATGGCTTCATGCAGTGTTGATTAAGGCTTTCAGCACTTAGTAAATGTCTCTTTACTCCTCCTGAGTTTAAGCGTGAAGCGAAGCACTGGTGGACCAATGTGATGCATCACCTTAACATTTAACGTAGCTGAAAAGAGTCCAGATAAACTTTTTAGAGGAAAGATTAAAGTCTGACAAAGTGAGCTATTGACCGCAAAGACATTTTCTTGTTAGAACTGAGTTCCCTAATGTTTGTGGAAATGCTCCCACAGACAAAATTTCCACTCTGCTGATTTCATGCTTAATTCAGAGTTTACCCACTTTACTGTTGGCATTAAGTTAATAAATGTTTATTTGTTTATTTTTGCTTTTAAGTATTTTAACAGTGCATTATGCTGTATAAAAATAAATGTGAAATGAGTCTGTTTTGAGTAATTTAATAACGGCTTCTCTTGGTCATGACTCAGTTTATACAACTATTCACTGTGGCAGTGGAGAAAATCCCACCTGAACCCTGAACAAAGTAACAGGATGTGTGATTAAGCCAAATAATACCTCACTGTTTTTTTTCTTACAAATTCAGTGACAGTAGCTAATCTCCTGACAAAAATGTTATCAGAGTCTTTTGGGGAAAAATATTTAAAATATCTAATCAGGTAACAGTTTATTACATAATCTTCTTATGAGAAGAAGAAGATAGGAAAGCTATCGACTGCAAAAAAAAAAAAAAAATCTGCCAAATCAAAGACTTGGATTTATGGGAGCAGCTACAACTGCTTTTAACATATTATTATTATTGTTGTTGTTGTTATTATTATTATTATCAAAAGAAGCGGTATGACTGTCCATACCCCCTCACCCACCCACCCACCCAAAGAAAAAGCCAGAAACAAGCATGCGCCAGCATATGCTTCATATCCCAAAAGTTATATCAGTGTCGCAATAGCTTCAAACAGGACCGAGCCCCTGCTCTCCTCCGCGATGTGATAATCCTCCGCATAACCCGTTGCACCGTCACATCCTATTCTAATCACGCAATCGGGTCTGAAAAGACCTCTGATTGGCTCCTTCACAGACTCCGTGTGCGTGGAGTTGGGTTCTCTCCTGAAATTCGTGAATGGCAATATGCTGAAAGGTTGTTTTGATTTCTTGTCCGGTGACAGCAAAACTGTGTTGCCTTCTCCAGCTGTAAGATTTTTAAAGGTTTTACTAAGAAACTTGTGAATTGGGATAAATTGCTAAGTATGAATCATGCCTGCCTGCCTTTTGTTGTGCTTTAAGTCATTTGTCTACATTGATGCATCAATAATTGTTATTACCGTACTTTCTGGACAATAGAGCGCACCTGTATATAAGCCGCATCCGCTCTATTTTTAAAAATTTTTAAAAAAAAAAGATATACAAGCCGCACCCAGCTATAAGCCGCAGATATCTATGATGAAAAAATAGATATTTACTGCATGTACAGAACAATCTTGTAGTGCAAATGTACAAGTATGTACCTGAACAGATTCTTTCCGAACAATGCCTTTTAACACGGCAGCAACTTTGCTGATTAAAACGTAACAGAACCAAGAGAAAATAACCGCTATTTATTTACCTCCATTTTTCCTGTATTTGAAACCACATGTCACTTTAATCATCTTCGCTGAAACCCATGAAGTCGTCTTCTTCAGTGTCGGAGTTGAACAGGCTCAGAAGCGCTTCATCACATCTGTCTCCATCAGTCTCGCTCTCCGTGTCACTGTCATCCTCCGGTGAAGTTGGCTCTGAAGGTGCGCCGCTCTCTTCGCGCAGCAGTCCAGCCTTTCGGAACCCATTGGTGATGGTGGATTCTTTCACAGCACTCCACGCTGTTAGGATCCACTGACAGACATCAGAAAAGGATGCTTTTCGCATGCGGCCAGTTTTTGTGAATGACTTTTCACCGCTTGTCATCCAAGTCTCCCACTCAACCCGTAGTGCAGCTTTAAATGCCCGATTTACACTGATGTCAAGTGGCTGCAAAAACTTTGTTGTACCTCCAGGAATCACAGCTGGAATGGAGTTTGTTTTCTTGATCGCTGCTTTCACAGAATCTGTGATGTGGGCCCTCATGCTATCCAAAACAAGCAGTGCTTTTTTCCGGTGAAAAAATCCTCCCGGGCGCTTCCCATAGCACTCCGTTAACCATTCCTTCATTAGACCTTCTATCATCCACCCTTTGGTGTTAACTTTGACCACTATGCCTTTCGGGAGTTGTTCTTTCGGCATAGTTATGCGCTTAAAAATCACCATTGGTTGAAGTTTTTGTCCGGATGCCGTGCATGCCAGAACGCAGGTGAAGTGCGTCCTCTCATGGCCTGTTGTTTTCAACAACACGGATGATGCACCTGTCTTGTTAACGGTCCTGGTCAGAGGCAGATCAAATGTTAAAGGTACTTCATCCATATTGATTATGTCGTCTGGTCCGATGGAGTTTTCTTGTATCTTTTTTTCAACGAATTTGTGGAAGTTTTCAACTTTTTCCTGATAGTCAGGGGGGAGTTGCTGACAGAGAGTGGTCCGTGCCCTGACGGACAGGTTTTTACGTTTCATAAATCTGAAACACCATGACGGCCCACCTTTGAAATCTTTAATATTCATTTCGCGGGCGATTGTTTTGGCTTTCAGTCGGATCTGTACAGTGGATACACCTCGGCCACCTGCTCTCAGTGTCTTCACCCATTCCTCCAGGACATTTTCAAGTTCAGGCCACCTGCTTTTATGTCCTCTGAAAGCTTTTCTCGACTTTTGGCATTGCATGAGCTCTTCCCGCTGCCGCCTCCAACGTCTCACCATAGACTCATTGACGCTAAGCTTGCGTGCAGCAGCGCGGTTTCCCTCCTGGATAGCAAGATCGATGGCCTTCAACTTAAAACTTGCATCATACGAACTTCTTCGTGTGGTTTCCATGATGAAGGGGCGAGGATTTGAAAATAATTACCAGTTGGTAATTTGTTGTGCGTGTTCTATCTGCTAAAGAAAAAGTAGTGTATTCTTCTTTGCATTGATTTTTCATCTATCTTGTTTTTTATTCTAATTCTGGTTAGAGTCCCCCTAGTGGTGGAAGAAAAATCCACAGAATAGCCGCACCTTTGTATAAGCCTCATGGCTCAAAACCTAGGGAAAAAGTAGCGGCTTATGGTCCAGAAAGTACGGTAGATAATATTATATTAGATGTTATATATGCAAGCATTTGTATCTACATTAATTACATTTAACTGATAACTCTATTGCATGCTTAAATAACTAAGAATTTTAAATAGTTAGTTTAAAATTCTGGCAATTTTAACTGGCATATCCGATATGTTTGAAACCACAGGCAGCTACAACAGACACTGTAGTGGGACATTGTAACAAAGAGGCACCAGAAACATCTTGTCTATCTATGATTTATCAGCCTCTCTCTCCCAGGCTCTTCTCCTTTATCAGCCTGTCACTCTGCATCACTCTCCTGTCACTAGTTTTTCCTCTCCCTTATTCCTCCCTGTTCTGCTCGCCTTACAAGGCTCAAAGTGACTTCCAGGGCGGTGTTTCCTGGCCCTCTGTTGTTAATAAAGACTTGGAGCGCCAGCTGCAGTCTTGGCTGGTAGATGCTGAGGCCCCGGGGCACTGGGGAAACAACAGCGTGCTCTCAAAGCTCGACCAGATCTCCAAGTACATTTTAAGCGCTCACCAGTGACTTTCGGGGTCCTGCATCGCTCCTCAGATATCAGCTGGAAAATGCAAACTGGACACACCACAAAACAGTTGTTAGAGCAGGAACATGGCCAAGAAGCGCGCTCATACAGTATGTGTGATGGTCTGTTAGTTAATGTATGTTTCACTTGTGTCTGGTACGCATCAGGGTTTGATGATTAGTGTTTGAAGCTGAGTTTACATTGTATTGTTAATAAGAATAATTAGTCTTCCTATGCTCTACAAAGCCCCAGTTAGAGCAGATATGGCCCTTTAGTGGTGGACTTCCAGTGGGCAAGTTGCAGTTTTTCTTATTTCCATCTGCTTTCATTTACACCCAGTAAGAAAAAAAGAGCATATTAGAGCCCACAGGAGACCAGTAAATTCATCCACGGGGTTGCTTGCAGATCACCAGAGCTGGCCAGCTGCTGGTGATGACGGGGTACTTTCAAAGCGCTCTCATGGCTCTTGCTCTGCTTGCTGTAATGGGCCACATAAATAGCTAATTGTTAAATCCATCTCGGGGGTCGCAATACACGATGAGTAAGGAGGTGAATCTGCGAAACAGGCAGAATGAGAGCACGCCGTGACATCTAGGTATCGTGCTATGCTTTTGTAATATGAATCTCGGGGCCTATGGGCCATTTAGACAGCCTGACTGTCAGTTTCACTCTCACTCTCACTTTTTCCAGGAGGAAATAGTACAGACACACTCCATGTAATCATATAGTTGTTGAGTCTGAGAGGAAAGGCAACAGTGCCTATGAAGAGGTGTGCAACACTTAGTGTTGTTTTCCTCAGCTGACAGATTGAGGAGGGTAGTGGTTTGACCCGTAATCAGGGCCAAGTCCCAATTACTGCAGTCTTGCACTGTAGCCATTAGCTCACTGTCTCTGGAGACTCCAAATCTCATTTTAAGGGAATGACTCAGAAAAAGTGATTTATAATCGAATAAGATTCTCGAAGACAGCAGGGATTTTCGCTCTGCGTGCTAATCACCTTAGCCGAGTGACGATCTGCACTTTGTCTTTCCCAGCGAATGATCTCAGATCTCCTTAGCTGTCATGTTTTACGCTGGTCATTTAAGCAGCAATGAAGAATTTATTGTTACTTTAATATTGCTTAATGTGTGCATTGAACACAGAGGTAGAAAGATCGAAAAGTCAAGCAGCCTGTAAGAAATAATGATGCTGACTGCTGTCTAAAATATTCTAGTTTATACACACAAACAGTCCACAAGCGAGCACGTCCTCATCTCACACACTTCTCTTACTCGCTGCCTTTTTTGTTTTCAGACTAAAGAGCAACAGGACCAAGTACAGAATCAGAGCAATAAAGTCTTCCTCTACTGTGCCTTCTTGGACTACAGGTGGGTTTGTGTTCATGATTTCGACACAGAACTTCTGAATTATCCATTCAGATCCAGCTCCAAAGGGATTTTTATCTTGATTGTTCACTCGTTGCATGCATTTCTTTCTCGAGTCTTTAAATCATAAGAAATCACTGGTGATTGGAAGAAGGTGGTGTTTTTTTTTTTTTTTCTTTTACTCTTTCAAATCAGAAACATCCAGTTTTACACGTGTCGCTGTTTCGGCTTCTTGAGCCACAGCCCTCAATGTAAAACAAAGGAAAAAAAAAGCTGAAGCTCTGATATGCAGAGCCAAAACACTTTTTGCTAAGCTTAACTCATTTTTAAAAATAGGGAGTCCAATACATTGGATTCAAACACGTCCTTCTCCTACTCCACTTTGCCCTGAAGCTTAAGAAAAATGTGAATAATTGGGTCGCCCTGTCAGATTGCACTAATAAAGTCAACTTAATCTCTGTGTGCCTCCCACGGGGGGGATATTGGATTATACTGAGTGCACCCTCTCAGCAGCGTTCCAGTAAAGAATTGCCCCGTCTGTTTCTCTGTATCCTGTTTGTTCTAGTTTTTTATGTTTGATCTTGCATTAGATACATTTCCTCTGCTAACAGCACCTAATTGTCATTCATTTCAGTTCTAAAGAGGGAGTATGGTCCAACAAAGGCTGCGTGCGCGCACATGGAAACATGACATACTCCGTGTGTTTGTGCAACCACCTTACCAACTTTGCCATCCTCATGCAAGTTGTGCCCTTAAAGGTATGAATGTTCTGGCTGCTCTTCAAAAGTCTGAATATTAGGCAGCATTTGCAACAGATCTCATTTTTATTTTGTTGTTTTGAAGGAGTTCAACACAGTTTGATGTTTGTAGTCTTCAGCTTTGCATGTTTCTCCTATTTGTACTGAAGCTTCTAATCTCACCAGACTCCAGACTTTTATCAGCACGGCGCCTGGTAGCCAGTAACTCATTCTCCTATTTTTCTTGTTCAGTGGTGGTTTGCAAACAAATTTTTGGTGGAATAACTGCAAGTAGTAGTGTTTTACATACTATCAGACTCCTGCAACAACAAAGGAAGATGTATATTTTAAGAAAACAATAAAACATTTTATTTATATCGAACCTCGGATACAGGAGGAACAATGCGGTTTTCGTCCTGGTCGCGGAACACTGGACCAGCTCTTTATCCTCTCCAGGATACTTGAGGGTGCACGGGAGTTTGCCCAACCAGTCTACATGTGTTTTGTGGACTTGGAGAAGGCATTCGACCGTGTCCCTCGGGGTGTCCTGTGGGAGGTGTTGCGGGAATATGGGGTGTCTGGCCCGTTGCTACGGGCCATTCGATCCCTATACAACCGTTGCAAGAGCTTGGTTCGCATTGCCGGCAATAAGTCGGACTCGTTCCCGGTGGGTGATGGGCTCCGCCAGGGCTGCCCTTTGTCTCCGGTTCTGTTCATAATTTTTATGGACAGAATTTCTAGGCGCAGCCAAGTGGCGGAGGGCTTTCGCTTTGGTGGCCTCAGAATCTCATCTCTGATTTTTGCAGATGATGTGGTTCTGTTGGCTTCATCGGGTGAGGGCCTCCAGCTCGCACTGGAACGGTTCGCAGCCGAGTGTGAAGCAGCGGGAATAAGGATCAGCACCTCCAAATCTGAGGCCATGGTTCTCAGCCGGAAAAGGGTGGAGTGCCCACTCCGGGTCGGGGATGAGTTCCTGCCCCAAGTGGAGGAGTTCAAGTATCTCGGTCTTGTTCGCGAGTGATGGGAGAAGGGAGCCGGAGATCGACAGACGGCTTGGGGCTGCAGCTGCAGTAATGCGGACGCTGCACCGGTCCGTCGTGGTGAAGAGGGAGCTGAGTGTAAAAGCGAAGCTCTCAATTTACCGGTCGATCTACGTCCCTACCCTCACCTATGGCCACGAGCTGTGGGTAGTGACCGAAAGAACGAGATCGCGGATACAAGCGGCAGAAATGAGCTTCCTCCGAAGGGTGGCTGGCCTCTCCCTTAGAGATAGGGTGAGAAGTTCGGCCATCCGGGAGGGGCTCAGAGTAGAGCAGCTGCTGCTCCACATCGAAAGGAGCCAGTTGAGGTGGTTCGGGCATCTGACAAGGATGCCCCCTGGGCGCCTCCTGGGTGAGGTGTTCCAGGCATGTCCCACCGGGAGGAGGCCCCGGGGCAGACCCAGGACACGGTGGAGAGATTATATCTCTCGGCTGGCCTGGGAACGCCTTGGTATTCCCCCGGATAAGCTGGAGGAGGTGGCTGGGGAGAGGGAGGTCTGGGCCTCTTTGCTTAGGCTGCTGCCCCCGCGACCCGGCCGCGGATAAAGCGGATGAAGATGGATGGATGGAATAAAACATTTTAAAATCATTTAAAATTATTACAGTTTACTTGAAGACTGAGAAGTGAAAATGGAATCTCTGTAAAATATAATATTCAAGTGCAGACAGAGCCAGTGGCAGACACCTGGGCCAGGTGATGTGGAAGCCAGGCAACTTGGTCGGTGCACTCTGCAAGCAACTTTACAAGTGAATGCGCAGCATGAGTGAGTGAAAGGATGGAGCCACTATATTACGCCATCCAACAAATCAGTTGGATTTAAAAGTGTAGCCCTCTCACCAAGACACAAAATACGCTGGTTAGCTTGTAGAAGAGTAAGTAAACAGGAAGCAGTGGTTTACCAGTGCCTTCTTTACTTCACTATCAAACCACTAGTTTCACTGGTGGTTTGATAGAGAAGCGCTTTGTGCAACCATGATTTGTGTGGTTGTTTTAGGTCACTGAACGGGTCAGTGGAGCATTCCTCAAAGTTATGGGCTCTCAAGGGGCAAATAAACAAAAATCTCTTTAAACCATCCTTCATTTATTTTTTTCTGTTTTCTCTTTTTCACGTTTACATCATCTGCACGTGGAGCACTTAAAAGCACAAAACCTGTGCATGATTTTTTCCTCTTATCTAACTCTTTTGCATCCAAGAATACGAACCCATGGGAGTATGGTTAACATCCACAATGGCTTCTTAAAATAGAAAAAGCAGACTTCTTATTGCAGCTTAAGTGCGCCAGTGCTGTATTTATGGCACACGAGTCTATTTGATGCTATGCTTTCCCTCAGCAAGTCTCTAATTAGTGGGCTGCCTCATCCCTCAGTTGCAAGGGAACATCTCACGTATCCCAGTTCTGGATGGCTGAGACTCCTCTGCTCTTGTAATGACAAGGCACATGAGTAGACAGTTAATGGAAAATTAAACCCAAACACTCAAAATAGCCTGAAATCCAAAACAACATCAACACACTGGGCTGGACGCACACTGCGTCGATTATAAACATTTTTGCTTTTTGCTCAAAATATAAAAATCGGTGTTTAATCTTTTGCAATGGCTTTAAGAGGACATTACCTCAAAAACTTGTGAACAAAACATGTAAACAAAAGCAGAATATATAGTTTTGTGATCAAGAATCATTTTAATTGCAACATCTGTGCTATCCTATTTGACATGAGAGGTTATAAATAACTTTTTGAGGCTATGATATTGTGCCCACTTGTGGAAGTACTAATGGTGTTTGTTAGTCTTGTGTTCACAGTAATAAACTCTAGAGACTCCCTTTGTTGAAAAAGGATGCACTAGATTTGGATGTATGTGGGATGGCACATGTACCAACACTCCATGTGCTGTGTTGTCAGATCTGATGCTGACAATGCCTCTCTCCACAGATTTCTACTGGCCACAAGGTGGCACTATCAACCATCGGTTACGTTGGCTGCTCTATTTCCATCTTCTGCCTTGCCATCACTCTGGTCACCTTTGCAGTCTTATCGTAAGTATTACTTTTTAAACAGTAAGTAAATTTACAAGAACTCAGTGGAATTACCTTTTTTTTCTCCTTCATATGTGGCCAAAGACATGTAGTGTGATGAGTCGGATGTCAGAATCTGGAATGTTTAAATGCAACAAAGCCTTTTTTATTACCATAGTAGTCTATGAAGTTATACTGTAGTTAAGTATTTTTCCTTTTGCTTCTTTTCAGGTCAGTGAGTACCATCCGTAACCAGCGCTACCACATCCACGCCAACCTCTCCTTTGCCATCCTGGTGGCAGAGATCTTACTGCTGATCAGCGCTCGCTTTGACCCTGGCACGGTACGTACACGGCACAGTGACTGCTTGATGATTGCAGCATAATGATGACAGGAGTGGCAGTGGTTTTAATGGTTTTACAGCTGTTACTATGACAAGGATAGAAATACATCATGTTGAAAATGATGAGAAGCATAGAAAGCAGTATAAAAATGAGGGTTTAAGAAAAAAATACACATTAAAAGAGACAGTTTTGATCTTTTCCCAGCTGCCATGTAAGGTTATGGCTGTCCTGCTACACTTCTTCTTTCTGAGTGCTTTTGCCTGGATGTTGGTGGAGGGCCTTCACCTGTACAGTATGGTGGTCAAGGTGTTCGGCTCTGAAGACAGCAAACACTTCTACTACTATGGCATTGGCTGGGGTGGGTCTGTCTTGCTTCTTTTTTTTTTTTTTTTTTTTTTGAAAATATGTATTTAAAAAGGATAACTATTCAGTAATATTTTCCTCATTTCTGTCCTTACATCATCTTATTTTATTGTCACAAATCTGATCCAAAGCCCTGCCTCTACCCTGGGCGACCTCATCTAAAGATGATTTCCTTAAAATTGATCTTTCTTTGTCAAATATAATAAAAACAGCCATAGCAGTGTTGAATAAGTCAACTTTAAGGTTCACCACATTCCAGTCTATCTTTTAGGTCTCATCATTTTTGTGAGCTCGAGTGTGATGGACAGAAAAAACAAATCTGGAACATACATGTCCCATCTCTGGCTGCTGGGGAACGCCTCTCTTACATGTTGAACCCATTTGTGGAAAAACATCGGCTTTTTTTAATTACTTCCTTTCTTCTGGCTAGAGTATTTTTTTCATTTTGTGTTTTTTTTTTACTGCACATTACTCACTTGAGACTTCTTCCCTGTCAGCTTCAAGTACAGTTGTTATCAAAAGAAAGTAAATACATGCTTTTATAAAGAATTATTTCTCTGTTACGCTGTGATAAAGGCTTTCAGCTACTTCATCCTTCATTTCCTCACTCTAAGTAAAAAATTCCTCCCAGCATAGTGTCCTCAAAACCTTTGGACCTCAGAGGCCAAGAGATCAAAGCAGTGAAATCTAAGGACTTGTTTTCAAGGAAACAAGCAATTAGCAGCACGCTAAAAAACCTCTACAGGGAGTTTATACAGGCCCGGGTCCTGCACGGTGCACAGTTCCAAAGTGTTTGCAATGAAGTTTATCCTGTGGAGCTTTGACAACAAGGCAAAGAAAGGAAATGGGAAGGGAAAAAAACTCTGCGAGCAATCACCATTGGATTTAAAATGAAACATTTATATTTGTAGGCATTTCTATGGCATTTATATAACATAATGTACAGTAAGGTACAGTGAGAACATGTAAACTGTAACAAATATGTGTTTTATATACTATAATTACCACAAACTAAAATATACAGCATACTATAATAAAGCTGCCATGCTATTCTATGTGTAGGTACTGTACGCAACCCCCATTTGAGGAGTGTATGGAGGAAATAGGTGTCTATGGTGCTGCTATTACTGAATATGTGTTTGTTTGTTTTTTTGGACCAGGTTCTCCGTTCTTGATCTGTGTCGTGTCCATGACATCAGCACTTGACAGTTATGGAAAAGTTGATAAGTAAGTATAAAAAAGAAATCTTTGGGGAAATGTACTTTACTCCATTAAGGCTCTTTGCAGTTGCATAATAGTGACATCACCTGTGTGCAAGAAATTGCAAACAGAAATTATTATTTAAAAGCATTTGGTTACCAGTGTGTTGCTCCATGTTTGCATTGCAACATTATTTCCTTTTTGTTCTGAGGGAAAACAATCCAAAGTCTAAATGAAGGAGGTATCCTCAGTTCGGATGCATAATTTACTGTGGGCAGAGAATACTGAAGTTTTCAGCTGGCTTTTCCGTGAAAAACATTCGAAAAACAGAGAAATTCCAGTGCATGTTAAAATGCCTACTACACTAAAATACTTACTTAATTTGATTGAATCACATTGTTGAAACTTTATATTAAGGTCAGATAAAGTTTTACACTTTTTTGTTGTTGTTTTTTTGTATAATTGAACAGCAAGTCACAGAGAACGGTATAAAAGAAAGAAAAAAGATCAAAATTTTCAATTCAAAATTATTGCGAGTTGGTCATCAAAATTCTGATATACCAAACGTGAAATTTTGAGACATTGTGGATGGCAAAAAAAAAAAAGTTTGTCCTTTTTAGTGGTGACAAAAAGCATCGTGGGCATGTTAAAATAGAGCCAACCTTTTACTTGTGAACTGTGGATTCCTCTTTAGTAAGGATTACTGTGAGAGACCATGAGTTGTTTACTTATTTAGAGCAAAGTGGCTCTAAAGTCATATTAAAGATACATTTTGGCCTACATGTTATGTGTATAAATGCTCTCTTTTTATATGATATACAGTAGTGTTGGTTTCTTGTTGTGGTATTTGTCGTCATCCTGGATCTACTAGAAAACATTGTTATACAGTTATACATGAATAGACTACATAAACACTGACTAAAAATCTTTTGGGGTTGGAATGTGATTATCAAATAATCGTCAGTAAAAGCCTTTCAACATTTCTTCCATTGGATAATCTTGTTTTTATCTTCGATCTTTTTGAACACTGTCTCATCTGTTTATTTCAGCTGCTGGCTGTCACTGCAGAACGGAGCCATCTGGGCATTTGTGGCACCGGCTCTTTTTGTGATTGTGGTGAGAAATTTGCAAAGGTTTCCTTTTGTTGTTTTACACGAGTCACAATTTGTCACCTAATTTACAAAAAGTCTGTTTTCTGTTCAAACACGGCTTTGTTTCAGGTAAACATTGGCATTCTGATATCCGTGACCAGGATCATATCTCGAATCAGCGGAGAGAATTACAAGGTTCATGGAGACGCCAATGCAGTCAAGTGAGGGGTTTTTTGTTTATTGTTTTTTTACATAATCAGGCTAATTCTTGTATTATTATCAAATGCTGATATTTGAATAAAAATTCATAACATAACCATATTATCTCTTGGATTGTCTCCAGGCTGACCATAAAGGCAGTAGCTGTGCTTCTGCCTATACTTGGCATTTCCTGGATCTTTGGTGTTCTCGTGGTCAACACACAGTCTTTGCCATTCCTTTATATATTTGCAGTTTTCAACTCATTACAAGTAGGTTCTTTACAATATGATCAATGTTAGATTTTGTAACGCTATTTCTAAAACTATGTATAAATTCTTTTCTCTCCTTTAGGGGTTCTTTGTCTTCTTATTTCACTGTCTTCTCAACTCTGAGGTATAATGCTGAATATGTTTTCACTTCCCCACACACAAACAACTAGAATTTCATATTATGTATATGTTATTAGATAGGGGTGCAACGATATTCGTATCGATATTGAACCGTTCGATACAGTGCTTTCGGTTCGGTACGCATATGTATCGAACAATACAACATTTGTAATTTATTTTATCAACTTTCCTTCTGACGATGCTGTCTGTGTTGAGCGCTCAGTGAATCTGCGTTCGACTACTCCGCCTAGGCTGCACTGTCGAGCGCAGATCCACTGAGCGCTCAACACAGACAGCATAGTCAGGAGGAAGAGCGCAGGGCAAGCTAGCGAGACAGAAGTTAAGCTCTCCTTGCAAGATGGACCTCCCCCACTCTCATTCAGATCTGGCGTTTGGAATTATTTTGGTTTTCATGTGACGTATGACCCTGAAGGTAAGCGAGTCATGGACTAAAGTAAAACAGTATGTTGGATGTGCCATGCAATGCTTAATTACATTGGTTTGAACTAGTGTGTTAGCGCAGTTAGCTCGTTAACGTGTTGGCCGTCTAGCCCCATGCACGGGGCGATCGGCGGTAGCTCGTTAACGGAGATTTGCCGTGTTGTGGCGTTAAGGTCATTTCAACGAGATTAACCTGAAAGCACTAGTGGGAACACAACGAATATGACTGCACATTTACGCCGACATCATCCTAGTGCAAAGACAAAAACAACAAGCATGCTACTAACTTTAGCCGAGTCATTTAGACAGCTGTTAGCACGTGATTCTCCTTATGCTGCTGAGAATATAGCCCAGAAGAAGCGGATAGTATAGCTTTTATTTTGGAAAGAGACATTTCTCTGTAATAAACTCTCTTTTCCAAAGATGAGTGATTCCTCAATCAGATACAGGGCTTGCAAAATCGCTAGCCCGACGTCCCGGAGCTAGCGATCTTTCCAGTCGGGCTACAAAAATCTCTCTGCCCTGCCCGTCGGGCTATTGTAGGAAAAATATATGTCAATGCTTTTGCATTCTTTCAGAAATGTAGCTGGGTAATTATGTCATTGGCATCGGTGAGCCACTGTCAATATGTGACATATTGAAATCGCGTTTGAATTTGCGCTTGTTTTTTTGCTTTCACTTTGCAATGACAGCACTGATCTGTGAGTGATGATAATTTGTGCACCAATTCCTCTGACATCGTCTTATTAATCGTTAGCTTACTATGCAAACATGACAAGTGAAATCTCCCGCAGCAAGCTTAAACATGTGAGAGGTTGATCGTGCAGAGAATCGCTGAGCTTATGTGAGTCCGTGTGTAAAAGTAGCAGTATATATATTTTAGTTCTGCTGAGCCAAATAAGACAGGTCGGGGTGAAGAAGTGACAGCCAAAGAAAAGCTTACCACAAAACGGAGAAGTTATGACAAATGAGACTATAAGGCAAAAAGAAAGTGCAGCTTTATGGTTTCATGGACAAAAGAATTTCTGTGGCTGCAATATGACGAGCTAAATAACCAGGGGTGCACATAAGTGGTCCGCAGGTGCGCATTCGCTGTCAAAATAAAAAACGCGCACAAGGGTTAGGGTTAAATTTAAAAACTGTACTTTTGAGTTAAAATATATATTTATAATTTTAATAAATGACAAATTAAAAAGGCATGAACATTTTTTTGTATCGAAAAAATATCGAACCGTGACACCAAAGTATCGAACCGAACCGAACCGTGAATTTTGTGTATCGTTGCACCCCTATTATTAGATATTTAGTCTAAATAGCAAGAAGGGGGACAAAGTTCTCTGCTGTAACAACTTCTAACTTGTGATGAATGCACAGCATACTTTGCCTCATATTTCTCAGTGTTTGTGATGGATTTACTTCTTACTGTAGGTCAGAGCTGCTTTCAAACACAAAACCAAGGTCTGGTCTCTTACCAGCAGCTCCATCCGAAACATTAATGTGAAGCCCTTCAACTCTGACATAGTGAGTCCTGATCATGGGGGAAAAAGAACAGATAAAGCAAAAATGGCTGCTTGAGTCTGACTTTCTCTCTGTTTTTGTTGTTTTATAGATGAATGGACACAAGGAGGGTGTAACTCCCACCAAGATGAACACATGGGACAAGAGCACCAACTCAGCCAACCGCATTGACCTCTCTGCCGTGTAGAACCCCACATCACTATTTCCGCCTGTGGTGGGAGAGCAGTCTGAAGCCCCCAGAGTGTCCTCCCACGTTATTATGTAATGAATTGGACAGTGGTCTGCTTAAGTTAAAAATGTCCCCAAAAGAGGTGTTTTGTAGCTACGCGATAGCTTCATCTTTAAAGACAAACAGATTCTTAGGACTGTGCCTTACTATCCACTCAAAATAACATGCCGCGTTCCCAAAAAGAAAACCAGAAGGAGAAAGGATCTGTGAAGTTATTAGAAAGATCCATGAGCGTAGCTCGAGGCCTGATGATGAAACTCTGTAGTGTAGCATGTCAGCTTGTCTACCTGCATACTGTACTGTAGATAGGGGAGCTAGGGTTAGATGGCACAGCTTTTATGTATGTTTAGTACATATGTAGAATGAAAAAAGGAAGTTATTTTTGATGCCAAGGGTGTACTTACTGTTCGCACTCAAAGAGTAACATTTATTAATATTTTTTATGACAAGAAAGAAAGAAATAATTGAAAATATTAACTTTATCTCTGGGCATCGAATGTTGTTTTCAAAAATTTCAGAATCTCTGTTGGTTGTACTTATTTTTTCTACAACTCCACAAAGTTATCTCCACCTACTAGCTAGCTAGCATAGCTTAGCACAAAAAACGGGAAGCTAGCTAGCTTGGACAAAGGAGACGAAATTCACCTACCAGACACCACTAATGAGGCTCATTTGTTAAATATGTACAAAAACAGATGTAAAAATAACAAGCTGTAGCTTTACAGTCATGTGCCAGATTTAGCAGCATCCGTCTTTCTGACGAATCTGTGCTCTGCCAGACTAGTTTGCTGCTGTTTAGCTGTAGACTCAAGAGCAGTGGTGTCTAATCTTTTTATGTAACTCTTGGCAAGAAAGCAAACGAGCTTATCTTCCAAAATGTCAACCTGTTTATTTGAATCACAGGGACGTGCTTATCATAGCCTAAGCTGTCTCACATGATAAAATAGTGCAATTACATCCAATGAAACGCAGTAATAGGCTAAGTATTTTCAAGATATAGCTGAGTAAAAAACAAAACCATGCCATCGGATAGAAAAAGACCAAGGAAAGTTTCTGTTTTCCTTTAACTTAGTGTTATATTTATGTTTTAAAAACTATGACAAAGTGGTTTGACCAACAGGCAACAGAATTCATCATCATAAGGGACACATTGTAAATTTTATCTAGGTGAAACCTTTTTTATATTCACATGATAAACACAGTTTTAATTCAGTTCTGGTGATGGCACAACACAATAACGGCATAATAACCATGGATGATGTAAAAGTGGATTAGAATCTTATAACGTATTTATTTATTTTGTGAATCTGAATTTATCTTTATCTTGTCTTCTGCAAAGTGTCACAGCTCAACAATCAGTATGTTCTTATGTTAAATTTGTGTGTCTGTTACTGTTTAAAATGAATAAAATGAATTGACTGGCACAGTTGCAGTACCTCACATCTTAGTAAGCTGCCATATATTATTTTTTTCATGGAATAATGAAGACTAGTTGTGTATCGAACACCGTTCTGTGAAGTTTTGATTTCGTGTTTAGCCTCGTCTGTTGCTATTTCTTCTATAACAGAGGGACTGGATAAGGTTATTGCTTTTTTTTCTTACTATACTGTGAGAATTAGGGGAGATCACATTATTTAAAACATCATCGATCTTACACTGAGACATCAATAAGTTTCCTAGAATAGGATTTACTGTAAGTCACAGATTTAAAATGAAATATTTCAGTACTCCCAAGCATGTTTGTGATCTTTGATGTTTGTTGTCTTACGGTACTATGGTTTGAGCTTTCGGTTATCTTTATTAAAAACCTTTTAGTATAAGAAATCAGTGTGTACTTAAATAAATGATTTTCAGCATTATAAAAACATTTATATGACTTATGGGACAGTTTTGGTGGATACAAGTGTGCGCACCTGTTATTTACACTCTTATAAAATTCATTTTTGGCAAGAATGATTTTCTGTCAGACAAAAACTGCATTTCACAAAAGTACAAGAAAAACTGCTAAACACTATTGCTTTTTTAAATGTATTAAAGAGTGACTGAAGATACATACTTGATTTGATTACATCACATTGCTGAAACCTTATTTTAAGTTCAGATAAAGATACATGTTGATTTAAATTTCACTGAACTAACACTGAACCTTGCTATGACCAAATCCTGTTTAAATTCAAGAAATTGGTTGTTGTTTTTTTGCTATTGCTTTGTGTGGCCATAGAGAAAATATTAGCAGAGAAACTCTTCATTTGAATGCGTGATGGCCATTTACCATTTGTTAACAACTGAACTGCTAATTACAGAGCTTAAAGAGCTTAACCCCCTGTGGGCACTGGGCCGTGGGGTTGGGTTTAATCGCGGGAGGCCAAGAGCCTTTGTGATAATGAATGCATATTAGTTGGGGGAGGAAAGATTGAGTTTATCTCACTAAGTGAGGTTAAATGCAGTGGATTTTATTGTAACAGAATGCTATTCATGTCTCTACTCTAGTAGTCCTCCACAGCATAACATTAGTATTTGGTTTTTATTTTCTGTAATTAAAAATACAGTAATGAAGAACTGTGTTGAAGCTTGTTTCTTCAACTGAAAAAAAAGTTTCTCAGTGTTAAGTTGACATGTTATTATTCAACCTAATTTCTACGTTTTTAATGATTAAGTATCTGCGTGAGTTTTTAAAAGTTATTTCCCCAGACGTTTTCGCCAGTAAGTAAAAAAAAAAGTATGTGATACCAAACTTTTAAATTTTAAGATAATACAGTAGCCCCAAACCCTGAAACAAGCTACCAATGCGAAGTGGCGGACTTTACGAGTTGTCCCTGAAGGCGACACCATGAAACAGCTGCCTGCCTGTTTGCGCATGCTCACCAAAAGACGTGAATAACCCCTGGGTAGATGGGTAGAAAGGTGAGGAGGAATACAACAAAGTTTAAACATAGTCGTGTGGACACTAACTGTGTTGACGAGCGGTCATTTGAACGTTTACCGGTTCCAGCAAAGCGACATGGACTAGTTAACCTCGTTAAATAAGCACAGTGTGCTGCTAATATTTTGTTTACATACTGTTTACGACGAGGTTATTTCAACTTTTTTTGCTTGTCGAAACTTTTTTATGTTTTTTTTATCGACATTTGCTATGAACACAAAGCTTGCTTCGTGCCATGACGGTGTTTTTCATCAGTGGTATGGGATTTGCTAGCAGGAGAAAACTGCCGTGGGACCGCGCGTTTGTTTCATTTGGAAAATCAACCACTTAAACACTATCGGATATTTTAACACATTTTTGTAATATCCATGGAGTCTATTGGGAAGTTTGAGTTCAGCAGGAAAGACCTGATTGGTCATGGCGCATTTGCAGTTGTGTTCAAAGGCAGACATAAAGAGGTAACTTTCATATCTGATGTTAATTTTGATTTATGCGGATCTCTGGAGATGAATAGGTTGTGTTGTTGTGTTTATGTACTCCCTTTGTTTACCTTCCAAGAAACGTGATTGGGAAGTTGCCGTGAAGTGCATAAACAAGAAAAACCTTGGCAAGTCTCAGTGTTTGCTTGCCAAAGAAATCAAAATATTAAAGGTATGTATTTATTTAAGATGGTGCTGTGGCATGTCTCCAAGAATACCTTTGACAAATATGTTTTTTCCCCACACCTCTGCTAGGAGCTGAAACATGAGAACATTGTTCGACTACTTGACTATCAGGTAAGGTTGCTCCCCCCATCCTCTTCTTCACAGCACATGCACAACAAAACACACAGACATGCTGTACTGTTGACTTTGCTGCCACATGATGCAAATGTTGCTGTAACACTGGCAACCAGTTACACAGCCAAGCCCAGAGCTTGATCTGAAAGTTTTAAGGTTCCTCCATCACAAATAAATTATTATATAAAATGCATAAAAGTAACCGCGTGATTGATGTTCACTTGTGATGTATAGCGCTAAATTTTGGATTTGCTTCTGGGGCTAACTGCTAGAACCCAAAAGGCTTTTAGCTTAGCAGATGACTCTAGCAGAGAACATTAATTTACCTGAGTGTGCGCTTTCCTCTTCTCAACTTACTGACACTGATAGCCAGGCAGGCAGACATGGGTGAGGTGATCTATTTCTGACAGATGGCAGACTGCAGCCAGTGAGACAATGGCTTATAAAACACACAACCTGAGAAACACCCACACACAAGAAAAATGACTGCAGGTTACACGGGGAGATTTCAGGGGTGATGGCAGAAGCTTACGCAGGCATTAATGTGTGTAATTTACCTGGCATCTGTGCAATCTAAACCCCTGGTATCTGTTATAACCAGACACATTACACCACCACTAGCTTTATTATGGCTCTTCTCTGTGGTTGTTGTTGGTAATGGTGGTTTTATATATATATATATATATATATATATATATATATATATATATATATAAAAATCATTTTAATCCTGTATTTTTCCTGTAGTGTAATGAGGTTTTAAAACTGAAAACCACATTGCACCATAATAGCCTTGAGGTATTTTATGCAATAGTGCAAGTGCGAGTGGTAAACAGTTCTAAGGTTTCAGTACGGCACACAGAGAGCTCATCAGCTTTAACCTGGTGTAATAAAAGCAAGACGCAACTTGATTTCCCACTTGTTACTTTCCATTACAGTCAAATGGACCTGGCTCGCTGAACATCTCTCGCTCCACTTCATATTACCTCGTTAGCTTTTTCAGTGGTATTGACAGGATCGGGTTTCCCTCCATCAAAGATGAGTTTCTAGAAGCTGCTGCTGATGGGCCAAAAGAGTCTTACAAATCAGCTGATGTAACTCATTGTGGCCTGAACTTCTAATCCAATGTTTACAATGCCAGTGTTGTATTTAAGCAGTTTAAATATTTGTGACTTTACTGACTCAAACTTCAGCTCTGTTTTTTTTTTTAGCTATCATGTAGCCAGTGCTTAATAATACTGCATGTAGCTTCATTGTGAATGATTTGCATATTATCTGCTTGTATTAACAGGAGACTGGGGGATGCGTGTATCTTGTTATGGAGGTGAGTTGTGTTTGAAATGCTAATGGTTGGTCTTGTTTTCATGGGAAAATGCAAATCTCATCCTCTGCTTGGGCAGCATTGTCAGCCGAGCTGACGCTTGTCTTTCTTGTCTTTTCAGTATTGCAATGGAGGTGACCTGGCAGAGTATCTTCATTGTAAGTTTGCTGCAAAACAAATGGCTTAAAGCTCAGAATCTGTGCTGCACAGTTTTTGCAAAAGCACAAAAGAAAAACAGGACATTCACACCTTATCTTTCCATTGCATTGGGGTGCTTGTTAACATGTCGTACTGGTCTGGCTTTTAAGGGGCTTAGCTCAGCTTTTTTGTAGTGTTTTGAGGGACTAATAGGATTCTAACAGGGCAGTGTGACCTAAGAAGTCAGGTTTAAAGTTCATTCTGTGAATTATCATGAATACTACCAAGTACTTAACCTAGATAAAAACCTGTTGACCTAAAGTTTCTCTCCAGTGTTTGCCTACAGCGTGAAAAAACAGAGCAAAATGAGCAGCCTAAAAATAAACCCCCACCTTTTTTCTTTTTTTTTTTACAGTACAACATTAAATAAAACTTCTCTCACTTGGAAATTCCCCTACTTCAAGTTTCAAGCCGTGTTTCAAATAATGATGACACATGGAGTTAATTTTTCCTGGGGCTAGGTTTGCCCCGCTGGTGTGGAGTGTCGGTCTAATACGGCCCCAGTGCCAGCGGTCCTTAAAGGCTAGAGCTGCCAATTCTGTGTCTCTACCAAGGAGACACATACAGCTATTTGCAGCGCAGCACTCGGGCACATTTGGCAACGTTCTCGCTGCTCCCACATGACCTCACCCATCTGTCACTCCCTTATGCTCTGTCCTCTGGTGGAAAACAAGACGGCTATGGGGTGCTGATGCACTGCGAGGGAGGGGGGTGTTTGGTGCAGCAGTAGGTGGTGGTGGTGGAATTTGTGGGGGGAGCTAGTGTGTCAGACAGCCTTGACTTTAATTTCTAATTGAGGCATTATGAATAAAATCTTCCTCCGTGAGGCATAGCAGCATTGACGCTGACACGTTACACCATAAATAAGTTACGGTGAACATGTGATAGCAAACAAAGTATATATTTATATCGCAGTCCTTACAGTATGTACATGTCAGATATTCCTCCAGATATCTGCTGGTAGCTGCAGCATTTCTATGCTTGGCTTTGCTTTCCTAGTGTATTTTCATATTTTGAGCTTTCTTTAAAAAAAAAAAAAAAAAAAAGTCTCACATAAGTAAGCTAATGCCTTTTCTTTTTATCCAGCATAATAAATCTTCCATCAGGCTGAATTTCTTTTTCCCTTTCTGTATCGACAGCTAAAGGCACTCTGAGTGAAGACACCATCCATGTATTCCTGCAGCAGATATCACGGGCCATGAAGGTCCTACATAGCAAAGGCATCGTCCACAGAGACCTCAAACCCCAGAACATTTTGCTCTGCCATCCAGAGGGGCGCAGGTCCAGTTCCATCAATACCACCTTTAAGTTAGGTAATGACTTACACCAGCATTGCATTAGATGGTCTAAATGTAAAATAAAAATGTGTTCATATAGATTTAAAAGGAAAACACTGCCACCTGTTTCTCTCACCCTCCAGCTGACTTTGGGTTTGCGCGTCATCTCCAGACAAACACCATGGCAGCCACGCTGTGTGGCTCTCCCATGTATATGGTAAGCATTAAAGTAGTTCACTCTGGTATCCTGTGCCAAGCAGGTGTGATGGAACCGTGCCTCTAAGCTGTTTTGGGGTGTTTTTTCGGCCACAGGCTCCCGAGGTCATCATGTCCAGGAACTATAATGCCAAAGCTGATCTGTGGAGCATCGGTACCATCGTGTACCAGTCTCTGACTGGAAAAGCACCATTTTATGTGAGTAGCACTTAAAAAAAAAACAAACGAAAAAAAAACCATGTGAACCAATACTAACAAAGACTTGCTAAGGTCCCTTGCATAATCACAAGCAGTCATGCAATTGTTTTGCCTCAGTTCACACAAAGGACAAACTAACTGATGTCAAAGTGTAACATGATGCATCTTGTTCATAACATTAAAAATGGAAAAACATGATTCGCGACACTGCCTGCTGGGTGATACTTTTCCACATCTTCTGTGTTGTTAGCTGGAAAACGTTGGAGCGCCTTGTTAGAAATGAGCCTTGTTTACCTAAGATGGGATGATGAGAGAGGCAGCTGGAAATTACTGTGAGCCATTTCTGTGAACTCAGAGTAAATGCTGTTTCACAACCCCAGCTATTACTTTCCCCTCTTCACGTGTCTGCTCAGATGCCACTGTTGCACTGCTATTTGCAAGCTGCCTCAGCTGTGATTCACACATATATAGACACATGCCAATAGTTTTACCTCCTCGTTGGTTGAGTATTTTGTGCTAAAGTTGCCCCTTCTGTCCCTGTGTAGACAGAAAAACATTGTGTTTGGCCCTTTTGTCCGTTACATCTCTTGAGGTTATTTATATTGCAGTTTATTTCCTCTAGCAATGAGAGGGAAGGTTGCCTTTTATTTCTGCCTGGCAGGTCAGTGAGTTAAGTCCAAAGGTTAGCGAAAGGTGAGGCGCTGCTGCTGATGTCTCTGAGAGTGATGTTTATTTGGTTTAGCTGGCAAGCATTCATTACACTTTCGCCTTTCTGGAAACCTGATTGTGTTTATGCTTGGGCTATATGGACCATTACACAACAGTTCATTCAGTTCAAATGCTTTTATATAGTGACAAATAACGACAACAGTCACCTGAAGGTGCTTTATTTTATAAGACAAAGACCTCACAGTATTAGAAAGAAAAACCACAACAATCAGACAATCCTTTATCAGCAACTGCTTGGTGACAGTGGGAAGAAAGAACTCCATTATGATGTCAAGAGCCCTCCAGCAGACCTAGGCTTGGGTTATGGGGTGAGGGGATGGAGAAGAGAAAAAAGCAGTGGAGAGAGATCAAAATTTACATTCGTAAAGCTTTAGGCCAGAAGATCGGTTATTCAAATGCTTGTTTGTAAAGTCCAGACTCATTCATTTGCATTGTTATAGTCTGTGGGTGGTCATCTCCAAGTCTTACTCTCGTCTCTGTGTCTTTTGTATACAGGCCAGCACACCACATGAGCTTCGTCTCTTCTATGAAAGTAACAGGAACCTGTTCCCCAAGTGAGTACGAACAGCTTTCACCCAAGCACTCCAGCCCCGAACATTTTTAGACATTACCCTGCAGGTATATATTTCTAGCACCAATGCAAAACATTACAAAACTTAATTGTTTCCCCAAATGGAAAAAAAGACTGAGTTGAAAACATTTAAAGATGAGCCTGGAACAAAGCAACATGCATAACAAACAGAGGAAGACGGTAGAAAAAAGCGACATAAACTGGCATTACTAAGAAATCTACCCTGGATGCTGATAGTGTGAATGATGTTTGATGTATATTTGGACACATGCACACACATATATAATTAGCTCTGAGTAAATAAGTCGCACAACACTTCTAAGAATAGTGCTGTTGTGGAAGAACCCATCCGGACACCTGACGGGAACGATCATCAACAACATTCTCCATCAGCAACTCTCACACAATTCATATTTTAGAGTTACAAACAACAGTGTGGAAATATAGAGAAATCCTTCTTCCTGTGAAGGATTTAATTCTCTATAAACAATTCTGCCTCGGCTTTGTTATCAGTGATTACAGAGGCCTTTGCAGCTAGGCCTCGTGGCTATTTGCAGTCGTTTTGAACACAGCTTCTCTGATGTTCAGAATTTGGACTTGGAAAGTGTTCAGAGGGATTTATGGATTGTTTGCCCACTGCTTTCATGGTGTACTTTGCCTGCCTGTGTGTGGCTTGGAGCCATGCTTATCTTTTTCAGTGATTAAGCCGGGAGATGAGAAAGGCTCTGCCTGTGTGTGTGTGTGTGTGTGTGTGTGTGTGTGTGTGTGTGTGTGTGTGTGTGTGTGTGTGTGTGTGTGTGTGTGTGTGAGGGAATAGTTTGTAGTTTTCCTTTGGCTCTATATATATCCTGCCCTAAAGTGCCAGCTACTGGTCTGTATGGCTATTGCTTTCCATACTACCCACATACTGTAGGTCAGCACTTACACATACACTATGGCTGACTGCCTGGAGTGTCATGACACCTCAAGGTCTTGTACTGAAGCCATAAATTAGATTAAGATTTCATATTTTAGAGTTCACGGTATGGAACGTCTGAAGCAGTCTGTTTCTTAAAGCCATAAATATCCACAAAATAACTCAGTGAACAAACTTGAACATGAAGTCAAAATATTAGCATGATCTAAATAAAGGCTATAATACAGTGTAAAAAGCTACATAATAATGGTCCCATACTTTCTCCTCTCCCTACATCTTATTTTGTAATTAAAATGATTAGAATGATTAAATAGTGATAACCTTTAACAATTTGTTCTCCTGGGATTTGTATTATTAGCTGTGTTCTTACACATGCAAGTTTTAATAGAAAGCTGTTGTATTTTGCCAGCATCCCAAAGGAGACCTCTGATAACCTAAAACACCTGCTGTTGGGGCTTCTACAGAGGAATCATAAAGATCGGATCAGCTTTGGTAAGTCTGCCCCTTTTTATTAGTAAAAAACATGATTTAATAATTGAATTCAAAGTGTTTTTCTTATGTCTTTATCTTTTCTTTTTCAGAGGAATTTTTTAACCATCCCTTTTTGGAAACAAGCTCATCAACAAAGAAATGTAAGTGTCGCGTTGTTGTGAGGACAGCTTAGTATCAGTGACGCCGTTATAGCTGAGGTCGTAACACAAGTGCTTTACTCTATTTTTTGTCACAGGCTCATCAGTCCCCGTGCACTCCTACCCCAGTTCTGGCTCCGGCAGCTCCTCTAGCAGCTCCTCCACATCTCAGCTGGCCTCGCCTCAAGTATGCACAAAGTTTTCTCATGAAGTGAAGTGACCTGAAACCAATTGGTCATACTGTGAAATCCATAATTAATATTAGTTTTTGTTACATCTGTGTTTTATCTTCACTCTGTCAGCATTCCGATGGAGAGATGCACCAACCTCAGCCCAAGCTGCCTTACACCCCTGTGCAGGACAAGCCTGGTTTCCTGCAGAAAGAAACAGCTAATCAAGATGGTAGATATATCCAATCTCTCACAGAAGATTATGTCTTGGTGCCTGCCCAGTTTCCCAGTAAGACCTCTGAGCATCAGGAGCACATCGGATTTATCAGGATGTTTTAGTGCATTATTTTTTTGACATTAGCACAAAAAGACTGACTGCTCCTGTTGTGCTGCTTTACAGGTGAACATATATGTGAAGTAAAGGTTGGGTCACCCCCAGAAAGTTCCCTTAAAGACCGTGGGTGAGTGTTCCCTTCATGGCCTGAACACTGTATGGGTTCAGTTAAGTTTTATTATTTTATGTAATTTTTAAATGTGTTTGTATAGGAGCTCCCCACTGGCCGAAAGGGGCGCTAGACTCACTGGAAAGACACCCCCACGCTCTCCTATGCTGCGCTCTCCCCCCAAGCCTGTTAGGTAAGAGAAAGCCAGACTGTCAGAAAGCCAATTTTAGAGTTCAGCTCGTGGAGGATAAAAGAGGTCCGATATGGATAATTAAATTGAACGTGCAGCTAGATCAAACAGTATTTATATTCACGGTATATAGAACATGTTATAGAGCTAAAATTAAACCACATCCCACTTTTAAAGACAGTAGAAGGCAACCTGGCTAGATGGAAATCTTTACCCATATCACTCATGGGAAGGGTCGCCGCTATAAAAATGATGGTCTTGCCAAAAATAAACTATTTATTTTCAATGATCCCAAATAAGCCATCACAAGATTGGTTCAGATCTCTAGACTCGTATATTTCTAAATTCCTTTGGAAAGATAAACCCCCACGTATCAGCTTAAAAACACTACAAAGGACCAAGGATAAAGATCTGCCTAACTTTAATCACTATTTTTTAGCCCACAGGCTTCAGTTCATCTCTAGATGGTTTAAACACACCCTCTTAGATGAACCTTGGATAGATGTAGAACAGGCACTATGTAATAACCTAGAAATTTCAGACCTACCATTTATCAGCTCAAACATCAAACGACATGAATGCTTTAAAAGCATCAACATCAGCTCTTCTCTGACAGCATGGTGGGAGTTTCTAAAAATGACAGAGTCTTCATTAATCCCATGCAAACGTACACCTATCTGGAACAATCCGGACATATTACAAAACAATAATATGATAAACTTTCCAGATTGGAGTTGCAAAGGAATTAAATACTTGGAACATATGTTGGAAGGAACAGACTTTATTTCGTTTGACAGACTAGTTCCACTGCTGTTTATAACTGCTTTATAAAATCAGCTGCCCATTCTTCTGTGTTTCCCCTTTTAACCACGCAGCAAACCAGCTGAAACACTTGGCAGTAACTTCAGCCCGTCTGTTCCCATTCCTGTCCCAACTCAGATCCAAAACTACCAGCGTATGCAGTGTGTCGGCTCTCATGGCTCCACCAGGCATGTCCATCCATCTTATCTGTGCACCAACCCCACCTCAGAGTCTTACTCTTATGCGTTCTCTGTTTCCTTTGTCTAACAATGTCTCATCTCATTCAGGGTCACGTTATACTGTCCCAGCAGCCCCAGCAGCAGTGAAAGCCCACCACAGTATGAAGAATGTGGATCTCCCAGTCCAGTCTTTACCTTCAACTCTGGAGGGAGCCAACCTAAACAGTCTTCCCCGCCAGGTAACTAGATCAGTTGGCTTCTGTATTACCTATGAAGGCATTCATCTGTATGTGTCATACACAAATACATAATTTTAAATTGATCCCAGTCAACTTTCATATACACAGTTGACTGGACATTGGAAATGCACACAGAAGAAGGTTAAAAAAATAGTTAATTATTATCAGAGACCGATGTTTATGTGGCCTTTTTTTAATGTCTGAAAGGGGCTTTTGTTAAGCAGACCTATTCCACTGTAACCTTCCAACAGCAATACACACACTCTCAATTTCACCATCTCACACAAACATTTTTTTTGTGGATTTTTAAATTTGTTTTGAGGTAAACTGTCAGTATTTTATTTTCTCTGTAGCTCCTTTTGCTCTCACTCATCTGTGTTTTTTATTCTAAACTCCTACAGTCAACGAATGTGTTTACAAATATCATGTGCTCTTTAAAACAGTTGTTTTATATATATAATTTTCTGTTCTCCAGTGGGAACAAGCCCAAAGACGTCAGAGCAGACTCTCCCACTCAGCACAAGAACTGGGCTCCTCGTTGCTTCTCCTGACATGCAGGACAGGCCCAAGGTCAGCTTCAACATGCCATACAGACACAGTGTTGACTTAATAATAATAAACATTTTATAGTTAATATTAAGTCATCCACTCTACTCTGCCATTCTGTCTGTGACATTAGAAATTGTTTTGCAATGCACACACTGCAAAAACCGGGGTGATTTCCTTCCACATCTCTTTAAAACAGAAAATTTTTACACTTCCTATGGTGTCAGCGGATAATAGAAGATATAAATGGGCACAGAGGGAAGGATGTTTCAACAGTTCAATTTCCTTTTCAGCAGCAGGTTCAGCCAAGAATGCCAAACAGAACCAGGACAGTCCCAAACCTGCAATCCCTTGGCCCCACTTCCCAGGCCAACCTCAGCCGTAAAGCAGCAATTAAAAAGGGCCCTTTTAAAAGGTATGAGCAGTGTAATACTTCCACACTGTTGTTATAAATGGTTGAAATAAAGAAAGAAAGAAATGGTTAAATCATTATGAATTTTTGACAATATTTTAGCATTCTGGAAAATTACAAGCTAATATTGCAAGTCTAATTAAGATTATGGGAGCCTGCTACTAAGAGATAACACACAGTCAAACATATGCTGGTTGATTAATTATTAAATGCTCACAAGGGTGTCTGTGGATATATTACATGTGCAGATCAGTGAGCACGGGAAGGTTATCTGACATGCTACTGAAGGCGGCCCTCGGAGCTCCGCTCTTTGAAGAAGGGAAAGACGAGAGCCTCAGCAGTGAGAAAAGCATGGAGATAACAGGTATCAGTGCAACATGCTAAAAGTAAAACCAGTCAAATGACTTCTAAAGGGACAGCGTCTGTTTTCAGTACGAACGAGTCCATTCATAAAACCACTGACTTAAAGTGATGCAGAAGAAGGTTTTACAAAATCACCGCACATGTAGGGGAAGGTGACACATGTTTGGTACATGCAGTAGGCACAAAGAGACCTTTGTGAAGTATCTAATTTAGTCACCATGACCACTGCATTACTTTACTTCAGTTCATCTAGGCTACCTTACCAATGGGGTAGCAGCCATCTGACTCTTCTTACTTGTTCCTACAGCACCCCCTGCTGGCTGTCATGGAGTTTTCCAGTGCTCAGACAGCCCAGTTCCTGTGATTTTCTCTATGGGCTCTCCAACCAGTGGAAACTCTCCTCCTGATACCATGTTAATGAGGAGGTTCTCAGGTAGGTGTCCTGACTTCCCTCACTACTAACTTTCTACTGAGGGCTTTTATTTTGAACTGTCATTTTAGTTTTGCTTATAGGAAAGTTTAAATAAGTCTCTTAATTTCAGCATGCTTACGATATAACCGCTTAATCTGATTATAATGTGCTGCTTTTTGAGTTTGGATGTCACTGAGACTCTTAACTTTAAAAGAAAATTGTTGTGATTAACCAAGGAAAACTAATATTTCAGGTCATTTTCCATTTGTTAAGTGTTTATATTTTCCATCTTTTTTTTTAAAGCTACAACGTGTTATCAGTTAAATCCATTTACATATTCATGAATTATGTATCAGCTGTATGTGGTTAAGCTAACTTTGCCTTTTGTTTTTAAATACAGACACTCCCAGCTACTTAAACTCAGGTTGGCATCTTCAACGAAGAAACCGTAGGCACAGTGACACTGAAACAATGAATGTTATTCCACCCAGCGGCCTGATTTTTCATCCTCCAGAGCTCCCTGAAGACACATTAATGGAGGTACAGTCAAATGCCGATAGTGGTGAATACTCCAGGATCGTCAGTAATTTACATTTGCGGGTTCCACATGAAAGGTTTCCACATTGAGAATATTTTATGTGCTCTTTTCACAGGAGGCTCACACCGATGCTCTGACTGACTTGCGCTTCACTTTGGCTTTCGTCCAGTGTGTCATGGAACTGGCTTCCTCTAAGGACCCAGGGCTCGAGCCCATCAGCAGTCCCGACGTTTCCTTCCTGGATCAGAGCTTGGTGGCTGATCAGATCAGCCTTCTAAGTAGAGAATGGAGGTAAGAGGCATTACAGTTTCTCCACACGTGGAGTAGCTCTCTTTGTTTAATAAAAAAAGAAAATCTTAAAACTTCTATGTAATGTTCCAGCTATGCAGAGCAATTGGTGCTGTACATGAAGGCTGAAGAGTTTCTGTCATCAGCTCTGCGCAGCGCTAAAGAAAATGTCAAGAAAGGCGAGCTGTTTCCATCTGCTACAGTCAAACAAGGTGAGACCAACATTCCCTTCTGTAGATTTGTAAGGTAAAGGTAAACGTTCATAGTGTGAATTTCTTCAGAAATGGTGCTACCAATAGAATAGCTTGACTTAATTTAAAAGGAACTTGAACTATGATCCAGAACCTCCCATAATTTAAATCACATGACCATGTAGGTCAAAGTGTTTCAACATTATTTTACATATTTGGTTCAAAGCTCCAGACTGTGACTGTCTTTGTTACACAGTTAAAACCAGTTCTCTGCTTGCAGACTGCGCAAACTTAGGTGATTACCATAAAAAGTATGTAAGATGGACTTATCTTTAAGTCTGAAAAGTAAAGCCTTACACTGGCATGCTCTTTAAGGCCACCAGGGGGCAATCCCTATGATTTCAAAAGGGCTTCCGCTCCTATAGACATCGGCAACCAAATTGCCTTCTTTCCTGACATCTGTAAACACTTTAATCGTGGGTTTATACCCAGAGTCACTTCTCATGGGTCGTCCCGAGTAAAACGTTAAGTCCATTTTGTGAATTTTTATCGTTCTAAGTTTCAGGAATGATTGTTATGCAGGGTATGTAGAGAAGATGCTGGCCTATGACTCTGCAGATTCGCATTCAGATCCACCCCTCATTTGTCACATCCAGTAACAAAAACCACCATGTGACATTGAAAACGCCCATTCTGACCCTTTAAAATTAGATTTCACAAAATAGTGGGCGACGTCATGGAGGCTACATCCATCTTTTATATCGTCTGTGGTGTTTACTCAGGATGCCCTATATTTGTGGCTACCACTGAAAAAGTAAACCTGACTGAATATTCCTGCCTCACTGTCATTTTCTCTGCTCTCACGGGTCTCTGTATTTACTGCTGCCACACACACATACAAGCTAAAAGGAGAATAGAAACGGTGTCTAAAACTGAGATGAAAGAATGCACGTTGGCTGCAAAGTGCACCAAAATCTGTCAGTCAGGAAGACATTATAAGAAACTGAAGTCATTCTTGAAACTCCTGTTGTAGGAGCACAACCACTTAGGCAGAAATATTGTGTGTATCTGTGTGTATTTATTAACAGTTAATGAAAGTAAAAATGTTCCTGTATTAATTCGTTTTTTGGGTTGTTTTTTTTTTGCAGTAATCAGAAAGCTGAATGAATTGTACAAGAACTGTGTGACCTACTGTCGCTCCCTCAGCGATCAGCTGCAGACCTTCTTGCTTAACAAGCAGAAACTTATGGACAACTTCAATGCACTCACAGCAGAGAAGCTCATCTACAACCACACTGTGCACATGGTCAGCTCATTTCACAGGAGGATATTGATATTCACTCCAAGATTGACTCTGTCCTGTATATGCTATCAGTCGTTATCTTAGCTCTTTAAATATATGCATGTGTGTCTTGTTTTTTTCCCCCTCCATTCAGGTAAAGTCTGCGGCTTTAGATGAGATGTTCCACCATGGCACCACATCAGTGCAGCGCTACCATAAAGCCCTTGTGCTCATGGAGGGTCTGTCCCGAACCCTCACAGAGCAAGGGGACATTGACGGCATAGAAAAATGTACGTGGAAGCTCTGTGACACACAACCCATTACAGAGAAATTTTAAATGCTAACATTAGTCATTGTATTCATGCATTTGTCATGTGGTCACTGAGTTGTTCCCTTATCTCTTTAGGTAAGCAATGCATTGAGCGGCGGCTCTCAACTCTGCACACAAAGCAGTATTTATGAGCTCCACGACTGCATCAATAGCAACTGCATTATCTTGCCTCATCCATCTGCCATCACTGTCTGCACTTTGATCTCTCCTAAGGGAAACGACCACTGGAGCATCTGCTCCTCTCATTTCTTCACCCAATCTGTAATTGAAAGGTAAATGCACAGTAAAGGTTCGAAAAGGCTGGAAGTTCTTGAAAAACAGGTTGGGTTATGAATGTTTAAAAGCTATGATCAGGTACATCGTTTTCAGTATTTGTTTTGTTACAAACCGTACGTGTTAGTGTGTTTTGGTGTTTTGCACATAGAATGATGAGCTAAATTAAGAAATGATTGCAAGTGTTTTATACTTGAAGCAAAGATTACTTTGTGGTTTTCTGTGTTCGAAACATTTGAGTTATGTGTCTGGTGAATAATCACCAGCCTGCGGGACTCTGAAGAGTTTGAATGAGATGACCAAATATTGCCAATGTGTAGCAATACTTGTAAACCTGTGCCTGTTTTTTTCTGTCTTTGCATTATAACAGAAGAGTGAATATGAATGTATTGAAAGTATGTTCTAACCTGATACACAATAACTGCCTTACGACTGCCAGTCTTATGGCCATATAGTGTGGAGTGCAATAAGTATTCTTTGACATTTGAATGAGATTTGTTTTACACATGATCCAAAAATCCCTCCCTTGGGTGGGTGATATACTCAGCTATGAGGTACTTCAAGTGACTTTTTTCCCGTGTGTATCTATGCATATTTGGGGTTTTTTCTTGTGTGTGTTATACATTTGGAGATTTGCTGATTTTGAATTTGGAGATGTATGTTTGCATTCAATCCATCTGCAAACCGTGCATGGCACTAGGTGATTTTAACTAATTGTTTGAAGTCTGTTTACCAAATGCCTTTTGTATTGTTTTAAGACTGCCTGTCAAATGTTGCCAAGATAAGTTGTTATATGGTGTTTGATCAAAATAAATATTTATTATAAAGTCGCTGACAGTTTGCAGTAGAAATCAATTTCATTGTTCTTACTCAAATGTGGACTTTTATCAAAGCTTCTGTTTAATTCAAATCCATAAGTAATTATAGTTTCTTTATAATCAGGATTTAGCTTAAAGTATACAATTTTACTACATAATATTCTTGTTAACTAATAAGCTGTGAATGTATGAATCGTCCAGGCTTTATTTATTTATTTACCCGCCAAGATTTATTCAGTGTTATAATGAGCAAACATGCACAGAGGACACACTAGAGTAAAGAGAAAAAAACCCAAACTATTCAACAAATGTAATTACATTTTATAATACCAGGATATCATTTATGTTGCATATTATATGCATTCAACAAACCTAGGTCTTATTGTCTTGACTTGTAAAATATTACATCAAACAACATTGCTTCTATGTATGGAAAATGAGATAAGACATGCTTTTATTTTCCAGTCCACAGTAGTCACATTTATACTACGAATACATTTTGAATGTTCTCAGTTCTTGTTTCACTGGGTAGATCCTATGCAGTGGTTTCCTTAAACTTGTTTTTGATAAAGTATTTATCACAAGTTTTTAGTGCTTTCTCTCACTGTGTATCACTAAATAAATCTTTGGAGACAGATAGTAACAAAATTAAATTGCTAATATTCTTATTAGAGCATTGTTCTTCTTCTTATATTATTATTTAAATATTCAGGGCTACCGATATAAAGCGGTCATAAAAATCTTCAGAATTAAAGCTTAGATGAGGAACATCAGTTTTGTAACATTATAGGGAATTTTTCCCTGGTATAGCATCAAAACTGCAGTATATTATTTTGGTTTAATATATATTTTGAATTTATAACGAAATTATCTGTATGATAAAATGAAAAAGACGAAAGATTAAACAGCTCAAAGTCAGAATTCCATTATCATCTTTAATATTCAGTACCTTTGTAGGAGTTATATTTAAACACCAAGCTGTCAGTGCTTGCTTGTAAAAATCGAGCAACCTTATAATGATTTTATCAACCGCATTTTCATCTAGAGTCACAATCGCTCATGCAACCCACCATTTTAGACTACGTCATATTTTTGCTTCCTCGGATTCAGAACGGGATCCGGGTTACACAGCAGGCTGCCGCGGTCGCCATGTTGCTGAATGAAATTAACTTAGCTTCAAAACAGTGAATAGCAGCTATCAATATCAAGATTTTATTTTTCGCAGAATAGCCCGTGTTGCAGTATGTGACCTATTGTAAATATGACTTAGGATTTACGAAACTACTACAGAATCCCCATTCCCTGTAAGTAACGCCGTTGAAGTAATAACTGTGTTTATTCATTGGTAGCTGGCCTGTTAGCAAAAACAAGCTAGTCAATAGCATCGGCTAGCACGGGTTATTATAATTACTCAAAAGCCATACACAGTGTTATTGTAAATGTTACAGGTTAATTTTTACATTCCATATTACTCTATTTATATATATTTGGATCATCCATTCACCTAGACCTGATTGTTCCGATACCTGCATTTATTATTTTTCATCGCAGCTAACCTAAGCTAACGTTACGCCCCGGAGAAATTGTAGGCGGGTGAAGCTAACATGTTAACAAGCGCTGTAAATATAACACCGTATCAAGAAACGACTGCTCTACGGCTGTCGACTGGAAATGTTGGTTGTAAATGTAATGTTGTTCTTACGGTGTTGAAACGACTGGGTTTCACTAACTCGTAAATTTCTCAACGCTGTTATCAAGACGTCGTTGTCAAACGACGTTGGCGACACCTCGGTACCGTTAAGGTACATCAGCTTTGTTTTAAATGGTCGTTAGCTTTGGCGGAATCAGTATCAAACCAAATAAGCCATATCGTTTTTACCACAGGACAATGTGTATATGCTAGCTGGCGTTCACCTGTAGGTGCAAACAGATGTAAAAAATAAACAAAAGCTGTACGTCGGTAAAGATGCTCTGATAAGACCTCCACCTGAATAATTAAGGGGTGTATGTAGGTAACAGTCCATGTCTTTCTTGCACACGATATCAAACTTTAATGACATTCGAGATAAGATTTACTGATGGCAGTGACTGATTTTTGTCTGTGTCATTACTTGTGTGCTTGTTAAATGTTCAAAAATAGTGTATGGAGAAGCTAAAAGACTGATTATTTATAACTAGACACAGTGAAACAAAAGAAAAACGGCAACCCTGGAAGACATTACGTGGTTATTGCTACCAGGGTCTCCAGTTTATCACAGGAAATGGATATTACAGAGACAATCCTTGGTCCTGATTTATGTCATTTCACGTGAAGTTGTTGATATGTTGACATGTTATGGTTAATTTTCAGATATTTTCCTCCCAGATGACGAGCAAACTTTATTTCTGCATCACATATAGTCATTAAAAAGTAAAAATAAATAAAAATCATTTTTACTCTCCTTTGTTCTTTTCACAGATTATTGTGTTTAAAGATTGTAACCGTATCACGCAATGCACCATGGAAGTGGATCACAGAATATGCAACGACCGCTTCAGAGACCCAAGTCTGTCAGCGGGTCAGAAACAGAGGAGCAGCAGTCGCAGCCGACCATGGCAACTACACAGCAGCAAGCTACAGTTAACCATCCTCAATCACCTGTGACCCCTTTTTCCTCTGCTGCCAGTCCTTCAGCTCCTCAGTCACCCAATTATCAGATAATCATGAGTCGTAGTCCAGCCGCTGGCCCGAACATGAACATAACATTACAAAATGTGGGACAGATGGTTACTGCTAACCAACAAATAACCCTAACCACACTTCCCATCCAGAACCCCGCATCCCCAGGATTCCAGCATACGACACCTCAGTGGAGGTTTGAGCATACTCCACCCTCCTACATCCAGGTCACCTCACCTGTGCCCCAGCCCATTCAACCTCAAAGTCCTACCCAGCATAGTCCAGCCTCTCTGCAAGGTGTGACGAGGCCAACAGCTCCTGCAGCAGCATTGGGTGTGCACGGACAGAGTCCGACACGTTTTGTTGACGCTGGCATGTTAGTGAGGCAAATCAGTTTAGGGAGTCAATCAGGCAGTGGTCACTTTGTTTACCAAGAGGGAACAGGACTGGCCCAGATTGCCCCAGCCACACCTGGTCAGGTACAGCTGGCCTCTCCAGGAGCGCCAGGGTCTGTGAGGGAACGACGGCTTTCTCAGCCTCATTCACAGACTGGCGGCACCATCCACCACCATGCACCTCAAAGTCCAGTGGCCACCACTCACTCAGCTCTGGGCAGCCCTGGTCATATCACCACCTCAAACCTACCTCCCCAGATCAGCAGTATCATTCAAGGACAGCTTAGAAACCCTTTGATATTTGAGAAGCCTCAACAAGGTGTGGTTTCTGGAGTAGGAACCACAGCCACATCATTCAGTATACCTTCCTCTATACCACCCTCTAGCCCATCCCTCACCAGTCCATCTCAAGGGATCCCCAGCAATTCTCTTGCACCCACCAGCATGACTGTGGGCACTGTAAAGAAGCAAGCTGCCAAGAAATTAGAGGAAATTGCTCCTTCCACACCAGAGATTGCTCAGCTGAGAAAACAGTGCTTGGAGCACCACACCAAGAAGATGGAGAATCTGAAAGAAGTGTTCAAAGAATATCTGATTGAACTTTTCTTCCTGCAGCACCTCCAAGGGAACATGATGGACTATCTAGCTTTTAAGAAGAAGCCTTGTGTTCCCTTGTATACTTACTTGAGACAGAGTGACTTGGACCTTGAAGACGAAGAGGAGGAAGAAGAACAGTCTGAGGTTATTAATGATGAGGTATTACATCAGCTGGCTCTTGGTCTGAGATCAAATGTGTATTTCTTTCCTGTCATTCTGTTGAATTTTGTTCCTCTTTCAATTTGGTGTCTTTTTTTCAGGTAAAGGTTGTTACTGGAAAGGATGGCCAGGCAGTGACACCAGTTGCCATAGCAACACAGCTTCCTCCCAATGTTTCTGCAGCTTTCTCTACCCAACAGCAGTTTCAGGTGATAGAGGAGGCACTTATTTTAAACATTTATTTTAATGAAATTATCTATAATGCCCTTAAAGTCTCTTGAAAATATCTCACTAATTTCATGAGAGGCTGTTTTTGCAGGGACACCAAGGAGCTACTTCTGGCACCATTACAAACCCTGGAGACATTGATGCATTTAAAAGGCAACAGGCTATGGTGCAGGCAGGTAGGGCAAAGATCGTAAACTCCTGTTTTATGTTGCTTTGTTTTCTCCCCGTTTGCTTTGTTTTCTGTTTGTTTTCTTTTCTCCCTCTAATTGCTTCTGCTTTTAGATATTTGGCATCCTCTACTAGCGCTCTGTGTTGAAGTCTTAAACCGAGGAAGGAGAGGTGACCTGTACGGTCTTCAGAAGGTCATTGCTGTGTGCCGAGTGCTTTTTTTTGCGTTATGAGGGTATTGTGTGTTTTAAATCCCAGATCAGGCTAAGAGGCCCCGGATTGACGTTGGTCGCCATGGGCTGATTTTCCAGCATCCTGGTGTAGCTCCTTTAGGATCACCTGGCGTTCCACTCCAGCAGCTTATGCCAACTGCGCAAGGTAGGAGTGCTTCTACCAGGCCGTTCTGTGTTCTGTTCGATGCTGCTGGACCTATGGCCTTTGCTCATACTAAGGAGATGTTAAAAAGGGAATCACAACATTCATCTTCTACAAACAAACTCCAAGCAGCATCAACAAACAGATCTTCCATCTGCTGGATTTCTCAGCAGTCCTCAGGAAGTTCAGGCTTAAGCTCTCTCTGTCAGGATAAATGGGGAAGAAGACAATCCAAGTCTGAAGAATGAATAGCCACTCAATGGGAAGATGCCATGTCTTATGATTTTCTTTTTTTGTTTTAACTATTGATCACCTGTCGTCATCCATCTCTTCTTTTCTGAAGTTTGTTCCTGTTTGTCGTCTTTATTTGGAAAGACCTTCCCGTGCTGATGGATTTTCATCTTATCTGGCGGTGGATCACAGAAAGTGGGAAGCCTGTGGGAATGAATTCACTTTCCAATGGGTTTTGCTTGATCTCCCATTTTATGAATCCACATGTCATGCTTCCCTTTGGTTTCCCATCGTCATTCCCTCACACGCCCCTCTTCAATTGTCCGTCTTTGCGTGAGCCATCAACAGGAACTCAGAATCATCAGTCTTCAAGACTTTTTATTTATCTCATGTCCACTTTTAGTTTATTTCCTTCCATGTTTTTTCATGACATTTTGTTCTGACTTGGCTTCTTTCCCTCAGTCTAAGTAGGAGGGGAATCATTTGGAGGAGTTGTGTTCACGGCACAGGTGGTTGCGATTGTGGTGGTGTGGGTGTGTCAGGGCCAGGTGTTGATGGCGTCTAGGCAAGGTGGTGTGACGTGCAGGGAGGTAAGGCAGGTGATGCTTTAGTGTGCACAGCTCCGCTCAGGCCTGCTATCTGCAAGACCCCATGTCTGTCCTTTTGCTCACCTCTGTGCTTTGTCGCTATGTGAGGCATCCAGATGCCTTGGTTACGGCTAGAATGACATTGCTTCATGCATGCCAAACATACAGTGTTTTTGTGAGTGTCTGCTTTAGTTCTTTCCCCTTACTTCTCCCTGTCTCTTTGTTTTTTGAAGTTCTTTTTTTCATGTTTCTTTGTTACATTTTTTTTCTTTCTAAAACCTTTCTTCCTGCATGAGTAATTTTGAATGTTTTTTAACCACATTCTCTCAACATTTGAAATGCAAGGTTTTAGTTTTGCATTAATCAAAGTAGTATTTTATTTGAGAGACATGTAGATTTTCATATTGATTTCATTTCCTCTGTAATCATTTTGCTGTATGAGTTTCATTAGTTTCTGCTCTGATCATCAGGTAGTCGTAGACTCCTGTTAAGTACAGTACATGTAGTTCATTAAGAGAAGGTTCTGAGGAGCTCTTATAGCTGAAACTCAAACAAATGTTTAATAGTTAAAAGTACAATTTTATATTCTACCTTTTAGACTCAAAATATATAACTTCTATAAGGGGGTCTCTCAAATGAATATTAAGGGAAAGCTGCCGAACACTTAACGGCATCTATTAATCTGTATTGTAGGAACACAAAGGCATTTATTTAAAAAAACAAACCAAAAAAACTGCACATTGGACAATAACATTAACAACTCATTTTTTTTACCATTTGTCTCTGTGTCACTTTCTATACTACTCTTTTATCCTATACTTTGGTTACCATGTATACAGGCGGGATGCCGCCTACTCCTCAAGCAGTCCAGATCGCAGGACAGAAGCAGAACCAGCAACAGTACGACCCATCCAAAGGCCCTCCAGTGCAGAATGCAGCCAGCCTGCACACTCCGCCTCCTCAGCTGCCTGGCAGGTTGCCACAAGGTGCCCCTCCTATGACAGGCTTGCCCATGACACTCTCCCAGCAGGCTCAGTTAGTAGAGAATCCAACTCAGCCAGGGGGTCAGCTGCAGGCACAGGTGAAGGTGCAGGCAGGGGCCGCAGTCCTGACCACAGTGAACCCCCACACACAGCTCCAGGCCCAGCTGCAGCATCAGATGCAGTCAGGTCTTCATCTCCAGTTGCAGCCCCAGCAGCAACAATCCCAGGCCATTCTGCAGTCCGGACAAGCGGTCAGTTTGTGTGACGTGGTCAGCCTCCATACAAATTGACTAAAAGACGATACTGTAAACTTGATATTACCAGTGTTTTTTCTTTGCTCTACAGACAGTAGCACTTGCTCGCCCCGGAACAGAGTCAAACCAGGCAGTTCAGAGGATTATGACCAACTCGGTATCAATGACATCTGTGTCTCCTGCTCCGCTCTCTGCTCTCAACTCTGTCCCAACCCCACATACTGCAAGTCCTCTTCGTCCTGTTGGTTCTAACGTCAACCCAAGCACCCAGTCAAAAATGACTGGAACCAATGGCATATCAGCGGTCAAAATAGGTGGCTTTGGTCAAAGCACAGCCGTGCAGCCTTCACAGGAGGGTTCTCAAGATAAGCAAGTGGAACAGGCCAAATTGGTGAGTACCATAGTTTGGATACAGATGTCAGCAGTTGGTTAAAAGCGTTGCCTGGAAAAGATTTGGTGCCTTTTAATGTTGTCATTGCATGTTTTTTGTTCTTTTCAAGTTTGTCATATTCCACATCAACAATTCCTGTTGATGTCCATTATTTTAATTTTTTTGATGTTCCGTTGTTGTGCATTGTTATAAATGTATTTAGTAAGTTTTAATCTTATCAACATATAAAGTCTAATGGACCAAATGATTGCCAGGAGAGTCAAGTGCATCAGCGCATATCTGAGTTAAGGAAGGAGGGCCAGTGGTCTGCCAGTAGGCTCCCTAAGCTTGTGGAAGCCTCACGTCCAAAGTCCCACTGGGACTATCTCCTGGAGGAGATGCAGTGGATGGCAGCTGACTTTGCGCAGGAAAGGAGGTGGAAGGAAGCTGCTGCTAAGAAGGTATGACAAACGTATAATAATTAACTGAAGAAAAGAAGGGTATATCACAAATTGACACAAAAACAAAAAGGAGGAAACCGTCAGAAAGACAAACTCGTGTCTTGTGTGTCTCTGCCACAGCTCGTTCGCACATGTGCCCGTTATCATCAAGAGCAGAAGAAAAGTGAAGAGCGATCAAAGAAAGAAAGGGAAATTCATCTTCGTCACATTGCCAGCACAATCGCCCGAGAGGTGGAATTCTTCTGGTCAAACATTGAACAGGTGTGTTTGTTTATTCTTATGTATAAAGGTTTCAGGACTTATAAAGATGCCAAATATCTGTTTTGAGTGAAACCCTTTCCCCATCAGGTCGTGGAAATCAAACTCCAGTTTGAAATTTATGAGAAGAGGCTCAAAGCACTTGGCTTACAAAAAGCCAAAGGTACGTCCCATTGAGCAGGTACTGAACATGAGAGACAGAACATTTGCTCTGTATCATCAGCTTTTACTTGCTGTTGCTCCTTGTTCCAAGCTAACACATGGTAGGTTATCTGGCCTGGGACAGTTCTTTTTCTATTAAACTTGTTTTATTTGCTTTACAGTATCCGGTCAGTCAGCAGCTGAGAAGGCTGATAAAGAGGTAGGTACTGCACTGGCATACCAATTAATAATAATAATATAGAAGCACATATCGTGTCTAAGATAGTTTTACAATTATACGTTTTCTTTTGTAGCAGGTGACCACTTCAGTTAGAAAAAGAAAATCTAGTTTGTCCTTGGTTGATGAAGACAGTAAGTGTCAAATAATCAAGGTATATATGATTAAAAACAGAGTAAATAAAAAACAAGGATTTATAAAGACTGATTTTCCTTTTAGTTACAGATGAAGAGAGCACCATCGAGGAACAGGAGGACATGGAAGGGGAAACGGACCACAAAGCAGAGTTGGTTGACCTTGCCAAAGATGGTACTTACTTTAATCTTTCTCTGTACTATTCTCTATTTGCAGATTCAGGATAAAGGAAGAGAAATTTATTAGTGTGTTATTGTCTTGCTACTGCTGTGTTTATTCAGTTAAATTAATTTTTGGTGTAATCTAATGGTGCTTAAAGGGACAAGCCTTGTTGGAGACTAGGTGATTTCATAAACTCCACTGTGAGCTTTGAGACACAACACCACACACATGTCATGTGCAGGCTGTGCCTCAATTAAGAATGTTGGTTAGAAGAACTCGTAAACATAATAAACCACCCACAACTGCATACCTACCTCTTAAAATACAACTGACTGTTTTGTTTTATTGACGGCACAGAGATCGGTGAATTTAAAGTTTGACCCACCATGGCAATAAACTGTTACAGAAATTTTGAAACAGCTTAGGTAGTCTACAGGCTAAGAGATAGTTATGTCAGGTGATTATATGGCAAATATGATTAGACTATTAATTTAATATTCCACTTTTCACAAATTATGCATCCAGTTCTACAGATAAGCATCACCTCTTGCTGAAGCTCCATAGTAATAGTATTGAATTTTCATCATTTTTCCACCTCTTGCATGAGTTGAATTGATTTCAGAAGATGAAACAGTATATGGTGGATCTTGATTGGCCACAGGATGGTGCTGAAATACATTGGCAGTTATATAGATGATTAAATTACTAACGCGCAGAATTATACATTTTTGAGTTTTTTGCTACTTAGTTAATTAAAACCAGCAATTATGAAGATTAATTATCTTTGTTTCATTTTTTTAAAAAACGTTTTTGTGTTCGTCTTGCAGCTGAGATGCCCCTTGATGCTTTGATGAAGCAATATGCCGGTGCCTATACTGACACCTTTGATTGGCCACAGCCTGGTTCTCACAGTGATGAGGATGAAATGGAAGAGACTGAAGGCAAGTTTGTAATTATAAAGTTCAACTGTGCAGATAATTTTTTGGGGGGGGGGTTTTCCCGGCCATTTGTGAATGATGAGATTCCAACATACCTCCACTTAATTTTTATTTTCTAGAAATAGAATGTGCTATCAGTCCACCGGAGGCTGTGCTGATTGACTCCCTTCTGAGTGTGGACCAGTACCGCGGTGCTGACAAAGCCGCTTCCTCTGACTCTGATGGGAAACCCTGCAAAGACATAGCCGAAGTAGCTGCAGCCACAGAGCTCATCCTGCCCAAGGGCAGCTTCAGAACCACTTCATCTGTGAGACACATTCAGATACTCACATTCACGCATTTAAACAAAAGAACATGTTTGTTTTGGTTTGTAGTTTTTTCAAACAAATTTTTTTATTCTCTCTTTTTTTTACTAGACCCGCAGCCCAGCTCCTTTTCTATTGCATGGGTTTCTGCGTGAGTATCAGCAGATTGGTGTGGACTGGCTTGTCAGCCTTTACAAGAAGCACCTCAATGGCATCTTAGCTGATGAGACGGGCCTTGGCAAGACTGTACAGACAGTTGCTTACATGGCCCACTTGGCTGGGCAAGAGGGTATGTTGGTGTTTGGTATTCTTTTTGTTTTACAATATTGAACCTTTTTCCTGTATTTATAAATTTTGACTGGGATAAAGACAACTGTGTTTTCACCACAGGCATCTGGGGGCCCCATCTCGTTGTGGTAAGAACATGCAAGTTGTTAAGTTGGGAGGTGGAGTTCAAGCGTTGGTGTCCTGGCCTTAAGATCCTCTTGTACCTTGGCAACAGAAGGGAACGGCGGTCTAAAAGAAGGGTAATTTCTTGTGTATTTAAATACAAAAATATCATTGATATAATATTAAAAAGTGCTTTGAGGTGACTGTTGTGATTCAGTGCTATATAAATAAAATTAAAGTGAACTGAAGAAAAAGTGTTTTTTAAGTTACCTGGTGTATATGGTTTTTGATCTGCAGTGGTGGGGGGAAGCCAACAGCTTCCATGTATGTGTTACATCCTACAAGCTGCTGATGAAAGACCAGAGTCATTTTCTAAAGAGAAGGTGGAGGCACCTAGTCCTGGATGAGGTGCAGCTCATCAAAAACATGACGGAGAAACATTGGGAAACAGTTTTTGCTCTCAGAAGGTAAGCTTCTAAAATGTTATTATTTCTAGTCAATGTGCATGTTGTTTTGGGTGAATTGCCTGATGAGATCAATTCAATGTGAGAAACTTTAAGGCTGTCTCTATGAAATTGCCCTAATTTTTTACTGGATCGTTAAAAAATTGCTCAGCTCAGAATGAATGACAGATATTTCTGTGCATTTTCTAGTGAGCAACGGATTCTCCTCATCAACACTCCTCTACAGAACACTCTTAAGGAGCTGTGGACCATGATCCACTTCCTTTTGCCAGGAATCACCAGGCCTTACTCTGATTTTCCTGTTAAGGCGGGCACAGACCAGAACCAGGATTACTGCCACAAGCTAGTCATCCGCCTACACAGGGTGGGTATACCACCAGCACTCTTCTATAAATCTGTGTTACTGTGGTGTTTTCCTTTAAATTAAATATGAAAACCCTGTTACTCGTAACTGTAGATGATTCAACCTTTCATCCTGAGGCGCTCGAAAAGGGATGTGGAGAAACAGCTTCCCAAGAAGTACGAGCACATCCTAAAATGCCGACTGTCGAACAGGCAGAAGAGCCTTTATGAGGATATCCTCACTCAATCAGGGTAAAATATTTACCCCTCTCTCACAGTTTCTTTTGACACACAGCCCAGTTTATGGTATAATAAAGTTTTGGAAAAATAGCACATCATGAACTGCAATTAGATAGTTCTTTTCATTTCTATTAGTGTGTATTATGCATCCATGGGACATCAGATTTATATTAACCTGATCTTTCTGGTTAGAAAAGATACTTTATAATTTATAATTATATTGTGTCTGTTCTTTGGAGAAAACTGTAATGTGTCAAGGGAGACAGGTTTTGCACATGTCAGTTTTCTATAATCATTTCTTCTATGTGGCTGTGTTCCCCTAGAGCTCAGGAAGCACTGAAAACGGGTCATTTTGTCAGCGTGCTGCAGGTTTTGATGCAGTTACAGCGAGTTTGTAACCATCCTGAGCTGGTGGCACCCAGAGTGTCCAGTAGCTCCTATTTCTTCTCCTCTCTCGAATATAACGTGCCATCACTGGTGCTGGGAGCAATTCAGACTGATTCGAGTAAGGTAAGTGTTTTAGTAGCGCTGCCAAACATTGTTAATGTTAATGGTACCAAGAGCAGTCAGTAAGTACCTGTAATATAAAGTCAATCCATGACAAATTTGCATAATGACTAATCTTAAAGTGACTCTACACTGTTCCACTTCTGATATTTTATCTATTCCTAATTTATTATCTCCATAGATTGCCAACCTGTCCATATTTGATCTGATCAATAATGAGAACAGACTGACCCGGTATCAGACTGAAGAGGCAGTACCCAAACTAAAGGTTACTCAGCAGCTCATAGAAGAGATCTACAACAATCCAGATCCCCCGCCAAGGCCCAAACCATGTCCAATAAAACCAATGAGGTCTGCGATATAATCTTCAAATGCTCAGATAGAATGAAATGTTCTATGTAAAGATCTTAACAAGTTTTAAAATAAAATATAACCTCAGTATTATGGCATATTTAAATCCTGTGCATTTGTTTTTCTCTGATTAGATTGTTCCAGCCAGTGCAGTATGGCACAAAACCAGAGGGCCGCTTTGCCGCCTTTGCAAATGCAGCAGGTCAGCGTCCTCCAATGAGCTCTCCTGCTACTGGCACCTCTCCATCCATCAGTCAGGCAGGCCAGACCAGGGGCAAGTCCCTGGTCACTACTTCATCAACTGCAGCCACTGCTCCTGGTAAGATCATTTCAGGGGCCCTATCCAGTATAGGACAGGAAATTAGATTCTTACATTATCTAAAGGATTCCTGGTGGTGTCCACTTCAGACTTAAATAGTACCTTTTACCTCTCATATTGTTTTTTTTTTTCTTCACCTGTAAATAATGTGCCTAAACTAGTTTTAAGCTTGTGATGTGTGCAGTGTTATTTTGCATGATTTTGAGTGAGCCTAATGTACTGTTTAACAACTATTAATAGGTAGCCTTAGAGGCATACATTAGTGTTTGAAGCTCATTAAGAACTGTACTGCCTGCACATATTTTATGCACAGTGCTGCTATTTGAAAAAGTCAGATGCTTGTCCTTCAACTTGGTATACTTTGACTGAAAAGTTTTACTTTAAGGTTTCATATATTTAAATTTGTACTTCCATGCAGCAGTGGTGGGTTGGCAATATTGTTTTCCCCTGATATCAGCACAACCTTTATGGCAAGGCTGAATATAACACTCACTACTGGTTTCTGTCCTCAGTGACGACTGAGGATTAAGGAAAAGTCATTATATTTTAACAGAGGATGCAATGACAGCAATGGTAGACAAGTCCAATAAAGAGATGGAGGCAAAAGTCAAACATTGCAGACTTGGCTGTTACTGACTACACTTTCACAGATTGAGCTGACAGTTTAAACACACACATTTCCCATCACACCAGCTTTTACCATAGTGGTACATAAAATTCACAGCTCAATAGTCATCTCAGTTTTTCAGTTATTTCAGACCAATGAATAGATGCAATGATACATTGACATATTTTTCATTCATATTTAAAAACAAGTTTCAGGTTCACATTCAGGTTTCTCTATTTAACTATAATTTCTAGTTTAATAATTAATTACCTTAGACACTGTCATACTGTCAACAACGCTGCCAAAAATAAAATATTAGATAAATAAAAATATCCATTAAGAGAAGTACACCATATGTATAATTGCAAATACATAAAGAGTGCAAATACATACGTTTAACAACATTCATTGACATTGCACACCATCTTCCATCTTTCAGTGCAAACACTGACAAGAGCTTGTGAAGTGTCAGATAGTTGCAGATGGAAGTTACGCCCGACTGTTCCCATTTCTGTCTTCTGGATCACTGGACATGCCCAAGTGTATCCATTCTTCCCGTACTGAGTAGTTGGGACCAATGCACATATTTTAAGTAAAAATGTTTGCAGTTATTATCATTGACATCAGTAACAGTCCTAATAGTCGTAGCTCAGTTGGCCCACCACTGCTGAAGGAATTTATGGAAAAACTGTTTGATCATACTGATTTGACTAAATATTGGGTTACCCCTAACATGGAGTCCCATACCCCATTGCCTTGTACTTTACAGTGGTTGGAGCAGCAGCTCAGAGAGCCCAGGCTACAACTCCTGTCAGCAGCAGCAACAGCACTGCAGCCTCCACTGTAGCCTCCTCTGGGAATAGTGGCATTGGACAGCATGTGTTGGGGGCTTCCCCTGTGGCCTTAGGCCAGAGCTTAGCTGGCACAGTTGTGGGATCTGTTGCTCCCAACAGCCAGCCTGGATTAACACAGGTCCCCAGGTCGACTTTAGCCCCCAGCCATGCCATCCAGCCCAGCTTAGTATCCCAGAGGCTGGTTCTTACATCCCAGGCCCAGGCACGGTTGCCTAGTAAGTGGCCTGCCCTCCCCCTCTGTCTCAGCATTTCCCCTCCACCTCTGGCACTACAGTACTGGCTGCTCTTCACTGAAGCCTTTACTCGAGGCACTGCTGATATGTGTTCACTCAGGAATTCTGGTTAAATATCTTGTATTGATTATGGTGGGGGGGGAAAAGTCCTCTAAAATTAGATCTGCAGCCATATCAGCAGCATCTCCACAGCCATAGCATTCCCCAGTTTCTTTCTTAAAACCTGCATGTACACTATGAATGTACACCACTGCACTATTTAACTTATGTTAAATCCTTGCACTTCCTTATAATATTTTTTTCTTCCACGTACTAATATTCTTTTGTCTCTTGCATCAGCCCAGCTGCAGGAAGAACTCCCAAAGCTTTGTTTCTGTTTTTGCTGTCTCTTTTATTGTTATTATTTTAGTCTGAGCTTCAGCATGAATACTAAGCATGTGAAAATGGCCCCACAGTCAAGACCTGAGAAACTGCAGTATTTAAATATATTTTTTAAAAATGAGAAAAATTTAATAAAACTAATTTATTTATATAAGTCTTAAATGGTTTCAGAAAACTTTTCAGAGTTTTCAGAAACCATTTGAATTTGGTTATTTTTCAAGTAAATTTTAGGTATGATTTTATCCTAGGATGTGTAAAAATCCTAATGTGTGCAGAAGTCAGATAAACTTCACTTAAGGATTCATGCTCCACCCCCCACAAGTAGAAAAGTCACTAGTTCGAACACCAGGCATTCAAGATAAAATCCGTGTGTCCATAAAGTGAAAATGTATCCCATCAACACCATGGCAAAGAAGGCCCTTAATCACAAGGGCGTCATTGGAGCTTCTTGATGGCCAAGACAGCAGACTGTACTGGTTATACTGGTCAGATTACAAAGGGTTTCATTCTCAGTGAATCTACTTTGAGTTTGTAGTACTTGTTTGGGGTAGACAAACATCCAAACACAACAACAAAGAAGAGGCTAAGCTGGGGGCTGTAAATCCATTGATCTCTTCTTGGAATTGGTTAAAATCAGCAGAGAAAATATATAAATGTAGCTAAGTATCTAAGACATGCTTTTAAGCCCCTTTTCCATTAGTATCTCCTTGGATCGACTCAGATCAACTCTACTTGGATTGACTGGTTTTCTATTACAGTTTAGTAACTCCTAATGTGCCTGGTGTGTGTCAGAGCATCCCACAACGTACTGACTGACCAGCCAATCGATCACATGCAGTCTGACGATGTCACATTTTACTACCTGTTCGGATCGCTTGGAACCCCGGACAAGCAGGTACTAAAAACGCACCTGGTCCCAGATACTTGGACCTAATGAAAAACCCTGAAAACCGTGGTGAACCGTGCTGAGTTGTTTGGAGTACGTACTAGTGATAGTAAAGGAAAAGAGGCTTTAGTAATCCACTCTTACAGTTTAACCACATCAAACGGATCTGCTATGGCTTTTGAGAGCGCTCTCCATCACCATCATCAAATAAAGAAATCTCTTTTTGGCAAATGCTGTTCCATTCTTGAGCAGATATTTATTATCAAGGTGCAGCAAAACTGTTCTGATGACACATGGTGGCCCAGTGTAACCCTAACCCTTAGACACTTTGTGTGTCCCTCCCTCCCCCCCTCCTCTTAATTAGTCACTTTTGAGTTTCAGGCTCCCTGTCTCACCTGAGGACTGTCCTTAGGCATTTTCTTCCCCTTCTGTTGCAGAGAGGAGCTGTGCTCGTTCCACTGATTAATCCACCCTGGTTCTGCATGTCTTGTCTTTTTTTTTCTTCACCCTTTAACTAACTCAGTATATTGCTTTGGAACCATAAAAAGACTTTTTAGTGCTATCTGTGTTAAAGTTTTTTTTTTTCTGTTAAAGGTGGAGATGTGGTGAAGATTGCCCAGCTGGCTAACATAGCAGGCAGTCAGAATCGAATCTCCCAGCCAGAGACCCCTGTTACTCTGCAGTTTCAGGGCAACAAGTTCACTTTGTCCCCAAGTCAGCTCCGTCAGCTCACCACTGGACAGCCCTTGCAGCTCCAAGGTACACTTGGTAATGTATATCCCATCGTCACACTTTCTTTCCTCTCCACATATTTTTCTTCGTTCCTTGTTTTGTGTCCAACTGACTCATCCATGTAATTCTGTTGCTTTTATTTGTTGTCAGCAAAAGGTTTTTGTAAATTTTAAGACATTATTATAATATTCTGGATGTTCCAATGTGTAAAACTCTTACCATATATTTACAACGTCCTTGGTCTGGTTCTGGTGCCTGACCTATGCCTTCACCTGTCAGACTCAACTAAGTGTGAAAAAAAGTCAGTTAGCAATTTAATATGTCTTGAATACAACTGCATTGAAATTTGTTTATTCGACTTTTGCTTTAATTCCTGTTTATGTCATCATTAAATCCTTCATTCAAAAACCACGACAGTTCTTTTAATTCTAGAATTTAGATTTTCACATTTCATGCCTGTGTTATTTTCTGAGTATGCGCCACTTAATTGGTTGCTTAATGTCTCATGCATTCAGGCAACATCCTGCAGATTGTGTCAGCTCCAGGGCAGCAGATTATTAGGCCCCAGGGATCCATGGTAATGCAGACAATGCCTCAAGCTGTTCCTGCCTCCAGTGCCTCAGCTACCCCTGCAGTGTCAACAGCTCAGCAAGGTGACTTGGAAACAGTGAAGACTCTGCATTATTGTTTCTACCTCTTAATCGGTTATTTTGAAAACAGCTGACATTATAATTACATCTGCCATTATAGTTCTGACAGTTGTGTGACATAATATGCCAGTAGGGCTGCCACAAACGATTATTTTGATTGTTGACTAGTCACAGATTATTTTTGCGATTAGTCGACTAATCAGATCATGCATCCATTGGACGTACAACGTACAGCTTATTGCACCAGCGTGCGTCTCCGAAAACGTCGGAGCGCTTTTGAAAATATGTGGTGTCCTGATAAACTGAGTAGATATTTGAAGTTTACACGGCTACATTCTCGCCTGAAAATATGTTAAACGTTTATTTTGTGACCCAGAAAGAATAATAAGAGTAATATTAAAACTAATTAGCTGTCGCCATTGTTGGAAACTGAGCAGGGTCGCGCTATGAATTCTGGGATAGGTTGGGCCACGAAGTATACACCCAACCCATCCTTCAAATCTGGGAAAATGAAGCGCGCATTTGTCGGCTGCATTTGTCGGAGTCTTTGAATCTGGACAATTTTCGTTGTGTCACTGTAACGTAATCGGCCTACTAATGCAGGCACAGGAGGATGTGGTTCCTGAATTTGGACACGGCTACGATACCGGACACTGCTTCTTCTTCTTTGGGGTTTAACGGCAGCTGGCATCCTTGTACATGCAGTGCTGCCATCTTCTGTTTCAGTCTGTTATTACACTCTTAAATACTACTACTTATTCCTGCGTCCTTTGGGATCTTACAACGCTTCAAACAACGCGTCGACTATTAAATTAGTCGTTGACGACCGTAATCGTGACTAGTCAACTAATCGTGGCAGCTCTATATGCGAGCTTGGGCATATAATTGCACCTCTTGTCCTCCTTTCCTTCTGTTGACACTGTGGGTTTTTTTTGTTTTTGTTTTTGTTTTTGTTTTTAAGCGGTGAGTACAAATACAAATGCCACGTCAGCCCCCATCAAGCCGCCTCCTGCAGCTCACGCTGGTTCTCAGGTCAGCACATCACTTTGCAGAAAAATCCTATTTATAATTTCAGTTTTCTGTTTCATCAAATAATTTTAGTCTAGTCACATTACAGGAAGATCAGTTCTGATTGTACCATCTGTCACTGTGATACTCAGGAGTCGTCAGAAGAAAAGACTCAACTAATGAAAGAGCGATTGAGCCGTCTCTTCGAAGCAAATGAGCAGCGCTGCAGCCGCAGAGTGTTGTATGGGTCAGACCTGCTACAGGCATGCACTTTAGGTTCAGAGCCCGGTCACTCTGCCCTGACTGCTGGAGGCTGGAGCTGGGTGGGCAGAGAGAGCTGTATCAGAGCCCAGAGAACCTGCGTGGCTACCACCTCTGCATTGAAGTCCTCTCTGCACTCTGTGGACGACTGTCTGGAGGCTGCCAGCAGCCTTTTCAAAAGGTACTTGAGATTTGTTTGTTCTGTGTTGTTATAAATCCATTCCATGAATATTTTACAGCGTGTCCTAATATTTTCTTAAATTGTATTATAGCTACAAAGGTAAAAGAAATGACCAGCTAAGATTTTATTGTTGTATTGCAAATCAGTTTTTAATTTTTCCTCTTTTAATCCAAATATCTAATGAACATCTATGCTTATATGTGCTGCCTTTTAGACTGGTATGCATGGTGCCTCCAGCTGTGGCTTCAGCTCCTCACCTGTATGCAGCCGATCCCCCAGTTCCCTTCAGACTTGAGCAGAAGTCCCTTCGCCGTCGGCTTCAGGAGGCCTCTCTCCCTCACAGCGCAGACATCCACTTAGCATCCACACATCTCTTCTGTTGTCCTGACTTGCAGTTAATGCAAATGGACTCAGGTTAGTCCATGTAACACACCATTACACCTGGTTAAAACAAACAACTCTGACCTCTGATTTTGTTCATCAAAGGTGAAGAAGCACCTTGTTTTAGGCTGTAACTCAAGAACTGGTGCTAGTTTTTACAAGACTTCACAAGTTATTAGTATTCAACAAAACAAAAGTGCTAAATATTTATTTATATTCAATAATTTTGACTTTCACCATTATCATTTAAAATCAGCAAAAGATGAAACCTGCAGCTCTCTCTCCCTTTTTCATTGACTCTATGTTCACTTCCCTGTTGTTTCTCTTCAGTCTGTGGATTGCTTCATTGAGGGGAAAATGTAATTGGGGCCAAAAGTTTGACATATAACCACAAAAGCTGAGAAACCAACATGACAATTAAGAGAAATGTATTCTGTCTTTCTGTTCCTCACCCTCCAATCACATCTCTGCACCTACACATGCATTACTGTGTGACCGGAGTTATTGATGTTGACTAAAAGTAAAATACAAGAGTAGACAAACAAGAAATCCAGTCACTTCAGTCATAAACTTGAGAACAAAAGAATGGATACATAGAATATTAAACATGTTAATGCCCTATTAAACATAGGGCATTAACACATTTGATTGTAAAAAGAGGTACCAGAGCCATATAACTAGGTGTCAGTGACCTGTGATGACTGTCAGTCATCAGTGACACACAAGCCACAGCAAGCTAGAACTGTCACACCTATTCTTTTAAAGCTCTATACGGTGTTCTTACTAAAAACATCACAGAAAAAAGGTTCCAGGTAAGGACAAATATCTCCTGCTTACACAGGCTGAGTGACTCCTCTCACGTTTTGCCTTGGATCTGCCTTGGATAATAACATGATATTTTTCTTTCCCAAAGGTAAACTGGAAGCTCTTGCCATCCTGCTGCAGAAGCTGAAGTCAGAGAGTCGCCGTGTCCTCATCTTTACACAGATGTTGAAGATGCTGGACATCCTGGAGGCCTTCCTAGATTACAGACAGCTCACTTACGTGCGCATTGATGAGAGCTTCAGTTGTGATGAAAGACAGGTAAAATCACACCACATTGGATTTGTTCCTTATAAACATTTTTGCTGAAATCAAGTTTAAAGAAATGAATGTTGACAGAGGGTCTTGTCATTTTAAATATTTTAATGTGAATTAAACTATTTTCCCCCTTATCTGTCTTTTTTTATTATTTCATGTTTGTGTGGAGGGGATCTTTGAGTTAATTTGTTTTCAATTACAAATAAGCTATAGATGCAGGCAACTAAGGCTACGTTCACACTGCAGGCGAAAGCGCATCAAATACGATTTTTTTTTTTTTTTTTTTTTTTTTTTTTGGACCCTATGCGACCCATATCCGATCATGGTATGACAGTGTGAACAGCACAAATCCGATATTTTCATATCCGATCTGGGTCACTTTCATATGTGGTACTGAATCCGATACATATCCGATGTTTTAGAAAGCGACTGCTGTTTGAACGGTCATGTCGCATTAAATCCGTCTTTTACGTCACTGACACAAGACAGACGCCAATTATCAGTGCCAGAGAACCGCCCAAGAAGACATCGTGAACACTTCCTGGCCATCCCATGTAGATGTCAGTGAAAATGTTGGGAAGACAACGTTGGAGAAACGTGAACATTTTATTTGTACTGTATAATCTGCAGATTCTGACAGAAATCTACAACTATCCTTTGACGCACCGCTCCTCTAAAACAGCAATAAGGATAATTATTAGGTTACATTTACATTATTATGTAAATAACAAAATAACTTGAAGCAAAAATTGGGAAACCTAAAGTCCGAAGTCTTTATATTAAGGGCCATCAGTCAAACAATATTGTTTGCTCTGGGTCTAAACAGAGCGCGTTGTGTGTGACATCTTCTTTTGCGCATGCGGGCCGCTTTGAGGGTTCACACTACAGAGCGTTTGCTGGTTGCATTTTATTTGTAGTGTGAACGAGCAGACAAAAAAAATCTGATTTGATCAAAAAATCGGAATTGAGCATTAACACCTGCAGTGTGAACATAGCCTTACTGACAACAGCAGTCTCAAAAATAAACAATGAAGATAAAAATGTCTAAAGCATCTGTTTCATATTAGAAAGGATAGTTTGTATATTTACATGGCAAAGTAAATGCATGAGTACATCGTGTTTTAAAAATAAACTGCGCTGTCAACTACTTCTTCAACTCTGTTCATTCGTTGCGTGCCTGCAGGAAAATATGAAGAAGTTCAACAGGAACAGGCAGGTGTTCTGCAGCATCCTCACCAACCGCTGCTGTTCTGCAGTTGGGACTGTGTTTGACGCAGACACCATCATCTTCTACGACACAGACCTCAATCCCAGCATGGACGCACGCACCCAGGAGTGGTGCGACAAAATAGGGCGTTCCAAGGATATTCACATATACAGGTGATATTATAAAAACAAGGCATTCTGATTTTGTTTCTATTTTTGTGCTCCTTATTCCGCCCCCAGATAAAACAGTTTTACCTTTTAACAGTGTTACTGAAGGACTCGACTTGCGGTTTTATTTACTTTTGCATGTCCCAAGGTTGGAGAGTGGGAATTCTATTGAGGAGAAGCTCCTGAAGAATGGTACCAAGGACCTGATAAGAGAGGTGGCTGCTCAGGGTACTGACTACACCTTGGCTTTCCTCACTCAAGTAAGATAAACTCACTGAAGCTTCTACCGATATTCAGACTATAAATATATGGAAAAAAGGTTTAGATCCCGCATTATTTAGTTCTACCCAAGACATGAAATAACTGTCCTGATATTGTGTGTTTGTAGCGGACAATCCAGGATTTGTTTGAAGTGGAGGCAGGCTCGGGAGAGAAGGTGGAGGAGTTTGTCGTCCTTCACCAGGAGCCTTCAGCCTCTGAGGCCATCTCTCCCAGAGTAGCTAGACCATACATCCAGGCTCTCCAAAGCATAAACTTGGATGCCCTGTCAGAAGATGAAGAGCCGCATCGGCAAAAGCAGGAGGACGAGTTGCCAGACCAGGAGTCAACAGAGCGGGACCAGGAGTCAGAAATCCACGCCAAAGAAGAGCCTGCTCAGATAGAAGAGCTTAATGCAGTCATGGAACAGGTGGGTTTGCTTATTTTTTAATTAATATATGCAGCTTGAAAACTGGTTAAGCAAAACTAAATTACCATAACATTAAACGCTGGTTTGTTTTGTTTTTTCATTCACTCATCATTGAAACAGCTTACACCTATCGAAAGATATGCCCTGCATTATTTGGAGTACCTCCACGTCAGCGATGATGAAAAAGCTCTAAGGGTGAGAGTTAAGGCACATCTTTACAGATTAATTGCAGTGAAAATGTGGAAATTTGTTCATGAACAGGTTTTTATTTTTGTTGTTTTGTTCCTCAGGAGAAGTTGGAGTGTTCAAAGAGAAGCTGGGAGCTGCAGCAGTTGCAAAGGTTGAAGGAGGAGGAGCAACAGCAGCACATGATGGAGGGAGATGAAGATCTCTTCACCTACACCAGAGAGGATGCCTACAACATGGTGGGTGGGACGGTTTGATCTCTGCTAATCAAGCAAGAAGTGGTGCGTGGATTATTGTGCTGTAGTTGACCTGAACCTTTTCTCTGTACTTCAACAGGAGTATGTGTTTGATGCGGAGGATGGCCACACAGAAATTATGCCGGTAAGATGCCACATGTGACCTTATCTGTAAATGTTTACACAGATTCTTGAATGATGCAGACACCTGTATCTCTTCCTCATTCAATGTACTTACATTGAGCCACAACGTGAAATCCTATTTTTGCCTTTGGACGGTTTTTGACATGTGGTTTTCCACCATAGCTTTGGACTCCACCCACACCACCACAGGATGACAACGATATCTACATTGATTCTGTAATGATGCTGATGTATGACACCACACCCATGCCAGAGTCCAAGTTGCCTCCTGTCTACATTCGCAAGGAGCATAAGAGACTGAAGATGGATCCCTCAGGTAAGAAAATATCTCTCCTTTTAGAGAAGTTGTTGTAAATCTTGGGTTAAAGACCAGAAGAATGGACAAAATGCAAAAGTATCATTGCAAGTTTGTTTGGTTTTCTCCCCTAACTTGAGTGTGTTTCTTCAGCAGCAGCCAGAAAGAAGAAAAAGGGCCACGGGGAGACGGTCATTCCTCCCCGTTCCCTTTTTGAAAAAGCCAGTATGCTCAAAGTTCGCCGTGAGGTTAAAGACCAGAAAAAGAATTTCTCCCTCAAGCAGCAGGCACCCTTTGCCAAGCCCCTCCCCTCGCTGGCTAAACCTGCCACGGAGGCAGGGCAGGACAATCCAGAGTGGCTCATCAGTGAAGACTGGGCCCTGCTTCAGGTACTGGCTTTATTTACTCCTGCCTCCATGATGCTCTAAGCATCGTTAATCCATCCTGTGTTGCATTTCAGTTAACATGTTATCTTTGCTGTGTGTCCGTTAGGCTGTGAAGCAGCTGTTGGAGTTGCCGCTCAACCTGACAATCGTGTCTCCTGCGCACACTCCTAACTGGGATCTGGTGAGTGATGTGGTGAACTCCTGCAGTCGCATCTACCGCTCACCCAAACAGTGTCGCAATCGCTACGAGAACGTCATCATTCCCAGGGAAGAGGGCAAGGTAATGAAAACAGGGTCATGTACTTTACTGTCTTGCACACATTTTGCTTGTTTGTCTCAACAATCACTCTTGGGTTTTTTTCCTTTTCTTTTTTTTTTTAAGTTGGTGTATGAGGCAAACCCCAAGAAGAAAACCAAGAGTATATACAAGGTACTCTGTCTTGCTTGGTCTTTGCGTTCAGCCGTTATTTCTTCTTGAATTCTGGGGATCATTTTTATTCTTTTTGTGTGTCCACGTTTAGTCTAAGAACAGCCGTCCTCTGAGGACCTGTCAGATCTACACACAGGATGACAATGCCACTCACATCCAGCTCTACAACAGCCGCTTTGAACTCATGAAGATCATTGCCAGCAAGAGAAGCCCACCAATCAAACCACTGTAAGTACCGAGAATTTGAAAAAAAAAAACCTACATTAACAAAATAAAAAAAATGTAGTGCAATTATGTTGAGATAAGATATTGCCGTTTAAATGCATTCATCTATACTGCTTACAGACTCGGCATGAATCCATTTCAGAAGAACCCCAAGCATGCGTCTGTCTTGGCAGAAAGGTACGACTTGAGTTTGTAATCACTGGGAATCAAAACCTGAAATCATTAAGCAAACAAAGAAGTGTAAGGTTTTATTTTTTTCTCATTTTCAGTGGGATCAGCTACGATAAGCCGCTACCTCCCATCCAGGTGGCATCTCAGCGGGCTGAAAGGATTGCCAAAGAGAAAAAGGTGCTTATCAGCAGTGTGCCTCCACTTGTGTTTTTATTTATCCAGGTGCTATGCCATGCTAGGAGAATGTAAGACTTATTACAGCAAATGTCTGTGAATAATTCTTTAGGTGTTGAGAGAAATCTGGTTAATATTAGTTTCCACCTGTCAGGACAGTTTTCATGCATGCGGTGCACAAAGGTAGTAGTCTACACACTGTAGCTGTTGGATTTAAAAGCAATTATGCTATTATCTAGATATAAATCAGTGATCACTCCAAATGTTTTAATAGTATAAAAATTGGAGAAAAAAAACAAGAGTGAACTACTAAAAACAGACTACCATGCATCATCTTCAGTCTGGTTTTCATCCATCTTTACAAATATATTTGCTTTTGTGTTGCCTCCATGCATTGTTTGTGGATGTGTGTGTTTGCAGGCTCTTGCAGAGCAACAGAAGGCTCAGCAGTTGGCCCAGCAGCAGACTGGAGCCCCCCAGGCTCAGGCCGCACCTGGCCAAGCCCAGGCTCCTGCTTCTGGCCAGGCCCAGGTCCCTCAGGCTGCAGCAGTCGCCGGAGCTCCTGCTGTGCCTAACGCCGTACTGGTGAGACTCAGTAGTTGAGCTATATGTTTTTACATAGTCAGATCCAAAACGAGCTAATGGAAACTTTAAACATGCTTATCATGTTTCACAGGCTGGGGGCATAAAAAATTCCACTGTGGGCACTACCATTCAGGCTGGTATGCACACACACACACACACACACACACACACACACACACACACACACACACACACACACACACACACACACACACATATATATGGTTTAGATTACAGTGCAGCTTGTGTCCCAGTACTTAATTCCTTTCACTTTGTTTCTTCTAGCCACTGTTGGGGGGAATGTGATTGTCAACACAATAGCTGGAGTTCCTCAAAGCCCTTTCCAGCCCAACAAACGCCTGGCGTCTTCGGTCATGCCAGGAACGCTGTCTGTGAGTCTGGTGACCTGGCACTATTAACATACAGTGATATAAATAGTATTTGGATTGGAATAAAGCAGCAAACTCAGTCATCGAAACCTTTATTCATACTATCGCTGTTATTTTGATTAATGTAGCCTGCAGGTACAGCTGGAGCACAGGTGGTCCATGCACAACAGAGGACTGTGACAGCTACTGCTGCCCCGGCTGAGGTGGTTGCCATAGCTACAGGTCAGGCTGTTAGAGCGGTTACCCCAGTGACAGCATCTGCAGTAGTTTCTACCACTATGAGCCCAGTGCGCTCACTGGTCACTCAGGTCACACCAGGTAACGAGCTTATCACTGGCTTTTCTCAGGTGCACATTTTGTTTTACAGCCCTGACCTTTTCTCTGTCCTTTTTCATGCATCGACTGTGCTGTCTCAAGGAAAGCCAATCAGCGCAGCCCAGCTCCATGTGCTCAGACAGCATCTGCCACAGGCTACATCCCCTCAGATGAAAGCCGTTAGCAAAGCCCAGGTACGTCACTACCACCTTTGTAGAATAACTACACCAAATGCAACAGTAACAGTCGCTTATAGAAAAAGTCATTTCATCTCTTGCATAAGGTGGACCTGTGGTTATGATTAGACAGATGTTAATAATAATAATAATTGATAGATGACAATATTTCCGTTTTACCCACTAAACAATGCAGTGCACTATTTTCTCAATGTGTGTAAGTATGACCTCTAAGTTAACTTGCATGGAAATATCTGTGTGACTTTTTTCTTATTTTTTTTCTTATTTTTAAGGTGCACAAGCAAAAGTTGCAGCAACAGGCAACAGCAACTCAGGGCCAACAGGCTGCAGGGGCCCAGCAGGCCGCACAGGTGCCAGCTGCACAGACTGTACAAGCTAATCCTCAGCTAGCAGCTGTGACAACACAACGACCTGTGCTGGCCACCAACCTGCAGATGGGCAGATTGGTAAGATTAGAGAAATAGTGATTAGATATTGATGCAGTTGTGCAATACAACAACATAAATGCTACTTTCAGCATATATTATCAACAGAGATCTAAAAGATATAACATTAAGAGAGACTATTACAATTCACTGGTGGATCCCCAGAAACACTGCCCTCCGCTTATGTTAGTGATTGAGCTTGTGCCACCTTTCTTACTCTTGTTCTTTTCACCCTGCAGACTGCTCGAGTACCCAATCAGAGCCAGATTCAGGCCCAGGCAGGACAGACAGCTCAGGTGACTCTGACCAAGCCTCCTGTAGTTTCTGTGCCAGCTGTGGTCTCATCAGCCGGAGTCACTACATTGCCAGTGACTGTAGCAGGCATTAGTGTGGCTATCGGTCAGGCCCAGAAAACAGGTGTGTTGAAATTCTTGAATTGCATACATCACAAGATGCAACAGTATTTGCTGCTGACTATACCTGCATCATTTGGATTGGAAACCCTTTTATAGTAGCAAAATGTATGTTCTCATCATCACGATCTTCTAATATGTCTTTTAATCTGACGCACTTTCTCCGTTCTGTCAGGTGTCCCCTTCCAACAGATGCAGGTCCAGCAGCTGATTCAGATGAAGAAACAGCAGCAGACAGTTCAGGTGGCAGCTGCACCCCAGCAGAAGGCAGGGCAGCCACAGCCAGGACAGGCCACTGTACAGCAAAAGGTAATGTCTTTGTTTACATATAGAGATTTGTGTTTATTGAGAGTATCAGGAAGTAATAGTTCACTAGTAATATTACTGTATTCAATAGAGCCAGTCACAGTATTTAATGTATTTTCATTTCCCTTAGATTGGCACACAGCAAGTGACAGTCCAGACCGCCCAGCAAGGTCAGCAGCCACAGCAAAAGGTGACCTATACCACCACCCAACTCCAATCGGGAATCAAGACCCAGTTCTTCGCTACATCGCTCCCCCAGGGCCAGAAACCAGCTGGACCCCAGCAAATCCAGGTGCATCATCAGTGGCAACCCATACAACAGAGTACTTTCAGTGAAATATCGAGATTGTGTGTATGTTAAAATTTTGTTGTTTACTGCTCATATCAGCTGCCTAAGATCCCGCAAATAGTGCAGCAGCAACCAACTGTGGCCAATATTCAACAACTTGTGTCTTCTCCTCAGCAGGTAAGAGTTTAAGGCTTTTTACTAGATTGATTCTACAGACATTGGAATAACCATCACTGCAGGCTTTCACGTGTGCTGCCATTGACAAAATGCTTATATTTGATGTCCTCACTGGTGACAGCTGCAACTGAATGTTTTGTGTTTTCAAGTTGTCCATCCCATTCACCCTCTCACAAATATAAATAATCTATTTTATTACATCTGGCAAAATTGTTGTCTTACATGTGAATGAACTGATAAAGTATGAGGTCAAGGTGGGACCTTGCAAAACTCTTTGGCCATAACTCAAGGATTTGGACACTAATTAAAAGGCTTAAAATTCTCCAGCACAGAATTCCAGCTCGAGGCCAGGTTGACGTTAATAAATAGTTAATATTGTTTGAAAGGGTTTTTTGTTCTGTTTTGTTTTTTCACACGGTCACTCAAGCAGGAATCTAGTTTCCTATATTTACAGCAATAAATAGGCTGTTCATTTGTTGCACACAGTTAAGAGATTAAAGGAGGAGGGAGCATTAAAAGTTTGAAAGATGGGCATGTTTTGTCCTTTGAGGCTTGTATTTAGAACCAATTGTAGACTACAGCTTTCAGCTGAAACCAAGGGTGACTGTTTGGATCGTGTGAACGAGGATTCACGTTTAGCAACAAATAGATGTGCTCTTGTCTTTGTGAAAGGGGTCATGCTATCATCCGTCACGCTTACAGCACTGTGCTGTTTTAATTCATCATTGATGTGAAGTTATGCACAATTTGGTGAAGCTGACCAGAGTGTGTAGGGTAAAATATCAGATGAGATTTCTGTGGGGTCACTTTGTTTTGTTGTCTTTGTCACACTGAACCTTTTGACAGTTCATTTTCATTTCTGATTTTATTTGATTCATCACCGATTTTCTTAGCTTTGATATGCAGGAGAAAGGTTCGTATCAGATCTTTGAGACAGGATGGAAAAGTTTAGTCTGTGTTGTTTCTCTTTAGATCCAGGCTCAGCCTGTGACTCTGACCCAGGCTGCCACATCAGCTCCCGCTCAGGTGCAGATGATTCCCGCTGGTACGGCGACAGCCCAGGTGGTCCAGCAGAAGATCATCCAGCAACAGGTGGTGACCGCAGCCGCCTCACCCCAGATCCAGACACCACCTCCACACAGCCCAGCCCAGCAGCCCGCTGCAACCACTACTGCCGAGTCCCCGGTGCAGCAGTCTGCTCAGCCACAGCAGGCCTCCAAGGGTCAGGCTCGCCAGGGGGGCATCAGAGCCAAAACCCCTGCCAAGCCCAGTGGGGGAAGCAGTTAGGAGATACACACTAATGAGACTGTATGTACCGAGCGTTTTCCCGCAGTACAATGACGAGGTCGTGCTTTCTTGTGGATCCTGCAACAACAACAAACCTTTACTTTACTCCAACCTCTCTAATCTTGTGTTCAACATGATTTCAGTGCTTGTATCTAAATCATTCTGGGAGATCAATCATGATGCTTCTGCCAATAATTCTGCTGGGATCCATAACTATCTCTCACTTGATCAATAACATTCTGCTCTTCATTTGTTTGTTGTAGAGCGTTTCTCGAAATTTCCCCCACACCTACCACATAATCTCACCGTATGACAGCAGTCACGCCTTCTGCACAGTGGTTATATGACTCAACAGATGTATGAGGCTGAGGATTATGGGTGATTTTTGTTTGTTTGGTTGGTTGTTTTTTTTTTTTGCATTGGGAAATGAGCTCTCTATTAGAATAAGTGTATTCATAAATAGTCTTGTTTTATGTCCAATTCTCTTGTTGTCTATAGATACTGAATGGAGAATAATGCACGTTCCTTTAGTCTTTTTTTTTTTTTTTTTTTTTATTATTATTTCAGCAAATACACTGTAAACATGTACTTTAGTATTTTGTTTCCTCATAAATTCTCCTTTTTTTATTGATGTGAAAGGAAAAAAAACATGTAAATATCAACAGCGGACATTTGTACTTGTAAAGTAGTTGTGTTTTCATTGGATTTTTCAGCCCAATTGTAATAAAGTGTTTTGTTTTTATACACAAATTCATCTTTTCCTTTCATTAAATCGTTGTAAGTACTTTGAAATCTTGTGACTTCTTACATCTTATTTCAGCACACATCCTCTTTTGCTTTTACAGCCTTGTACACTGTGGAAATAAACACTTGATTTGAAGAGTTAAGACTAGAAAAGAAATCAGTTTGTCTGCAAGACCTGTAAGATTATTACACTTGTTAAGATTTCTTCAGTTGAAGGCCAGGAAATAAAAAAACTTGAAAGACCCTTCACCCTAAGCCTAAATTGAGCTCTAGCTGCAGAGGCACATAATCTGGTCTGCACTTACTCAGCACCTTTAAACCTACAGAGCCCTTAATGTTGTTCAGTTTCATTCGTTTACACACACACGGCGTTGGAGCAGCAAACCCAAGAACGCTTTAGGATGCAGAGGAGTCAGACATCAAGTCACTGAAACCACAGCTGACCCCCTCTGATGTGTGCATCAGCTTCAAGTTAAACCACCGTTACACCGCCTCATTTTGGTCCATATTACATTATGGCATGACACAGTTGCTGCAAATTTCCCAGCTGCACATCCATAATGTGAATCACCTGTTTCACCACATCCCAATGTGCTCTATTGAACTGAGATAAAGTGACTGTGGAAGCCATTCAAGTACAAAGAAGTAATGTCATGTTCAAGAAACCAGTTTGAGATGAGCTTTGTGACCAGGCGCATTATCCTGCTGGAACCAGTCAACAGACGATGAGGACACTGGTCTTAAAGGGATGGACATGGCCAGCAACAATACTGGGGTAGGCTGTTACATTTTACTGCGCAAAACAAAATATACTCCACACCATTACACCACCAGTAGCGTGAACTGTTGATCCATGCTGTTCATGCCAAATTCTGACTGCCATCCAAATTTTATCAGACCAGGCAACACTTTTCCAATCTTCTTTTGTACGATTTTGAATGGTAGCTTCAGTTTCTTGTTCTTAGCTGACAGGTGTGGCACTGGGTGTGGTCTTCTGCTGGTCCAGCTCTGCTGCTTCAAGGTTTGATGTGCACTTCTGCACACCTCAGTTGTAACGTGTGTGACTTCCTGTTGCCTTCCTCTTAGCTTGAAGCGGTCTGGCCGTGAACTCTGAGATCAACAAATCATTTTCACCCAGAGAACTGCTGCGCACTGTGGAGAGCTCCCAGCAGATGAGCAGTGTGTGAAATACTCAGAGCATTCTCCCCCTTCCTGATGCTCAGTTTAAACTTCAGCAGGTGGTCTTAACCTTGTGTACGTGCACTGACTGAACTGGGCTGAACTTTGGTTACTGTAACAAACTCTTTTGTCACGCATCTATTAACAAAAAAAATATGTAATACTAAACCCCCCTGAGTACAAAGAGATGGATAAAAGTTTTGCTTCTTGGCATGAATTTGTGAGCAATCAGTGTTGGACTTCCTGCCTGTTTGCACGCTGACTTTCTGAATTAAGAAAATTGGAGGGTTGCTGCAAATTTGCTTCCAAAAATGGTGCAAATGCAGATTTGTGATTGCCCAGAAGGGGTCGCTGGTGTATCAGAATCGCCTTGTCTGCTTTCCGAAGGAGGCCCCACTACTACTCCAGATTTTCAAGCTCAGTGATATTTCCCATCTGCTCCTCAGTGCACGCCCTGCCTCTTTCACTGGCACTCGGTGGCCGGCCCGCATTCACCGCTAAACGAGTGAGACAAGAGAGGTGAGGTGGAAGAAAGGACTCAGAGATGAACAGATGGGCAGAGCTGGTTTCTTTTGGCCAGGACGTCATTCCATCCCTGAGCCCAACCTCTGTCATTGATACTAGTAAAATGCGTCCTTTTTCTCGTAGAAAAAGATCTGCTCACCTGTTATTTAAATGGCAGTTTACAGCAGATAGAGGCAGCATGAAGTGAAACTTCATACTCAAAAAAAAAAAAGGAGAGCATTTCTACTGTGATTTTAAACCAAAGAAACAGCAGGCGCTTTGTGATCCGGGCACTGAGAGTGACACATTTCCAGTAGCAGGCTGTGCTTCCAGAGAGCCCTCACAGCAGCAGGTTGTTGTTTTGATATTTTCATTCCCAATGAGAAAGTCATGCATTTAGGAGGAGGAGGGTGCGGTAAAGGCTGCTGAGTGGTGTCAGTCGCTTTTATCTTCCTGCTCAGACACTAGCCGCCCACCAAGTGAGTGTTTACCTCAGCCGGGTCTTTAAAGCCTCTGAAGAGTGTCAAATACGCGAGGGAGAAATGAGGGCTGCTCTTGCACTATTGTGTGTGGCTCTCCCCCCCGCATTTGCATAGAGCCGTGAACAAATGCCCCTGAAGCATGTGGAAAAGCACAGGAGCCCATTTGAGTGACAGCCTCTGGAAAACCGGGATGATACAACGATTACATGTGTTGACACAGCTCCAGTGAAGAGATCAACATGGCAAACGGCTTTGTTGTTGCCTAAGAAACAAGCAGAGCTGAAGGCAACGCGTGCACAAGCAAGCTTAGCAGGCCTGTACGGAGGGCCAAGGCTGCCTAAATAAATGGCCAAACGCTTAAATAAAAGGAGACATTACAAAGCTGCGTGAGCGTGAAACAAACCATCTTCAAATGATATTCTTGTTTGCTTTTGCCTACGATTGAGATACTTTCACATTTACTTTCCGATGTTATTGGTTTGATGAGTTGGTGTATTTATTTATATACTAGTTTCCCTTCCCCTCTCTCTCTCACACACATCCGCACACACATACACAGACACACACTCGTATTCTTTTTACAGTTCTTCCAGTACGCAACTGAGAACTGTCAGTCAAACTGGGTCATGGGTTCAGCTTTGCACCTGTTGGTTGATCAAAACAGGATCACAACACAAGCGGTTGCCTCATTGCGGGAAGTTGCTAAAGAAGCGAGGTTAAACAGCCCAACTGAAAATAACGCCGTCAATCAGTACAGTGGAACGGAAATGTAAGCGAATGGGGGAATTTTCGCAAAAGCCAATAAATAAATATACAAGAAAATGAAGACGGATAAATAGAGAGAGTATGGCAGTTTCTGTCATCTGTGAATGAGTGTGGGGATAAAAAAGAAAGAGATCAGGTATTAGGGAGTCCTTAGGAGCGAGCTCTGCCTCACCCTGCAGATGATAAAAGTCCAAATCCTCTCTCTCTCTCTCTCTCTCTCTCTCTCTCTCTCTAATGTTCTGGCCAGCCGCTGATCACACAGCCCCGGGGGCTCGGCGCTAATGATGCTCCTTCAATGATGCTGATGATCACCGCCGCTGGAAAAGAAGCAGGCCATCTATACTGAAAGGTTGCCATGGCAACCAACTGTGACCCCCTTTAGTGCAAATCACAGGGCTGGTGGAACAATGGTTTATGTAGCACACACTGGCAACGCAGCCCTCTAAGCTCCTCAGACACGTCTCGCTTCGGGCTTTTATTTTATTTATGCTTTTCCTTTAAATAGATGCATCACATTAGGAACCTGTCAGACCGTGCTGTCCAAATGCTGCTCATGTGCCCTTGAGCATGGTATTTGACCTTTTGTCGCTGCTGCTGTGGAGCTTTTCGGCAAACGGTGGAACTTCGACACTTCGCAGGTTTAAAAAAAGAAAGCCTTTTAGCGTCTCATGAATAGCATTGATCCATACTAATAAACATTAAAGCTGATATCAGAGGTGATTTCTGTGAAGTCCTCCCCTCTGTAACGAGACAGCTTCACTCAGTTTAGTCATCTCCCCGTGCTCCTTAAGCCTCCTGCAACCCGTGAGACTCCTGAGGCCAAAGCAGGACAGGCCTATTACTCTAACTGATGAGTCACAGGTCTGCTGGCTGATTTCACTGAATTGCAGTGAGGCGGTGGTGGTGTTGGAGGTGGTGGTGGTGGTGGTGGTGGGGGGTATGTGCCGGTGGTAATTGCTCTGCATGTAAGATGCAGCGAGAGAGAGAGCTCACCGGAGCTGACACGCTCCACTTCCCTCACCACAGTGATAGGAAGTGTCATTCAGCACTTTGAAAACATACCACGTAGATCCACAATATAAGTCTGCCACTCTCTGCTCCCACCTCCCACTCATTTCCTCTGAATCTCTCCCTCTCTGTCTCCCTGGGCTTCTCTTTCTTACCTCCGTGCCTCTCGCCTCTTTCTCTCTGTCTGCTCCTGTCAGCCCACTACGCTCGGCTGCTCTCATCTTGCACGCAAATGTCTTGTGGCATGACAGTCATGTAAGCGAGTGGCTGTGAACCACAAAGATGATCTCTGTCTTCTCTCCGAGCCTCGGCGATAACCTTGGCTGAAGTGTGGCCCCTGCCCTTCCTTTCCAGCTCCGGCCTTTAATGCGCGAAATGCCTGTCGTCTGCCTGCCGTTCCTGCGCGCGTGTGCGTGAGCGTACATGCGGCTTGTGTGCCACACCTAGGTCCGTACACTACGAACGCTGCTGATACGATTATTGTTGTTTTATTTTTCAAGTAGACCCGAGACACATAGCATTTGCAAGTGACAGTTAAAGTACAGACTCTCGGCTTTAATTTGAGGTTATTCGCATCCAAATTGCAGGAAGGGTTTTGGAATTACAACTCTTTAATATGTGGCCCCGTCTTTTTCAAGAGCTCGAATGTAATTGAGCAATTTGCTGAAAAGTTTTTTCCTGGAGTGAGGCTCTTTTTCTTTTAGAAATTTGCTCAGGAGCAGGACTCTTTGGACAGATAACACTAAAATTTAAGATGTACCAGAATGATGGAAAACAAAAAAAATTGTAGGAAAAGTAAAAGACGTGTAAAAAAAAAAAACATTAGAGGAGATATGATGCATTAGCATGTGGAGTGACACCTGGTCACTGGTGTTTATAGATGATGTGACAGAAGACAGCAGCAGCTGGATCAATTCTGCAGTTTATAGATATCCACACTTAGTAAAAGCTTACGAGTCAATCAGCTGATCTCAGTCCAGCTGATTAAGGCAAAACTAAATGCAGAAAGGCCCACGATCTGAAAAGTGGAAACCCATTCTCTGCTGATGTCCTGACCAAGTTTGAAATAAAACACCTAATTTCTGACTGTACAACTGCATTTGAGCTTCTAAAAATAAGAGGAAAGTCTTCTAGTGTCATTTGCACTTTTACTTTGGAGTTTCTCATTTCCAGGCACGCTGGCAATATCCACCTCCTCGATCAGAGCACAAAACATAATGTCCCCTGTCAGTATTCATGTGCAGAACCGTAGGCTGTCAGTTCTTCCATATCGTGATATATTTTCTGAATTTCACGAGCAATGTGGAGGATTTAGCCTACAGCCTCTCATACTGAGAAATACAGCGTGTCATATTGGCACATTTTTGATCACAGATTGTAACAGATTATACCCCAGCTATTAAGAATTTATATTTAGAAGAAAGACAGGCTGAGTATTTTTAGTTTTAGCCTTGGCGTGCTTAAAATAATGTTTAAAAGACTATTTCCGCTAACATGAGTGAAACTGGCGAATGCTCGTACGACGGCTGCGAAGCCAGAAATGTAACTGGCTTCGAGGGGAACGGGGAGGACCGTATCCAGTCTGAGGGGAGACGACGAGCTCCTTCTCTTCTTCCCGGCCTCTGTGGAGCGCAGCCCAAAGCGGCTAGTGTTTAAACCACCCAACTGTCTTAGTGGAACCACAGCGCAGAGCCTCGTGGTGGTCTGGGATAGGGAGAGAGATAGAGCAGTGTTTGGGAGGGGGGTGGGTGCATTGGAAAGGGAGATGATGTGAAGAACATCTACCACACACACACACACACACACACACCATCCCTGCGTCTGCACCCCCTCTCATCCTCTCTGCATGAACCCCCTAAACAAACTCACACACATGCTGAAAGATGAATGTCCAACAAATGGAGGCAAGAGGTGAGTGAGGGCCGTATGAGAGGCGTATTGTGCAGCCCCCCTCCCGTCTGAGAGGCCAGTAATCAAGGGGGCCCAGTCGGCGGGGCCAAGGGGGTTATGGATGGAACGGGGTGACTGCTGCTGAGGTGGGGGCAGTCGCTGTCTCACTAGGATGTTATTTATTGGCTTACTTTGAATCCCCTGCTGCCGCCTGCAGTCTCTGTCACACCCACTGATCTTGTCCCCCCCCCCCAACGTTCTCTACCTCTTCCCCACATGAAGTATATTGTTCAAAAGCCTTCTGCTAAATACCAAGGAATCAAGAGTTATCTACCTTATGTGAACATAATTCCACCTCCACGGCAGCTGAGATCGAGTACCAGCCACCAGCGATGAAGATGGATGTATAAAGAGCATCACCTCTTACTGTGTAATATCCTCAGGTGAAAGTTTAGATACTTTTCAGCAACTGACAGAAACCTATCATCCGGAGAAATGCCATTAAAGATGGCATTTTGAAATAAACCGTCAAAACCACAGAGAAATGTAGAACACAATGCATCCGCCTTAAGCTCAGACCTACGGGGAAATTACTCCCAGGAAAAAAACACTTTAAGGTTTGTCATAACTCCAAAGACAGAGTAATATGCACTGCTGTGGAGAACTAAGTACCTCCCATGATTCAGTGGCTTGTTGCTTCAGTTCATTGACGTTTGCAGGCATTTGTTTATGCACAGCTCTCTTAAGATCCCGCTACAGCATTTCAGTCCGGCTGACGTCAGTGAAACATCTTGACGCTATAGACTTGCTGCTGTGCTTGGGATCATTGTCCTGTTGCATGACCCAATTTGGGCCAAGCTTTATCTGTGAGACAGCTGTCCTCACATTTGACCCTACATTATTTTGGTGTACAGAGGAGTCGACTCAATGACTGCACGGTGCTCCGGCAAAACAAGCCCAAATCCTCACCCGTCCACCGCCGTGCTGACAGCTGGTATGAGGTGTTTGCGCTGCTTTGTTGTTTGTTCGTAGCTGAGCTGCAATGTTCCTCTTAGAAAGAAGAAGCTTCCTCCCGGCAACCCTTCCAAAGAAGCCACACTTATTCAGCCTCTTTCTAATTGCACTGTCATGAACTTTAACATTTAACATGCTAACCAAGGCCAGTGGAGTCTGTGATGTAGCTCTTGGGGTTTTTTGGGTTTTTTTTTGCATTTTCTGCGAGCATTGCACGGTCTGACCTCGGGGTCAGTTTGCTGGGACCTGCATTCCCGGAAAGATTGCGACACTGTCGTAGCACAAACCGTTTATTTATTTACATATTCTTTTTCTGTGGAGGAAGCAATAGATTCACAACTGTGAATGTGTGATCTATCTACAAATGTGAGTCACAGGGACTTTTTGAATATAAAGGACAAAAAAACAAGATTCAGTAATTTAATCTATTCCTTTACTTTTTGGGAAACCTTATGCGTTTCATTCTACCGCTGATGGCTCGGTTTGTGTTTGTATAATTTATTTGTTCCATTTTTCCCTGAAGATTTTTTTTCAAGTTTAAAAATCTTTTTCCTGCTCTCCAATTCTCCAGAGTGACTGGGCAAAGTGCTATGAACTCCAGCTGTGTTTACGCACCTTGTATGACCCCTCCATTTGATCTGTACTTTGAGGAAAATACGAGACCACGTGAAAGGAAATAATCATCAAGAACTTCTTATTTCTGTGTTTTGTTCCCATGTTAAAAACCCAGTAAAATTAAGTTATCAGCTAAAACTTATAAATATGAGGTGCTCTGCAGAGGTTAGGGCTCTGATCATGAACCAGCCTCTCTGTTAAATGCATAAAACGCCCCTATATACACCCATTTGTATATTTGACCTGTTATCTGAACAACCAAAGTGCAAAGTACCACAAGTCACAAACAAGAGATCAGACATGGCAGCTTTTGTTTTAGAAAAAATAACCCTAACTGTGCTTTAGCTTTTCTTTCTGCCTCTCTGTTGGAGGCAGTGAATGTATATTAGAGGGATCCCAGAAGCTACAAAAATAATCTTCTCCCACACAGACGTGCCCAAGATGCTGGCACAGGAAACTGCAATTTGGCAGAAACGATCCCACACAATTTGTTTGCCTCCTGTGGCTCTTCATCGCGGGAGGTGACTGTTAGCGCAGTCGCTTCACAGCACAGAAGGTTCAAACCTCCTGGTCAGCTTTCTCCTTACTGTGTGGAGTCTGCGTGTTCTGCTTTCAGCCTGTGTGGGTTTCCTCCAGCTGCTCTGGCTTCCTCCCACAATCCAAAGACACGCTCTCCAGGTCAACCGGTGATTCTAAATTGACTTTACGTGTGGATAAAGAGTCTGTGCTTGTCTGTCTCTCTGTGTTGGATGGAGGTAGTATTAGGGATGGGCAGGTGGTCACTGCGTTACTTTTGCTGATGTTTTCCGCTACAATCCTGCAGCACATTTTCTGCATCTGCACAAACTCTTGCACCATCAGACGTATGAGGGAAAACCTGTAGACCAACTGATGGTGCAGGATAAAAATCAGGAAATCACAATGAGTGTCTGCGCAAAAATGTGGTAATCAATCTGCACTCAACAGAGCAACAGACCAACCGATCAATACACCCACTGAAAAAAGCCACGCCACAAACTGAAAACCACAGCACACAGCGTCAGTGTGCTGGTGTGAATGTGACCAGTAACCCACTGTAGGACTTTGGGGTGTCCTAAAACAAAGCATCATATTTATGGCACATTTCCTCCAAATATTCTAGATATTTGATCAAAATTACCCGTTTTATTTATTAGGGTTGCTATTTCAGCCAGGTAACAGCCTGGGCATCACTACTGGTTTCTTCATAGGCTGCTCTTTCATATAACCTGCACTACCTGTATACATTTCTACATTAATTAAACTGAACAAATAAAATTAGCCATTCCTTTCCAGTTCCTGTGCTCGGTACATGACAGATCTTTTCTTTCAGTGGAATTCTTTTCGTGGAATGATTGGAATGCCCCCAGCATGATAGGAAACATGTGTGTTAGATGAAGCAGTTGGCTGATTTTGGTTGTTGGGAGATAATGAGATAATGGGGTTCACAGTCACGTGGAGCGTACAGTACAGTGGATTACGGATGCATGATCCAAAAACACACATTCCAGCCGCAAACACTTGTGAAACGTAACACAGCAAGTTTGAGCAATGCAAAGGAACAGGAGCCATTAATCCGAGGATTATTATTCTGGTCTGGCAGGATCCACAATCTAATCTTCCACTGCCCCCACCATCAACCTCCTGGACAGCTACCATACTGAGGATTTGGGAATTCAGAAAAACTATACCTTATAACATTCCTGTTTCAAAATAGCTGTAAGCCTTGCACATGCAGCCAAAGTGCTTCAGGCTAGGGGGGGAGGGGGGCGGGTTGGCTTTAAGCTGCAACAGATTAACAACCAGCAGCATTTTTTTTAAGCCACACAGATGCAGGGACTCTAGTGATGGCAATTCCAGTCAGCTTTGGTCCAGACTGAAATATCTCAGCGAGTCTCGCATAGAGTACCACATTTTTTTCCTTCCCTGTTTCTATTTATATCATTTCTCTTCCGCTGAGGATAAATTCCCTGGTGATCCCTGGATATTTTTTTTCTGGGACACCATTAGCAGATCCAGCTCAAGATCAATGAAATATCTCAAAGTACCAGATGGATGTGTTCTAAACGCATTCATGGTTATCAGATGGTGCATCCTGGTGATTTCGGAGCTAATAATCACTGATGAGAATTCATAAAAAGCAATAATGGCCATCACATCTTCACTTCTCCAGCTGCACGCACTCTGCTTGAATCATTGCACATCACCTCACTGCAGAGGTCCTTTTTGAGTTTAAACGTGCTGCTGTGTTCCAGTATTATAGCTGATCCATAATGCACTCGATCATCACTCATTGCCGTTGTTGTGAGGCAGAGGCTGCACTGCTTCAGCAGGAACTGCTGCGGCGCCCGCAACTTCCAGCCTGCGAGCACGTCGATAACGAGCGGCGTGCCTCGCTGACAGAATCGTTTACTGCCCAGAGGGGTTGGAGACGAAAGTGGAGTGTGCATGCCTGCCTCTAACCTACTTAAAGCCTCTCGCTGCACAAATGGAAGTGTTGATATGCAACATGAGATCTCCTGGTGAATTCCTCCCTGCAAGTAGACTGACCAGAATAAATGTGTGAGATTAATGCCAGAGGAAGCACTGATGCGGTTGCTGTGCATGGCTGTGTGTGTGTGTTTGCCTTTTTCTTTGCTTGTGTCAGCATGTAAGTGTACAAAGATAATATTTAGCAAGTGTATCATATTTCAGGGGTATTCAGTGCACCACGCGGGCCAAATGCTGTGCGCAGTTCCTCTCTCCACATATACGGATGGCTGTTATGTAAAACAAAAAAGTGTGCAGGTATGAGAAAGAAATAGAAACAGGGAGGGGGAATGCTGTCCGTCCAGGGCGTGTACTCCTACTGTCAGCTGAGGAGCTATAGCATAGTTTCAGCTCCCTAATTCTATTTGCCTCTCAGGGGAACCTCCCCCCAAACCTCTGACACACATTTTTAAAGAGCTTTGTTGGGCAATTGGAGGAGGGAGAATGGAGGTGGTGTTGGTGGGTGGGGGAGGGGGGCAGTGTACTTCCAGCTCTTACTGAGCTGAGTCTGGAGAAGACATAAATCACACACGCACAGACACACGTACGTGCACAAGTCATGCTGCTTCATGAGGAGATGGAGTCCAGTATCTTGGTCAGGGGCCTCGTTCCTTGCCTGAAATGTTGGAAAGGGGCGGAAAGCAAAAAAAGGAAGAAGAAGAAGAAGAAGAAGAAGAAGAAGAAGAAGAAGAGGGAATGGAGAGAAGAGCAAGACATCTTGTCATCTTCTGAGTGCTGTTACTGGGTGTTGTGGTTTCCAGGACTGGGTTACAGTTTTTCCTGTGTGTATAATTACAAGGACACGGTGATTACTATGCTTATGTATTTATCTCAATCATGCAGAGACGGGGGTATATTTTGGTCGCTCCTTTTCTTCTTCTTCTGTTTTTTTAAAGCTCAACTTTAACTTGGTTTTCTCGTGACTTTTATACAGTTAGCTGTTTCCCAACATCCACCCTGCTTTGATTCCCTGCCTGTAGATTTTAGTCAGGAATCTCAGATGTTCATTTAGTACAGTCCAAGTTTTGTTGTTTTAATTTATCAAAGCTTCAATTTACAAAGCTGAAGCCAGCAGCTCTGTGGAGGACCCGTGACCTATACCAGCAGCAAAGCAAAACCAACACTAATCGGGTAATTGGCATCCTTTTATGCCCTGCTGCCGATGAGCCACACTTTGCTCATAACCTGCCAGAGTTGTTCCCACACTTTACAAAAAGACAATAGAGCATGTAAGCATGGTATTATTCTTCAGAATTAAAACTATTACCCAAAAGTGTCTATATACCCTGTATTTACATTAAAAACATGTAACGCTACAAATCTCAAAGGATACCTAAAAACCCCAATCATGTTTCCCACCCTGCCTCCTCCTCAGTCTCTCCCAGAGCCTTTAAATAGTGTTCAGACCCGCAGGGACACATTTGCCTGAACACCCTGGAGAAGACAAAGGAGAAAACAGGTGAGCGGTTGCGACACTACAAACCCACTTGCAGTAAATCAGCACCCATTTTTGCAATCATTGCACAAATAAATTGCCCTCATTTTTCCAAACTACGTGATAATCAGTTATAGTTGTGATTAATACTGTCTGGTTGTATTACAGCATCTGCTCACCATGCACTAAGCAGAGACAGAATCACACAATTTGTTAAACTTTACAGCAAATAAGCAATAAATATTTAAGAGTTTCTAAATGTGCAAATGTATTTCCAAACGTGCAAAGACCTCGTCAGACAAAAATACAAATTGCTGTAAATGAGTGATGAAGCGTCTTCATTACACCTATCTGAGAATAAGAGGGTCATGTTTTGGTCCTATAGAATTATATGCATGCAGCACTAAATCCATAACCTAAATCAGGTATAGAACTGACTGTATTAGCTCTGATTCTAATCTAACAAATGCTTTTAGAGTGTTTACCCTTCAGCGAGATAGTTGAGCTTCTTCTCCAGCAGACACAGAAGCTATTTACACACACCACCTATTTCCCTCCCACAGCCATTTCTGCGCTGCGCAGCGCCCCTCTTGTCTCGACACTCTGTCATAACTGTCAGCCTTGCATTACTAAGTGCACCTACACAACCACCGTGCGGGCGTTTCAGCATCACTTTGCTGAGAAATACTGATTATTACAAGCAGGGTATCCCAAAGTTTCAATGATTTAAGTGCCGGGGAGCTAGCACAGGACAGGAAAAATGCACACGCAGACACCTGTCATTAGTGTTTGTAATGTGTCTGTTCAGGACGTTATGTTAGTAAGGGTGATAATTGTGCTTATTTAGTAATATATGTCTCGACGCCAGCTTTGTTTGGCAGTGTTAGGGAGGCTTATTATGCTGTGGTGGCTATAACAGGAGAGAAATGCTCCTGTAGTCTGGTTCTGAGCTGCCAAATCATAGCATGACATGAACTGTGGCTATAATAAATTATTCTGTCTGTGTAATGCTCGAAGGCTTCATTAAAAAAAAGAAGCGCTACTGCTCCTTAAACTATTTAAGGGGTGAACTAAGTTTATATCTTAAAAATCCTGCTACTGTGGATGACCGCTGTGTAATCTGGTGTGGCTTGCATGCACTGAATAACACTAAATTGAACTTTGTTTCCTTTATAGAGGCACAGCTACATTTTTTATTGAAAGGACTAGAAGTGAGGACCTGTGTCCAAGCCTCCAAATCTTAAAAAGCTTAAAAAGGACAAACGGTGATGGAGTAAATAATATGCCTCTTGAAGTACACAACAGTAGTTAAATACCTCAAGGCCACACAAGCGTGCAGGTCCATTTTTTTTTTTTAAAGGATATTTGAGGGTGATATCTAATTCCAGTGTGATACCGAGAACAAGTTTGAGGTAAGCCGTTTTTCCAAACGTCTAGAAGGCAATAGGGGCCAACTTGGCCTCTCCTCGTTGTTTAAACAATCTAGTATCTGCTCAGATATTCATATTTAAATCTTAACTGGGCCTCATGATGTTTTATCGGTTTGGCACACTGTGGAAAAAGCTGCTCGTTCTCAGTTAACACGGCACACCCACAGTCCTACTTTTCATAATAGGGCGCTCATCGCTGGAGGAGTTCCTTTTACTTTCACTTTTCTTTAGTGGAGCAAAAAATGTAACCAGACTCTTAACATCTGTGACGAGGGGGGTCTTGGAGACATTCAGTCACTCGCCTATATAGTTTGAATTATCCTCCTCTTCGCTTTCCCTTTGCCCACAGGTTTGATCTTCCTTGCATGCTCACTGCGTAGCCCAAGGGAATCCTTTATGCATCCTTGAGCTCCATGTTATAATAGATGTGGCTGCTCAGAGTTAGTGATTTGGCCTAATATTGAACTTTTCTTGCGCTTCCCCCACGTGTGGGAAAGAGACCTTGACCATCACACTGGTGTAATGGATTGGTTTAATATCAGAGAAAACTAATTTCTTCTTTCTTTTTTTTTTAATACAGACACTACATTTCAATCCTGGAAGATGCCACCTCAAGAGACTCGCACCTATTCAGATGAGAAAAAGAAACCACATGTGGTAAATATTTATTTGATGCTGGTAATCCAATCACAGCTGCGGAAAAGTGCTTTTCATGCTGTATTTTTCAAAAATTGATCGCATTGAGTCAATCCCTTTTTGAGTCATTTTTGGCAAAAGTGACTATTATATTTCCTTTATTTATCTGGGTAAAAAGTGTCACTGACATTAAAAATGAATTTTCAAGAGCGATGCGGCCAAGATGGCAGCAGAAATTGCAACAATAGTAACATCAGTGTTCTATAAAGATATTTTTTAATGGGCCAGAAAAGACTGATTTGATTCTAAAGTAGTTACAATGACACAGAGTCATAAAGATGCTGCAAAACAAGTCATTTTTCATTTTATATCTAATCACTTCATAAATTCTGTTGACTATAGCCTAGTTCTTATTATAAGGAAAAATATTGCACTAATAAAAACACATAGAAACATCAGAAATCCCTCTTTGGCAGTTGATAGCTTTTTGGCACAAGACTGGCCCACTTGTCAACCAATCAGCATTCAACCAACGCACGGCGTCATCCACATTGAGCAATGTGCAGTTGGGACTTTGGAGGATGGCAGTTGGCTGAAAAACGCTTTCTGTAAGCTGTCCGTAGGCAGACACCTCTGCAAACACACACAATCACAGTACCATAAATGAAGCATCAGCCACAAGCCAACAGAGCAGTCCTCTGAAACCGCTGCGAAGAAACACTGGAGGGGAAAAGTGAAGCGACTATTGTGGGGGAGGTGAAGTGAGGAGGAGAAAGAGCATATTTGGTCTTAGCTGCAGTAGCTGATTCTAGACGGATATAAATCACTGGTGTTTATATGTTAAGCTTTGATCTGTTTATTCAGTCTTTTTTTTTTTATAACTTATTCAGATTTACTCTCGGTGAACAGGGGATTTATTCTGATTGGGCTGGTTTCTTCCTGCCTCTAGTATTTTCATAGCAGTCCACCCTTCACATTTATTACTAATATCACTCTGCAGTTGCCGAAACAGGATGTTAGTTATTCCATTATTCGGTTTACTGGATTAAATATCACATGAAATAACTTCACGGGGTGAAGTAAACACAACCCAAATGATTTCATCAATTGCCGTTCAGTGTTTGCACACCAGTGGACTCATTTGTAACTGCGTAACCAAAACATTCATCTGCTCACTTCCAGCCCGGTTTATCACACTTACACAATTGTTAATTGTTGTTTGCTCACAGTGCCGGAGCCTCAGCAGAATCGTTAGCTCCTTTCAGCGCTGTGCTGAGCAAATACTTCAGCTCGTTTCAGCATTTAAACTTAAACTGATACTGTGTAGAGCTTTGCCATATGTGGCACAGGGATCAGTGGTGTCCAGAGGAGGAATCCTGCCGGTGAATTTACTCTTTTGAATGTTTTTTCTCTTTCTTTCAACAACTGTTGGATGGATTAATACAACAATAATCAGTTGACAGCAAACTTCAAGTTTTACAAACAAAAATACTAGATACTAGATTTTCTAAAAGGGTCCGAACAGGGGAATGGAAGCAATGGCTCAGTTCATAAGGTCTGACCAAATGCATAATGTGGGAGCCCATGTAAGACTTTAAAACTATTATGTTTTTAAAAGTATTCTTGCTTTTATTAGAACAGTGGAGAGCAGCGTGAAGGATGAAGAGGAAGGAGACATGCAACAGGGAGCCACAGGTCAGACTTGAACCCAGGCTGCTGTTATAAGGCATATAAGCAGATGCTCAACCACTGAGCTAAACTAAGGTAGGCCCTAAAATAATACATACAGAGAAAAAACCCAACAATCATATAATCCCTATGAGCAGGCACTTGGGCGACAGTGGGAAGGAAAAACTGCCTTTTAACCGGAAGAAACCTCCAACAGAACCAGGCTCAGGGAGGGGCGGCCATCTGCCGCAACCGGTTGGGGTGAGAGAAGGAAGACAGGATAAAAGACAAGCTGTGAAAGAGAGACAGAGATTAAAAACAATATGATTCAGTGCAGAGAGGTCTATTAACACATAGTGAGTGAGAAAGGTGACTAAAGAAGAAACACTCATCATGGGAATCCCCCTGCAGCCTACACCTATTGCAGCATAACTAAGGGAGGATTCAGGGTCACCTGATCCAGCCTTAATTATATGCTTTAGCACAGCGGTTTTTTGCGCCATGGACCGGTTTATGCCCGACAATATTTTCACGGACCGGCCTTTAAGGTGTCGCGGAAAAATACAACAAAATAAAACTAGTACCGGTAATGAAAAAAAGAAGAGTTATTCATAACAAACGTGAAAAGACCGAGGAAAACCGAGTTAACGCTAAAAACGATAACAAAATAAAGCTGAAAACAGATAAAAACCCTGAAAACCACACATTTCACACCTGAGCCTCAACTCTCGCGGTACCAAACGACTCACGGACCGGTTCGAGGCCCGGGGGTTGGGGACCGCTGCTTTAGCAAAAAGGAAAGTTTTAAGCCTAATCTGTCTCCTAAATCCAAACTAGAAGCTGGCTCCATAGAAGAGGGGCCTCAAAACTGAAGGCTCTGCCTCCCATTCTACTTTTAAATATTCTAGGAACAACAAGTAAGCCCGCAGTGTGAGAGAAAACTGCTCTAATGGGGTAATATGGTACTAGAAGGTCATTAAGATGAGATGTGGCCTGATTATTCTAGACCTTGTATGTGAGGAGCAGGATTTTGAAAAAATTCTGGATTTAACAGGGAGCCAATGGAGGGAAATAAATATAGGGGAAATCTGCTCTCTCTTTCTAGTTCCTGTCAGTACTCTTGCTGCAGAATTTTGGATTAACTAAAGGTTTTGGGGGGAGTTTTTAGGACATCCTGATAATAGTGATTTACAGTAGCCCAGCCTAGAAGTATGCCAAAATGTATGCATTTCCTTCTAATGATGCTACCTAGAGGAAACTAATGTAAACACATCTGGTCCTAGCAGGGAACCCTGTGGAACTCCATAATTAACCTTAGTCCGTGCAGATGAATCTCCATTCATATGGGGATTCATATCGGTTTTCATAACTCCCAAGGAGGCAAGAAAAACTTCAAATCAACCATTTTCCACACCTCAGTTTGTTTGCAGCCTTTACAGTTTTTTACAGACGCTAGGACACATTTCCCAATACTTAGGTCACTTTTGCAAAACTCTTCACACAATCCTCCTAACTGACCGTCAGCTTGGCAAAGCAGTTCATTTCACATTCAAAATGCACTACAACTACCAAAACACTTTATTCAGGTCTCAAATAAACTCATTCTTCCAGAACACTAGCAAAGGTTGACAGCCGACAAACACACTTTGTCACCCACAAAACAATGACCTAAAAAACACTAACAACATGTAGCATTACACAGTGTTTTCTTGTGTAAAACAAGGACACATCTCTGTTTATAATTTCAATATATGTTACTGGAATGAATCAGACATCATGCAGAATTCGTCAATATTTGTTTATGTATTTTTATTTTTTTGCACTAAGTAATCCCAAAATACAAGAATTTGTATACACACCATCCACTGATACACATACAATAGTAATGCTAATCTACTCGGTCTCCTCCATTTGGCCACAGGTTCTCATCCACATCACATCTTATGTCATCTAGGGCAACACACCTAGGAAATAATATTCTGGCTGCCAGAATTGAAGGAGTTGAAAGATTGAAGGAGTAACACCTGTGCAGATGTTCATCTACAATGAGAATCAGCTGTGGCTGGTTAAACTGCATTTTTAGATTTAAAATATGTTTCAATAAAATATTGCTGTTGAATTTTGCTGTCTTTTCAAGTTTGCATTGTGTTATTGTTTTGGCCATAAGTTTAACAGTTTTGAAAACAGTATGTAAGCACATGCAAAATGTCCTGTACGTACAAAGATTTTTGGCAGTTGTTGCGTCTGAGTGAGAAAATAATTCATGAAATTTGAGAGATGTAGTCATTGAATGCATTTTGTGCCAAAACAATGATAACTGGTCCTCAGTTTAGCCCACATAGACTTCTGTTGTGCTCACTGTGTGAGGAGTTTTGCAAACGTGACCTAAGTATTGAGAAATGTGTCCTAGCGTCTGTAAAAAACTGTAAACCTTAGGCATGGACTAAGAAGAATTTTAAAACATTTTGCTCCTTTACAGAGGCATTGTATAAATGATACCAAAATGTCAGAGAAAAGACACCGCCTGAGACAAAAAGATCACCCCAGCACTCCTCAGTGCAATTATTTTAAAGCTCTCAAAAGAGCATTTAAGCATTTTATCAAGGAAAAACAACATTTGGAGAATATGGTTGAACAAAAGCAAGCAGAGGAAACTCAAGTGACAGAGAAGCCCAGAGAAATGCAGTGCAAACTCCAAAACATGGAAGAAATACATCAAGAGACGCAGTGCAAGCTCCTCAACATGGAGAAGAAAAACAAAGGGCTGCAAGTTATGTTTAATAAAGCGCTCCCAAGAAATACACAACTGCAAAAAGAAAAGAAGCAACAGTAGACAACAAACACAGAACTGTAGTGAAAGCTTAAGGAAAAACACCAAGGGATGCAGTGCAAGCTCATCACATGGAGAAGAAAAATGAAGGCCTGCGAGGGATTTTTGATGATGTGCGCCAAAGAAATGCATCACTACTGAAAGACAAGCAACAACTGGAAACATGTTCTCCAAGACTTTGAGAAGAAAATACAGAATTACCAGTATTTTACAACAAAGCAAAAGACAAAAACACTGAAATTGAGGACAAAAAACAAGAATATATCAACAAAAATGCAGAACAAAATCCAAGCAATGGTGAGCAAAAGACTTTGCAAAGACTGTATAACCAAGTACAGCACACAAACACTGAAATGGAAGAGGAGAAACAACAATAAAAGAAAAAACACAAAGACCTCCAGTGTACGTTTCATGAACTGCAGACATCAAGAGTTACTGGCCGTCCATGACAAAGTAGAACAAAAAAAAACAACCAAATGCACAAGAAAAAGAAAGTTCAAGAAGAAAAATACAAAAAAAAGAAAGAATAATTCACCTTAGTTGGACAATTGGACATAAATAAAGTTTCACTTTAACCATTTGCCTTCATTTTATGAAGAAATGTATGCGTTAGTGTTGACAAAAACAGGAAGGGGGTCAGTTGGAGCTACATATGAAGGCCTGCGATGTGTGGGGGGCTTTCACAATATGAGGAATAATTTCATAGATTGTGGAATTAATTCAGAATTAGTCTGGATCTTTGAAACACGTACCATCGCATGCATAAGAAAACTATGGATAAGAAAACCCCAAACACACAAAATGGAAGAATTATTCAAAGTTGGCGTATATTAACTTAAAATCTGACGCACACATCAACAGAATCTACATGTGTCAGAATGTTTTGGTTTGAGTGAACGTTTAAACACATTTTCTTGGTTGCAGCTGGTGGTTAAATGAGAATGAATAGAAATGCAAACGTAGACAGATGATGAAAAAATGACCCAAAGTGGATGTTTTTCACTGCAACTGAGCAAAAACCATGAAAAACATGATCCGTCTCTAAAAGCTTCTACCTGCCATCTGGGTGTCTCCTGAAAAGCAGTAAAAAATCAAAAAACTAAACAAAAAATATCTTGCGTGTAAATAGCGATCCATTCGGACTGTTTGAAGCACATTCTTCATCTCAATGTCTAAAAAAACTCTCCTAGTAGTACTTTTAGACCTAACGGTAGCTTTTGATACTGTCAATCATTCTATTCTTTTATCTTGTCTTGAACAGTGTGTGGGCATTAGAGTAGCTCTTGACTGGTTTAAATCCTCTCTGACTGACAGAAGTTTCTCTGTTAAAAGTGGTGTGTTTTCTTCTTCTGTGGCTTCTCTCTCCTGTGGCGTACCTCAGGGTTCTATTTTGGGCCCTTTTAGGTTTTCTTTTTTATATATTGCCCAGGCTGTCCATTTTTTAGAAATTTAGATCTTTTCATTGTTTTGCTGGTGACACCTAGATCTGTTTTCTATCAGGTAGCCGGCATAGTATAGCGAGGATGGGAGTGATGTGGAGTTTTGAAAGAGCTGAAGGTGAGAGATTGACTTTTGATTGAGACCAAATTATTGAGGAAATAGTCCAAATGTGACAAGATGAAGGCATGGATGGCTTTTTTAAACATCTGCTTGAAGAAAATTTAAACTTTTGCAACATTTCTTAATTGGGGAAAGCATGATTATCCAACCTTTGCAATTTGGAAGTGCAGAAAATAACCCGCTGCTCTGCCTTTACCTGAATATGATATGTTTGGTAACCCTCTTGACTTTCCATCCATCCACTAAATTTCTTAACCATTTATCCAATTCAGGCTTATTGTGTGCTAAAGCCTATAGCAGTTTTTGTAGAGTGAAAGGAGGGCCACACCCTGGACAGGTTGCCAGTCTATTGAAGGGCTGAACAAAAACGCACACACACACACAGATGCACACACACAGAGATGCACACACAATTCTGCGGCCTCCCCTCCAAGGCGCACAGAGCCATAAATCCTGTCACAGTTCCCAGACAAGTCTGGCCTTTGCTTGTCTTCTCTGTCACTCTGACTCATCCAGTGTACACAAAACTGGGGAGCCTGGACTTCGGCAGCTCTGTCTTCTCCTAATGTCAGTGGGGAACGTGTGCAAGAGAATGTAAATATTTGATTAAATATGTATAAGCTGGGGCGATGACAGTCCTTTGGGTAGATCCTGTGCATCTGTGAATGCATTCAAGCGAGCAGCTTGATCAGGAGCGATATGAGGGGAAAGGAGAGAGAATGGATTGACATTTCTCCTGCTAGAGCAAACACTGATGGGGCGATATGCGTGAGATAGCATATTTACATTTTACAGCCTTTGAGACTGAGTATAAAATGTCAGTCAACATTTAGTCACTGAGCCCGCTGATTCTCACTGAAGAAAATGTTTGCGCTCGGGAAATTATCTAATTTGCCCGTTGCACGACGGAGTCTTGTGCGTGATATTCTTGGGATGACTTGAACATGTGCAAGGTGTTAACCAGTTCTTGGATCATCCAGCGGCGGCTGACACTACCTCAAAAGAGCGTCATTAATTAACATGCCATTATCAGAGCTGAATGCTGGCTGGGGGAGATTAATGCTGAAAGGAGCTGCTAGTGGATTAAAGGTCACATCCTGTATGTTAATCAGCCAGCACCCCTGACCCCTGGAAGGAAACACAGTAGAATGGGCACATTATTGCCACCTGGCTGGGCACCAATCATTACCGGGATCAAAATGGGGGCCGTTGCTCTGGGCAGACACAGACAGTGAATGGATGGGATGCAGAGGTGCAAAAGAAAGGCTTTGTCATTATTAGGCCCTTTGCCCAATAATGACAGAAGAGATACAAATCTGCAAGTGTGAGATTATGGTTGAAATGTTGCACTTGCAGTGGTTGAGTCAATCCTTTATGTAGAGCAAAGGTCACAGAGTGCAATGCTGCTCCCAGGCAGCAAGTAGAACTGGTGTTGTGAAGTTACACAGCTGCACTGAGGCATGAGTTCAAGTTTAGGATATCACTATCACAGAGTTTTGGTTTTCTTTTCTCCAAACAATAGAATCAGTGTGCATCTTACACATAATCTTTGGTGTATATGGCGCAGTTTTTTCCCCCACTCCTTTACAGTCTCTATGGACACAAACACACAAAGACCCTGTTCAAGTCTGCTACTAACACGTTGCATCCTCAGTGTGAAAAAGCCTTGAGGACTTTCCAAGGTGGATGGATTAATTTCTGGGTGTTCAAGAGAGAACGCCAGCAGGCTGGATTGGCTCTTCTATATCATATTTCTGCAGCCCCCACACACACGCACACCTCCCACTATCCCACATCTGACACGAATCTCTCAGATCGGATGTGACTCACTAGCTCTGGCAGTGTAAGACTAAATTCTTCTTCTGTTACTCTCTCCTATAATGTCCACTCAGCTCTTTCCACTGCCTTTATTTTATTTTTTTCCTCTTGTAGTCACCCACAGCAGACTTTCGCATAGTTTTACAGGAATTTACACACAGCCAAAGCGAGACCTATATCATCAAATCCCTAAATCTATTAAATCCCTTTTCATTCACCAGAAGATGACAAAAGGCGTTTCGGCAGAAAGACACTTGAGGGTCTTTGCTAAAGGACAAAAATTCAGATCATGGGGAAAAAGGAATACTCGAAGTGGATGCTCGGGGAGCGACGTAGATGCTTACAGAGCAGCAGCTATTCTCAGAGGACCCGGTATTCCTGCATCAACGCTTTCCACGATGCAAGGCTTGGTTCAATGCTCGTTTGATGGACTATTTTCCCTCCTTCCTAAGCAGGGCTGTGTACATTTTGACCTTGATGTCAGCACAACCAAACAGAAGCTGCTGAATAGGATATCACCCTCTTCCTCAAGGACGCATATAGCAACATCCTCCTTTGTGTGTGTGTGTATTCATCTATTCTGTGCACATTGTTCTTTGCAAAGTACTGCTCAGATGTTTGGTTTGGTTTGGTTTTATTCTTATATCATATGTGAGCATGTTTGTCTTTTTTTAAATACATACAACAGCACAGGACATGGACATGTCACGTTGGAAGGGGGATAAATGGTGGTGGTGGTGGGGGGTAGTAAGATTTAAGTGAAATCAAATGACATAAGAATGCAGTATCAAGAACAACAATAATCATTATCCTGATATATATGTTTATCTACACATATATACCCACAAATATAAAAATGCAAAGCTGCAAACATACCGATATATATAATAGATTTACATACATACATATGTGCCGGCTTATATACACATCTGTTTACACACGGATACAGATGCATGTGTTTGGATATGCATATCGATACTGAACTTCAAGTTGTGAATGTCAGACAGAAAGCGCTTCTGTGAGTTAATGAGACATGTGAATGCTCAAAAGCGTTATAGAGCATTACATTAATATGCAGCAGTTAAGCTTTTTTGCTTTAGCTTTTTTGACCCAAACCGATTTTTTTTTTTTTAACCAAAATGTCATAAATCTCACTGAAGAGAAATATTACAAACTTTTATGGTTCTTTAAATCCATAGTGCCACCATCAGGTTAAGCTTTCCATTTCCACTTTAGTTTATGACCATATATATGTAATATGTATGCTTTGGGGTTTTTGCTAATTAGCACATATTAGCATACTAACACACAAGATGGCAAACATGACTCCATAACATTAACAGGAGTTTTGTTTGCCAGTATTAACATTTAGTTTAAAGCAGCATTGTGCATTAGCATAACCTCTCAGTGACACTAGTGTGGTTATAGACTGATAATAGTGCTGCATGCATTTGTTTCCACTGTACTATTAAAAAAGTGAACTGCCACCTAACCATGCAGTTCCTCACTGCTAAATACAGAACAGTTTTTATATATTTTCATATGTTGAGCATTAGTTAACGCAGTGTTGTTGTTTTCTTTCCAATTTCACCACTCAAAGTTCCTCTTAGAGCTGGTGAAGCTACAAAATAAAACTTCGCTAAAACATTGTACACTACCTACCCTGAATGACAAACAAGCTAATGTAACAGAAGGGCTAAAGGCTGGCAGGTACTAAAACCTGAGGGGAAACAAAAAGAGTAAGTACTGAGTATTACCTTTTTTCTACATTAGCTCTGTGAATGCTACTGTTGCTAATATTACTGGTGTAAATAGTAGACTGTTTGCTGAGACATTAACAGCGATATTAAGTTACAGACTGAGGTTAACATACTCTGCATCAAAGCTGTGTTTACTGTTTGCTTGCACAGCTAGCTTCTGAGAACACCTCACAGATGCTTGATTTTCAATCAGTTTGAAAGCAAAAAAAACCCATTCAGTTTTCAGCATGTCTGACAGTCCGGTAAGATCTGAGGGTTGAGGAATTAGAGGCGAATATGTCTTTATCTCTTTTGCTTTGTTTGCAGACAAGCCAAAAGTAAAAAATTAAAAATTAAAAGAAGAAAAGAAACAAAGATGCAGGGAGGCACGTTATAGGCACCTACAGATGGGAGTGGAAGTGTTAAATCTGTGTAGCTGTGTGGAGCAGCTAACTCAGTCTTCCACTGGCCTGTCAGGGCCTGAGTCCTGCTGCATTTCCCAGAGGAGCTACATCTGCATGTCTGGAGACGGTGTGTGTGTGTGTGTTAAAAGAAATGCCCCCTAAGGCTCACTGTATATTACAACACAGAGGTCGTAGAGTAATACGACAGATAAAAGTGTTCAGGGGTGAAATTCAGTCAGCTTCATTCTCTGAAAAGTTAGAGTTGCTTTCCCACTGCAAATACCTCATGCCGACGGGACGCGACCCTGGAGAAGTTCTCTTAGGGCAATTGTGAATTCTTGACTTGACACAAGGAGTGAAGTCCTCAATTTTGTGATCAAAGTCCAACGTTTACTTAGCTGACACTGGAGCAGCTGAGAGAGAGCGAAAGAGAGAGAGAGAAAGAGAGAGAGAGAGAGAGAGAGAGGGGAAAAAAGGGGGACTTCACAAGGATTTCATTCTGTGTCTCTGTGGTTTGAGTGTCGAGCTTCCTCCTTTTCAGCCACACTGCTAAAAAGCTACTCCCTCAGGACGACTTACTCAGCCTGCACAGACACTGCCACTATCTTGTGATCTCCCTACAAAAAGCACATGAAAGATATACAGACACGCACACAGACACACACACTCACATGCACAGAGTGAGGGATGTGTGTCAGAGATTACTTCAGTCACAGTATCTACTATTGCACTCTATTCTTATCTCTCCGCTGTTATCAACTCCCTCTAGACCGTAAGCACTGTTAACATTTCACCTCATTTCTAGTGTAAAACACTTCCAAGCCTTATTATCGTTGTCACGCAGCGTGTTTTAATTCCAAAAACCCTCTGTTAGACTAAAGAACTGTTTGCTGTGGCTTCACATTTTCAGTCCAACCTTTTGGGATCACTTTCAAAATCCCAGCACTGTTTATGGTACAGCACGATCTCGGGCATGAATGAACCTGTACTCTTCCAGTTTATCACCGGCATTGCTTATGAATTAGGTGAACCTTATCAATCATTTACGAGCCTCTCTGTGCTGTCATTTTCTTAGATCATAGCTCCCAGCGTCGTCTCGCTCAAAGAGTGTACGTTTGCACCTCACCGTCGACATGCAAGAAAAGATCCAAGCTGCTCCGTGTGACCATGTGGGAAATGCCAAAAGACTCCATTTCCAGCATGCATACAATCATGAGTTGGAGCAATGTGCTGAATAGTATTCTGTGCTGTATATTGAGCACCACCACTACCACCCGCACAGCTCACTGAAGTAACCCATCCCCCAGCTGAGACATTTATGTGACTACATTACAGCAACGTCCCATCCCCCCACTAAGTGAGCTTTTCTGAGCAGGTCCCTGGGGTGGGTGTCAGTGTGGAAAGCAGACCTTTTTCCCTGTCCATGGGATGTTATTGATGAGGTAAGGTAATGGATCCCCCTGCTGTGCTCACAGGGCCACTGAAGATAAATCAGACAGTGGGTAAGACCCAACCAGCCATTCCACCTATCTCCACACTGAACTGCCATTTCATTAGCTTTATTTATGGGGGTTTTGCACTCTTCTGAAGCCCTCCCCTCTCTGTCCTCCCACTGAAAATGCTGCTATTTCTCTTCGTCCTTTAGTGCTATGGCAACCTATATACACCCCCACCCCATTCTTCCTCTTCTTCTTTTTTTTTTTTCCATCGAAATGGTAGTATTCGACCTCCCACACATTTTTCCTGGAACTAGTGCTAGCCTCAGTCTAGTTTATGTAAAAGTCAGCCTACAGCCTGTTATCTCACAGTGGACAAAGGGCTGGAATGGAAAGTGAAGGACATCCTGGGCTTTTTACATTAGATCCAAGTCTATAGAGCTCAGCATTTCCTGCAGAGCTGTATTTGAGTTGGCTGATCAGCAGCAATTCACCTTTGGGCTTACAGCTCTCCATGTAACAACAACAACAACAACAACAAAAAGCAGCCACTTGAGTAAGAAAAGAAATTCGTTTTTGGACCTTGCTGGAAAGGACTAGTTGAACTCATATCATCATCACAGATCAAATGTAATATTATGTTTTTTTTTCTTTCAGAAAATGTGTCCAAAATTGGAAAGCAGGCACAATTCACTGCTCGAGCTGAACAAGCTCACTTCTACGCCCATGCCAGCAGAATATGACACTGATTCTTTGTAGCTTTTTCATCACTATTGCTTCTTAACTGCCAAGATTTATATCACAACTTTGATAGCACGCTTAGGAAAGTCCACAGCATCAGGAGCCGATTGCATCTGTACAAAGCATCAGTGTTATCGTTGTACGTCCTATCTGTTGATTGTAATGCATCCACTCAGAGGGCAGCTATCTATGCTGACTGATTTTTCTGACGAGCTTTACAAATGCCAAACCTCCATCCATATGCAAATGTATATTATATGCTAAACCATGTGTCTATCTACCTATGTACTGAAAGTGGTAAATGCAGTGAATCATCACACATCCTCCTCACATCAGTTTTCCATTGAAATTTTTTTTTTTTTTTAACTTCCTTTCATGGTGAACACTGATCTCATGACAGTCCTGCTGGAACATGTCCATACAAGGTCCACTTTAGTGTACTCCACATGAATCCATGCAACCTGACAGATGGTTGACTGAGCTAAGCTCCTGCAATTTTTGACTCGAGCCCAGTTCCATCGGTTGACTTGGACATTGGACAAGTGTGAATATGCCTGTCACGCCCACACCAGCCAGAGGAAATTCAAGCATGATTTGTCACATGAAAGCAGAGTGTGCATCATATAGATGTGTTTATACATATCTATCTATCTATCTATCTATCTATCTATCTATCTATCTATCTATCTATCTATCTATCTATCTATCTATCTATCTATCTATCTATCTATCTATCCAGCACTCTCTGTCTCTCTGTCTCTCTCTCTCTTTCTATATATATATATATATATATATAGAGAGAGAGAGAGCTGGTTATTTCAGTCAGGGGTTGAAATCACATTTCTGCCTTGCACAGATTTAAACTTGTACTCCAAACCAATATCTGTGATTTTGTTTTTTTAAAGCTGCTAAATTACATGGATGCATGATGTAACAAAGACACAGAGCACTATCCGACTTTGTATTACATGTGAGCGAGGCTGGAAAGATTCATATTATGTCTCAGCAGTGAGATTTAGTCTACACATGATCTTGATAAAAGGCAGGAAAAGAAAAAAAAAGAGAGAGAGAAAAAAGCGTTTGCTGGCTGTCGGCCAGGTGTGGACAGACTCAGGAAGTTAAGCCGGAATTCCAACAATGCAGGCAGTCGTTAGAGTCTTCAGCGAAGGTGCTGCCATTTCTGCTCTCAGTGCTGTCTTTGTTGTGGCGGCGAGGAGGCAGTTAGGTGAAATGCTGTGGCTGTGAATGCATTTCAGCCCTCGCTCTGAATTGCAAAAACCACGAGTGACGTGTGAATGATACAAAGCAAACAGTGGCATCAAAATCAGGCTCTTCTCTCACGCCTGCGTCCAGGGGGGAAAGATAATTTTCCCAGGCTGTTTGACTCGAGCCCAGTCGTGACAATAATAAATGCCGGCAGTGACAGGATGAATTATGCCTCAGCTAAAAATGTACATCACAGCAATAGGAAGAAGCTGGCATGTAATTACACCGGAGATATAAATAGCGACGCATGCCTCAAAGTATCCATCACCTTCATCTAGAAATCACATTAGAAATGGTACACTCGATTTCAATTAGAGATGTTTTTTTGTATTTTTTTTTTATTTCTATTTATTAGAACAGACACATTTCCCGGATTAACTGTATTTGAATCCAATTAGTTTAAGCCTAAGTGAACATTCCTTAAATACTACCCATGAATGCACTAAAAAAATAAAAATGCCAGAGTCTAATAATGTGTTTCTAATCGGCCACGGGTTTTTGAAGGATGGGACCATGCGGCATGAGAGTATTTGAATTTGTAATCAAAGCTGATCATTCAGAAAGGGGAGCTCCATTAATCTGGCAGACTCCGGGTGGCGGCCCATCTTTTAAGAAGTGCTGTTTTGATGAGGATTTTCCCTCCAGCCTCCTCTCACCTCTAAAAGGCTTTCTATGCTGCTGCTGTTTTCACCTTGTGTGTCTCTGTGTGCCTGCGATGCAAAATGTGCTTCTGGATACACCAACTGAAGCAATCTGTGTACAAATGATGTCACCGTGACAATGTCACACAAGTGCAAGATACACAACTTTACAGGTGTGCGGTTGAGATTAAAAAGCAGGTCAGCTCATACTGTTGATGGTCTGATCCAGAGGCGGAGGCAGACATTTGATACACCTGGGGCTTAGCCCTAAAGGGTAGTATGCATGTGGGATTGGGGGGGGGGTGTTGTTTATAGGCTCTGTTTTGAGTTTTGTTCAAAAGAGAATGACTTCATATAGGGAAAAATATATATCACTGATCCAGAATTAAAACAGGACTACAACAGCTCAAAATCAGGACTACTTAGGACTTAACCAAGACAGACCCAGAATCAGAACTAGATGATAGTAGCACTAAAAATCATCATAGACCTGCACTACACCTGCTCTTGTTCCTCTCTCCCTCTCTCTCCCTCTCTGTTCCTCTCTCTCTCTCTCAAACACCAACATCATCAAATATACAGTTGAAACCAGATGTTTAAATACTCTTCAGATAAAAACACTTTTTTAATTGTAACATCAAATCAGCATAATATATAAAATAACATCTACCTGAGCTTTTTCTTTGAAAGAAGCTCCTTATGTCCATTCTTGTATATCAGTGCATTAGTGAAACCGATTTATTTAGCCGTGGAGGGAAACAACTGAAAATATGAAATAAACACACATGTAAGCTGAGACTCTCTAAAGAAACAGCATTGTTGTTGTTCCACTTTTCATTCCTTTTCATTCATTTGTTGATTCACTCGAAGAGAAAGTAACGTAAAATTGGTCAAGTGATCAGTTTGATATCAATCTTTCGTGATTCACCGTCATATTTACATTATTTGTACAGTACGAATGATTTGCTTTGGTACCTGGTCGAACTTCAGTTCTCCTCTGTCTGCCTCCCTGCGCTTCTCCAACAGCGCACTCGCAGGCAGCAGCTGCCCCCGCCCCCTCGCTTAGTGCCTGAGCTCGGATCATACCAATATTAGGGGGGATTTACGCACAGTCATAAATTCCCACAGTGTGCGCTATGTGCTTCGAATATTGTGTGTAGTTTTTGTTTTATACAGTTGTCAGCCAGGCATCTAACTATGAAAAAATTACACTCCAAAAGACCCCGGGCTTCTGAAAAAACAACCCGGGCTTAAGCCCAGTAAGCCACCCCCCCGCTCCGCCACTGGTCTGATCTAAAAGAAAGGAGAACTGCACATTACAGTTCATTCATTTGTTATATGTGTCACTCCTTATTTGCAGAAATTTATCTGGTGATAGAAAGATGTGGGCTGAGAATTCAATGGAGTTGTGGCTGTTGTAATGTCATCACAGGATGGTGCTTAGTTGATGTTTTATTTCCTAGCCATTATGGATGTCTGCAGTGCATCTGCCAACTGATTGCCTTTAAAATCTCCAAAGTCTGCTTAGTTCATGCTCTCACCCCTGGTGGTGCCTTTCATGTGGGCTCTGGATCTACTGAAGCAATCCTTTAGTTGCACGAATAACTTGTAGAAAAGATACCCCAGAGGATCCAAAAGTGAGCTGCCGAATTTGCTTTGCATTCAGGAAAAAGTGCGCCCTGTCCAGATTTATCAGTTGTGAGAATTTGGAGAGAAAGGCAAAGAGAGTGTTGTGTCCATTTGGCCTTTGTCTGGAGCTTTGTTTAACATTATGAGGAGTCTGGCTGCAGATAAAACACAGCTGTTGACATCAAAACTGGCAAGTGAGAAACATTTGCACTTTATCAACAAGCTGATAAATTGGGCATTGCAGATCTGGGAGAGATTGTTCAGACAAACGGCTGGGTCCAAAAAACCCAGCTGAAATAAACAGTTATCTCTCCTGCTCTGTGATGGCTGAACGAAGAGATGGTGGTTATACTGATGGTTAGAGGGGGTCTCCCAAACTGCAGAGCAGAAAGAAAAACACAGGGAAGAAAGAAGAAAGGAAGAAAAAAAACAATCCCAACTGACATCATAGGAAAGGCTGCTGCTTAAATTTAGGGCGAGATAAAGCCTGGCTGGAGTGTGCCAGATAGTTATATGGCAAATACAGGTTGCCAAGGACTTGTCCAAGTGGAATAACACAATAAATAATCATAAAATTAACTGAAACTTACTACCATAGACTGTAAAAACCAGGATTACGTTTCAGCAGATTTTTTTTTTAAATGAGCCCTGCTGATTGAAAAACAACAACAACAAAAAAAACCCCACAAGGCAGCCAGACATTTTCCACAAAATCCTCTCTGTGACTCAAGTAGATGCAGCATGGGTGGTGACTTTTAGAAGCCAGTGTGAAGTAGAGAAAGCAGTTTCAGATCATTTGCAAGGTACCGGCTTCAGCAGAGTCATCAACTCAGTTCACAGCATGGCATGTTGTGATCTCCTGAATACTATCCTTCAATGTTAAGTCAGTGTATTCACAGCTTGTACTTCTCCATGGGAATCAAGCAGCACAGATGTAGACTTCCTGGAGTTTTAATGCTTGGGTTGACCCCCCTTTTTTTTGGAGGCTCTGGGTTCATAAAGGAGCAGGGAGGGGTGTAACTGGAGAGGGCCAGTGCGTTTGAGTCTAATGTGTACCAATAAGTCCAGGATAAGATGGAAATTCTTGTGGACTGTTTGTAGTGTGTTAGATTATGATGGAAATTTAAGCAGCTGTACCGTGTATGCTTTATACATATATATTTGTTAATCACCTAAATAGCACACCTACAAATCTATTTGGAAAATTAATCATAACATTTTATTTACCAATGAAAATGAGTCATGCCAAATTACTATAATTTTGAATATGCTGTGGGCATGGGAAATGTGCAGCGCTTTGAGTAAAGAGGAGGAGCGAGAGAGCTTATGGACCTATTGAGAAAGACAGAGGCGGTTCAGCCCTGCTATGGTCTCAGCAGCAGCAGCTCAGGGAGTAGTACTAGACCACTGTGTTGTGCAGGAACAGGCACGACGTATCCGAAAACCGCTAGCGGATTAAATGAAAACGAAAACTACTCTTTCATGTGGATTAATTCCGGGGAGAGACGTTTAGTCGAAGCGAGAAGACTTTTAAGCGAAATTGGACCGAGTGACGAGGATTTGGACGTTAGTCACAGTGCGATAACACCACCGAATGATTTCTTTTGCCCCGCCGCTAAGGTTAGTTAGCTTTCATTGCTCGCTGTGTCCATTGGTTTTTGGGGGGGGGGTCTGTTCTGCTGTTGGATGACGGGGTCCGGCTATTCTTTGGAGGAGAAACAGCAGTATTGACCTTTTCGAGTCTCTATGCTGTGCTATAGTTACATGACCTATCAGACCTGTATGAAATTAAATGTTTTAGCGGTGTTCGACTAGCTGGTTACCCATCTTGCCACAGTAGTGCTAGTTGGCTGGTTATTCCCAGCTAGTTAATTATTTTATAAATCCGGAACACGTGCTACATGGCTAGGCTAGGCTAGGCTGGCTAATGGCTAACCAGGGTAGCTTCCCAAGCTAGCTGTCAGAATGACCGAGTAGCCAGCGCCAATTTTATTCAGCTGAATTAATCATACACTGGTGGTGACTCGTTACTGACGCTATTCCACACACAACACGACCAATATCCGACAATATTAGTGATTGTCAACTTTTTACTATACGGTACCAGAAAATGGGTTCAAGCTAAGTCATTTAGCCTGCTAACTTGGCTATGCACAATAGCGCCCGGTTTGCGTTTGTAAACACTGGTTGTACATGAAGTGAACGTAATGCGCTGAATCGGCTTTAGCGGGGACGAATTGGTTTGTTGTCAGATGGCTGATAAGCTATATTTGGCGTGCAGTAGTTTTGTAAGCAGCTTGATGTCAAGTCTCTAAAAACAAAAGTAAAGAGGGACTGTAGGGAGTTTGCGTTAGTGTTTGGCTTCTCAACATTGCTGCTGAGTGAGTATACTTGCTGGAGTTGGACTGGGGTTTTTGGACCTCTGTGTATTCTCCGGTAAACTGCATTCCTGTCTCTACAGTCAGTCTATGTAATGATAGTCCGTCATAAAAACATTCTAATTTTGGTGGTTCTAAGTAGTTAATCGCTATTGAGACACACCTGTTAATTCTGTAAAGACTGAAAACACTTTGGTTGGATACCTAAGGTAGTGAGTTACAAATAGTTTAAAAGACGTTTTCCTAATATTGAATGCTAGGGAGGACGTTCACCTTGATGGTGTCCTTGTTGTCTAAAGTTATTTGTTCTATAGTGTATATCTTCAACTCTTGTAACACGTACTGTAGATAAAAGCCGATTATCGGCAATCAAATAATAGGCATTTGTCTTGTGAAATTTGTGTTGCTGTGATTGTTCCCTAAGAAACACAAACTCATATTTTGTCTCATATCTTACTTTTATGTGCCTACGTTTGAAACGTGTGGGAACACACAATTGCGAACATACATAGTGGTATGGTAATGTATATTTAAAAACTTGCAAACCTTAAACTGTAACTGTCTGGATATCTGGGATTAAATGATGTATTTACTGATCTGTCCTCTCTGGTTATAAAACGGGGTTTTCCCCTGGATATAGTTTGACCAAGTTGGTAAGCCACTTTGATGCACTGTATCACGGATGACCAAAGAGTCAATGCATTTTCCTGTTTCCATTAGTACATAGATTATGCACGTCACCAATGATAAAAATAGTGATCTGTGGTAAGACCACAGGTTTGAAGCAGAGCTAAAAAAAACAACAACAAAAAAAGGAGTTGGACAACAATATGATGAGTGTGTTTGTGTAAAGCAGGCAATGCCTTATCACAAATGAATGAAATGTGTTTCACTCAAAATCAATCAGTATTAAATGCAATCCATGTATTTATTTTGCATGTGTTATAGCTATTCCAGTGCCTTATAACGCTTGTGTGATAGGTTATGCTAAACAACTGATTGCTTTAGATTACTTCCTGTCAACTGAAACATCTAACTTTATCAGCAGGAAGTTTTCCCGTTAAACATCTGGTACAGTGCACAAGTCAAATTGGGACAAATTTCCATAATATCTAAAGATAGTTGGAAGATAAATAAAGGGAAAGACCCTCTGATTCATTTCTTTTTCACTCTGATATTTATACATCAGATCCCACCCCTCCCCCAACACTAGCATGGTTTAACCACCCATTAACCACCTACTGCTCCACATTGCTAATTAGCATAAGCAACATGAGCACATGGGTAGTTAGGATATTATGATGTATGTGTGTGTGTTACTGAAGCTATTTTTATACACATGCTCTTTATAGCAACAAGGAGGGTGTTTTGTTACTGAAAATGGCTAATCAGCTGTTTCGTTTAATGCCATTTTCACCACCAACGTTGGCTAATGTACAAATAATGTTCCTGCAGTTACCAGTAATGATGAAGCAATCCCTCAGTTTCTCCGCCATAGCTTTTATGTAATCTTGTGATTGTCTCATTCATGTAGTCATCCTTGTTTGTTTGCATTTACATTCATGTATAGGATTGAAGCCCACGCTGTTGTTAAAGTAATGACAGTAATGGCTGTGGCAGCAGGTCGGGTGGGGGAAATATTGCGCCGGTACTGCGTCATGACACCGTAATATGTTATTTCGGGGGCTTCAAGCTAAGTATTATTAGAAACAAATATCATTTTCCTAAGCTTCAGCCCTCAATTTTTCTGGACAGCTGCATATTAAAATCGGTTGGACTGGACATTTAATGTCCTCTAGTACAAATTCTGTGTGATGTTTGATTGCGCAGGTTGTTTAGCTTATTTAGTACATTAATGTAAAATCACTCAATATTACAAGCAGTTATAGTACTTGTAGACACTTGGTGTGTGATCAGGCAGGCTGAAAAGCTTTTAAACCTCCTAATAATCCATAATGCACTCAAAATCAAAAATCTAATTCTGATGTGAATCCTCAAAATTGGAGTCTGTATTGCATAGTGTCAGGATTGTAAAGAGTTAAATTTGAGTGAGGCGATATCTCCCCCTTTTCCAGAAGGGTAATGGGGGCAGGAGATAATCCCGTGCTCTGCATGGAGCCTCAGGGAGACCGTTACACCGCTAGTTCAATTTCTTCTCTTATTAAGAAACACAACAGAGTTATGAAACCGGAAAGGGGAAGTTCTTGCTCATTTCATTTTATTTCATTGTGAAAGATGAATCCTTACAGTAAATTCTTGTGGGAAGACAAAGCACATTGCATCGCCATAAATCAAAGATTTCCATTAAAATTCCAAATGTCTTTCTTTCATAATAATAAATGTCACAAGTTCTTTATTTTTTATTTATGTGACCATTAGCTGCCTCTGATATAGCAGGTAATCTTCCACAAACAACAAAATATACCATATACAGGAAGAGCATGTGCAACACATCTAACTCTTGTAACTAAAATCATATTCTAGATGAGTTAAAAATGGTGTTATAGTCAGAGTAATGTGAGCATTTGCAGTACATGCATAGTAAAAGACTGCCTCAAATTTGATTACATTTTTTTTTCTTTTTTTGCATTTGTTACATTTGAACTGTCAGATCAGTCTTGAATACACTCCAGACACATACATGGGCAGCTGGACACCTGATAACAAACTAATGTTCTGTTATACTACTTTGAAGTCAACTTGTTCATGCGTAGATATTGCAATGTACTGTAAATTTTCTATAGATTTTGCATGATTACCCCCCTAAATAAACAAACAAAAAACATGAACATCCACATGGATCTTTGCAATCAAATTCTAAACCTGAGTTGATCCTAGTGGACTTGTGGATGTAGAAAGTATATAATGAATGCTTGAGACTTGGGTGTAGTGCCTAAGCATGTTTTTAATTTGGGGAAATAAATATTAAATATTTGCCAAAACACCTCAACTGGGTGTTTTGGCAAATAGGCAACACCATGGTGGAGATGGTGAACCCAAGTGAAGCTATGCAAAATACCTTTTTGTAACTCAAATCATGACGCGTGTTTAAAAGATTTACAGCCCTAACCACGTTTCATTACAAGGCTTTGCCTTTTCCTATGCTATCATCATAAATAAGAATGTTTTTAATGGCTTGCTGGTTAAATATATGCTACACTGGCTCACTGTTCCTTCTCATGGTACATATTTGAATTACAGGAAAGTACGGCCTGGTTATAGTCCAATTTTAGTTGATATTTCTTCAGCACAGTGCACACAAGTTTTGAACTGAAGTCATAGCGGTTGTTTCTTCACATTCTGATAGTGGATTTAGCACAGCAGGCATATTAGGCAAAACAACGTCTGTCTATATACATCCTAACTGCTAGCTTTATATGCTGTATGTCTTCAGACTTGACCAATCCTTGTAAAAATGAAGAAATGTACAGATATGTATTCATGGACATGTATGAATGTATGTAGGTAGGCAAATGTAATTTTTTCTTGATTCGGACTCAGTTGAGTGTCCTTAGTGCTCTATAAGGATTTTATTTGGATTTTAGAAATGGTATTTGTGGTATGGGAACAACACTTGCCTTGTATTTGCTTTTTGTTGGCCAGTGTCAAACCATGCATATACATTCTTAATCAGATGTTAACAGCTTACTAGATCTGGTGACATTTGTCCACATGCAATCCAACTCATCTGTCTGCTTGGTGTGTCAGGGTTGTAAGCCACTGTTTTATATCAGCTAAAGCCTTGATTCAAATCTCTACCCGAATCTTGGCTATACAGGCCAGTTGGATGGGGAATTAAATCACAAGTTCACATGGTTTCTTACCCTCATAATGCAGCAAATCCAAGCAGATGTGACTTTTCCAACACTTAGCACTTGACACAGCAAATTAAATGTTTATTTACTCTAACTGCTGCACAAACAGAGTGATTATAGGGAAACGACACAAGTTTAGTACATGGTGCACTTCATGAACCCTCAAGTTTACATGTGGAAACCTAAGAGAGAAATATGAGGCAGTCTCTGTAAAACTGCCTCACAGGCTCTTTCCCTCCTCCAACCCAGTTTCCTTCTCACTGGATGAGTAAGTGCAGCTGTCTAGCATTTCTTGCTCACTAGTGGACTGCACCTGGTAGGTTTTGTGTGTGGAGAATGTTATGCATGACTCAGTGTGATAGAATATTATGATCAAGCACAGCTGGTCTGTTGCTCTGCTTCAGATTACAATCTAAGTGCTATTGAACTGGACAATGGTACCACCCCAGCTCTAGTGGCTACATGGGGGGGCCGAAGTTAGGCAGCTGTGCTATTTTTTTTTTTATTTTTTTATTTTTTGTGATTGCAAATGGAAAAACTTGTTGTGATGTGTTGTTCAAAGAAAATGTCTCTGATATTGGTTATCCTGCAGCTTCAGATTTCTGCCCTAATCATCTAAGTAATCTAATTTTAACATTTAGGCAGTTATAGAGAGGAGGAGGTTGGGCATGTTCTGTCTGCTGGCCTAGGGATTGAAAGGGTATGGAGGTCAGACCGATTCTGTGTCCATCACCTTGCAAAGTTTAAAAACGGGAGATCTATTCTTCAATCAGGAATTTGTGTTGCTTGAGAAGTAACCTGTAAAATTCCTCATATGTATAAACATTGAAAACTGATTGCCTATCTTGTTATAGTAGACATTTATTTTTTTTTTTTACACTCTTTAGGGTGTTCATGTTGACCTTTATTGTAAAGTAGTCTATCAGGGTTTTAAACAATACCTTATTTTTTGGCTGTTTGGCTTTTGTGTGTTTGTGTTACATACAAAGTACTTCCAGAATAATTTTGTGGTATATAGGCTGTAGATGATGTTGACAGTTGATATGGCGCTCTATCACTGCGTTAATGCACTACCTGTTCCTGTCAATTACAAAAACTGTATAAACAGCAGTCTAAACTGCTACTATTGTTTGTATTCATGTTGTGGCAGTATGCATTTCTAGTGGGGTTTTTTGGTATGTGGAAGAACACGTTTTATAAGCCCATGCTTTATCGTAAAACACTTGAATCTTAGGTTAGTAACAAGAATTTTTTTTTTTTTTTTTTTTTTTTTTTGAGCACCAAACTTCACTTCCTTTTGTTACAATGATCTATTACAGGAATCGTTGTATCTTTTCCTTTTTAGGTTAGCTTGCTCCTTTTTATTAAATGTCATGAGTTTCTCTTTTAGTCGGTGACTTTGAAGATTAGACATGACTGCGTTTTAAATACGAGAGAATATGATCAAATGTTTAATGTTGAGCTACTTAATTTACTCTTTTTTTTGTTTCATCGATACAATTATGAAGATAATTAAATGGTCAGAAAAGATACTTAGCACTTCTTATTGTGTTGTAAAACACCATCTCAAAACCTCTTGTGATACACCTGTGTTTGGATGCTGTTATTAGAAGGTAGTCATTTATTATTCATAAGGTGTTCTGTTTTGATTTCCCTAGCTATGAAATATTCTTGCTATTAAAACCAGTCACCCATATTTAAACGCTATAAAAGAGAGCCAGACAGCGGATTAGCAAAGATTAGAAATGGCTCTGTGGTAAGTGATTCACTTGACTCTCTTACGCAACACAGATGACAGCATGGTAAAGGGCATTACTCTTGTTTGTGTGTAGGCTACCAGTGTGGGTAGTGTTGCATTTGCCTCTCTGATTAGCCCAAGTTTTCTACTAAGAGTGTGTTACAGCGTTGTTATTTGTTTTTGTTTTTTTTCCCCCCATTAAAGGATGTTAGTTAGCCAAGCTGAGAGTTGGTGAACACATATCAGCTGTATTCCACTGTAGAAGTGAGAGGTATGAAAGTGTAATTACTGATTGCGTGTGCTTGTGTGAGAGGACTGAACTCCTGTCTTGACATGTACCTTGGATCCATGACAGTGCAGTTTGGAACAAATTAGTCCTTTTGAATGTGCCTGTACATCAAGCTGTTGATATGACATCTGGTCTTTGCTTTGTAATGTTTGGATTTATTCCCTGCTTAAATGGTTCCCTGACTGTAATTAATTCAAGCTTGTGTGTCATATTTGGGAGCGGTGTATTGTTTGTGCCATCTGTGTCAATACTGGAGGCATGTATGGACTTTAGTATTTGGCAATACATGCACGATGTCAGTGTACATGCATAGACACCTTGTCATGCACAACTGGAAGTTCTATGAAGCTGCTATCATGAGGGGCAAAAAGGCACTCGGGTTGCATGCTGCCATACTGAAGAACATTTCAAAGTTCTTGAATAATTAAGCAGCAGTGCAGGGGACGTAGGTCAGCTCAGCAGACAAGTGCACTCCTCAGTTTTATTTCCTGCTGCTTAGAATTGAGAGCTGAATGTCAGGTGGACTTTAAAGAGCCAATGGAGAATAAAGGGAGATTCATAAGTTAAAGCTTCATGTTATCATGTCCCACACAGCTGGGAAATAACTTTGTGTGTCAGTAACAGATAAATGATATTTTGTACTCTAACAGTAATGGCCGTACAACAATTTCTGCATAAAATGTAAACTGTTACATGAACAATTCCTTATCTTTACTTTGTGAACTTTACCAGACAAGTTATGAAGGCGGAGTTGGAGTATTGTTGTGCATTTTTTGACATTTCTGACCTGAATGAATAAGGTTTATCTAGACAACTTGAATTTATATTATTTAGTTCAGATTTTTGGATTTGCCTCACTTGTAGTGCATTTGCATAACTGTTAATTTTACAAGTATGCTCAAAGAATAAATGAACAATATAATTTAGCACTGTGATAGAGAACTTGAGTTGTTTCCAGTGGTTTTACTTACCTACTTACCATTGAATATCCTCGATAGGCCAGTTTTGGCTGATAAAATCCAGAATGCATGTGATAATACAACAGTCGGAAGCGAAAGAAAGTACCTTTATATCTCGGACATAATGCAAACACTTAGCAGAAGATGTAATCATTTAGCTTTGTCAATATACAAACTAAAACATGGCTTTACATAGCTTCCAGGTAGGAAACATCAAGCCAAATTTGAAGTGCCTTTGGCCTATTTTCTATCTGAATGCCACCAGATGGTGATAGCTGTGGTTGCAAAAAGACGTGTGTTTCTATGGAAGTATACGAGGAAAAGCTTTCGTATTTGACTTAGTAAACGATTTCCTGCTGAGTTTATGGTCTCAGTCTCTCATTTGGGGTCGTATTAAAAATTGGGTTTATCTTGTAAATCTTGGTCACACCGTTTTGAAGAGTAGAATTATTTGTGGTTTACTTATTGGGTCGTGACTTCTGCTTCACAAGCCGTCAACCAGCCAGCAAGTGGTTTCACAATCAAACCCTCCCCTGCCTGTCACATCTGAATTTTGAAACCAAGATGGCGACAGCAGAAATGCCAATCTTGAGGGTTCAAAACTAGACTTTAGCTTGGTTAGTGAGCTTCACTTTTAAAGACAAAAAAGCTGCTAATTAGTGCTACAAGACTATTAAAATGCTACACATGCAGGGCAGCAGTCCAGTGCAGTAGCTTGAATTGTCAGAGGAGAGGGACAGACATTGGTTTTCGTGGCCTTTCCTAGCACACCTGTCAGTCAAAGAAGCCATACAGATATCCAACTACCATGTATTTAGTTGCTTTACAAGGGGAGAAATAGTCATAGAGATCCAAGTTGCTTTTATTTTATATATATATATATATATATATATATATATATATATATATATATATATATATATATATCTCTCTCACACACACACACTTTCATTTTCATTTGTTTTGTATGTAGGCGTATTCCCGTAAACTCATTCTTAGGCACTTATTAAGATTTTTGTTGATTCTTCATAATGGAGTTACCAGAGAAATTACGTAAATTTTGCTTCCCTGGCGTCAGCATGTGTGAGTGAGCAGGAGGGGAGTATCTTTTAGATCCTCAAGAGTGTTTTGGTTGAGTGGCTTTGCTTGCATGATTACAGGGAGTCATAGTTGGCAGTGTGTGAAGGCCTGTGTTCTACACTGGGCAGCAGGGAGGGGGCAGGGCGAGCCTTATGTAATTTCACACAATGTCGCTGAAGCGGCCAGTAGCGAGGGAACAGGCAGGAAATCCAATAATGGCTCTACTGTACACCATAGACACAGCTGGATGACCACATCTGGAGGTTCAGGACAGCCAATCGCTGGTTCTGTTAGTCTCTCACCACCTCCTGGCTAGTCCTTTCCTGTCAGATTAGTCCATTTTAAAGTCTGTGTTGAAATGGTGACAATGATGCGTGTAGTCTATTGTAAAATACAAATGCATTTTTTCTTCTTCTTCTTCACATTCTTTTTACCTTATGTCTGATACAGCTATCCTAGTGGATTATTCTGAGTAGTTATATATTTTTCTTTTGGTTGTTTACTGTGGGTATAACAGTAGGTGAATCATAGTGGTTTTTTTTGTTGTTTTTTTTAAAACTACACCTTTATACTAATAGCTTCAGCATACCAGTCTCATAGAGGTTTCCCTTAAAGGTGTGTAGCAGAGCATCTCCCAAAGCTAAACTACTAACATGGTTTCAAACCTAAGTTTTACCTTTGGAAAAGGGGTACGTACTTTCAAACAGCTCTCAGGGATGACTTCCCTGATGGTTCTCTGTAGCAAACCTAGCAAATCTAGTGCTTCACTTAGCTTTTGGGCTAGGGTCCAACCCTAAATTGGCAGCAATACTGAACCCTAATACCCACCAAATCTAAATGTTTTAAGATTTATGAGAGTTCTGTAATTGGCTTTTCTTATGAGAACACAGTACTGGCACTACAGCCTGAAATAGACATCTAAGCAGCATTAATGTTAATAAGTGTAAAATATATGTGATGCATATGCAACAAATTAGGTGACCTACGTTTGACACATTTCTTTTCAGTGCACAGAATATCAAGGCTTTTAAGAATCGTATTGCATTGTATGGCAAGCATTATTTTTCTACTTTTCTTGTCAAACTAAATGGCACAGTAGGTTTGTGTTTTAAAGGACCTTATTTGGGTAGCATTACATTGGTTATTTTACCTAATAAGAGTCATATCAGTGAAGCTTCCTGTGCTGTTTATACTTGAATACTTTCATTTTCAGTCACGGCATCTGAAATAGCTTTGTTGTTATTTTTTTTTTTCTTTTTTTACTCATGTCTCATGGCTGCAGGTGTCTTTGTTTCTAATCATGCTGCTGTTAGTGTGATAGGCAGTGCTGTTCCGTCAGATTTAAAATGAAAGGTCTGACAGGCTGTGGTTAAGGGTCATTGTACCTCTTTCTATCAGGCAAATTACAGCTGTGTCAAAGTTGACTGTGGGTGTTCACACTTTTTGCACAATGTCTTCAGTTGCTGACTGTGTGTTGTGACCGCAGATTTCCTTTGTGAAAGTCAAGCAGGGGTAGGCTGCAGTGTTTGGGTAACTAGGGTAACTGCTTTCCTATGTGGCAGCTAGCAGTGTTATCATTAGGAAAGCTTCTAGCATCCTTGCACCTATTGCCAGATTAAGATCGAGTACATTCAAAAATAAAATGCAGATTCCGGCCTGATTTTCAGACATTTGAATGTTGACATCTTTGTATGTTATCTCTAGATTAACCAAATTTGCCACAGTGTGCGAAGTATACTTCACCTCTTAGCCTTTTTGTTCACAGCGCTTTTTAAAATAGACACAGAAAGCCAACATTAGTGTAAGTTTAACCTTATTTCAAGCTGAAAACTCTGAGCAGTCTTTCTGTTTTGATGACATAGGAGGGCTTCACATACGTGGTGGTCTGGGTGTTAGTGATAGATGGATATATCTTCATATCCCCATATTCATTACTAGTCCAAACATATTGAGATATGCCAATTCTGATGCACATTTCAAAGCCTAAATGCTGAACACACAAGAAATCTGTTTTTGACAATTTAAGCCACACTGGTGACTGCTTTGACGTGGTGTCTAATAGTTTGGAGCAGTAGTTAAGTAAATGTAAAATTCCTAATAAAAACCTAGCAGTTATTAATAAGTTTGGGTGAGTCCACTGTTGCGGAAAAGAGGGAATATTTTTCACAGGCGCGCTGTTCCTCGTGCTGCCTAAGAATAATTGAAAGCCTACTGATGTAGTACTTGTCACCTTATGAAAGCAACACCAGTGATTGTCTAACTAATGAGAACCGCACCAGCCTGAGTCTCCAGCTCTCATATTTAATTAATGCATTAGCACACCAGGCAAATACCCTCTTCATTGGCCAGATGCCGCTGATCATCGCATATCACACGGGTTGTCTGTTGGCACAAATCGTGCCTGTGTTCTTTTTAAAAAAAATTTTTTTATGGCTGTCTTAGATTAAACATGTACTTACAATAAGGTATTTCTTGCATCATGACCTCTTTACAGCATTGATTTTTATGTCGTCATCCTACTTTTTAATGGCAGCAGTCTACCTTGTCGTCATTGTTTTGATATTTCAGCCTGGCACTAGAAATGCTGGTGCACTTTGGTTTGGATCTTTTAAGTGTTTTTGTTCTGAGATTAACTGAAAGGTATTTACAATCACCTTCTCTCTTTTTCTTTTCATTTTACTTTTTGTAGTACGTCTTCTTCTTGGCGTTTCTGTTCATGACACGGGCCGATCAGAATGAATTATTTAAACAGTGAAACAAGGCAAAGTCATGTCTGGGAAACATCAGTGTCAAGAGAAACCTTTTTTTGTCTTTAAATATAAAACGAAGTTGGTGAGCTCACTTGGAAATAGTGTAATGATTTCCACTGTATCATCTTAGGATGGGCATTGACCTTCTTTATGTCTTTTGACCTTAAAAGATCTATTTGGGCCTAATTGTTAGGCTTCAGTGGATTAATTGCAAGGGCTCTGTTTCTGTGTTAAATTTCTGTGGATGGGGAATGAGGAAAAATGTTGGAGTAGAGCTGCATGAATGTGCAAGACTATGCTAAAGTTTCTCCAGATTTAGCTATAAGACTGCAGGTCCCCCCTGCCAAAAAAAATTAAAATAAAAAATAAGAGCACCAGAGTTGAAAAATATGAAATCATGTTATGACTACCACAAGATGTTAAGGGTGTCCAGTGACATTAACCAGACCTGTCTCAGATCACCTGATATGTCTGGGCAGTTCGTACATCTGAAATGTATTTTGCCAATAACCATTTGGTGCTATATAAAGACACAGGAAGTGCAAAGATGTGTGAACAGACTGGTTTTTCTCCTCTCACTGGATCAGCTGCAGACTGGTAAAGACCGAAAAAATACATGGACACACTCAGGTTAAAGTCCCGTTGAAACACAAGCTTACACCACTTGTAAATGTTAATACAGGAGTTTACCAAGACTGTAGGAGAGTGTGCTTTCAGTACCTGTAAGAAATCTTCTGCCATGTAGATAAAATGGTTTTGAAGCGTCTAATCAGGACGTCAGGGAAGCACAAGGTTGTTTTTGTTTTTTTGTTTTTTTTAGGTTAATGTGTAAGAGAATCTACTGTGTAATGGTAATCGAATTGGTTTAAAATTAACAAAAATGACAGTACAGCATCTAATTTGGATTCACAGAATTTTCAGAAGATGTAACATTTTTGTGATTTATTTAGTTATCGGAACGATAGAAGACATCTATCGGGATATGAGATTTTGGTCATATCGCACAGCCCTAGTGGCCACATTTTTCCTGTCACTTAGATGAATGCTGCTTTCACTCGCATCTCTTTAAAATACAGGAAGGTCCCAGAGAGGCACTCTCTGGGTGTCTGAGCCGGGTAGTGAGTATAACAGCCTCACCTACTTGTTGTTTACAAGTGGCAGCCAATCACAAGAAAGTTGGCATAAAGGAAGGGGTAAGGGAGCTAAAATGGCCTGTTTGAGATGGTGGATGAACTGAGGGGATACACTAAGACCCAGTTTAGGATAAACACAGATTACCTTGAACTGTAAATCATGCAAAGCTACTTCAGTTCAGAATAAACATATGGAGCTGGTAGTGAGCTTACTAGGTCTCTGCTAAGGATACAATTACAGCGCTGTATCTTTACATGGCAAATAGTTGTTTGCTTCTATTTTAGTATTCACAATCATGTATATAAAAAAATCCTTTAATTTTCTCAGGAATGAGGACAATCAATTGTGCTCAAGCTACAAAGTCTGAGCACACCGAGATTTGAATAACTGTTTATATCAGTAGAATGAAACTGTTGTTTGAAGTCTGCCTTCTGCTCCACTTGAAGACTGCAAGCCGTCTGTGTGCTCTGTGCTAGTATTTCCAAAGCCATTCCTAAAATGGAGAGGGAGGGTGGGGTGTGTGGGGGTAAGAGGATGAAATATTGGCTTGCACTGCTGAAGGTTGAGGCCCACTCTACTATGTGGAAAAGAAGAGAGTAAAAAGAGAGTGGGGAAGGAAGGCACGCTAGAGCGAGAGAGTGAGGTGACTGAGTTCATTTGCAGCATTGGAAGCAAGCCAACGACTTGCCTGTGGGTGTCTGTAGCAGTGCCAGTGCATGTGTTTAGCCCGTCGCCTGGAAGGCCCCTTTCGCTTCAGAGTGGATGTCAAAGATCACTCATTGTGTTGGTTCTCTCATCTTGATTGAGGTTTTTTGTTCTCTGCCGATCTTAGGGCTGCTCAATTAATCGAATTTTAATCACGATTACGATCTGGGCTTTCAACGATCATTAAAAATGACTGAGCCGATTATTAGCCCCTCCCTCATTTATCCGCGACACCTTAAAGGCTGTCTGTGAAAATATTGTCGGGCATAAACCAGTCCGTGGCGCAAAAAAGGGTGGAGACCGCTGATTAAGAGGACCCGAGGGAAGCTCGGAAAGCTAAGCAGAAGTTATTTGGAGAGTGACTGCCGTTGGTTGAAAAGAGAGTTTAAAAAAAAAAAAAAAAAACTTCAGTGGTGTTGCACACTATTTTATATTATTTTTTAAAAGTTATTGTTAACCCTTTAAAGCCGGTCAGAGCAGCACGCTCCGTTTTGCGTAACTATTGTTAAATCCCTGTAGAACCTGAACCGTGTAAGCTAGCGCAATAATTTGTTTTGCATATGAAACCGGAGGAGTTGTACTTACATCTTATGCCATCAGCTTGTCCTAGGTCACGGTTTCGTTCCACATATAGCTTTGCAAAAATTGCATAAAAAGCGCTTGCAGGAACAAAAACATAATATTCCAGAAACATGCTTTGCCGTTCCTATCAGCTGGTCGTAACACTTCCCACAGTAAAATGATGCACATGCTGTTTTCTTTGCAAATTTGCATCATAGGATTGTTTTTTGTTTTTCCTGCAGTATATAAAAATTGCTGTATCTCCAAAATAAAACTATGAAGACACTCAAAATTTCCTGTGGTGGGAAACTATTTTTTTGCAACTTTATTGTATTTAAAGTTTTGAGGGATAAACCTCTTAAATTTCTCCAAGTAGAAATATATGTAAACAAAACAAAAGCGATTTTCAATTTTTTTTGTAGTTTATTGCACTTTTTTGCAATTTATGTAATTACTATGGACTTAATGCATACATATTATTAAAATATGGGCTATAACAGTTGTATTGATGTATAGCAACTTGAAATGCTCCCACAAATGGCACTACAACATGTAAAAAAAATAATAATATAAGCTCTGGTGGACTTGGTTCTATGGTAGGTCTTAAAGGGTTAAATAAATATCGTCAAATAATCGTGATCTCAATTTCAGTGAAAATAATCGTGATTATCATTTTTGCCATAATCGAGCAGCCCTAGCCGATCTTGATACGGCCTGCAGACTTGTTTTCTCACTTCTCAGGGGAATCTCTCTGAACACGACAGTCATCAAAGAGAGGTTTCTGCGTGGGTAGGCTCATCTCACCCCGTTTAAGTCTTTCTGGCCTCTTTTTTTTGACCTTTTATTTTGAATAGTACACATTATGTCAATACAGTAATAGTGTCTTAAATTATTTAAGGGTTTCTGCTAAAGGACTTTCCCTCTGTGGTCTGTTTACTCAAGTCTGTCTGACCAAACAATGAGTGTGCACTAGTTTTGTGAAAATATTTGAAGCCACAGTTTAGACTGCGAGACACAAAGGCACAGTCTCTAGTTGGTGTGAGACTCTGAGCAGTGTTTTCCCATCTTGTGGCCTCTATGAGCCTATGTTTACAGAGCTCTGTTTCTTACAGTCAGAGCCATGTTCAGCCTTTCGTAATAGAGCCCTTTGCGTAACTGAAATCAAGTGACACTTTGTGTTTGTGACAGTTGAACAGGAAGGAAGGGTAGATAGTGCCCCTCTTTGTGCTGGGGAAAAAAGACTCAAAATCATAGTCAGACAATGGAGACTGGCACAATAGTACTCTGCCCAAAGTAGTGCTGTGATTTGGTCTCTGGTTCATTGTGCTATAAAAAGTTCTACTTTATTACCAGTTGCAAAGATTATTACTCAGCCTGTCCCAGCTGAGAGACTTGAAAGGAGCTCACTATGAGGAACTATAGCCAGTAGTTGCGGTTTGTCATGTGACGTCATGGCCACAATACTCAAGAGTTGTTCGCCATATTGAATGTGATACAACCACCGGCTGCTAGGGAACAACATGTATTCCCCAACTGGCTGGCAGCGGTTACTGAAGGCTTCTGGCTGTTGCTGGATTAAATCTATTGCTGCACCAAGTGATTCATTTGGTTGCTTGCAGATTGCAGTGATTGACTGTAGTTTTTAATGTTTGTCTGCCATTACTTGCTAACCTGCCAGCTTTTCTGGAGCAGCCCAGCACAATATCGTTGCCACTTTCCGTAAAATAGTGAACATTAATTTTTCGTTGTAGAGCCAAACAGCATATTAGTTTTCCTTATTATCTATTCTTTAATAATTTAAATCTAAAATTAGACTAATCTCAGTGTAGGCAAAGTGCTTCTTTCTATTACTCAAATTAATATTCCAGCACTAAAGAAATTAAGTACTGCTGCTCAGTTAACAGCCAGTAGCAGTAGTTAAGGCTCGATCTGTTAATGCAGTATTGGAAATGGAGGGTTCCACATAGGATATAGGGCATGTCTTTCATATGTGTGTCATCAATAAAATTGGGAAGTAACCAAATGAAACAAGATAATGTGTTTGTAGTTTCTGTTCTAATAGTCATTAATTTATCAAATCACTAAACATTGTTGCATATTAAAGTATGAATACATAGTTGGTATTGCTTATTTCATATGTTTAATAACTATTTATGTTTGTTGTTAAGTGTTTTTGCATAGCGTTTTTTAGACTAAAGTAAGAAACTACTCTGTGTCCTATCTTGTCGTCGAGCAGTGAAATGCATTTGGACTTGTTTTGAGCGTTTGGCTCAGTGACAGTGGCTTTCCCATTCAGTTTACAAAATTGCAGTGCACTTAAAGCACTTTGCTATCTTGTCAAGATTTCGATCAGTGCCCCTGTTGAGTGCCCATATTTCACCATGCCTCTTGTTGTGCGCCACACACAGCACTGAAACATGAGCTATGAGAGGGAGGCGTCATTAGCCAAAGCCCTGCAGAAATGGCAGGAGGCCTAATTTCTCTGCTGGCAGAAGTCACAGGGACACATGTCGCAGGCACTAGTCCATCCACTACTACTACTACTAGCAAAGCAGGCTTGTAAGTGTGCCTGAGAATGACGGTGAACATCATGTGGAGAGTGAAATCTCACAAATAAGACTATAAGTGTATCCATCCATCCATCCCACTGAGAAACAAATTATATATATATATATTTATTTTTAATTTTTTTAATTTTTCTTTAATTTTTATATTGCAAATATGTTTTCCAACATCTGCTATAATTTGCATGGTCGCTGTAATGAGGACAGGGCAGTTATTCCCTCTTTTTTATGGGGTTTTAAACCCAATTACAGGGTTGCGGCCAGTGCATTGCAAGTACTGCATGCTGCCACCATTTCTGAGCATTTGCATTGCAGTTAGCATGTCATTAGATGATTCTTTTTTTCCTTTACCTTGCAAAGTAATTTTAACTTATTCTTCTGTATGTCTGTCCTTGTGATTAACACCTGTTACCTTTAAGTAACAAATTCTCTTCACTTCCTTCCTTGTTGCAGGAGGTGCCTGAGGTCCACATATATGTTCATAATGATAACATATATAATATATTAATAATTAAAGTTGTCTCAGGCCTATGTGACAGACCTACCTATACCTCATTCTGTAGGTAGCACTCAGGGCTGTTTTTACTTGTATGTCCATTTTTTTTTAATTTTTTTTAATTTTTTTTTATTTTTTTGGGTCCATATATGCCATACTCCTTGTGGATGTGACCACTCTGGTTTACATAATGTCATCTGCAGTTAAAATCTAGTGGCCTGACTCCTGAGACCTACATCTCTATCTGGAAATGAGTTATTTATGTTGGTCCTAAAACCCCATCGCGCTTGGAGTATTTTTACTGGCTGGTTGCTTGTCTTGGCCGGTGTTGTCTGCAAGTCCTCCGTGTGTGGACAGTGGGCCATTCAGTAGGCTGTGAATGAGAGGTTGGGTCTAGCAGGTGCAAGGATTCTCACTTCTTTACTAAGGGTGGAGCAGCTGTGGTAGGGATGTGATGACATTCTAAGATCTCTAGTTTTTTTTGGATGTACTATCCAGAAAGCATCAAAGAGCTGTGCTTACAGCCAGTTTTGTGATTATTCTGTTGTTGAGAGCAATTCCACTGGCCTAACTTTCAAAACATCTAATCTTTTTTCTTTTCTTTTCTCATAGGTTGCAGGCTAAAAGAAACGGCCGATAATGTGCAGCATCTGCTCTACAGCAACACCCACTTCCTGCCTGTAGAGGAAGCGGCTGTGCCAGCATGTCCTCTCATCCCCAGACTGTGCCGCCGGGCCGGAGGACTGTGGACACACGGCACCTGCCAAACCCCGCCACTCTACCACTGCAGCTGCAACGGGCACACACGGTAAGGGGCCTTACACACAATGATTTTAATGGAATCACTTGTGTTGCCTTTTTGTTTTGTAGGGAAAAACATTTGAAAGATGAAAACTGTAGTTGTGGCTTGGCTGTTCCTACTTGGATATTTGGTAATAGAGCTGGGCGATATGAGATTTTTTCATATCACGATATGTTTTTTTCATTTCAGGCGATAACGATATCTATCACGATATAAGCCAAATAACTATATTTGTAAGATTTAAATGTGCCGTTGCTCACAAGTAAAATGTGAAATAATCAGCAGCTTGTTTTTATTTAAATATTTATTTCCCATAATAAGTTCAACAGGGTAGATGTACTTAAGGAACATGAGACTTTTTCAGATAAATAAAGGCAAATATTGCAAACTACACAAAAGGCAGCCGCTAAAGCGTTTAAGTTTCAAAATAGAACAAACGAAACAGACTAAATTGTCAATTCCACTTAGAGGCAAAATATTAATTCTAAAAATAAATCTTAGTTTGTTTTACAGAAGAACAGACAAAACTGACTAACTTTTGTCAATATCAAATAAACTGAGAACTAAAAGGAAATTCTCAATCTCTCCTTGTTGTATAGCTGAGCTTTTCAAACAGTTTTAACAGTTACTTTAGTCTGACAAAAGCCGAATGACGAATTAGCGCTTCCAGTCAGAGACTGAGGCTACGTCCACACGTACACGGGTATTTTTGAAAACGGAGATTTTCCGTTTTCGTTTTAAAAAAATAATCCCGTCCACACATAAAGGCAGAAATGAAGGAAAACGCTGCTATGAACATGCCAAAGCAGCAGGTGGCGCTAGATTCCTAACCGTGCAGAAATGTTGGCCAATCAGAAGTCTAGAAGCCTCGGTGGGAAAAAGTAAACAAAGCTGGGGCATAGAAGCAGAACCGAGTCGTGTGTGTGGAGGGACAGTAACTGTGTGTATTTGTAAGCATTTAAACACTGCAGAGAGTAGAATTAACAGTAACAGTATTGTAGAAATTAATTTCACCGAAACAATAACGTGGCGCACAGTGTGACGCATGCACCAGTTTATTGTATTTGCAGACTTGCTTTCGGCACAATTTACAGTGCATGCTACTCTATTTTTTGTCAGACTTGAAATAGCCGAAATACCTTCACACTACGGAACTTCTATGGCTCTTCCGTTCGACAATCTCTCCGGCATTGGAACCATCATCTGTTTTCTCTTCGGTCACGCTCGGTTGATTTTTCTAGTCGGCACACTCATTTCCTCCATTACGCGCTGGCTGCTTCCCAAACAAACACACGTGCGGCTTGGCACTTGTGCGGTACGTAACAAGTCACGCGACGTGACGCTGCGGCTGTGATTGGTTCGGCTCTGCGCTACTTAATTTGGATTGGCTGACCTTTTATTTATTTATTTTTTTTTTAAGAGGACAAGAGCGGCGAGGTCTATCGCGATAGCTTAATTTCTCTATCGAGTAAAAGTTATATCGCGATACATATTGTTATCGTTCTATCGCCCAGCTCTATTTGGTAAACAGGATTTTAGTCAGATCTACTGGAAAGGGCTTAACCCCAAAGACCCCCATAGGTGTTTTTCCAGATTACACTGCCGTAACCTGAAAATGGTCCCCTCATTAGATGTTTGAGTTGAAAGTTCATGTTTTTGTTATGGAGTCGGCATCAAGGCCTTCCGCATGATTTCCACCCACATCTCCTAATTATCAAGATTATGTTCTTCCACGCATCGTCGACAAAGCTGTCTGTGCTTGAAAGAAGAGGCCTCTGGCTGACGTAAAAGTTCATTCACTGACCTTTAGTGTTTGCAAGGCTTTTTTTTTCACTTGAATGACAGGAAGTTCCAAGACTTTAGGCCACCATTAGTTTAACCCTGCTGCTCCTTTATGTCATCATATTCATTGGACGATGAAAGTTGATGGAATGTGTGACATATCGCCAACTGACAGAGAGCTTAAGATAAAAGATAAGAAATTACAGGAGAACCAAGGCAGGAGACTTTTTTTGGGGGGAGGTATTTGTGGTTTTCTAACACTAACATTACGTGGTGTTCTAATGAGGATGGAGTTTCTATAAGATTTGTTGTCTCTGTTGTAGGATGTCGGACTGGTTGACTACCCCTCTCATCATAGCAGGGAATACAGTCCCCACCTCACCCAGCCCCATCGTCGTCGACCTTCTTTGCTTTCAGAGTTCCAGCCTGGAAGTGAAAGGTAAGGATGCCTTCTTCATGAATATGGTCTATCCCCTCACGAGGAACACATTTCTCTAATTTTGAAACCTACCAGAGAAGATTTCTCTTGGTCTTTTTTTTTTTTTTTTTTTTTTTTTTTTTAATTTAAACTGCGTGAGGTCACTGATTGCAATTGAATGTATGTGTAGATATAAAATTGGTGTCGGTGAATGCCCAACAATGTCTACTACAAAAAATATTTTAGGTTAACATAATTATAGCTTTTGCTGAACAAAAAAATGCTATTGATGTATTGTTACAGATCATTTCAGCATCTGCCACTGCTTTAGTTTTATTGGTGACACCATATTTTTATACTAGATGCACATTTCAATTAAAAAAGAAAGAAAGAAAAGTAATTCATCCTTAATAGTGTAATTTTAGAAATGTGGGACTGAGCTGTAGTAGTAGATGAAAGTCAGAGACTTTGTGGTGAATGGGGAAGATGTCACACATCAAGGGAGCGGCCTTTTGGGCCGCCAGCTCTGGATATTGGATGGATGGATGCTTATGTGGCATTGCCAAATTTGATGAATTTGTTCTTGTTGATTGCTAGCCACAGCCACATAGAGGCTTCTTGCAGACAGCATTTGTTATGCAGTATTATTCTGTTAAAGCCTGTGCCTGTTAACCCTCCCCCAGTTTAATCCTTATGTAATTGGCATCTGCAGCCGTTCTTCTGTAATGTTGTGTTAAACTGCTGTGCTGGGCAATGAAGCTTGCAGAGGTGGTTTTTTAAAAAAAAAATTTTATTTTTATTTTTTAAAAAAAAGCTTTTCTAATCGACCAAACAGTAAATTGGCCAAAGAATTGTATGAGTAGTACCTTGTCAATGCAGATGCAGGTCTTGTACCTGCTAATGGTCTTTATTTATATAATATAATCTCTTTTTGAGGATGAAACTTGATGAGTACTTATAAATAATTGATGTGCATGATATGAATTTTGCATGACGCACAGAGGAAGTCACAAGAATTTTTTTCCTCCTTCAGTTGTTTGGCAGATTTTCTTGCATGTATTAAAACATGCATGGAATACAAAATGTAGGCAGACTTTACTAGAAATCAGCTGACAGATATTACATCAGTCAGGAGTAGGCTGGGGTCTGTCTTTCAGTATATAAATCATCTTGTGTGTCTGACATGGCAGACAGCAGATGGCAAAATGATTCTGTAGCACTGTGGGGCTGTGGCATATTTTTTATTTTTATTTTTGGCTTATTTAAATGTCAGTCTGCTAGCATTATGGTCTTCACTGTATAACAGAGAGCTGTGCACTGGCCCCATTTAACAGTTATTAGCTTAGCCCGCAGTGCGGGAACATTGGGTCATGGTTTGATAAACAGATAAACACTGCACAGTTTGAATGCTTCCCACTAGCTTCTGATTTTCTGACTCTTCATTCAATCACTTGGCAGTCTCTCTGAGTTGACTCACTTGTGCCTTCTGCAGCTTTTACAGTGGCAATGAATTATGTTTTTAAGCACATAAAAATAACCTTCATATGAGAAGGAGAGATTACAGACAGGTAGCCCACATTTCTTTGTAGAAGCTGAAATAAACCGGTGGTCTTGCTGGCAGGCGTCTGGGGGTGGGGAAGCTTTCAGCTGAATATTTCAGGGCTTCAGCATTCCTTTAGAGATCTCAGAATTCAGACTGAAGCTCATTCAGAGTGTGAATAGTGTAATTCTGGCCTTTGGAATCCTTCAGTCTATTCTCTTCTGTGTGCTTGTCTTTTCACAAGTCTCGGTAATTCTGCACACCATGTTTCCATTTGTAGCAAACTCGGGGAGAAAATGTGAGCACTAATATGGCCTTTAGAAACTGTGCCATTCTCCAGAGATCTGTCATACTGAGAAACGGTTTGACAGATTAATGTTTTCTCTTTAATAATCTGGACTGAAGGCAGGAGGAAATGTGCTATTTTAACCTAATTACAGGTCAGAAAACCGTTGCAGTGTGTAATCACTTGTGAACCACTATGGCAGTTGTTTGTTTCACCTTCCTTTTTTACTCCTTGCAGTATCTCACTCACTCCCCCTCTTCCCGTCTGTGTGAGATCATCCCAGCTTCTTGAGAAAGGGAGCGAATACATTTTCTAGCAAGCATAACAAGATACTGAAGCCACTTAACACTTTATTTTCTGGACAGAACAGAGTGTCTAAACGTGTCTGGTGCAAGAATGGAAAATGAGTTTGCACCATAGCCTGCATTATTGTTGAATTATTCTGTGAAAGTAATCGGAGTCCTTTGGGCATATGGGTAGGTGCAGTTTGGCAGTGTTCGTAGTCTTTTTAAATGAATCCTTTGTATTGCTGCTCTTTGAATGCCTAGACATCCCAGTCTTTCTTTCATTCAAATGTGTTGCATTTGTAATTGCAATGCAGCCTTTTTTGATTAAGGCCTCTAATGTGCTGAATTACTTTACATACATTATTTCATTTGATTGTTCTGCCTCTACCTGCATTTCACACATTGATTTCCTAGAAACAGATCTTTTAAGTATTTGAATAAATGTGGTTGCTACGATATTTTGTAAATATTCTCCAGTATTTTTGGCCACTGGGCAACTTTATTCCGTAATGTGAACAGAAAAGTAGATGGCTTGCACATTTTGCATGAAGTTTTTGAGCTCCACCCGCCGTCCCCACTCTACTGTGCATTATCTCACTTTCATTCATCCCAGCTGTGGTGCATTTAGCCAGGAGTCAGTCTCTCTCGGTCTCTGTCTCTCTCTCTGTCTCTGTCTCTCTCTCTCTCTCTGTCTCTCTCTCTGTCTCTCTCTCTCTCTCTCTCTCTCTCTCTCTCTCTCTCTCTCTCTCTCTCTCTCTCTCTCTCTGTGTGTGTGTGTGTGTGTGTGTGTGTGTGTGTGTGTGTGTGTGTGTGTGTGTGTGCGTGTGTGTGTGTGTGTGTGTGTGTCTCTCTGTCTCTGTTAGCCTTTCCTGCACCGTGCACAGCTGCGTAGCTGCTCCTCTGGGGAGCAACGAAGAGATTGGCAGCCACACAAACGCTGTAGTGCTTTCACAACAACAGGCAGCAATCAGCATACACGATCTCTGTTCTTGGCATAATGGGGCCCAAGCCAGTAAGAAAGTAGTGGGGTGTTGTGTTGCTCCTTCCCTGTCTCTGCCATACACTCTCAGCTCTCACCTCCATGCACATCTTTCTCCTATCCTCCAGACAAATCCTCCCTAGTGAACAGATTATTCTGCACGCTCACATGGGAGAGAGGGAGAAAGAAAGAGAAGAGAAGAAAAGGACAGGGGGAGAGACGGAGAGAGAAGGGGGTGGGCTGGAGAGTTTGATGTGATTATGTAAGTGCCAGTCCTCTATGGAGATGAGGAAGTATTCGACTGAATGAGTGAGAAAATTGTGTCCGGGGGAGAAATCGCACACCATCTGGGCAATATTTTTTCCCTCCGGTTGCTTTTGTTATATATGTATCTCTATCTTTTGCCGTTTGCAGTCCATAATGTTTGCGACTTGTCTTTAAATTATATAATTTAAAAAAAAAAAAAAAAAAAAAAGCATAACACATTTCAGTCCAACATGCATGTCAACATTTTTGGATTATGTTAATGTCTTGATTGTTACACCACACCTCCAGACAGTGATGGGCTACATGTTCTTTGGCACATAAAGAAACCTCACACTAGGCCATTGTGGGTATTGGACCAGCAATTATGGTTGTGTTTTCCCTCTTCTCTTCAGAAGCTACTTCCATTTTGACACTGGCAGCAAAGTCACCGACATTCTGGCATCTGCCTTCAGGGCAGATTTGAGAAAACTGCTCCCCTAGTAAGAACAGAGATCCATTTACAACCGGGCTAATAAAACTTCCCACATCTAAGTAGCGAGTGCAGTTAACATGTGGAAACTGTCATTTGACTGCACACCAAGGCCCCCTTTTTACTGGTTTCCCCAGTGTATTAATGAATTTAATGAATGTGAAAAGTGTGATTTATACTGCCACTGCACATGCAGCATATCATGATTAGATCGCGCCACATTGTCTCTTAGTGTAAGTAAGGCTCAAACATCCAGAGCCATTGTACTGTTGGTGTGCAGTATAGGGAGTGTCATAGTTTCCTCGAAGCTTGAAACAAAGCCTTTTATGACTTTTGTATGCAGTGGCCACACACAAACCCCACAAAGACCTTCGGTATATGCTGCTGTAAATGTTAGTGTTACAGTGAGTCACCATTTCCAATTTTCTTCCTTCCTTATTTTTTCCACTTTCCAGTCCTGGGTAACCAATTGCATGCTGCCATATTACAACAACAAAAAAGGCAGTCAGTGATTATTTGATGATGATTCGGTTTGAACCAAGCCAAGCCCGCTGACGCTTGTGTCAGCCTTGAACACAAGGATTTAGGACAGCCTGATCTCAGGCTGTAACTGTCAACTTGTTTACACGTGACTTTTTTGTTGTGGTCTGTATAAATGGGATTTAATTAGGTCATCGTGATAAAACAAGCCTGCTCTGAGTCTTGTCTCTAGCCCACAGGATTAGTGTTGTCCTCTCAAATTCGTTAACTGATGGCGTAATTTTTGACCACGGACCACATCTCTCTTAAATGTCATTTTTATTTCCAAAAACGTGAAGGAGAAAACGACAAAACAGGAGTGTCAACGCTTCAGGGTGAGCTGAGGCTAAAATAATAAACAAAAACTAAGCTAAGCTCCGATGCCCATGTACATTAACTCACAGAAAAAGAAGAGAAAACAGCACTTCATTCTCAATACTCATACTTAGGCGTTCAGGGAAGCAAGTGAGCCTCTCTCGCCATTGGTTCTGTGGGCTCTGCGTATAGGGTGGGTTTACAGGCTGGAACCGGTCACCCAGGAGCTGTACATCAGCACACCAATCACAGATGAGCACCTGCACAGTCGAATTGCCATACATCTGCAACGTTAACAGTTTCCATAATGCAGCGCGTTGTTCGGAAACTAAAACAAAGACAACAGTTGTAACAATGCAAAATGAGATTGTTAAGCATTCCAACACTGGCTCTAAAACCTGCCTATAATGTTGCCATAAGATGGTCTGCTTTCATTCTGCAATTATATGGGGTCAAACTGGCATTTCCGTGCAATCTATTTCTGATTATACAGCAATTAACTGTGACAAATCAGTGAAAATCACATGTGTTGCTGTTTACATAGTTAAAATGTGAATTTACTTCTATTACATTTGCGGTTAGCAACCTTCCTTTTATATAAGAACTTGAATACAGAACACAACCAGCTGGCAGCCAGTGGAGAATAAGTTGTGCTTATTGATAAAGACTCATTCAGACTGATGGTAACATGTTTGCATTCTGCATTTATAAATTAGATGGCAATTATTTTCATACCTTTGCAGTTACACTCAGAGAGTTTCAGTCAGTCCAGTTTGGACTGTAACTGAAGCTTGAAGTTCTCTTCTTCCATGGCTTACTAACATGCGGGGTTCAGTGCTGGGTCTGTTATTTCGTTTTGTTTTCTGTTTTCTTGTGTTCTGTGTTATTGTGGGCGCTTTACATTGCAATATGAAGTGCCTTAAGGCAACAGTTGTTAGGATTTGGTGTCTTAAAAATTAAACTGAATTTTCTTTATTTTCTTCTTTAGTGGGTATCATGAGTATTGTTGCACAGATTGTGGACATTGTTTACTGGGTTAGATGACCCATCTTTCTCATATTCAAGAGAAAATGGTGCAGGCAGACTAGCATGTTCTAGGGAGCAAGCTCATATTACCCTTATTTTATACATACTTTACACTGGTCTCAGTGGATTTTAGAATTTATTTCAAAACGCTTGTATACAGACCACTAAATGGTCTAGCTCCAGCTTTGGGCCAATGTGTAGTTGGTGGCATTTAATGTAAATTCTCTGCGGAGTCTGCATGATCACAAAACATGGGCAAGCTTTTGGATTGTTCAACATCTACCCTCACAGTCTATTTATAAAATATACATCAGTTGAACCCAAGTGGATGTGGGAATTATGAGGTTTTAAAACTGAAGAGTAGCGGGACAGAGCCTTCACTCAGTGGCAGTTATGGAGTAGTCTTTTGCTCTGGTTTTATGACTGCCAACTTTGTAAGTTTTTGTTTTTTTTTTTTTAAAGGAGAGCAAGAGATTCTGTTTGATATTAACTGCCTTTAATTGTTTACTGTAGTTCTATTTCATTCCGTGGTTTTGCCTTGCTACTAGGGCAGCACGATTTTGCATAAAATGAGAATCACGATTTTTTTGGCTTAGAATTGAGATCACGATTCTCTCACGATTTTCTTTTCCAGTATAAATATTTATTGCACTTATTAACTGCACATCAACTTCGTAACAGTTGAGACTAAACATAAAAAAAACAAATGTCTCACGTTTTGTTGTTGCCGCTAAATGTTGTACTGCTTGAAATTCCGTCTCCACCGTTGCTCGACACTGCGTGTATAGAGCAGGTAGTGCAACAATAGAAAAATAGTTGTGGGACGGCACTGTGTAGCGTTTGTCTAGGGTGTTGATCATTTTCCTAAATCCCTCGTTTTGATGGGAGTCAGGTGATAAGTAATAGCCTCTAATTTCTTTGTGCCTGCGGGAGTTCGACGGGTATAGGGAAGCGCTGTATAAGGTTCCCGTTATTGATGTTTGGGTGGTTGACCGGGACGGATTTTCTCCTGTCACTTTCTCGTCATCCCTGACGTGCTCTCCGTTGTTTTTTCCCCTGCTAATTTTAGCATCACACGGCACAGCTTCTGGATCACGTGGTATAAGGCTCCGCCCTTGTCATTTGTTGAACAGGAAGAGTGAGCGCTTGTTTTCATGCAGAGTACGTCCCGGATCAAAATGCGGCACAATCGTCGTCGTCGGCTTTTTTTTTTTTTTTTTTTTTAAATCGTTGTCATTTGGAAATGAGATCGCACATAAGTATGAATCGAGATCGCGATTTTCTAACGATTAATCGTGCAGCCCTACTTGCTACTATATTTTAATTATCTGGTATAGAGCAGGTTTTATTGTGTGTCTCTCCAGTAGTTGTATTTATTTTTATACTGTTCTGTTGTAGAGCACTTTGACTTCATGTCTGTGCAAATTACCTTTATAAATAAGCTGTACTCACTTAACACAAAACCAACAAGGCACTAAGTCACCAAGACATCTTTAAGTGCCCTTTCGTATGTGGCACCTGGACTTTAACACTATCATTGGTCCTGTGCGTTTCAAGATGGAGTCACTATGTCTGTGCAAGAACAAGATATCAAGGAAAATGTTGCTTTTCATCAGTATCTGTTTTTTCCTTCTATAACATTTTGTACTTTTTCTTATCTGCTGCATTTGTTTTTTTTTTTTTTTTATGTCTTTTGCAGAGGACAGGAGCAGCATATCCGCTATGAGCACATCTACCTAACAGAGCCCACTGGCCAATCAGAGGTGGAGTATGCAGATATCAAAAGGCCTCGTTTAGAGATGGGACCAGAGTCTGTGATGAGGCCTTCATCCCACCGCCCGCCATTGCCTCTGGGAGGGCCTGAGGACATGACAAAGGTCAGTAGTTGGTATGAAGTACAGTAAAAGTGCCAGCAAGCGAATGAAAACAAAAAACATTCGTCCTTGACTTTGCTGCTAATAACAATAGAAGAAAGCCATGCTAAATGCAAAATACAGGGCTAGATGTAAAACAAAGTTTTTCAATTAACACAATCAGTATTTTGGGAGTTTGCTGTATTACCAAAATGATATTCAACAATTATGATTTTCCTTGAAAAATAACACACACACACAAAAAAATCATCCTAGAAATCTGTTTTTTATTTGACTCCTTCAGAGCCCCAGAGGATGTTATTAGACACACAGCCGAGGTTGTAGAGAGAGATTCAGCATTGTAGCTAAGCTGGCTCTCTGTGAGCAGCAGTAGGAAGACTAAGGTAGTTGTGAAACAGCAATTAATAAATAATAGAGCTGACCTAGATTTCAAAAGACTGAGCACGAAACTGTGTGAACTACAGATCAAAATGACTTGCTTGTGTGTAGAGCTGCTGATGAGGAGGTGTTCCTGATTTTACACAGAGTGCTTCGAACTGCCAGGGGAGGCAGCCAGCCAAGGAATGGTAAATAGATACAACAATAACAGACGGCACAGGGGAAAAAAGACAGACTCTTAGGCTAGCAGGGAAACATTCAGGAATGCCAGCAATTCCCCCTTAGAGCGGCAAGGGCTGGAAACCCATTATGTAAGTGATGTCAGATGCAGTCACTGTGTGGAACAAGTGCACCTAATGCTACTGAGTTAGAAAGGGAGATGCGGCTGAAATGAGGCAAAGGGCAGATGTAGGGAGATGCAGATAAAGGGTAATAGAGGAAAATAAGAGTAAAAGGCTAACAGTAAAAAGGGAGTAGGCCAGTAGTATCAGACAAAGCTGATGGTTACAGCATGACTCACATGGACTGAGAATCAGAGGGACAAAGGCAGCATGTTACAGTAAACCATTGTTCAATCATCCTGAATTTGTGGTTTTTGGAAAGAAAATGAAATATAAGGGAGCATAAGAGTGAGACATTAGGAGAAATCATCTTTACAGGGATGATCTCAGAGTTCACTGGCCTTATATGGCTTAAAAATGAGCATTGCTGTTGATGTTATGAAATATTTATGGCACTGAAGGAATTCACATGTGACAAAGCTGACTAATGCACTTTCTTCTCTCTCTCTCTCTCTCTCTCTCTCTCTCTCTCTCTCTCTCTCTCTCTCTCTCTCTCTCTCGTGTCTTTGAAAAAATCTGAATGACAGCCATTCTCTCCTGGCAGATTAATGCCGGTCTCCCGTTGGTGCCAAAGTTGTGTATAATACAGAAGTGCACTGCGTGTGCTGTGGTTTTCCCATTGAGAGCATTCAGTGACTTTACTTGAGGTCTCGACAGTACATGGGAAGGAAAAACAGTGTCATTGCTCCACATGATATTTTTCAAAGGCATACTGGGTATTGGAAAAATTTGTTTGAGTATTTTCTTATAAGGTTTCTGCTTCTGTTGCGTGTGTGCAATCCTTTTATTCTGAGGTTTATCACAGAAAGCAGTAATATGTTGGTTAGCTTGACGCGCCTTTGATAACCGGGATTGCTTTGAAGGAGGAGGGAATGATATGATTTGGCTTTTGCACACGTGGTGGCATTAGTAGGATTGTGTTTGTGGGCTCTACCATACTCTAAGCCTTGCTAGCATCTGTGAATAAATAGAGTGGTTAGTTGTTAGGGCATCCAATTAAACCAAGTGCTGTTTGGCATTGGTGTTATATTAGGTGCAAAGTATTATAATGACATTCACCTTTGACATATGTGAAAGTCATGTTTCAGTCACATCGGTTTCAGTAGGTTGACTCTAGCACTTTCTCAATCTAGAATTGAGAAAGTGAACTCTGAACTTAGCACGAGAACAGGATGTCTAAGGCTTCACATCATGCTGAAGAGTGTGAAACGGTTAAGCTATAAGCTATACTGGACTGGGCTTAGCAATTGAACTGTGACCTTTTCACACAATGTCAAAGGTCTAGGAACTCTTGACGTACCGCTTAACCAAAGAAAGGATAGCGTAGGGAGCAAAATCAGAGGGAGAAGTTGATTTGAAAAATGTAGTTTTGTCATATCATCGAATCCCATCTGGATAAACAAGGTTTCTAACTCAACTATTTCGTTTGCAGCTGTTGAAAGTTATTATAGTTGAGAGATGTTTTTTGGACAACATGAGTATGTCCTGTAGTTTACTGCTATATATGGTGAGTGCTTTGTTAGGGCTATCCTAGGATTTCATCATTAAGGACAGCGCCTGAGCATCCTCTGGCACTGACATTTTCAATCACAGCAGATCTGCAGGGCTGTAATGCCACCTGCCTGGTCCAGATTAGCCTACTTACGTAACCTTCATTTCAAACGTTTAAAAATAACACAATACAAAACCCAAGTTGGATAAACACTAAAATGTGTGCATATATTCAAAAAGTAGGAACATTCACAAGCACCCAGATCTTTGGCCCAATTGTTATTGAGAAATGACAGCCAGCTGTTTTTTTTTTTTTTTTTTTTTTTTGTTTGTTTTTTTTTTTTCTTTCCTTCCTCTAATAATTGTTGATGTATTTTAGACATAAAAAAAATGCATTGCTCTTGTTCAGGCAGTTATAATAGTTTGAGTGTACAAGGGTGTTTGTCCACATAGCCAAAACTTTGGTGTAGAGATCACACAATTTTTTTTTGTGTTTGTGTGCACAGAGAATAAAAGTACTGTAGAGATTTTTTTCCCCCTCCCTGCTTCTCTCTTTTCCTTTGGCTGCAAAAAATGCTGTGAATACTTGTATGAGGCACGCATTAAGGACTGGTATTTCCATTACGGCAGAAAGCCAGAAGAGTAACAGTACGGAGGCTTGACATACTGTCTCTCTATATAGCAATAAACTAATATCATTAACGTAACACACTTAACTCTGTCAGTTCAGTGTCAAGTGGTTTTCTAGTGCAGTGACTTCAGACGAGCTTTCACAGTAGCTCGCTGCACTCAGCGCTGTGGGGTGCTAATATTAGCTGCTTGTGCTGTTTGAAAGCCAATCTGCATAGCAGTCCCTCTCTTTGTGTAGCCAAAGAGCTACAGAAATGGATACCAATGCAGGGCCACAAACGCTGCTCAGTTAATGGAGATACCTCTGTTTTTTTTTTTTTTTTTTTTTTTTTTTTGGACTGACTCACATCATTTCTACTTTGCTGGTTAATGAGTATCACCAGAATTTAAACCTCCCGCACATCCACTACCAATCTGATATCTCCCAAAGTGTCGTCACAGCAACAAAAATGGAGTGAGTTTGTATTTTTAAACAGTCTCTATTGTGCCTAAATCTGGTGAGAGAATCTGTGTGTTCACGGAGCCAATGTGCTGTCATTTATTCACTGGCATGTGCTATTGATGTAAAAGGGTACACGCACTGTTTGGATGATGTTTCTTATAGAGTGGCCTTGAGAAATGGAAGGCGTGGGAGGAAACCTACAAGGTCGTTCTCTATAAAGAGCTTCTAGCAACAGCTTTTATGCTTGTTGTTTGTGAGGGCTCTTTTTTCTGACCTTCTGGCTATAACATTGTATACACGTGTCACACTACAAAAACCCCATTTGCTTCATTCTTACATCTTTTATATGTTTTACATCTAATCATGACACTGTGCTCTCTGTTGTGCTTCTGTAGGATCGCGGAAGCGCCATTGGGAAGCTGGAGCCCATCTCCCCTGTAAGTCCTGTCCATATTGATCCTGACTTGGAGCTGGTTCCAGCTCGGTTCTCCAAGGAAGAATTGATTCAGAACATGGACCGTGTAGACAGGGAGATCAGCATGGTGGAGCAGCAGATTTGCAAGCTTCGCAAAAAACAGGTGTGTAAATGTACAGTTCTGCTCTTAACTTTGAGGATATACTGGTTACAGAATGTTGCCATCTTATTAATGTACTAGCGTCACAAAAGTGTTGTAAGCTGATTTTAATCAGTGGGAACGCGTGTTCCAAGAATGTATTTGCCAGCTAGGTTGCAAAATAGTTTCTTGTACAGCAATGAAGAAAAAGCTTCACATTCTTTCCTTTTCAGTCAGTATGACACATTTACGTCTCATATTCAAGTCAAGTCAAGTTGGCTTTATTGTCACTTCAACCATATACAGTTAGTACACAGTGAAGCGAAACAACGTTCACTCCAGGACCAAGGTGCTACATGCAACATAAATTTACAACATAAATTAACAGAAAACACTAAACTAGCTAACTAAGAGGCCTAGTTAGCTGGCTAGCAGAGACAAGACAGACTGACCTAACATAAATTACAACATAAATTAACAAAAACTAACTATCTAGGGAAGCCTTTTTTTTTTTTTTTTTTTTAAACAGACAGCAGACAACAAAGTGCACGTGCAAATGTGCAAACAAGAGCAACAAAGTGACAGTGTGACAAAAAAAAAAAACACAACGTAACATAATAATAAGGTTTTGTGATGGTGAGTTGAGGTAGTGGAGGAACAGTAAACATTCCTTAGTGTAGCAGCAAAAATTAGGAAGTAAAGAAGTTAGTGCAAAAAGTCCAGTAATAATATTGTGCAAAAGAGCATTTACAGGTTGGTGTGTACGATATTGGTGGTGTAGGTCAGTGTGTTTGCGCTTGTGTTGATTAGTCAGTCCAGTCTCAATGTTTTGAGGTAGTTGAGTTAAGCTGAGTGATTGTGTGTGTGTGTGTGTGTGTGTGTGTGTGTGTGTGTGTGTGTGTGTGTGTGTGTGTGTTTATCAGTCCAGTCCCATTTTGCTGAGGAGACGGATGGCTTGTGGAAAAAAGCTGTTGCACAGTCTGGATGTGTGTGCCCGAATGCTTCGGTACCTTTTTCCAGATGGCAGGAGTGTGAAGAGTGTGTGAGAGGGGTGTGTCCGATCAGCCACAATGCTGGTGGCTTTGCGAATGCAGCGTCTGGTCTAGATGTCCTCAATAGAGGGGAGAGAGACCCCAATGATCTTCTCTGCTGTTCCCACTATCCGCTGTAGGGTCTTGCGGTCCGATATGGCACAGTTCCCAAACCAGACAGTGATGCAGCCGCTCAGGATGCTCTCGATATTGCAATCATTGTTACCTTCCTAGATTACAAAATATAGTTTCATTAAACTTAAAATTAGACTGTAAATAATTATGCAGGGTTTCCCACAAAAGTGGATTCTGTTTGTGATGGTAACTGCGTGGTGGGTTGCCGTGTGCATGTCGCTTTTACCTGCTCTTCTAGCTCCCAAAACAGCATATTGGCTGCTGCCCTCTTCCTTTTCCTCCTCCTCATAACCTACTTCTTTCTTCATTAGCTATCTCTTTCTTTTGCTACTTCTGCTGCCACAGCAACCCTGGAAATATTTTAAGCACATTATGGTACATGATAATCACATGGGGGAGACATTTCTGCTTTCATTTAAAGAAAATTCTATAACCATTTAAAGATTTTGGGAAAACTCATTGAGTCTTTAAATTTTTTCAGTATCCATGTGAGTTAAGTTAAACATTCCACACATAATCAGTCGTGCGGGTGAGATATTTTGTGCGTAGAAGTTCAGTAGAAACTGCTGTGATGTCATTCATGTGCAGTCATCCTGCATTCATGCTAATAAATCACACTGAAATTGGGTTAAAGAAAAAAAGTACTGAACTGTTTGTCGTGCTTGTAGAAGACGTTGCCAGCACTTGCATGCGCCTGTGTTGAGTTTTCTTAGTGTACTGTCGTGTTTGTTTGAAATAATTGGTTTTCCAGTGTGACTTTCCCTGCCAGGCTTCAGTTGGCATCAAAGCAATAAAGTCTTAAATAGTCTTTGCTGTGTTGTAATCACCACATTTGAGCTTGTAGCTGTTTTTTGCTTGGTGTGCAGTGATTATATACACAAACTACACCAGGCTTAGTTCTCTTCACTATTTAATTTGGGACAAAAGTAAGTTGAAAATGTATATGGAGCTATATATAACAGCTTCTCTGGGGGAGGAGTGAGACTATGGTGAGGTTTTGTGTTTGTCTGCACCACTTGTATGCTGACCACACCACTTCCCCTTTGGCTTCCTTCCATGATCAGTGATGAAATCGTATGGTCAAGCTTGTTCTTTTTACTGAAATTGTTCTGTCAACATACATGTGATAGTTTGTGTGGGGTACGGTTTTAACCCTGTGAAAGTGTGTCACATGTACTCCCGGAGACACCTGCTGTAACGAGAGCTACCACAAAATAGGGTTGAGTACTTTGCCAGATGTTTATATGTTTACGTGTCTGTGGTTTCTGTTTATAGTAGCGTGTAAAAGCCTTTATTCACCGCTCACTTTTTCATATTTTGTTATGAAAATAGGAAAGATGTGTAGGATTTATTGAAACATGAAAATATGCGTGGAAAGTATATGACGCAAAGAGAGTTTGTACAACTCGAACAAGCTTGAGGTACAAGTGGTATGACCACATTTATTCTTCAACATAGCCTGAACTCTTTTAGGCAGGCTTTCTACTTTAAGTAGTCTTCAGCAATAGTTCTCCAGGCTTCTTGAAGGGACAGTAAAAGCTCTTCTGTTGTGTTAAAATGATTTTGCATTGCTCTCCGGTTTCCTCCAATTTTTAAAAGGCACACTGCTGGGATATGCCGAACTTTTACTTAAGTTTTTTGTGCAAAAAACTTAATTTTATGTTTGACAAACTGGATGCTGGTAACAAACTGACTAAATATGTTCTTAAAATTGGTTCTTCGCTAAGTTGTAGGTATGACACAATACTGGTTCATCCATTGAGTTAAGTTCCTGGTTTATGCTTGAGTGATTCATAGGTCTGTGCTAAGTAGCGGGAGTGAAAAAGCAGCAAATTGAAAGACCCTCAGAAAGTCATGAGAGCTATTGCTCAACAGTACTTTAATAAAAAGAAATACAAGAAAGTCTGGGTTGGAAGGAAAAAATACAAAAATGAGAGTGGCTCAAAACTTTTGCACAGCGCTCTAAGTAATGCAGTCAAGCTGACAGTAAAATGATGGCCCTGACATCAGAGATGAGGGTGGTCTGAGACCTCATTGGTGTCACCGCTGATGTAATCTCATCACAACATGTCCTTTAGTTTGTCCTGTTTTTGCCACACTAACATAAATCAACTATTGCTGTAAAATTTGCTGGCATGAACAACACGACTGCTGAAACTGAGAACTGCCTCCTTTCTCTTTTTTTTCCAAATTACCACAAGAACCAAAATGAAGCCAGCTATTGGATTTCAACCTTGGTGTCGAACCTTTTTAAATGATGGAGAATCTGAACTCAGCTGCTCACCAGCATAAATCAAGATCCCTCCCCTCATCATCGTCGCTTAATACACACAGTATTTTTTATGGATATTTTTACAGTCCGGCTCTCTTCGAGCATTAAAACATCTGGACTAATTAGGTGGCATGCTAAAACTTTATTAAAAGGTTTTGGCAGAGTTGGTGAATGGGTGGCGGTTAAGGTTTAGGTTACAGCCAGCATGATTCATGTCAGCCAAGCTCAGGATGGCTGTTTTATTTTATTTTACTTCATGGTGGGTTTGAACAGGGAAGGGGGCTCTCTGTGGGGATGTCTGTTTGCCTCACCAGATTCTTATCCAGGGCTATAATGGCAAAAGATGATCCGTCTTATACTCCTCTCAAGTAGATCCTCTGGAGGCTTCCTTTCTCCCCTTTCTGAAGCCCCTGTCAGGAGATCAGAAGGGGGAGTGGGGAGGGGAACGTGGCTGACTTAACTGGTAGATACGTTGTATGGTCAGCAGCACTTGGTCTATTCTTCCAGATAACTTATAGCTGAGTACACTTCTCCAGTTTCTGTCTCCATCTTTCAGACCCATAGACTGAATCTTATTGAAATAAGGTAAACAGGAAGTAAGATCTCAGCTCTCTTTTGTGTCTTTTATAGACTTTGGGAGGGTGTCAGAAATGCAGTGTTGGGGAGTAACGGAATACATGTACCGCCGTTACGTATTTAAAATACAAAATATGAGTAACTGTATTCCGTTACAGTTACCGTTTAAAAAGGTGGTATTTACAATACAGTTACTTTGTTGAAATAAATGGATTACACGGCGGTACTTTCCTGTTTCATATTGTGGCGGGTCAGGACTGTTTGGGTTTGACAGCTACGTTCTGTTGTTCCAGGTGGCAGCGTTACGGTTGCCATGGTTACAGGGTGACGCTCTTTCTCTGCGTGTTTCCTGGGTGAGAGAGTGGCCTTTTGTTGTTGTTGTGCTAAGCTAATAGGCAGAATGCTACATGCTCTAAAGAATGTAGCCTCATGGGCAGTGTAGTCCGTGCTGCAGGGAGAATGCACTGCCATACCCGTTATGTGTCTGTGAGCGCGAGGAGGGAGAAAAAGGCGAGTGGAAAACTACGAGTTATCATCGAGCAGAAACAGGAGCTGGAAGCATGTAAATATAATAATAACCACTGCAGCCAAGAAGAGTGCCTGACGAGCCCAGCTGTAAGTAAGCTATTAAGACTCAACTGTACGCTGTGTTCGTGTTTTCCTCCGAAACAATACCGTATTTCCCGGACTACAAAGCGCACCTGAATATTAGCCGCACAAGCTAAAATCAGGGGAAAATCCTGTTTTGTACATACATTAGCCTCACCTGACCAAAAGCCGCAGGTGTTTCAATGTTGACTTATCATATGTAAGAGAATATGCACAAAGGGAATTGTCAGGAAAGAGATGGCTGTTTGGAGACACACCCCTTTTATTAATATTTTGAAAAACAAGTTATGGGTACATATTTGCACATGTAGTACATAACAGTAACCTACAGCACACCAGAAAAATAGATTCGGACTACCTTTTAGGCTCAGGTGCAGTGACACAGCTTTAACAAGAAGAAAAGTCAGTCATTCACCACCATCTTTCTCTTCTTCCTGCGCACTAAAACCACCAAAGTCCTCTCCTCCAGTGTCGGATACAAACAGGCTCAGGATGGCTTCGTCATCCACTCTCCGCTTCTCTCCTTCGTTGTCACTTTCAAAACCAAAGAAATCCTCATTGTCAGTGTCGGAGTCCTCCTCTCCATCATGCAGCAGTCCAGCCCTTCAAAATCCGTTGCTGATCGTGGATGTTTTCACACTTTTCCACGCTGTCAGAATCCACCGGTGGAGTTGGGCATAACTTGCTTTTCGCAAGTTTATCGCCGCTCATCATCCACGCCTCCCGCTGAACGCGTAGCGCTACTTTGAAGTTTGTTTTTCTCGCTACTTCGTACGGCACTACGTTGCCTGCCTTCCGTTTTCAAAGTCAGAAGGAAGTGGCTGTGTCCACATGCTGCATATTGGTGTCATAAAGTGTGGGCGGATTAATTATCCTGACTGGTACATTTAGCCTCTTCCACATATGGGTAGAATGCACAGTTTGAATAGCAGTCCCCCTTTGGTTGCATTTACACTTTGCTTTTCCATTTATGATTTCTGCTTTTCTTTCTATAAACTGGTTAGCTTCTTTCTGAATGCCAAAATGCTCCACAGTAGTTTCCTTAAGTCCTCTGGTTCTGTAGTGTAATCACAAGTAAAGCTTGGTCACCTGCCAAGATGACTAGTAGGTTAAAGAACTTCCTCTGTTCCAGTATTTGTCTGGTGTTGTTTTTCCACATGTTCATGTCATTATTTCTCTCTTTTCTGTCTGTCTCTGTCTCTCTCTTTTTTTAGTCAATGGATGTTCAAGCTACACACCAGGCATTGGCTCTGTTTACAAGCTGTTTTGGTAACTCTTTGATTAACTAGACCCTGGGGTGCTAATAGCTATTACAGTAAATAGGACAGTTAATGCTGTCCCTGTTGGAGAGCTAGAGAAGGACAGCTGATCTAATGCACACTGTCTAACCTCACAGCAGAAACCTGTGAGCCGCAGGTCTTCCTTGAAGTCCAGGGCCCTATTTTAAGCATTAACTGTCATCTTTGTTTACACGCACGTTACAGCAACAGCTGGAGGAGGAGGCCGCAAAGCCCCATGAGCCAGAGCGACCCATCTCGCCACCACCAAGTGAGGCCAAGCACCGCAGCCTGGTGCAGATCATCTACGATGAGAACAGGGTCAGTGGAATACACACACACACACACACACACACACACACACACACACACACACACACACACACACACACACACACACACACACCTTGCATTTGAAATAGTTTCACTTCATTTTGACTATATTTATCAGCACAAGTAAATAATAGTGGAGGAGGGCAACCGTTTCCTCATGTTTGGGTGGTTTTTGGCTGGTGCACGATAAGCCCCTAAATTAAGTTGTGCTGTCCTCTGAACATTCTCTGATGTGTGATGTATGCTAATTTTGAGATGAGAAGCTGCTCAGAGTTTGAAAATAGTTTCTGTAAGCTAATCTAAATTGCACAGCAGGTGTAGCTTTAAAGAAACCGCATAACATACAAGTAGTCTATAGTACTTTTGTGATTTTCATTAATACACTTACACCATAATCAAAGTGTGTGTTGCTCATGGTGGGTTTATACAGTCTGCAAGAATGTTTCTTTTTCTTTTCATTGTGATCTGTCGTTTTTAAATACCTTATTTGATTAAATTCTTGAAAAAAAGCCCAACCCTAAATTGTGTAACAGAGACGGTGAGTGTCACAGATGCGTCTCATACCTGTTCTCTAGTCTTTAATGTCAGGCAAGGCAGAACGACTTCCTAAAGGTCAGCATAGCAAGTATGATGAATTTACAGGTGTATGCATGCAAAAAAACCCAAACAAACAAAAAACATACACATATCAGGGAATGATACAAATGCACTTGTGTCTTTTATGCAGGTCTGTTTATGCAAATTCTCAATTCTTTCCAAAAAGAAAAATGAAGCAAAAATAAAAAAATTCATTAGAAAATGTGGCCAGTCTTATTTATTTATTTAAAAAGTCCAAATCAAGGCAATAATTATGTGCTGCAGAGAATGTTGTGTACAGAAGTCTATATTTGAAGTGATTCTCTGTGCTCTCGGTCCCTCTAGTGGTTGGAAGGAGGTTTGCACCTCCATTTTTTTTTTATTATTATTTATTTATTTTTTAATAAAGTGGCATTTTAAGAAGGGAAGTCCTCCTTTCATTTCACTGTGCCCCCAGATTCAGGAAAAGAAGCTGGATTTAGGAACAGGTAAACAACTAATTGTTTGCTAACAAAGCAAATTTCAATATTGTCAACATTTCTGGCACATTCAAGGCACCAAAAATGAAGAATTGATCGTAAAGGTGTAAATTTTAACCCTGATTAAATGTCATTCAAAACAAAACAAAAAACCCAGTTCAGGGACACTCCCCCCCCCATCTTTGCTTGTTTTGAATCATCATGGGCATGTCAGTGTAGGGTCATCCATTCTCTGTGTTATTCAGAGTCCGTGTATGGAGGCTCCAGTAGCACAAAGTGACGTGTTGGTCGTAGCCCATGTCTTTTACAGCTACGTTTTATGTCCTTGCCTTTGGCTAAAGGCGGTATGTCGGACCGTTACACAAAAAACAAACCGACAAATCTTGGTATTGTGTGTCCTGGATCTGGCTGCAGAGCAGAACATTTTTGCGTCATTTGTTTGCCTTCAGGTTTTGTTTTTGTGCAGAAGCTTGGTTTTTAGAGAACAATAATTTTCTGCTAGTTCATGGCCACAAATGGCATTAAAAGCCCTTTTAGGAGAGCTGGGGTTGTCCTTCACAACTATTACTGTCATCAGGCACAGCCGACTCAAAGCATTTCTGCGAAATAGCAGGACATTGCTTAAGAGTTATCTGGATGTGTACAAATCGCTGACTTGTAGCGTTACCTCTGTAACACTTCCCACTTCCCTCTCACTGACTTGGTGTACTTTGGCCTACTGCCGACCCTCCAACTTGCTTTTGCTTCACCCTCCCTTTCTATAAAAAAAAAAAAAGAGCTTTTTTTTTTTCTTTTTAAATTTATTTCTATTTGTTCTCCTTCTCTATGAAGGAGTCTTAGGGCCATGTTAAGAAATTATTCTATGTTTTGAGAATAAAGTCAAAATTTTGCGATTGAAGTCAAAATACTATTTTAGCTAAAATGTAGAGATTCCAGACAGCTTCTATACCCTCTACAAAATGCCTGGTGTTGATGATTTAGTAAAACAGATTGGACAGCTGTCTTATCTTGTGATACAACACGCATCCTTTTTATTGCACAAGGGTGTAACCATTGATATTCTTGCTATTTCATATTTTACAAATCAAGCCAAATTTTTATTTCTGGCTTATTTCCCTTCTGGCCAGGTGCAGCTTTCTGCACCATCTTTTCAGTGTCTTTATACTGTGTTTATGTGCTAAAAGAGAAATTTCCTTGTAACTAAAACGGAAAATGATGTAAGATTTCATGAACTCAACTACACAAGGCATTGTTTAGAGGGTCTTGAAACTGGAATCTCCACATTTCAACTTTTTTCTCAAAAGAGAATTTCACTTTTATTCAAGATAATAATTAAAATATAAAGATGATGATCTTAGAAAAGTGAAATTTAACATAATACAGTAAGATATTAAATGAATCCAGGTATTGTGATCTGAGGCAGTAAAGATATCATGCTGAGAGAAAACAGTTTTTTCTGGCTTGGTTTTAAATACTACATGTGAATGAGTGTAAACTCTACTCAGCCCAGAGGTGATAATACACTTGAAGGTGTACGGTTGCTTCTAGAAACGCCAGGAAATCTTAGAATAACTTGTACAGCCCCATCTTTTTTTGCAGACAACAGTTAACAGTAAATGGCCTGTTCTAGATAGAAATCATTTACGCCTGGCAACATCTGACTCAACGGCTCCTGGAACGTGCGTGCGTGCGTGCGTGCGTGTGTGTGTGTGTGTGTGTGTGTGTGTGTGTGTGTGTGTATTAATGCACTCAAACTCAAAGCACACAGAGCTGTGGAGGTTAGAGCTTGCGCACTCGAAATTTTTTTTTTTTTTTTTTTAAAAGCAAATGATATATCCTCAAATGTTTGCTTTTTTTTTTTTTAGAGGTTGCAAAATAACTTGCATCCTTTATGTCCCTCAGCTTTGGTGCTATACCCAATTTCAAACAAAAATAATCACTGGTAGGTGTGTGCTGAACACCACCTTGAGTATGTATTTTAACATGTCGCCACACACAGGTGTGTATTTAAGCATCTGTCTATTATTACTTCAGCCTCCGTGTACCCTTTTGAGCTCATGTCTTTGTGTTGTCATTTGTTCCTGCTACACTCTGCTCAGCTTTCTCATTCAGGGTTACAGCCTCATTTCTGCTGACAGCCCCCCAACTCTGGGGAAGGCTCAGCTCGGTTTCACTCTTCTCATATTTAGAACACGGACACAAAACACAACAGGAAAAAAGATCCTGTGTTACACTGGCTTGTGAAACTTGCATTGAGCTATGCTAAATTCTTTCATTATTCTGTGTTAAGTTTGCCCTCTAGGCTTTATCTTTTCGTACCTGTTTTTTTTATTTTTTTTATTTATCCCCCCCCCCCCTTATGGGAGTTTCACAGGTTTTGTGATTGTAGTCACATTACACCCCCCCCCCCCAAAAAAACAAACAAAAAACCACACTATTGTAGTTTTAGTTTGAGCTTATGACCTCCATCCATCCATCTTCATCCGCTTTGTCCGGGGCCGGGTCGCGGGGGCAGCAGCCTAAGCAATGACCTGCTGGAGAAAATAGTTGATTTACAACTGCGCAGCCCTTAAGTCCAGTGTGCTACCACAGGGGAGTGTGATTGAAATAATGGAACCAGCTTCTCCGCTTCGGTTGTGTGATGGGCTATCTGTGGTAGACATGGATCGAGAGAGCAGTTATTAAAAGCATCGTCCCTCCCTCATGAAATAAGCAGAATAGTCTTGTCTGCTCCCCCTCCTCACTCTTTATCTCTGAACATGCCATTTCAAGTATTTTCATCTGAATGTGTGTTTCAAGCGGTTTGAGGTCAGAAATCATGCAGTCTTGTTCTCAAATTCGCTTAAAGTGTCACAGCCAGGAAATGAATATAAATCCTTGAGTCTCCCAATTCCCCTGAGGATGAAAGGCTGCTTTTAATAATTGCTGCTCATTAACTGCTTCTGTAGTGAGCAAGCTCTCTGAGGCAACACTCTGCAGCCTGTTACACCTACTCACTGGTGACGAGCAACAGGAATGAGGAAAAACTCTAATCAGACTGAAGGAAGAATAATAACATCCCGATACAGTATTTGCATTTGAAAGATATGTATGCTGTGCATATGTAAAGCATCAGTGCTTCTGCTTGCATTCATAGTAAGGGGAAATGCACGGTAGTTTTAAAGGTAGGACCTGTGTCATTTGGATTCCCTCTCAGGTGACCTACTTGTCAGCCTGTGTTGACTGAAGCTGAGCTGTGCTGAGCTTCTCTGGGGTCTCACTTTCAAGTCTGTTTGCATGAGTCTTGTATAAACTTAGGAGAAGGTCCCCAAACACCTCCTTTGCTACCTCTACAGTGAAGAAACATGATGGGAGGTGAAGCGTGTAGGCTCCATCACACACCCACCCATTTCTCCCACATGCTCCTCTCCATCCACCACCCTTCTTTGTTTTATACTGCCAATCCTGTCTGTAATAGCCCTTTCCCATTAGTACCTACTTAGGGTTTTCCATTACGTGATAACACCTGATACCATATATGCTTTTTTTGGGTACCTACTTGACCGCGGTTCCAAGCGATCCAGGGCGACTGGAAAATATGACATCGAAAAACTGTGTGCCACCAATTGGCTAGTCAGAGGCATCACACGATGAGTCATTAGAGCTTCTGCTTCATGAAAATTGAAACCGCCGGTTTTAAAACCAGGCGACAAGGGAAATGGCTACACGGAAACAACACGGTGGACACGAGTCTGAAAAATGCCGCAGGCCGCCCTAGTTGTCGTGTTCTTGTCGCATACAAATGACGTCACGAGACGTTCGGACGCGTTGCTATAAAGACCCCGCGCCACCTTAGGCGGTACTCGATTGTAATGGAAAACAAGTCGAGACGGGTTGTACCACTTCAAGTCGCGTTGAGGTAGTACTAGTGGAAAAAGAGCTGAAGCCCAGGCAGTTTAGATTGATCATTGAGGAAAATGAACTGAGATGTGAAACGGAGTGTGCAGCGTGCCACCAAGGAGGGGCTGTTTGATTAGGCTTACATAGTGGAATAAAGAAAAGCATGAAAAAGCACTGAGAGGAGCAGTCTGGGCCACTGCTTTCAACATTTGTCTAGTGGAGGGAGCTAAATATAAATGTATGGAGGAGCAGAGCAGCAGAGAGGTCACCCCGAGATGGGGGTGTGTGGGTTTTTTTTGTTTGTTTGTTTGTTTGTTTTTTGTCGTCTCCCCCCCCCCCTCCTTTTTTTCCCTTCTTTTTTTAACTGCCCAGCTTCATGCCCCAAAACCCGTCCTCTTGTTTTATGGTCCCTGGACCAGGAATTTTGTTTTTTAAGGGGTTGATGGCTGTAGGTAGCTCGGAGCTTTCTCTGTCTTTCATCAGATGTCTCTTATTAGATAAGTACCAAAGCCTTGTAGCCCCCACCCCTCCTTGTTCCTTGTGTTTTTTTTCTCTTCTTTTTTTCTGCTCTTTCTCTCCCACTCATTTTTTGTTCCACTCCCACTTGCTTTCCTGCCCGCCTGCTCTTCCTCTCTTACCTCTCTGCTCAGGGGTGGTGAGTAATCTTTTATTTTTTATCTGAGCGAGAGAGAGAGAGAAAGGGGAGAGGGTGCTGAGGCAAGGAGCTGCGGCCCAGCTTCAGTTAAAAGCTCTAATAATAGTCAACGCATCCATCTCTCCATCCAGCCGGCAAGAAGTGGTGTAGCCTTAGTGATCAAGTTAGCATGTTCATTGCGTTGCCGTGGTGATGGCAGAGGTGCAGGCGGCCGGCTAATGTTCTACTTGTGTTTATCTTTGCTCACTAGAAAAAGGCAGAAGAAGCTCACAGGATACTGGAGGGACTGGGACCCAGGGTAGAGCTGGTGAGTAGAGACTTTACTTTATCTCACAAGTCAGTTTTAGCATTTCCCTTTCTTCCCCCCCTGTGTTTTTTCACAAGGTCACATTAGAGGGACAAAGGATGCTTAGGGGAGAGGAACAAGCCTGATCACATCATGACCAAGTTCTTAGGTTAAAAATAATGAAGTGAAAACATTTGTGTGCTATCTTAAAGCTCCATTAGGTGGTATGTTAAATATTTAATTTTAAATAAAATGACTCGCATGTTGCTTGTTCTAGCAGTCGTACTGAAATGAGTACTTCTGCTCCTTTATACATTTCCAGACTACTGTGTTTTTCTTCATCTACATCCTGATATACTATGTGTGGCCATCTGGCTGTCCATACATCTTACTCCCACATGCATAGTAGCACACTGAGTGTGTCCACTTGGCTTTTTAAGTTTTTTTTAAAATTTTTTTTTATTTTTTAATGAGCCTATTCAAGAGCCCACGCAAAATACTATCCCTAGTTTATTTGTTTTATGAGTGAGTTCGCTGGATTGAATTATATCATGTTATCGGTCTTCTGTCAGTCACAGCTTTGTATCAGTCTTGCTAACCTCTTGAAACCCTTAAATAATAAATTTCTAAAAGCTGATATTGCATAGATCCCAAAACTGCAACTTTCATCACGCGCTGAGCAAAATTCACTGAACCAGCAACAAAAGAAGACCGAAATTATATTTCACTTTTAAAAACTGTGACATGAATTCAGCCTTACCTTTGCTTTTTTTTTATACCAAAACTTTAAAAGTCGTGGCTATCTCTCATTTCCTGAAAATCTCCCACAATGCCTCAGACCCTTTCCTGCCAAAACGTTGCCATTTTCCGACAGTTACAGCGATTGAATTTAACAATGGTAAGTGTTGTGCTTTTTGCATTCACTTGTATTTCTCGCCCTGCAATTTCTGGTTGGTGGGGTTGATGTAAACGTTGTGAAAGTTACTGTGATCCTACTGGCTCAAATGATTAAAAGGAGGGGTCAGTCATGCAAATCGGCCAATAGAAGCCAAAGTTACTGCCCCTCAGAATTTTCAGGCCCACAGATTATCCATTACATTCATGGAAGGCCCATTATGCACATGTATGTGGGCAATTCGTCAGAAAATATTCAAATACAAGAAATCTTTAGGCATGTAAAGAAAGTTAATGCTGTTAATACCTAAGAAATTTCAATTTTCACTCACTGTGCCAAATTGCAATACGCCTGGCTATGTCTTCACTAAAACCTCTGCAACTTTTCTCAGTTTCACTCCGCAGCATTGCAGCTATTGCAACTTTCACCATATGGATATTATGCACACATAATATCCATATGGTGATTCATGATTTTCTGGAGTTTTGTATACTGCAGCATATTTTCAAAGGTCTTTTTTTTCATATTTTCTTAAAAATATATAGATTTTTTTCTTCCATCCTCAGTTACTTTGACACCTGTATTTACACCTCTGATAAGGTCTCACAAATTTTAGCTTTGTTTTGATACTAAGATTGTTTATCCAGAGTGTATGCAGAGAAATACTATATTTATTTTGGACATTTTATTTTTGAGCAGTAACCTCAGGAAAAACCCTGTGGTTTAAGGTCATATTTTATTTTATTTTATTTATTTTTTTGCTGTAAGGTGAGAGTCATATTCATGACATGTTGGAAGGAAAAGTGACATATGACCTTTGTTTTATCTGTTATACAGTTGGAAAAAAATGGCTTTCTGTTCATCAGCTTTTTTTCCCTCCATTCCAGCCTCTGTACAACCAGCCATCTGATACCAAGCAGTACCATGAAAACATCAAAATGTGAGTTTGTCATTATATATGCCTACACACTCTTATCACTAAGTCTTTTATACACAAACACTAAAATACAGGTGTAACGTATTGAATATGTTAACTGACATGGGACCTCCTGTGGGATAAATGTCACTTTAGAGCTCTTGATGGACATGTTTTTATATAAATTAATTACAAACGGATGTATTTAAAGATGTACACCGATTTAGCCAAAGCGCTAATCCCACTGACAGATTAAGTTTTTTGTGTCAGTGTTGTGGTTTTTGTGTCTTTTTTTACAATCGCACCTGTCAAGCAATAGAATAAATTAAGCTGCGAGTGAACACGAAGATGGAGGAGAAAAAGGCAGCTTTAAAGATCCAAGTGATTTTGGCAAAGACCGACCACTGAAAGTGGTTCAAAAACTGGTGAATTAGCGATAAGGTCATTGGTAGTCAGTGTGTGTTGATGCACATGGGATTGAAGAACTGCTGCTGTTGACCTCTGTCCTAAATGGTGAACATCGGTGTCAGAACTGGATCCTTCAACAGTGCAGGGTGTTCTCTTCTAAATAATGATTTCTTTTACATCATGTGGATGTTTAGGGCCACTTTTTCCCAAATTAGCGAAGAGATTTGAAGAAGATCTGGTGAAAACAGTGTTCATCTGGGAAAACTGGATTTTGCTTTAACCTACCAAAACATTAGATGCTTTCAGACCAGAAAAATATATACATTGTTCTAATTACCTAATATCCCTTTTTTGTGTCTCTGTGTGTCTGCACTTTAAGAAACAGGGACCGATAGTCTTGCTTCTAGCACAGCACAAACCTTTGACCTACCTAAGTGTATGGTTGGTTTTGATTCAAGAAGTTGATCTTCTTGAATCAAAACTAACCATACACAGCCCTCTGGCAGAAACCTGTGTTTAAAAAAAACAAAAACAAAGAACAAAAGTCAGTTTTATGGTAGGGAGGAAATGCAGTGCAAATTCACTTGTCAAGAGAGATGTAAAAACATTTGCTTGCATTTCCTGTCAGCTTGCAGCCTGTCGTAACCACACACAGCGACACAATGTACTGAGAAATATTATGAAGCTGAATCCGGATTACAAGAAAGTCAAAAGGCCACAGAGACCAAAGCGGAGGAATATAAGTTGCTATGGTTGACTGGTTCCTGTCTTTTGGTGTCGACTGGCATATACTGGTAATGTAGGCACAAAGGATTTGTTATTCAAGCTTTTGGAAACCATCATCAGTGGCACCAGGACCTGCAGTTTGCTGGTAGAGACATCTGTTAAGGGTTAATGACTCCCTTTATACTTGGTAACATATAAAGAAAATAGTTAGTTTTTTTTGTTCAAATTATGTTCAAATTGAGTGCTTTAAACCATGGATGTAGTGTCAATTCATACTTCTCCTTTCCAGATATATTATTATGAAACATAACACACAACTTAAATCATAGTGTTCTCTGTCTTGTTGTTGTAGTTGTTGCCTTACCAGCTGCTAACTGGTTAATATTTCACCCTGCTGATCTCACTGCAAAGGGTCTCCTTTGCAACTTATCGGATATTAAGGATCTGCTGCTAAAGTCCTGGGGAGTCATCCTCCTTGGCAGGTCAGAACTGCTTCAGCAGCACAAGGAAGAGGTGCAGAAGACTCAGGAGCTAGTTTTAATGTTGCGACTGATTGATGTGTAATCAGTGTATACAAGGAATTTGAAACCATGATAGTAAAACGTTAAGAGCAACAACACCTACATAATGTAAATGAGGTCCACACAAGGCAATTCCTGTTATATTCTGTTAATTTAGCCTTTGTTTTTGTTTTTATTATAATTCCAACGATTGAAACTTGGTAATCTTAGCAGCCATTAATCCCTGCATTGGTTTTATATTGCCTCAGTGTGAGAAACTAGCTGCTTTCCACCACATCCCATATTTCAACTATCCTTTACCCACTGGCAGACTACAAACAATGACATTTCAGAGGGGGATGTGAGATAAGCTAAGTAGTGAGACTTGATGGAATTAATGTGTGTAACAATAGGGAGGCTAAGGGGTTAAAAAGACAAGCAAACACAAAAAAATGCCTACTGGAATAAGAGAGGAGCAGAAAGTATACAATCCTGTGTGGCACTGCCATGTCTGTCAATATAGCTTATGTCTATCTGTAATCTTTTAAGGACTGTAATTCACAGTGAGACACATCAAACGACTCTGGGAGGGTGTAGTGGCTCGCCTGCACAGTTGGCACTGTAGTTTGGGCAGTGGCGCACCACAAGATGTGTCTGACCTCTTACCCGCACACTGCTGTCTTCACCCCTTTTGATCCCTTCATCGTTTGATCAGTATTATTGCCTCAAAGCAATTAACTGAAAACTGTCTTCACTCTCTTCGTGTTTATGTTATTAAATACCAGTGTGTCGCTTTGAGCCTGCACAATTGACTCCTTTGTTTTGTTAACTGGTTTGATAACCTTGGTATTCATGTTGGGATAGGCGACTAGTAGTATCTCTGTGGAGCTCTGTCTCCATCCTAGTTCATCATCTCAGTGTATCATCACACAGTAGTAGTAGTGTCACAAAGGACATTTACAGATATCCTTTTTGTATGCAGTTTACTGTAACGGCAAATTCTAATTATGAGGTTTGAAAAGTTTTTTGTTTTTTTTTCTTAGTGTGGTGGCACCACTGTAGAACATCTGTCACAATTTTGCATATAATGCGTCTTTCAGCCGTCATGTTTTAGAGGTATAATGCCAAATTACAGTGTTCTCCAATATCTCAGAAATGGCACCGGCTTACAGCAGGACAAAGGAAACCTTTTGTAAGTGTTCAGGGCTGCTAATCTTTCCCTTTGCCATCTGGTGTCTAGAGGACAAAGCCATCTCTGTCCTTAAAGAGCTTAATCTATCAGTCCTGTTTTTGCCATAGTGAGTTAGTTCTCATCCATTATAGGCCACACTGTGTGGACATCTACACTATCTAGCTGGATTTGGCAGCTTTTATCTTTCCTCAACCCTGCTGCAATGCCACAGCTCAACATGTGTCTGTGTTTGTATGTGTGTGTGCGTGGGAGTGTTTTTGTAGGTTGGGGGTTGAGGCTCTGTAGATCTGACTTGGTTTTGGTACTACAGATAAAAAGTTGGGAATGCGAGCAGGGCCATCGTCAGCATTTATATCTCTGCTTACTGAATGCTATCGTGCTATCTTTAAATTTTCACAAGAGTCATACACCCCTGTTAGCCCACTTCCTAGTTTTCCGTCCTTGTCCATGACCTGAAGGACCCTGCGGCTCAGCTGAAGTGACTAATGTAGAATAAGATTACATTAATCAGTGGGGAACGTGACCTTACAAGTGACAGATTAAGTGTCAGGAATAAAACTCTGTCTTGCAGCAAAGAAAGAGACAAACTGAGTGGCTGCCTAAGGAGATTACTGGCCCTGACCTTTATTTGAAGCTCTGTGGCTGGCTGTTCCCAGCACAGACAAGTTTTATAAGTTTGGCTCCCCTCGCTGTCCTTTCCACCCAGAAGCAAGTTTGAGTTTATCGAGGGGTGGCATACAAGGACAAGCATTGTTTGTGTTTATGTGAGTGTGTGAGAGTCTGAGAGAGAGTGTGTGTTTATGTGGTTATTTTTGTATTGAGAAAAGAAGTGCCGCACAGAAGCTCCTGAAATAATAGAAAATGTACCTGAGGATCTTGAGGACATCATAGGCTTGGCTCCATTATGTGAGAGAAATATGATGAAAGCCAGAGCAGTGTCTGACAATGATTGGATCCCCCTCACATGTTCTCACCTTATTCTTTTATTCCCATCCTTCTGCCCTCTGTTTTCTCCTCTTAGAAACCAGGCGATGAGGAAGAAGCTCATCTTATACTTCAAAAGGAGAAATCATGCTCGTAAGCAGTGGGTAAGTATAGAACTTCACATTTTTGACTCTCTGCTGGCCTTAGCCCGTGACAGATGACTAGTATGAAAGTGGGCCAGCTGCTCCTTGAAGTGCGTGGCCATTTTAGGCATACAAAAAAAAAAAGGTTGTGGGTATGATCTGCTGTTGGTACTTGCACTGTGCTCCTGGGAAACAATTGCTCTCAAAACCAACCAAAAAAATAACCCATGTTGTCATCTGAAAGTATAATTTTGAATTCACTGTACACTGTAATGAGCAGTGTACAGGGTTACCCAATGCTCCAGCCTGCCAGGGCCTGAGTAAGACTGAGCTAAAGAGCACGACTATAAATAAAGCTGAGATCAATGGGGTGAGTTCTGATGCTAAAGCCAGGCAGCCATTGTAAAATCAACTGACTTGACAGGAAATCATTATTTTTTACTGACATTTGCGTGTATCCAAAAGTAAAAAATATATGATGAGAAAGTAGCATCTAATCTCTCAGTTGGTGCCAGAGGAACTCTGTCACAGCATATTCTGTATTGTAAGTTGATGTAAGAAAGAAAAAAAAAATGGTTCAAATGCAGCACCTCATCAGTGTCACGGTGTCCACTCTTCTCAAAGTGAGGAGCTCCTTGTGGGCAAAGTGAAGGGGGACGTTACATTGTAATTTATGAGCCCGTCGAGGGTCGTGTCTCCACCAGGGTTAATGGCCTGCTTTACAGCCTGCCTGTGAGGATGCTGGGAAAACAGTTGGCTGCCGTCTGCCGGAGATTTGACTCGAGGCTAGACTCCTCGTAGAATACCAACACGTCACTTTGCCCCCTCTGAACACACAGGGGTGCATGGTAGGATACACCCAGGAGACGTAATATGAAAAATCATTTTGTTCTTTGAGGGTTGCCGTGTGTTTTAAGGTTTCCTGTCAAATCTTCAGGAAATGCATCTTCTCAAACGTAATACTCCTCCTAGTTCAAATCCAATATGGCGTAAGGATCATATTTAAATAGATCCACATTAGACTGAGCTCGTTTTGTTTCTGTGATCCTTCAGGAACAGAAGTTTTGCCAGCGCTATGACCAGCTAATGGAGGCTTGGGAGAAGAAGGTGGAGCGCATTGAAAACAACCCACGGCGCAGAGCCAAGGAAAGCAAGGTGCGGGAGTACTACGAGAAACAGTTCCCAGAGATCCGCAAGCAAAGAGAGCTGCAGGAGCGAATGCAGAGGTGGGATGATTTGTTTTCCCTACCGGCACAACAGACACTGTTAATGTAACAGACTCAATCAGTTTGATTTGTTGCCTTATTACTGCTGCTCTTGTAAAGCGTTAACGTGGATTTGTTTCATCATGTGATGTAGGTAGCTCACTGCCAGCAGTGTGTGGGTAGATTTGAATGAACGGGTCTTCTTTTTTTCTTTTTGTAGCCGTGTTGGGCAGCGAGGGGGTGGGCTGACCTCATCTGCAGCTCGCAGTGAACATGAAGTCTCTGAAATCATTGATGGAATATCAGAGCATGAGGTAAGCTCTTCTCTTAAAGTGGCTTAGCCCCTAGACTTGGTCTTCATGTGCATCTTGTATTTGTAAGTTCTTCCCAGTCAAGCTGGGAGAAATGTGATTATGCCTTAATATGTAAATCTGTATATGTGAGCGTTCACCTATTTCGTATTAAATATGTGAAGTTTGTGAGCTTAAAAATTGTCTATATGTTAATTGCTGCTGGTTTAAAGGTAAGTGCAGCTCAGGCCAAATATTGATGTGTAGCATTTTAGCTTCACTGCACTTTGGATGTTTTTTATTGCTCTTTTTTTTTTTTTTTTTTTTTTTTTTTGGTGACGCCTGCAGTTACTGGTGGCAGTATTGATACCAGTTTAATGCTGCACCTCACACAGTTATAGGTGTACAAAGAGAAAAAAGGACCAGAAAATCTGTCAGTAATTGGCCTTTCCCATCATCATGCTGAACAATCATCTTTTTTTTGGTTTTGTTTGTTTTTTGAAAGACACAACGTGAGTCTTTGAACAAAAACTTGCTGTAAAAGTGAAAGCTGGTTACCTTGCTAAGAAGTCAGAGGTGTGCTGTTGCCTGCAGCACTTCATCTGAACAGATCACTAGCAGTTCCTCCTTGTTTCCTTACTCTCTGTCATAATTCAAACCGATTCACTGACAGAGCAGTGCCAGAGCTGCTGACATAAACAATGCATTTGCTCTGACTTCAATATAAGTCAACTTGTGTTTTGTTAGGTGAATTTAAATGTGAAAATACTACAGTGGGAAATGTTTGGTTTGCTTCGGCTATGATAGTCTTGTCATCAGCTTTCCAGTGACTGGAGGGTTGCATGTCTAATCGACTGACAATAAATAATCGCAACATTGTCAGGAATAAATACATCTTTAGAGTCCTGACTTCGGTTCAGGAGATGAAGCTTGTAGTGAGGAAGAGGATGACGCTTTATCCAGATGCCAGGCGCGCTGTCTTTCTTTGTATTTTCACTTTTTTGGCAGGCATGAATAAAAATTTGCCTTCATGGCACTTTTCTCCTCTACCTTTGGTGTACTCTGTATGTGACCAGTCTCTAGCCACATGGATAAATGCAGTTAAGCAGAATGACAATGTAGATTTAATCCTCGCCTATTTTTTTTTTTATTTTTTTAATTTTTTTACATTTCTTAGCATATAACCCTTTCAAAAATATGCCTCAGTTCACATTTCATTCCAGTAATTCAGTAACCAACATTTAAACATCCTCTGTGCAAAAATTTATGTTTCTAAAGTGAAACAGTGGAAAAATTACAGCACTGTCAATACATGAATATCCAGACGCTGTACAAAAATGTCCACTTTCGGCACACAATTGGACACCATACCATTGGAATTTTTTTTTTTTATGTATTAAAGAGCAGAAATTAATTAATTTTATTAACAGGCCTAAAAATGCTTTTTTAAAAAATATTTTTGAAGAATTAACCACACATTTACATGGTAATGGCCCTTTTCTGCAGTGCGCATAGAGCGTTTGATTGGCCTGGCTGTAACTTTGGTTTCCTTTGGTCAATTTGCATGATTGGCCCCTCTTTTTAACCGTTTGAGCCAACAGGATCACAGTAACAATGTCACGTTGACATCACTTCAACCAATCTAGAAGATAACCAGCCTTTCTTTAGCCTGATACATGAAGTCTGAAGAAATTCTTGTTTGGTTTTGTTTGTTTAGCAGACTTCTGCGCATTTACGTAACTGCTCGTTTAATCATGGCTTGTTTTCGGTGTGTTTGGCGGTTATAGAAATGGTTTATATGACATTTTTGCTGAGATTCAGAGCTTTCTGTGGATACCACACATGTCTGGACTTACATTTCTCACCTGTGTTATAACCAATTAAATGTGATCTCCTCCTTTTTGCCCCGGCACCGGGGGCGTGGGGCTTAAGTGGTTAAAAAAATGACCAACTATACTTTTGAGGCCACCACAACCCAGAAGCTAGCACAGCTGCTTTCAGCTGGAATGCTCTCAAAGGCTTTAGGAGTTTCTGGCAGTTTCTACTGGCTCTCTCACTGGTAGTCTTACCTCCTTTCTCTTTGCTTTATGTGCTGTGTAATCTGTACAGTTGACCCATAGCCTTAGCTTCAGTAATCATAGTTCTTGCCCGTTACACTCTGTGTAATTGTTCTGCGATGAATCTAAACCTTCAGGCAGAGAATGGGGAACTTTAGCATGGACTTCAAAATCACAGCTAAGTAACTGCCTGGAGATTTACAGGTTTTGGGAAGAGTTTTAGTATTAAAAATATTTTGACATTCAAGTGTTGTGGGGCATTTAAAGTACAAAAGCTAATAATTACTCCAGTTGAAATGAAATTCAGTTCTCAAAGTGTGTTTTCAAATTGAAAATATAGTCACTGAAAATATCACAGACCAGTCACATGCAAAGTACACCAAAGGTAGAGGAGAAAAGTGCCAAGAATGCAAATTTTAATTAATGTCTGCACCTTCAGACTCACGATATGAAGGATCACACCTATGTTTTATCATCTGAGACAGGGTCCCCCTCACCAAAGAAGTGAAAACACAAAGGAAAGACACAACGTGACTGGCATATAGATAAAACGTCATCCTCCTCCTCATCACAAGCTTCATCTACTAAACTGAAGTCTGGACTCTAACACACAAAAATATGCACAAAAGCTCGTACTTATTCCTGACAGTGTCATGATTACTTATTGTCAGTCGATTAGACTGCAAACCTTCAGTCTTTGGAAAGCTGACAACAAGACAGTGCTTTTCATTTACAAACCAGTCCTGAGGTTTTGGTTCTTTGTTACGTTGCAAATAATTGAGTGATGGGAAATAAGTCTGTGAAGGAGAGCTGCTATTAGACCTAGCATAACAGAGCCTGTTGAGTCACCAAATCACACTGAAATTCTGTGCTTGTTTTCCAAATGCTTCAAACATCATGTGCTACCACACAACTTTTTAAGAGAGTGCATGTCTGTATTAGCACTAGGCTGTATGTCTCTCTGGAGACCAGCCCCCTCACTCCAGGATGTTGATTTCTCTGTCTTGTGTGGGTTTGTGGCACGCGTGGACACTAGAACACAGAGAAGCAAATGCGACAGCTGGCAGTCATCCCTCCTATGCTGTTTGACGCTGAGCAGCAACGCATCAAGTTCATCAACATGAATGGGTTGATGGGTGACCCCATGAAGGTGTACAAGGACCGGCAGGTTATGAATATGTGGAGCGATCAAGAGAAGGACACGTTCAGAGAGAAGTAAGCTCCTTTCCTTTGATAATAACACTGCTAGAAACAGAAGCTGTTGGACACCCACAGCACAGCATATGACCAGACTGTTGGTTTTCCTTCATCTTTACAGGTTTATTCTGTTTTCAGATGCTGTATTAACTTTCAGTTCAGCTCTTACGTTCATAAAATTTCCTGAGATTTGCTTTTTATATAACATGGCGAACTGCGTCTTTTACTCCCTGTGAAACATGTGTGACTGAGAAAGGGTCAGGGAGTTGTTAGTAAGGAAGTGACTCTTCCTCTTTCGTGAGAATTGAGAAGAGGCGGTTCAGGCAGCCAAATCAAACCCGTGCTGTAAAATCGTCAACTTTAAAGTTTGGCCCCACATAAACTTCAGCTTCTTCTTCTAACAATTCTGATCTAAAAGAAATACTAAGTAACCGGTTTTATTTATTTATTGAAATATTTATTTATGTAATAGATTTTAGATTTAAAGCAGGGTTTTTGTTTTTCTCCTTTTTTCTGTTCTTTTTGTTTTATTTTTTTTAGGTAAGCTGAGTCATAAATTCTCATTTTCTTTCTGTGTGATCGCTGATGTCATCCCACCCCCAGGCACTCTCTTCGTGGTATTTTGTGACTTTCCAGAAATTACCATTATTTTGGATTCATTCTGTTGCCTTTGTTGTGCTTCCACAGGTTCATCCAGCACCCCAAAAACTTCGGTCTGATTGCGTCTTTTCTAGAGAGAAAGGTATACTTTTTTTCTCCCTCTTCACTCCTTTGTTTTTGTGTCATTCCCTTTTTTCAAGGCATAAGAAATGACATTTGTTTCATGTTTCAGACGGTGGCAGAGTGTGTGCTCTTTTACTACCTGACCAAAAAGAATGAGAACTACAAGAACATTGTGCGAAGGAACTACCGACGCAGAGGAAGAAGCCAGGTATTTTCATCTTTGAGGCTTACACTTCTGATAGATTCTCTGCATTGTGATTGAGTTGAGATAAGATTGTTTTTGTGTAGAGCACATGGGGTACTTTATGTGTAAATATGGCACACTGAAAGACTTAAGTCCCTTTAAAATCAACTCAGAATGAGGCTGATAATGTCTGTTGTAAACACAATCATCATCTCACCATGTTAAACCATTTTTCTGTAGTAGGGTGACGTTATTCCTGCTCCAAATGAACTCTGTTATAATGTATCTAACCGCAGGTGCTAACTTCATGGTGGCACTAATGAAATGGCACATGTAGGGCGACCTTTTCGTATGTTTATGAGCAAACTATGTCATCTTTCCTGAAGAAACTGCTCATTACCAGGCACTTTGCGACCATATCTCTTGATTAGCAGCTAGCATTTACAGCTCACTGTCACAGAGGGAGGTATCTGCAGAGGAGGAACAGAAAGTGCATTGCTATACATCAGGATTGCTCCAAATGGTAACAGATTATTTTTGGGGAGAGGAGAAAATATAATAGGAAATGACTTAATATAAATGTTAATGTCTTTCCAGCTTCACAGAGTCCAATCTTTTTCTAAGTATTGTAGTGTTGTGTTGAGATCATTATTAATTTCACAGAGCGGGAGAGGACATTAGGGATGCTGTGCAAATGGAGAAAAAAGAATTAGCTTCTCTGTGTGAAAGGTGCATTTTTAAATTTACTCTTCTCCCTCCCTAACAACAAATGCTAAGTAAGATTTTGCCAATTGTTGTTTGGTTGTCAGGAGCTACTGAAAATATGTCTATTACAGAGATACACATTGTTTACATGGTTTGGGTGAGCATTTGCTCAGAATGATACTGCAAATACCTCAAAAAGAGAATATGAGATCTTAATTCTTGATGAAGAGCCGACTGATCATTGTTAAGCAGTATTTATGGTTTTAGGTCGAGCTGCGTGTCAGTGCTGTGAACTCTAACCATAAAAGCCCAGACAGGCAGGAAACTGCTGAGGAAGTGGTTCTGGGTGCTTCAGGAGCAAGAAATGTGCTACTGTAATTTCGGAACTTTCGCATCCTCTTTGGTTTTGCCTATGCTAAAATTGAAGCTGCGTAAATCTTCATTTAGGTAAAGTGAGATGCATTTAAAAAACAATAAAAGAAAGCAAGGTTTTAGAAATGAGGAAGAGTGGAATTTCTTTTTTTTTTTTTTTTTGGTTTCATATTCTATGTTTAAAAAAACAAGAAAAAAACACCACCACGAAGGCCAGCCTGACACCGTCGGCTAGGAAGTCTCAGACTTGGGTTCTGCCACCAAAATTGCTAAGTCATTCGCTGTTTGGAAGCAAGCAGAACATGCATGAAATCGGAGAAGATAAATTGTGGTTAGTAATGCTAGAAAGATACTGGAGTAACCTACTCAAGTAAAGCTGTTAACCACCGACTGCTTCTTTTTATATTAATCTGATGGGCAGGATGCACAGGATTTTGACAAAATCTGAATGCCTCTGCGTTTGCACACTGAAGCGTGTGCGTCAAAGATGTGCAAATTGCAGGAGATTTTTGGGTTGTTTGTTTTTGCCAAACTACTTGGGATTATCTTTGTAATACGGCACCTCATTGTTGTGTTTTTTCCTCACAGCACGGTCAGCAGCAGCAGCAGCAGCAGCAGCAACAACAAGTGAACCGGAACAGCCAGGAAGACAAGGAGAAGGAGGAGAAAGAGAAGGAGGCAGAGCGGGATGAAGAGAAAAATGACACTGAAGACAAGGAAGATGGAATGAAGTGAGTTGCCATTAATTAAAAAAAAAAAAAAAGAAGTCAAAACTATCCAAGCAAGCTTTTAGCACTGGGAGCTTTAAATTTGAGAGCACACTGACAGCTCAAAGAAAAGATGGAGTTGAGTGGGTGAACCCATACAGCTGGAGTAATTTTTCTTACTTGATCTTTTTCTCCAAGTCGCAATTTTTCGAATTGTTCCATGTCAGGATGCAGGAAATGGAGTTGGGGTAATTTTTGGCTATTGGGAGTTGATCTGGAAATGCAATCATTCTGTAACCCTTGAGCTCTTTCTCCCTCACCTCCAGCCAGACTTTCCACCTACAGCAATTTTGAGCTTCCATTTGCTCTCCCTAGTAGAGCAGCTGTTTTCCTGTTTACGTTCATCCCTTTGCAAATAGCACAAAGTCTCATTTTTAAAACTCTGTGCTTATTTTGTTAGTCTGAGTTGTTTTTGGTGAGGAAAATAAGCCGTGTAATTAACCTAGCTGGGTGCAGTGTTGAAGGAGGGGGTGTTTTTAGGCACGGTGCCACTGAATGAGGCAGAAACGGTAGGAATTTCATTGCATTCTGTTGCCTGAAAATTATTAGATAAATCCATCCCTCTGCGTGTGTATTTAGGCACTATATTATGTTGTCAGCTGAGAGTGTACACTCTAGCAGTTTCAAGCAATGGTAGGTCATATTTGCAGATGTGTCAGACTGCAGGAGGATGATGATGATGAAGCGTTGCCGGGTGCCCGCCTGCTCTGAGGCGAGGCCAGGGGACTCCGTGACTCCCAGCACACCCCGCTGCCTGCCTGTCACCCCTGGCACAGCTGGCTTGCCTATATTTAGTGTGCCACCAGCTCCCCTCAGCAAGATTAATGGAGCTGGGGGAAGATGAATGGAGGAGCAGAAGGTTCAAATTCAGTGGCTGTCTCCTGGCATGCCATTGTGCAGACACTCAATAAATTATCCTGGAAATAAAAAGAATGGAAAAAGCAGCGTCTGCATACACGTTCAAATTTTTGATTTGAAGTTTGTTTCATTCTGAGGTATTTTTGCCCATCCTAGGGCTGTGTGATATGACCAAAATCTCATATCCCGATATAAGACATCTATCGTCCGATAACGACATAAATCACAAAAATGTAATATTTTCTGTAAATTCTGTGAATCTCGGGCAGCTCGACTTGCGGGAAGTGTTTCCAGCTGCGCGTCATGTAACTGTAGTCAAGTGTTCTAACAGATGCGTGAAACTATACATTTTTAGACATAAGTTGTAATGGCCGCCATTTTCTTTGTTATTTACTTTGAGTATTTATTACACAGCGTGGTGCGGGGCAAAGCCTGTTCTAACGTTTGAGTCTAAGGTTTATTTTTTTAGCACCTGGCGACTCTTTTTTTTATTTCTCATCCGGAAATAATCTGCTCTTTCACGTGATTCTCAACAGGATCTTTGGCTTTATTGTGAAAGGTTTATGTGGAACATAAACAAGCGGACACGCGATGGTGTTACCGTCGTTGTTGCTAACGACAACGCATAAAAACAGGCGCTTGTCCGTCCGTAGTGTGGTTATATAAAATATAAGAGAAAGAGAGAACTTTAAGAAATGAATATAGCCACTGCAGTGACCATCAAAACGATGAAAAAATATTGTTGTAAACAGTTTATTTTGCGACCCACGAAACAAACGATAGCGTAAAATGAAACGATAGACGTTTTTATATCGTCATCTGATATGTATCGTTATATCGAACAGCCCTAGCCCATCCTCATTTGGACAAACATGTCCGTGTCCAGGATTGGGACAGTATACCCACGCAAGTAATTGCATCAGGCATATAAGGTCATTATTTTTGCATATCAGAAAACAGTCCATTAGTTTCATTTACCTGCTTCTCTGTCCACATATTGAATAATGTACCACAATTTCCCAGTGTTACTTCAGTGAGATGCTTTTTCTTGGTCCTGCTGTTTTTTAGCGTTGTAGTATTGAAATGTGTCACAGCTCCTGTTTGTTCAATATTTGCATCCTATCATTTGCATTTTTTTTTTTTTCAGAAATTATTATAGTCCCAATAAATATTAAATAAAATTTATATCCCTGATGAATATTTGGAACCATTTTTTTTAAATCTTGAGTCATCATTTTGTGATGAACTTTGCCTGCACAAAACTCACCACAGATCATGCTTGTAGTCTGTTCTTCTGCAATAAAACACTTGATTTCAGTTTCAGACTGAAGCCATTATGCTGTTGAATCATACCCCCCACCCTACCTTTGTTTTGTTTTGTTTTTTTCTTTAAAAGACTATTATCAGTGCCTCACAGTGCTGCCCAGAAATTAATGTCCCGTTTAATAGACCCGACCATTCAGCAACCCGGTGCATTCTCTTGCTGACTCTGTTGACATTTTCCAAATACAGGGACGACACCTCTGGAGAAGATGCAGAGGACAAAGAGCCTCCCGTGGCTATCAAGGGTCGACGAACAGCCAATAGCCAGGGACGCCGCAAGGGCCGTATAACCCGCTCTATGACCAGCGAAGCAGAGGAGACCTCAGCACCGCCACTCAACAATGAGCTCGGTCAGTATCTCTTGCATTGCAGCAAATTGGTGCAGATTTCTCCTCTCTCTTCTTTCAGTGTTAAAAAAAAAAACAAATTATCATATGACTTAAGCCACGCTGAACTCTGTAGCCTTAGAAAACAATGTAGGTAAACAGCATGATAAAATTGCTATTGGACTTATATACAGATGTAAAGACATACTTTATTACAAAATCATTCTAAATTAACCCCATAATTTTTAACTGGATGTAAAAGATTAAGATGGCATGCAGGAATAAATTGTGTGCATTTGTTAACAGCAATTGAACAAGAGAGAATCTTTACAGATAAATATTTGCCATCATCACTCAGCACTGAGTTTGGTCACCTTTGATCTAGTTGTGGTCTTTGGTCCCGTACCACAAGAGTGCACTGTTGATCCTTTGTCTGTTATTCGTGTTGTCTTATTCAGTCTTAAACTCATTACTTTTGCCTGACTGTCACTCAAACACCATAAAAAAAAGAAATCGTAATGGGTGTAAAATGTGGCAGCATTAGGTACGCACACAAAATCCTATTGGCAAAAGATGAACTATTAATAAAGGACTGTGTGTCAGCACTGTCCCCCTGCTTAGCTCTGTTTCATGTTCTAACAGATGGTGTGTAAGCTGTGCACACACAGACAAACTAGCTTCAGGCTAGGATGGCATTTTTGATGTTTCAGCATTTGTGCATACATGCTGCAGGTGTAGTCACAAAGAATCCCCTGGTGACTTGGGCTGTAGGGGCTCTCAGTCAGCAGCCACACCCCTGCCACTGTTTGCTCCCTTGCTAGCAGAAGTGCTAGCTGGCCCAATGTGCCCTTCACAGGTCCATATAGAGGACACGTGAGCACAGACTCCTGCTGCGCTGTCCTGTCATGGAAGGCCAGGGACAGCCTGGCTTATGGCCTGTGCAGCGAAAGAAGCCAGTTGTTATGTCTATAATCATTAACTGACTTCTCTCCTTGGATTTCCTGCTTCCACCATCTAAAACAAACAGTCCCTAGCGACCCATGCTGCAGTGCTTCACTAGCAAGCAACTCAAGCCTCCCTCCCCCTCTTATTCTTTTTTTCTTCTTTAATTTCTCTCTGTCTTTCTTCTCGTCAGTCACTCCCTAACAGACATAGTGACAACTCCCCACTCCCCCCTCCACCTCCTCCCGCCTTCTCTAACTTGGTGGTTCTCCTTTTTTGTCTTTTTTTTTTTTTTTTGTCTTTTTAAAAAAAATTTTTTAACAGCCAATCTTGAAATGAATGAGAGCTCTCGCTGGACTGAAGAAGAGATGGAAACTGCCAAAAAAGGTAAGACACCTTTCTTTTCTCATGTGAAGTAGCTTTATTGCATGTTTTATGTATTATAATAAACTCGTCAACGCAAAGAATACTTATCAGCTTCAAGCACTGTTCGAAAGCATAGACAAGTGATGTGGCTGTGACTTCCTGTTGGTGTGGTAGCAACCACCACGTGCTGCTAGGTTATGTCTATGCATGTGTATGTCAGTCTGCCTGAACGGAGTCTGCTGCTTTTTGGAGCCGTTTCCCTGTGTCTCTGGGTCAAGGCAAGCCTGTATTTTATCAAGGAGGCTGTAAAGTCTGCCCCTTATCAACCAACCCCTGCGAATACGGCAGTCATTAACGAATGCGGCTGTTTATTGTCTCTCACTGAAGATTACTGGCTGATTCATAAAGGTCACTGACATTCTGTCAGTTTTCCTTGCACCTGCACTCTCTGAGTATGCTTTTAAAGTTGTTTTTTTTTTTTTTTTTTTGGTTTCGTTTTTTTAATATGCAGTACATTACCCTCATTTGCTGATTCAATGAGCCCTTTACCTGCAGTAATGTTTACTATGCTTTAAAAACACGTTTACATATTGCAAGAAAAGGTGAGTGTGTGTGTGTGTTGGCAGTGACATTGCATATAAAGATCTTTCTTTACTCTTCACAATAAATGTATCCTTTTTCGATAACTTCTAAAATAGTGGGCAAAGTTGATCAACTACCTCTTTGTAGTGCTAGGTCTTCTGCACATGATTCACTGGGTTTCACAAGGCGGCTGCTTTGTGGTAATTTATAGGTGATGTGTCATTGTGCTTTGTGCGACTGGCAGGCCTGTTTTTGAATGTTTTGAACAGCAGATGAGGTGCCTTGCAAACAACTATCAGAAGCTCCAGTGTGATATTAAAATCCCATTTAGTCTGCACCTGCTTTGTGCTTTGTGTCCCGTCTCCTGCAAATTGCTACTTGGGTGTTTGTGCAGGTTTGTGTGTTAAGAGGTTATTTTGTGATAACTGGCACTAGCCTGGCTCGAACACGGTCCTGTGTAGTAATCCTGGTTAATGTCTTCAGTTCCATTCTCCTGCTGTAGGATTAGTGGGGCACTCCATCCAAGAGGATTAGCCTGGCAGCTCTGTGGGAGCGGTGCTTCTGTGAAGGGCTTATGTAACCACAGAACCCCAGCTACAGTACCAAGGGCTGAGGAGGAGGAGGAGGTCGTTTTATCATCAGTTCTAGCAACAACCTCCACACCTGTCAAAAGGGATTCCCTTTCCAAGAATTCAGACATTCCAAGATCACAACCTCCGTCCTCCCATTTCCTCAGTTGCGCTTTAGTTTTGAATAAGCTTGTCAAGGTGCTTTTCCGCAGCAGGTGCTTGACATGTATATGTTTTAAAGAGGTTTAGGTGTCCCGATGCTAATGTGTTTATCCCTTTGAGCTAACCAGATCTGAATAATGGCATTTATAGTGTCTGGCTGGGCCTCACCATTCCTGCGTGGCAGTGCCAGCCAGCAGTGCCTTCGAGGATGGCATGGCCACACTTGGAGATGGATCGCCCTTGTCTTCCCCAGTCAAAGATTGGCACCTCAAACAAGAGATGAGCAGGCTTTGTAACTCTGTCTTAAACCCACCACCCTACGCCTACGTGAATGTGGGCACATGCAAGTAATGTGTAGCAAAGGCTATGCCTGTGTGTGCTGGAGTGCGTACCAGTCTTGGCCAGCATTTATGTAAGTGTGCTAATCTGCCAGGCTTCGCTTGGGTGCGGGCAGCCAGGCAGCTGGATAATAGGCCCAGCTCTGCATGCTGGAAGAACCCATTTAAAGGAGCAGCAGGTAGAGAATGCCATATTATCTTTTCTCCCTTTCTCCTCCGCCGTTGCTCCAACTCTCTCTCGTTCTGTCTCTCGGTTGGGAAGATGGCAACAGCCCAGATTGGCAAGAGCTGTGGAAGATTTGGCAAGCGCCTCTTTCCCCCACTCACTTTCTCTCTCCTCTCACTGTGTGTTGTTATAAACTAGAGAGGTCACATTCAAGATGAAAAGCAGGTCAGTCAGGAAAAATGTGAAAGCCTTTATGCTTTCTCATGGTATCAACATCAACTCCCTCTCTCACCCCTGCTGCCCCCACTCTTCTCTCTGTGCTTACTCTCCACTTCTATATCCTTTCCCTTTCTCCATTGTCTCTCTGGCTCAGTGGCTCTGCTTTCTGTGTTTCCTCGCTTTCACCAGGCTTCTCTCTCTCTCTCTCCACCCCCCCCCCCCCTCTCTCTGTTTACTCTTGGACTGCCCGAGTGTATGTTTGTGTCTGTGTGCTAGAGTATTAACGAGAGAGAGAGAGAGTTTGTACTCACTCATGCGGTTGTGTGTGCATGTGTGTGTATGTGCATGCCGCGGTGCCTGCTGGCAGAGTGAGGTAGGGGGAGGGACAGACCGACGGAAAGAGGGAGGGAGGGAAAAAAAGAGAGATAGAGGAGAGATCAGATGAGGAGAGAGAGGCTGAGCACATAGAACCGCCCCACAGTCCCACTTTCCTGTGGAAGTCTTCCCAGGCGACCGCCATTGGGGAGAGGAGCGACTGAGAAGAACAGAGCAGCACTCACCGAAGCACAGGGAGGACAGAGGGAGAGGGAAAAGGAGGGGAGAGGCCAGGAGCATGTGCTGGTTTAGAGTATGTCAACCTGACACCGGCTCATGTATCGAGCCAGCTGGCAAGAAGAACACTGAGACTGAGCTGTTTTCATCTCCTCTGCTCTGGATCCGGAAGGCCCAGCCCTGAACAGCTTCCCTGCTGGCCCTCGAGAGATCAGACCGTCTGATAGCGTTATCCAGAGCAGGGGCACGAGACGACGACCAGAGCGACAGGCATGTGACAGACAGGAATAACCACTTTCTGGCCGCACCAGGTGTTGATTGGACTTTATCTGGGAGGAGCTAAAGAAAATACGATGTCCTGATTGGGTGTGAGGCTACCACCTGTTTCAGTATTCTTACAGCTGATTGGATGTATGCTACATGTGTGTTGCTCTGAGCAACTGAGGCCCTGAGCCAACTATAACTTATTGGGATTGTGCTTTGTGTGGTTTGTGTGCTTGCGTGTGGCGGATCAAACTGGATATAGCTAGAGGTCATCACAAAGTGACCTTTGACCTTCAGTAAATAAATTGAACTCTTTAGCACTTCAGCTTCACTGCATGCTGCGAAGAGTTAATCTAACTTCTATAAATGTGCTTATTCTTATGCCACCGTTGTTTCATGGTTGGTGTGAAGGCATATATTTTTGTGTGTACTCTTATCAGTTTCGAGGGTGTATGACTTGTAGGGCAGTCCACCCCCTCCCACCCACAGACTTTAAAAGGTTATTAGGTATCAGCAGTCACGTGTCTCAGTCCTCATGGAGCGAGTCAGGCCAACCAGTCTTTTCTTCCTGGGAGAAGCTTTTCTAGCAATACCTTTGGTGGCAGCAATGAATATTTCAGCTGAAAAACCTCTTCCACTTTAACAGTTTCAAGGTGCGCTGCCACTTTTAGACTCCAGAAGCTCAGACATGAAGATCACCCAAGCTTGTTATGGCAGCTCTTTTTATAATAGTATTAATAAATTCTCAGCCGAACAGTGAATATTATAGGTCTTTCCACTTTTTCTGCATGATTCATAGCTTTGCTAGCCCTTTTAGCTAGAGATTTTTTTTTTAAATTACATTTACACACTGTATGTGTGACACAGCACTTATGTAGGTGCTAATGTTAATACAATTGCAACTATTGTGCGAGTGAAACACGACTGTGCAGTTTTAAAAAAAACTTTTTCATATTTAGGTGGCATTTTATGTGTCGTAATATCAGTGTTATAAGTATCTCTGTACACAAAGTCTTATGAAACATTTCCAGGAAATGAGACTTGTAAACAACTAATAGATCAGTTTTTATTGCAGATATTACTTAGTAATAGTCTTATCACTAACTACTCAATCCAGTGTTGGTATCAGATTCAGGCTTTCAGATTATTATGAGAGCTGAACTGATGGGGCTGTAAACAGCTGTCCTTTCCTCTCCTTTGGCTCGCAGCTCTGCGTGTCGTCCTACTACCTCCATTAAGCGATGAGATGCAGAGACCTCTGAACCCATGGCCAAGGTTATCCCAAGACGTGTTGGCTCTGTGCCTGTTAATAACACCCCTCCCACCCACCAGCCCCCAGCAACCTTTTGAGAGCTGTCCTGTTGCCAGGACCTGTCAGGCTGGCACAGGAAACAAGTGGGTGGTGTAAGCTAAGCCTCTTACAACACACTGTTAATGAGCTGCCTTTTAGCTAACAGCAGACTCTGGGAGGGGGGCGCTGGAGCAGATTCTATGCTATCTGTATTTCTCATTTACTTGTCTTTATGCACTGAATGCTCTCTGCATATCTTACTATAGCACATATACACACTTTGTGTGCGTCCCTACATTCTTGTGTGTTTCATGACAGGTTGATCTATCACAGCCCTGGCCCAGCGGGTGCCTGTAGACTCTTGTGTAAGGCCCAATCATGTGCTTGACTGAGTAAAGGACTTGGGTTTCTTGGAAGTGGGTCACATCAAAGTCAGTTAGAATATGACACACAGTGACCCCAGTGGAGTGAGTTAGTGATGTCATTGGTTTGACTGGCGGTTTACCTACCACTAGCACGTCCCTCTCCTTTTTGCTTTATCAGTCTCTCTCTTTCTTTCACTCTCTGTCTGTACTTTGGAAATCTATGTTAATAAGCCATGGTGCTCCTTGCAGAGTGGAACAGTGTCTATGTTACACTGTGGGTAAAACTCCCAGGCTGTGCCGCAGTTTAGACAGCTGTATAGAGACGGATGTTCCTGGCTATTGATTTACAATGGCAACGCTGTACACTTGAAGAGATTAGAGATGGCGTTGATAGTATATAAGCCAAAATAACCATTAAATTTACAATCGTCACAAGCAGTGCACTTTGCACAGCTTACATCTTTTACAGCTGCAGAGAGAATAGCAGATCATCAAGGGCCACATCCACACGTCTGTCTCTGTATGTCTATCCTAATCCCTCTGCCTGTCCATCTGTTAATTCTAGGCCTTCTCCAGTATGGTAGGAATTGGTCCGCCATCGCCAAGATGGTGGGATCAAAGACCGTGTCACAGTGCAAGAACTTCTACTTCAACTACAAGAAGAGGCAGAAACTGGATGAAATTCTGCAGCAGCATAAAATGAAATCGGTAATCAAAATGACATCCGCAAGCCTTTAAAAAAAATAAAATGAATTTTATACTTTGTGTAATGTTATACTGTAAGATTGCTTCTGTTGAGTTTTTTTTTTTTTTTTTTTGGGCTTATTTTCACCCAGGAGAAGGAACGAAAGGCCCGTCGTAGAGGCAAAGCCTCACAGAATGAGGAAACTAATGCCCCATATCCAGCAGAGGAGGAGGAGATGGAGGGTTCAGGAGCCAGCTGCAATGAAGAAGAAGCCCCCGAGGATGGAGAAGGTATATCAATCCTTATGCCTTGATTTTAAGCCTTCTATTTTGTCTACAAAGTTGTTTGTATTGCATTGAATGTTCAGGACAACTACAGCCGAACTACAAACTAGATTGCATACATAGACTTAATAACTCTCTTACAGTTTAGTTATTAATGGTTGTAAATGTAGAATTTATGCCAGAGTTGTTTTTTTTAAATTGCATTTTATTCTACACAAACTTTATAAAGTGGCATCGTTTCATATGACAGAAAAAAGTGTTTGAGCAGCTCACGTTGGCTTAAAGAATCATGGTTTACAAATGGGAAAATGATCATGAAACGTTGCTGTAGTTTGTTGACAGAAGTGTACTGCGTAGACTGTACTTCCTCAATAGAGCACTGAAGTCCTGGGGGCTTTCATCCATCATTCCAATTGGTTTTGTTTTCCCCTTATTGTACAGTGAAACCTGATTAGGCAGAAGACTGGCACTGCGAAAAATCTTCTTTAGCAGAAAGAGATAAGAGGAAAAATGGAAGAAAAAAGGTGAAGGAGATAAAACATTTGTAGTACAAACCTCTAATTTGTTTCCTTTCGAACCCTGTGTCCCTGCCAGGTGGAGCCAATAACAGCTCTGACACGGAGAGCCTGCCCTCGCCGCACTCGTCTGAGGACAGCAAGGCTAAGGAGGAAGCCTCAAGCAAGGCAAAGGGCAGCTCAAACACTGGCGACAAGAAGGAGGACCTCGCAGACACAAGTCAGGCAGGGGATGAGAAACCTCCAGTCAAGGAAGATGCAGATTCCATTAAACAGGAGATTAAGACTGAAACAGGGGAGCCCAACAGAGACCAGCTGCAGCCAACACCGCCCAGTGATGCCACAGATACAAAACCTCCCACTGCAGGCACGGAGGAAGTCAAGAGCTCCAACAAGAACTCCAAGAAGGACCATGCGGCCAAAACTTGCTCCCATGGAGACAGTGACTCTAGTGCCACTTGCAGTGCTGATGAGGTGGAGGAGACGGACAACACAGATAAGAACAGGTGAGGGTTCGTAGCAATGGATATAGTGGATAATGGTAAATGGTAATTTCCCATTTGTTTAAATTAAAGCAACAATTTTATACAGGCACAACATTAAAACTGTGACCCGTGAAGTGAATATGATGGATGCTCTCTCTACAATGCAGTATTCTCTTTCATCGCATTTGTTTCATGACTATGGGGTAATGCTTCCTCCCTGACCTCATCAGAAGCTGAAATACTATTACGCCACCTGCTATAGGCTTTCTCAGTGACACCCACATAATGGGGTGTGACATAGCGTGAGATGTCATTCAAAAACCTCTTCTCTCTTCTCACGGAAGCCTGTTGGCAGCTGTTCTTTGGGTACTAAGCTAACGGCTCTAGCCGTACCCTATTAGGTAGCAATACTGTATAAAATAAGTAGCACTACTTTTTAGTCTGCGCTACCCAAAGAACAGCAGTATTCTTCCCTGCACATTAGTTTGGTGGCTGTTTAGCCGATTGTCAGGCCCACCAGCATGTCTATGGCTAACAACCTGAGTGAAGTTGGAAATCTGTCTCTCTGCAGCAACAAGAGATACACACCCAGTTTGTGTGGCATGTGTAGACTGCTGAGGCTGCCTTGACCTCCCCCCAAATCTGTATCCATTGTATTCCTTTATGACACAAATTGTGCCACTGCAGGCTCGCTCACCAGGCTAACCTGCAGGGCAGTGTCCCTTTGGTGTGTGAGGCAGCTTTGCCACAGGGAAAAGTGCTAATACCTAAGGACTTTTATGCAGAAGCACACTCTGAGCCAGTAGCTAATTCTTTCCCATCACTGGTGGCAGACTGACGATGTGAGGGCTTTTCTCTATTAGAGCTATCCTGGGAAGCGACGCTAACAATGATGGAGATGAGTCAGCTGATTCAGAACTCCTGTCTTCTAACTATAATTTCCAACTCCCTCACTACCAACTAAACCTCCATCGCTGTCTACCTTATAGCGCAACATACAGGACATGTGCAAGCACACAGCTGCTAAGATCAACATCCCTTCAGAAGAGGGTAAGATAGCTAAACCAGATACCACTATGTGGGAAGAAATATTTGTTACATCCGACAATGTCCTCCAGTTCCAGAAAGTGGGAATATAGGCTACTGGGAAAGCCATGGGGCTAATGGTTCTTGTGGGGCGGGCATGCTGGCTTGGGCTCCCCACCCTAATGACAAAGGAAAAAGGATTTCCTTGACACCTCTGTCATCTGCCAAGGCCTCTTGGTTGCAGCACAGGCAGCGTCTCCCCCAGCATTGCATTTTCAGGATTCCCAAAGTACCAGCCCCTCAGGCTGCAGCTGTTCTCAAGAATAGGGACATTTGAGGTTCTGATGAGGTCATGCAGGAGGCCCATAGTGAGAACCATCAGCACTAATCAGAGGACCAGGCTTATAGCCATAACCCTGAATTTTACAGGGACATCTTTTCCCTGGTATTTATGTGGTTATTACTTTTACTGCTATTTACCACCCACCTAACACTGTTGCAGATCAACAAAAATGGCTGTACCTTAATGTCCTCCAACAGAAAGCAAAAAACATATCAGAAAACCATCTCGAGAATATAAGAAATACCTCTGGACAGTGAGCCTGTTTCCAAACTCTACAGACAATGATGCTATCAAACATCTGTTGCATATAAAAGTATGAGGCACAGTGGCCTAATACCACAGCAGCACCCAAACACTCCAATATCACCAATGCCATGCAGTCATAAGATACAATGATGCCATGTTCAAGCTCCAAAGGCCTCAGAGCTGTTCTGGCATAATAGGGACCTACACAGTATTAGGCAGATTGAGTGCTGATCAGTGTATCCCTTCCCTGCTTTATTTCCCCTGTTTACATCGTTATACCAGTTTGAGAGCTTTGTTGTAAAAAATCTTCTGGTTTTTGAGTTTTCTTGGGTATCTTACATCTCTGTTCTGACACAGTAGACATAAGAACACAAAGCAGTGAGGGCTTTGAAGTGGTAGTAGTTGCCTAGCTACACTGTACAGCATTGAAGCCATATTTGGCAAGCTGTGTTTGTGTGTTCATGTACCACAGGTTGCACTTTTCTATTAGCCAAGGATTTTATTTGCACATCAGTATGAAAATGTGTGTGTGTATATGTATATATATGTGTGTGTGTGTGTGTGTGTGTGTGTGTATGTATGTATGTATGTATATATATATATATATATATATATATATATATATATATATATATATATATATATATATATATATATTTTTTTTTAAAATAATAATATTAATAAAACATGTCGTATGTGTCTGTGAATGAGGCCGCTAGAAATTGGTGTCAGAGTGCGTAGGAGAACTGATTAGTCGTGTTTGCACGGTACTTGTTCAGTTTTTTCCATGACAGCAGACTGCATGTACTGGCAGAGCTCAGGGAAATGCTGCCCTCTGCCAAGGCAAACAAAAGGGGGGGGGTTGGGGGGGGGGGGGGGGGGGTCGTGCATGCGTGGTTCTGTGCATCGATTTGTGTGTTTAACTGTAATTCAGAGTCTGTTGTGTTTTTTGACAGATGTGTAATACATCAATATGAATCTTTACTTTTTTCCCATGGTCTCAGGCTATGTCAGCACACATCCTACTACATTAGTGGGTGGAAAAACTAAACAAGTGATTTTGTATGCTCTTCTTTTCAACCTCTTCTTTACTCCCACTAACTTATTTCTCTCCGTCTGTGTAGAATGATGTCTCCACGGCCAAGCCTACTGAACTACACTCATGATGGGGTCATATCATCCCCACTACAGAAGCCCATGGATCTGAAACAGCTGAAACAGAGAGCAGCTGCTATACCACCTATTGTGAGTTGCTAATTTTAAAGTTGCTAGCTTTAGTTCTTGTTTCAAACAGTTACAGATCTTTTTTATGTATTTATTTATTTTTTATTTAATATGACTCATGCAGAACTACTTTGCTAGAATCCAAGAATACACATATGGACTTGATAATGAGCATTGTTATTGTGTCCCTATAAACCTTTATGTCCCTTTTTAAGTGAAGAGCATCGTGGCTTTCCCAGCCTTTGAAAGTGTCTTCGCCACATAAAACTGATGAACTCACGCACTCACAATCTTTCATTGCAGTTGTGAATCCTATCAAAGTCTCTCTGCTTACAAGGCTAACACCATAGTAGGTGAAATTGTTAAGTCATAACTGTATAAGATAAGCCAACCAGATGGAGGATAACGAGAAATGAGATAATGACCATTAGGGAAACTTTAGCTTGTCAAGAAATAAGAGATGCGTCTTAGCTGACATGCTTATCAGATATTTTATGTGGCTAACCATATGTCAGCTCCTGGATAGGTGTGGGCTTGTGTTATATGTGTGGCACATATGTAACTCTGTTATTTTCTTGTCGCCCTGTGTGCAGATGCAAGAAGCCTCGGTGCACGGGGGTCAGCAGAGTGGGAAGGCATTACTGCCTCCCCACGCTTTGGCACTGTACCAGCAACAGATCACCATGGCTCATGGGGAGTCCTCCCAGGAGGTCAAGCTGCAACAGCAGCAGCAGTTTCCAGGCCAGCCAGGCAAACAGCAGCCTTATACCCCACAGGCAGACAGAGACAGGGAGGCTCTGCACAGCAACAGCCCACGTGTTCGCCCGCGCAGCCCCTCTGCCGGCGAAAAGGATGGTATGCACACCTCCATCACAACAGAAACTTCTCTTATTGCCTAGAAACTATATTTACCTGCTGAAGTTGCAAACACAAGTTCTTCACAGTTTTAGGTTTTCAGCTTGGATCCTTTTTATCACTGTTCTGTATGACCTTAGTGTCACTCCACTGCAGGGTGTACAGCTTGGTGTTTTATGAAAACAAGATTAGAGGATTAATGAAATTATTTTTTTAAAATGAGGTTAATGAAAATGCAGTACAACATGCTGTTCTAGTTGCATTTGATCTAGTTTTACTTTGTTGGTCCTTGCTACATCCTGTAACCTTGAGTCTGTGTACTCTAGTGTTTAGGGCATTGAAGTGTTTCTGGGACACTCAGGGAGAGGGAACTGATAAATGATCTGGTATTGCTATTGACCCAAAAGGGAATACAGTCTGGTTCAGTGCAGTTACTGTAAGCTTGTTGAATGGACTTTTAAAGGTCCACACAAAGAGAGGTCTTTTATAACCAGCATGTGCACGGCAGCTGTGAACTCCAAAGTCCTTTTTCATTCATTTATGCTAACATAAGGACAGATATAAACATGTATTCCAGCTGATATCTATTGATATTTTTCAGCATTTAATCACCGTGTGGGGGAAGTAATAGTTACAAGTAAGCGCTTGTGGGGATTTAAAAAATTGAGGATTTGATGATTGTAAAAATGCTGTGAGGATTTAATGATCTGTGGTGTGCTTATGTCCATTCAGAGCAATGAGAAGCAGTTGCTGCTCCTCCTGCAGGGATTAAGTAGGTTCATCCATTGCCTTTTAACTTCTCCTCAGCTGGATTTCACTTTAAATATTAGCACTGGGATGGTGTGATTGTATTAAGTAAGGGTACTAATTCAGTGGCGTGTCACTCTGTCTGGGAGGTAGCATGAGATATTCTTTGTAATTCTTATGATGACATTGATGAAGGTGTGGACAGTAGTGTGTTGGTAATGGCCAAAGGACAACTTCTTGGATTAGTGGATAACCATTTGTGTGTTGTTACCTGGTCCTGACTCTCCTTGTGTGTCACTGTTGCAGAAAAGCCCCCAGCATTCTCTCCACACAGTGAAGCTAAGAAGCAGGCGCTCGGCCCTGATGACCCGAGGACCTCTAACTTGGGGCGCTCAGTTCTATCCCCTTACCCTGTGTCCCCACGAGACATGTCCAAGAGCACTCATGACCAGCACCTGATCCACTTCAACTGTGAGCATTCTCTTTACATCAGCGGTCGCCAATCCCCGGGCCTCGGACCGGTACCGGTCCGTGAATCGTTTGGTACCGGGCCGCGAGAGTTGAGGCTCAGGTCTGAAATGTATGGTTTTCAGGGTTTTTATCGGTTTTCAGCATTATTTTGTTATTGTTTTTATCGTTAACTCAGTTTTCCTGGGTCTTTTCACGTGTGTTATGAATAAATCTTCTTTTTTTCGGTACCGGTACTAAGTTTTTTTTGTTGTATTTATCCGCGACACCTTAAAGGCCGGTCCGTGAAAATATTGTCGGGCATAAACCGGTCCGTGGCGCAAAAAAGGTTGGGGACCGCTGCTTTACATAATCTTTTATCTGTACTGTGAGAACATTTAGCAAATCCATGTCTACTTAACTTGCTTTTTTAAGCCTTTGTCTAAAGATCACTTGCTCAAATCTCATTCTCACAATCTCATCCATCTGCCAGCGTTCCAGCCATCAGGCCACCCCTCACTGCCGCAGGACAGCGGAAGGCTAGCAGCAGTGAGACCGCTCACAATGCCAGAGCCTCCACCTCTCATTTCCTCCTCCAAGCCAGGAGGCTCTATCACACAGGTACAGCACCACACCAATAACATTAAGTAGACATAGTTTGAGAGTAGAAATCATGTAATTGTTTTGATCAGTGATCCTACATATTGTTCTTATGACCATGTACATTTTTTTTTAATTAAATAAACAGGGCACACCAGTACAGCTGCACAGCCCAGCTCATGGGTTGGACCATGGGAAGATGCCCTCCGCACCGATGGGGGTGCCTTGGATGGATCAGAGGAAAGGGGGTGAGTAAATCTGGCTGAGGGGATTGATACTCTCTCATTATTGTGCCCTGCCCCTCTCAGCAAGGTCTGTCTTCAAAATGAGATTTTACTTTCAATGAGACTTTTACCTGGATAAATAAAGGATAATAAAATTGTCCCTATTCATTTTGTTCTCTTTTCTCTCTGTAATCTAATATATAGCAGGTGGTTTTCCAATAGTAAAGCAGGAACAGCTGTCCCCTCACAGCTCGTCCTCCCAAGCTGATAACCTGTCAGCCCAAGGGCCATCTCATGATAGTGCTGCTGGACGTGGTGGGTGCTCTGTCTTTTCCCACTGTTTTACTGCCATACTGATTACAAGCAATAAGCCACAGATTCTGAACAAAGTCAAATCATGACTTGCTTTTTATTCCAACACACCAAATTGGAGTGACTTTTCTAAATGTACTGAATGTAACCTAGGCTAGACTTTCAATCTCTCTCTGTCTGGTCATTCATCTATCTGTTTATTATAAAGTCAGTGGGTAGTTGAGTTCACTGATGTTGGGAAAATGTGAAGATTGAGAGAAACTGCCCAAATCTGTATGTGCAGAAGTGATTGTACTCGGTGATGCTTCAACTTTTTCTTTTCGGGTGGTCTTGCAAAACAGTTTCAAATATTTATTTCCAGTTAAATGCATTCCTCTTTTTTACTCTTAATGTGACTTTACATGTTGGATTATAGTGACAGCTGTCTCTCTCTTACTGTCCTTAAAGCGTCTATTTCAGCTGTTCAGGGGGGTAGTATCACTAAAGGCATCCCAGGGACCAGACTGCATCCTGATTCCCCAATTCCCTATCGAGGCGGCTCCATTACTCAGGTGAGTGCTGACCGCTGAAGTAGTCCTTGTAATATAGCTGCTATACTGGAGTTAAAAATGCTCCAGTATAAAGTTCAAAATTGGTACAAAAGTGGAGAGACAAACTCTATTCAGAAAATAACAACAGGCTTATTTGTATTTTCCAAAGAATTTTACTCATGTAAAGGTTCTTGTTGTTTCCACTGAAAATACTCATAGGCTGTTGGTTTGATGATGTAACCTACAGATAATCCCTGACCACTGTTACAACTCTCGTTGCAACAGTCTCCCATATGTACAGTTTGTTGGGTGGGGCAATCCTCGTGTTTGTTAATAATATTCTGCTGACTCTGTTCTAGTTTGAGTTGTGCATTACAACACAACTGGAAAACTGTTCTCTTCCCCTTTTCGAGGAACCTCCGAGCAACCTTTCAAATTCACTGAACACGCTTATAAATAATTCCCCAGTATGCAGGTTTAGAAGTGACCTGCTTTTGTTTGACATCATAACTAGCACGTACGGCTAGGATCTAAATCAAATCAGTTTCTTAAGTCAAGCTTAAGAGTTCATTTTTGTTCCTAGGTGAAGATATAAGGAGAGTGCTTTTCAAGCGGCGCTACTCCTGTGCAGTCCTCCAAAATCTCAATTGCACATTGCTCGACATAGATGACACTGTGCATTGGTTGAATGCCGATTTGTTAATAAACAGGCTGGGAAAGGGAAAGGAGTGACAGCAGAGATCTCGAGAAAATCAAAGATAGGGGGAAAAAAATACAACATGAAAAGCAAAGACGGCTTCTGCAGGAGTCTTTGTATGTTAAAACTTTGCTCTTCCTTCTGACTGATGGGCCAACAACAGCCCACGGTCTTGTTATGTCACACATTTTTGACACTGCCTCCACCTAGCAAGGTGCATGCTGGCTCCAACTCAATTCCAACCACATGATTGATGTCATTGACCCTTTCGTGTTATATCTCAAAACATGAATTGGCTTTTATTGACTTTAACCTCCTAGGATCTGGTGTCCACATATGTGGCCATCACATTTTGGGTTATTTAGACCAAAATACTGAATTTTGCTCTACAAGGGCCTGATTATCCACTTATGAGGACATTATACTGCTACTGTTCTATCAAGATTTTAAACGAATATGCTCATATGTGGCTCTCATTTTTCTTAAAAACAAAAATAAGGCAAAAAAAAAAAAAATCTGGTAATTCTTTGTTTTTACATTCATCGGGCCCCAATATGTCCAAATATCAATGAAAAATTAAAAAAGCATGTAGTGGAAGAGTTCGGGTCTTAGGAGGTTAATATTGACCATGTCTCATATTTCTGTAGGGGAGAATTTTTTTGCAATAATTATCTTTATTGTTTTATTGCCCAGCCCTAGCTCACCATTTCCCCTTGTAATACTGAACTGAAACTAACACTGTTAAATTAAGTCAAGGTTCATAGTGACAGCAGCATGTACAGCTCATACACTGACGGGCCACGCATTGTTAGCAGTACTTCATTGGTTCATTTTGATGCCATCACTGGTTTCTGCTCATAAAGTTGAAGGCTTTATGTCTTTATACCTGCCACAGTCAATTTTAGCAGCCTTCATGCGTCTGAGCTTTGTCCTTTTGATGGAAACGAGAGCAGCAGAGCTGGTTAGAGGTCATAAGGCTGGTGGATTTCCGTGGTGCTGTGACATAACTGCAGCTCTGGGTGGCCCCGTCACCTTAGCAACAGGTACACAATGTACCGCATCTGTTCCCTCTTTACTTTATCTATTTACTCTAGGCGCGGGCAAAACCAGTCATTGATATGCCCACTGTAATATCATATCCAGCTGCCATACTGGCTTCTATCTGCTGTTGTGGATTAGTAAAAGGAGAGATGGCTGAAAGTGTAACATCTCCATTGTTAGAGGGATACCTTTTTAGTGTGCAGGCTACTGTTCAGTGCACGAATCCATATAGCATTGATGCCTCTTCTTAAAGGGTAGGTGCAGGTAACTTAAGTCAGCGCCATCTGATCCTATAATAAGAAACCATGCTAGTCTGGCCTCGTCCTTCCTCAGTGTCTTCTTGGAAAAGCTGCAAGCAACACAGTAACAATGTTCCCTAAGCTACTACTTTTCATGTCCACTTTAGTGACGTGACTCAAGTTGTGTGAGTGGGTTCACTTGATGATTCCTCTGAAATGTTTAACCTCAAGCTGTACTTATTTTTAACTTAGTGTTTTCCTTCTTTGACATAGTTGAGTCTGATTAGACTCAAGAACAGTCAGCTTAAATTTCCATAGATGTTTGTTCACTTGTTTTTCTTGTTGTTTTTAATTAGTGGAGTAATTGTAAATAACAGTTTAACACTCGTGATATAAAGTTTGTCATTTCCGTAACATTTTTTGTTATGACGTTGGCACTGTTTAGTTTTACCGAAATGAGGATTGTTAACCAAGTCTGCTTGTAGTCAAGGTTGTCTGCTGTCAGGCTTCACTGTCATTTGTATATCAAAATCCTAATCAGACTTCTTTTTTTTTTTTTTGATTCTCTGTTACAACACACTGATGGTACAAAGTACAGGTCTCATTTCTTCTTTTTGTTTTCCACAGGGGACGCCGGCTGATTCGCTTTATAAGGGAACCATAGCGCGACTAATGACTGAGGACAGTGCCAGCCGAGTTGAGAGGGAGCGCGATGAGGCCCTGTCTAAAGGACATGTGCTCTATGAGGGCATTAGTGGGCACATTCTTACATATGATCGTAAGTAGCACTTGGCCGTATTGTCCTACTTTTTGCTGTGTTGCTTTTAGTTAATCTTAGAAATAATATTGATTCAAATTGCACATACCTTAAGAAATACTGTCAGTATATTTACTGAGATCTTTGTCATTTATAGGCTCAGCATCCCAGACTCCTAAAGATGAGGGCCGAGGTGGAGGGCAGTCTGGGGAAATCCTGGGCCTCAAGCGTCCTTATGATGTAATGGAAGGAGGCATCTCGAGGGGACTGCCTATGAGGGAATCGTTGTCTGCTGCCAACTGTGAAGGTAACAGATGACATATAGAGGTTTGACTTTGATTGTTTATGAAATAACTCACCATAGTCTTACACCTTACCATTCCCTCCTTGGTCCCTCCACCTCAGGACTGATTGGACGAGCCATGCCTCATGATAGTGACAGTCCCCACCATGCCTCTTACAAGGACTCTCATCACATCCGTGGTTCCATCTCACAAGGTAGCAAGCGGTTTACTTCCAACGAGATTTTATTTTGAATTCTCATTTCATCCTGGTGAAGTACTTAAAAAATGTCCTCAAGCAGAACATACATTAAAGGAGAATGTTAATGTAGCCTGTGTTTTTGGCGACCCCAGAAAAGACTGATGCTGCTTTACCAGTCACCATTGGTTTTGTGATGGTGCATGGTTAAAGGCGTAACAGGTTATTGATTGATGTAGTCCGTGTTCTCATTTCATCTGACTCCACTCCCAGAGCTCCCTCCAGTGAACTGAAAGCCACATTTTTCTGTTGTTTCTTCCTTTACAAAGAAATGGATAGTGCTAGCTGACCTGAAGTTATTTGCCTAAAGAGCAGCAAATTAAGCAGATCTCGAACCCCAGATTATTCAGCTAAGCTTATAAAACCTTTGTGTCTGTCGCTCATGTTTCTTTATCCTTTGGCTCACGTATGGCTAAATTATGAAAAGAAATGAGAACACTAGGCTTCCTGCTCTTGTTTGAAGATCAATAATAGTCATATATTAAAATTTCAGGTATACCTCGTCATCTAGATCAGGATACCTACATGAGGAGGGAACCTAAACAGATGAAAAGAGAGAGTCCCCCACCTCGTGGGCCTGGCTCTTTGTCTGATTCTATGAAAGGCCGAGAGACCATAGTGAAGGAGGCTGGGCGCTCTATCCACCTCATTCCCAGGGAAGAGCTCCGACAGCCTGGAAAGGAGGGCATCATTGTACAGGTACACACTAAAGATAATGCTAATGACACGTGTAGAGACAATCAAACACTTCATGCTTGCTAACTGAGTTAATTCCCATTGTGGTCTCTGAAGGGATCGTCCATGAAGCAGGAGGTGGCTAGTTCAGGGAAACGTCATGATGTCCGCTCCATCATGGGCAGTCCCTACCACGGTACACAGTCACACCTGGAGATGCGTACTGAGAGAAGCCGATATGAAGACGCACCTAAAGGGCGCCCCAGTGCAGTGGTCAGTACAGCTAGTCCCATATCGCGCTCTTCTCCACTGACGCTGGGGTCAGAGCAGGGTGGCAAAGCCCATCACAGCCCAGTGGGCTACGATGATAAAGGAGCCTTAAGGACACCTTACCCTGGATCCTCACATCGTAGCTCCCCACTGTCCAGGGAGGCAGGTCAAAGGCAGCATGAGGGTAAGTATATCACATGCTAAAATGATTGAGAGTTTGTAATTTAAACGAAAAAAGAATCAAGAAGTATATGAAAATGCATAAATCGTGTATATGTGTGACAGGCATGTAAAAGAGTTGTTCTGTACTAAAAATTATTCTGTTTCCTATTAATTTTTTTTGTTTTTTATTTCCCCCACCAGTTTCCAGTAAGAATCTGACTCAGGAGCGTAAAGCCACACCAACGCCCAGAGAGATGACTACCACCAAATCACCACTTTCCACTCTTCCAGATCAGCAGACCCTGTTTCCGAGTCTGGGACATGAAATGTACCGTCACATTTCCTTAGCTTTTGATCCTGCTGCAATGGGTCGTAGTATCCCAATCGACTCAGGTACTGTGTCCATTATAGTGTGTACATGTTGCCCCCATCCTCATTAGAGAACAGTTTAATCATCTGCAAGGCATTTGTGTGATAATGTGATGAGAGTTTTACTCCAAGTTGAGTGACTTCCTGATAGATCATCTTCTTGTTTATACACAGCAGCATACTACTTGCATAGGCCCCTTGCTTCCGGCGCTCCATACTCTCCCCACTACCCCTACATCATCCGTGGCTTTCCTGACACCGCCGCCCTGGAGAACCGGCAGACGCTGCTCAACGACTATATCACTTCTCAGCAGATGCATCAGTGGCCCGCAGCTGCTGCCATGGCTGCACAGCGCTCATCTGACATCATGAGGGGCATTCCATCACGTGACCAGGCTGTCCCCCTGCCCTACCCTCCTCGGGGTAAGGGCAGTCACTAACTGAAAGTGCAGTCAAGTGTGCTGCACCTGCACTACGAATACAAATAGGAGTATGAAACAACAGCAGGGTGGTTGTTATTAATAGAAGCACCTGCAAGCCAAAATTTAATGTTAGTGCTGTTCATGCTCGGAGTTATTTAAATCAATTTGGTGGACAGTTTATTTATAGTCAGCTGATGTACAGTAATAAAGCAGCATTTGATTTTGTCATCACACTCTGTGGGAGAGTCTTATTGTCCTTTATTATGGCATTTTCCACGATTTTCCTACAAAAACAAATAAATATAATAGAAAAAAACTGAACTGCATTAGTGGTTGCTGAAAATTTGTCATGTAGGATGATTGAGGGAGCTGCCAGTCAGACTATTTTCCAATATAACGCATTGAAGGAACACATCTTGACTCATTTATTACTTTGTCTTAGAACACTAGAGCAGAATCTATTAAGGGTTTATGTTTTAGTAATTTGCTTCTGCTTTCCCATTTATCTGTCAGAAATATAGAATTTCACATAGTCAGTCCATCATTTCAGATTTAATAAATATAAATATCACATTCCCTCATAAAACATTTGCATGACTGTTGACAGCCTCTCATTATTTTTATGCCCTGTAATCAGCTGACCCTTCTCTGTCCTCTAGGGATCATCGATCTTTCTCAGGTATCACACATACTGGTCCCTCCCTCTCCAGGGACAGTGGATCGCATCCCTTACATCCCTGGGACGAGCACCGGCTTCCCTGGCAGACCTTACACCACCTCTCCCATCTCACCCGGTACAGTTAATTTCACTCTAGCAGACTCACACAATAAATATGTTGCACTCTTTTTATTTCTAAAGTTCTCTTTCTCTCCCTTTTTTTGCATGTGCAGTTGGCTCCTCACACATGAGCAAAATGCAAGGCACGGCCTCATCTTTAGAGCGTGAAAGAGACCGTGAACGTGACAGGGAGCGGGAGCGTGAAAGTGAGAGGGAGCGGGAACGGGAAAAGGAGAGGGAGCGCGAACGGGACCGTCAGAGAGATCGGGAAAAGGAAAGGGAGCGCGAGAGGGACCGCGAAAGGCAAAGGGACCGGGAGAGAGAGAGGGATCGAGAGCGTGAGAGAGACAAGGGCGGCTCTATTGGAAATGTGGAGCATGCCCCCATCTGGCGACCAGGTGTGGAGAATATGGTGTTCTTCATTTTTATTTAAGTTACGAATCTAGTTTGGAATTTGCAAAGTTATACGAGTCTGTTTCTGCTACTTAGGTACAGAGCACAGCTTGTCAAGCAGCAGCAGCGTAAGACCTGCGTCCCAGCCGCACAGCCACCAGCACTCCCCAGTGTCGCCTCGTACCCAGGAAAACGTCCAGCAGAGGCCAAGTGTCCTGCACACTGGGGGGAAAAGTCTTTCTGTCAACGAACACTCCGGCTCATCTGTGTTACGGTAAACTGAACTTTAACACAGAAAATTTGAATAAACAGATAAAAAGTTGTACGCGCTTTTTGTTTGTTTGTTTGTTTGTTTGTTTTTATAAATACAATTCGCTTTTTTAAATGTGTTTGCTTTGTTAGGTCCATGCCCTCAGGGTCATCCCACTACCAAGCTTACCCTAGCCATCTCCAAAGGACAGGTGTGCTTTCTGAGGCCTACCCAACTGCCATGGATTTAAATGCACCCAAAGAGCAGAGTCGCGATGCAGGCAAAAACAGGGGAGGTCTACCCAAACATTTTCAGGACCAGCATGGCCCATCCAGTAAATCTGACCCCAAGCTGTCCAGCCCCAGCCCAGGTGGACTATACCCCGGGTCTTATACCTCTGCTTCAGGCCGTCCCCAGCACCTACTGCCTCTGCAGTCAGACAACCCTCCTGGCCGTGGAGAAAGCGGTACACCTAGTAGGGAAAAGACTCAAAACAAACAGATGTCCATTCAGGAACAAGAGCTCCGATCACTCGGTAAGACCACCATGACTGCGGCCAACTTCATAAACGCAATTATTATGCGTCAAATTTCTTGTGAAACGGGGATGCCAGAGATGGGCTCGCTTGTTGCCAGCAGCGCCACTAATGGTAAGACGCTCTGGATCCCAGGGGTCCCCCCTCATCACCCAGACCCACTCCCCCGTCAGTGTGTGGCCTATTGCACGCTGTGGTGGTTGGCATTATCAGATCAGCAGAATTCATTTACATTTTTGTTTCAATGCTGTAGTTGTTGTTTTTTTTGCCTTTTTTCCCAGTTTCTCCCTTTTATAGACTTAAAGTCCACCAAGGGTGCCCTCTGGAAAGCCTTACTTCTAGCTTTCCCAAATTGGACAATACTTGATTAGATTAAATTTTTAAAAGAATTTGGCGAGCTTGAATGAGTTTTGATAGTGTTTTTGTGAAAACTTGATTTTTCCAAGAAGATCCTAGGTGTCCTTTAAGGTAGCTAAAGCTGGTGGGACATTTAGGTTGAGCATCCTTTGCTGCTTATGTTCATTTTATTTCCTAAGAGGATGTGACTTGAATTTAACATGTGGCACCCTCCTCCCTGTCATTCGGCTGCTTACATTAAGAAAATATTTCACCACAGACAGTTAGATCATCAGAGTAGTATTTTTATACCCTCTGTTCAGTAAGACTGCTGTAATTCAAACATATGTAACTCAGATGAAAAAGAACATTGAAATAGAAAATTGGTCTGATAGTTTCATTAAACAGGAAAAGCATTACCATCCACCAAACTCACTCCCTGGGGTCCCAGAGTGCACCAGTGTTGCAGAGAAGGCAGGTGGGAAGGGGAAGTAACACGGCAAAGACTGGAGACACTTTCAGCGAATCAGGGGGAGGGGGTACTACAGCTTCTGGCCTTCCAAATCTGTGCATGTTCCTGTTTTACTGCTCACTGTAATCTATGCTGATTTATTTAGGTTTTCTTTTTTTTGGATGTTGCGAGCTAATGTACTCGAGAAGCATGCTTGTCAAAGCTGATGAGATGGTTGAGCTAGATGACAACACCAGGATGATGTTGTTCACAAAACAGTAGATGGATCCACAGAGAGAAATACAGGTGCTTATAAAGCTGCTGCTGAAATGAACCCAGTCTCTCATGTGTTTTCTAGCTAACAACAAAAGGCAGAGCTTGCTGTCCCCACAGGATCACTCATTCCCTCTCTGGGATTCACAGAGTCAATCCTGGTCCCCTCTTTCAACTTACATCATCCTCTGAAATGAATAATGTAGTGTAAGAGTTGTGTAAGAAAAACACGTAGCGAGATATGACACACAAAGGACACAAAGTCTTGAAATCCATGTGCTGTAGTGCTCTCGAGAGCTTACAGGGAGAATGTTTTAGACCCTCGACTGAATGGAGTTTCTGGAGTTAGGTTTTGTACTCTAGTATGATAGTAATAGCCTATTTCTATTCATAACATGCAGTACACACTTTTTAAGTCCCTCAAGTGATATAAAGGAGGATGTAAAAGTGTCTTTTTGAACTTCTTCATTTCAGTTACTGATGCAAAACCTGTCAATTTTAGCACCATTTCTGGTCAAAGATGAGTTTGCCAAGGCTGTATGCAAAGTGTGCACTGAAAATATCTTGAGACCTCTTCACACTTACTCATATTTAGATATATTTTCTTTTTCTTCTTCTTCTTTTATTTTTTCCAAAGCTTGCACCTTGAGCCTACAAAAGTCTGGATGAGTGTAGAGACATCTCAGGAAAAAAAAATGCTTGTTTTCTTTAGGACATTCCAAAGGTTTGGAATTATGTCACCTTAACCTGAAAATCCAAACTAATTTTTAAAGTGTGTGTGTGTTTTCTGGATTCGACTCTTAGCTATGACACACGGTCTTTACCGTTCTCCATCTGAAGAGAGACTGTCTCCAGGCCAGCAGCCCCAGTCCCCTTGTGTCAAAGGCAGCCAAAGGGTGGTCACTCTGGCACAGCACATCAGCGTAAGCCCTCTCAACTACTGCATAAAATAATCTAATAATTAGAAGTGCTTTATAAAAGAAGTTGGCGTTTGTATTAAAGCAAATGCATGCATGTCGAATGTGTTTAGTTTTCGTTAGAGTAAAATAAAATCCTTACACACGGGTCTCCTGATAGAGTTTATCTCAGACAGTGTTGTGTAATGTCTGATGTTGATAATCTTCACCCAAACAGGAGGTGATAACTAAAGACTACAGGCAGAGCCAGCAGCAAAGCTACCACGGTTCTCCTGTCCTGGACTTGACCCGTCCACCCAGTGCCTCCCAGCCCCCTCCCACTTCACAGGAGTCTGCTCAGGGGACCCGCTATGCCGAGGGACCTGGTGGAGAACGCAACAGAGACCGGTAGGAATCTCTGTTGGGTGCAATTAGTGCATCTAACCTTTTGTCTTATCTTAAATAAGTGATAAAAAGATTTTTATGTCATAGAATATATGTAATGGATAATCAAAGTTATGATATTCATGCTGTTTTCCAGATCTCCACCTCAGCCTAAAACATCACCTGTCAGTGTTTCTATTGACGGCATCGAACCGGTGTCTCCTGCTGGAGCCAACTCTGAACCTGAAGTCCAGAGAGGAGCCTCCTACCCCAGCGAGCAGGGAGAGCAAGGGTAAGTTTGGATTTGGGTTGGAGCAGCAGCATGAAAATCAAGAGTCCGCTCCAAAAAGTCCATTATGAGCACAGTTTATTTACATTTAGCACCACTAATTAGATTATTTCACTGAGCAAATTCTGTAACACAATGTCAAAATTTAGGTCCTGGTCATGAAATAGTAGCCCACTGTTTTGTGCTTGCATATATACTGTACCTGTCACATGTGTATGTGTAGTTTAGTCATGTTTAAAGGACAGTGACAGACTCTGACATTGGATTGTGGTTTCCGGAGTTTCTGCTCCAGATAACAGAGTTGCTTCTGGGTTAATAAACCTACTTTTTATTTTCTTCAGTCAGAGAAATAGGAAACTTTAATGATTGCGTATCTGTTTGGCAGCCTTGTTGCACTGAAAAAGTTTTTACAACCGAAGTGGGTGGCATGATTGTCACGTAATCCTCTGGGCCATAAATTGTGATTGCCAGGTTTCAGCATTTATTAACAACTGATTGTGCTGTGTTTCATCTCTGAGGTAGGAGAAAGGAGGAGCTTTAACGTCAATAAAGAGCATCTGCTCCTTGATAAGGTGGCATGACCTGATGCCTTGAATGTAGCACCTTAACTGTTTAGGAAATTCTCAGTATAGAAGGCAGGTACCACAGCTGAGTACAAAAAATGTGGGCTTGTCGTCACAGCAGTGCACACCAGTAGATGGTTGGATAAATGAGTGTTTTTTTTGTTGTTGTTGTTGTTTTGGAAGTTTTTTGCAATTTTAAAATGATGAAGCCCTTATATTTAAATGTGTGCTTATTAAATTGTCTTGTCACAGGAGTCGGGTTAGTTTGTGTCTGTGTGCATGTTGACATCATAGTACTTTCTCTTCTACAGGATGGGTTCCCACTCTCCTCCAAATGCCTCCCAGCCTCCTGCCTTCTTCAGCAAACTGACTGAGAGCAACTCGGCTATTGTGAAATCAAAAAAACAGGAAATCATCAAGAAGATGATTTCAGTAGTGGGAAGTGAAACTGATTTCAGTAAGTCTGACATCAGGACTGGTCTTACCGAGTGCTCAGTAGTAAACAATGTTATTCTAATTTAAATGGAGCGTAAATAAGAAACCCTGTTTACACTTTCAGATGCTGGTCAGCCTGGAACAGAAATCTTCAATATGCCAGCATCTACAACTGCAGGTAATCATTTAAGCCACATTGCTATTAATAAACAGCAGAACAATGAGCGAACGTTTAGGCCGAGATACCCGTGCCTTCTTGATAATAATGGATCGGCAGCTTTATCTAAGAATTGCATAACTGGCATCATCAACAAACAAAAATAACTTTGCATTTTCATAAAGTCAAACATTCAAAATGCAACTTGCGCGTGATCTTCCTTTGTGTGGTTAATACAGGGTCTGCAAGAGGCAGATGCTACATGAGTGTGAAGTAAAATAAATGTAGAAAGAAATCAGTCATGTTGATATTGTTGACCAAGTGCAGAAATTTCATTTTAGCTCTGTTTTGTTTGAAAAACCGGTCTTTGTACTTACACAACTACACCACATTTGATTTAGGTTTAAGAAGATTGATGTCCACCACCTTGGCAGACTTTAATCTGTCATGGATCACAGCTATCAGCTGCTCACTGGGGAACAGTGCTAGCTGCATGTTTTCAAGTTCTGCTCAAGTGTGCTGCAGGTGCAGTGTAGGCTTGACTTGGTCTCCTACTTGTTAGATATGAGAAAATGTATGAGAGCATCTATACATGTTACCTTTACAGTTTAAATTCCTCCTACAGTCTCACCATCGGTGAGGAAGCGTTAGCTAACAATCCATTTCTGTGTGCAGACACAAAGCTCTGATTTGAATGCTAGCTTTGGCTAATTACCAACCACAGTACTTAAGACTGTATCAGCAAACTGTGCTCTTGGAGACTTGTACTGTTACGCAAAGTCAGTTTTGTGTACTTTGGCACATCACAACCGTGCAAGAGGCAGCCACGAAAGTTTGAAGACGTGCAGTTTAATGCACCGCTAGAATCAGTCAAAGATGGGTGTGGTTGGAATGGGCACATGTCTGAGAGCATTGTGGGTGGTGGTGGGCTCCATATCTCTGTGAGACGATCATCTTCTGCAGTTTTATGCTAGCCTGTGAATTCCTCTGTTGCTTAACTTGAATTTAAACACATAGTTTTCATATAACTGGGCTGACAATTATGACTCTGTTTACTGTTTCTGAAAGTGTTTAACAAAACAAACAAAAAAAATCCTGAGGTTTTTTTTTGTTTGCTTGTTTTTGCCATAGCTGCAGTTTGCAACTGAAACAGTAGTGGACTGAATGAATATGTATTTGCCGTAGTTTCCCTTTCAGAGCACAATATTTAGGAAGGAGATGATTTAAACTAACCACAGAAAACACTTTACTGCATCAATCTTTAATGCCAGGGGAGGAAAGCATGTCTTAGTTTGTGCCTGACATAGCTGTGATATATGACACTAGGAGTGCTAATTTATTTGGAATGCAAGTGGGAGATGTTGGCAGTATTGTAGGCACAGGTGGATTGTTCAAGAGTGTGTTGCCTTTGCTTTGGCTTGGTCCTGCAGAACGTTTAGACCTGATCCTCACACATTTCTGCTGTGTAAAAAGGCTGGTATCTTAATGTAACTGAGCCAAGCTTGAAGTGAGCTGTTAGGAGGAAAACATTACCTGATACAAGAAGTATACATGACAGAGATGTATTACAGGCAGCAAAGGTACTTTTAGCAGTAACAGAGTTCAGGTTTTGTCATATTTCTACAGAATTCAGTGCATAAAGAAAACCTTTAGTCAGCACACCTTCATGTATATATACTCCTCTCTAGTAATCAGTCATAGGATATTCAGATTTTGCTGAACTCCAAACATTACCTGTCAGGTTGTGACAGAAGAGCACGCTTTTATATCAGGGCAAATATTTCTTCGGCTGTCGATCTCTGATCTAAATTGCCGTGCTGTTACTGAAGAGGAACACATGCTTGAAATCTGCGCTTATACTCTGTGTGCATTCCTTGCTCTCTCAGCCAGTCTTCTAGATTTTGCAAATCTATCACGAATTTAAAAGGATGCTTTGATTCTGGAGTAATTTTTTGCACTAATTTTGTTCTCTGAGTCAGTTTGGTTCCAAACAGTGCATCTCCTGCCATTTCCTAAATACATTTTTAAGGGTTTTTTTTGTCTTTTAATCTTGAAGATAAAGAACAAGTTTTAGTAAGTCCATTAGAAATCTAAAACCAGGACAGAGTTGGAAATTGGCTTTAGTAAACGCTGAGTGGAGTTTTCTGGTTTCTCCACAGTCCTCTGCGCTCTAATACAGGTGCTAACAAGTGTGAACTGAAGCTGCTCAGTGGTTTTAAATTTAACAGGTGTTTTGCATAGTGGCCTACACCAAGGCTTTGATTGCTCTTTCAGTAACGAAGGTTCTTGTTGCCAGAACATTTATTTTTAACTTAACCTGGTTTCACTGCCTCTGCTGATGTGCTGTCTCTTTTTGTGTGTGTGTGTGTGTGTGTGTGTGTGTGTGTGTGCGCGCGCGCGCGTGCGTGCGTGGAGAAGAGGCTGCAGCTCAACCATTTTTTTTTAATTTTTATTTATTCACTCAACGCTACATCTGTAACTGAATTTAAGTACAAGTGTGAAACACTCAGGCTGGTGTATACCAACAAGTAGAAATCCTGTATTTTTTGATATCTTACTCTATTCACTGCTGATGCTCTTCGTCCTCCCTAACAGCGTTTTTACATATTTTTTTACTTTTCTGACCATTTTGCATCTCACTGTTGTGATTTTCGGCCAACTATTAACCTTTATAATGATCTCTTCTTTCACAGTACCTGTAAACATCCGCCAAAACCCAGCCCCAGAAACGCCTGGAAACTCAATAGGCCTGGAGGCCATTATAAGAAAGGCTTTGATGGGCAATTATGATCAATCTGAGGAGCGCTCTCCATCCAACGCTGCTACCCCGCTGAGCTCCGGTTTGTCTGCAGAGGGGCGAGTTGAAGACCCTTTGTCACAAGGTGCCAACACTTAAGAAACCTTCATACGTTATCTGGTTTGGATTTGAATCCAAAGGTTCAAATTTTACACCTACACTATATTTTTATAGAATTTGCATCCGTGCCATCTGATCAATGGCACCTTGCACTGTCCTTGTATCATGTTACCTAATGTTTGGCATATATATGGAAATCTCTGTGGCCAGCATTTCTATTTATGGAGTGGTGTTTCTACTTAAACAGATGTCTCCATTTTAACAATTGGTCTAACATGCTTCTCATCTATAGTAATAAATATTATCAGTTAGCTGAATTATATGATCTGTTGTGCAACCGTACCGAAGTGTATTTTTGGGTTAAAGCAAGTTTTAAGTCATAAAGGAAGCACTATGGAGTTCTCTGTTTGTTGCCTAAAAGTTACGAAATCAACTGGCTGATTCAGCATACACATCACACATGTCGATGCTCTTGTCATTATCAATACACTGATTGCAACCCAAGAATAGAGCAGCGGTGCTTGGTAATTTTCCTGAAATGACACGGTTTAGCTCTGTCTGTAATCTTGTTTACATTGATTAAACCTGCTCCTGAGTACGTTAGGCGTTACTGATGTGTTGCTGTGACAAACAGAACCATACACGTAAACATTAATGTTGGAAGCTATAGTTTATGTGGCCAAAGGTGGCTCAGAATAAGCATCTTTAAACGGAGTATACTGTAGACTCAGATCGGCGCTTGATCTCCTTTGTTTGCAGGAGGCACAAAGTCCTCGAAGGGTAGTGGACGCTCTAATGGGCGCAAGGCAAAGTCTCCAGGACCAGGGCTTTCAGGAGGTGAGAGACCTTCCTCAGTGTCCTCGGTCCACTCAGAGGGAGACTGCAACAGGCGAACCCCGCTCACCAACCGTGTCTGGGAGGACCGGCCTTTGTCTGCAGGTATAAACCTTTGTGACACTGATTTCATATGAGATCCTGTAGGTGCAGTGTGAACACTTGCTAACAACTCTTTGGTTTTGCTCTCTGCAGGTTCAACACCAACTCCGTTTCCATGCAACCCGCTGATCATGCGTTACCCCAGCGGACCGATGCCTGCTCATTCACCCTCCTCTGGCCAACAAGGGAGCCAGGGACCAGGGTCCGGACCCGGACAGGGTCGCCCCTCCTGGGGGGAGGAGGAGCACAAACCTCTGCTTGTGTCTCAATACGAGACCCTGTCCGACAGCGAGTGACTGGAAACGGCAGATTAAACAGGACCTGCGTACGGTCACTCACCTCCACAAACACGGCATCCGCAGACCTTCCCACACCATTCCAACACGTATTTCCTCCATCAGTCATCGAGAATGGATCGCGTCCTCCTCTCATGCACCTGATATGCCAAACAGCGACGAAGTGGAGCACTGCTGCACCCCCCGTGCATGCATGTGTGCACGCACGTGTATGTATGTTTGCGCTTACATGTTATGCATTCACTCCAGGACTGCTCCAAAGGACAAATCACTTTTTCTTTTTTTTTTCTTTTTTCTTCTTAATTTACTACTTTTCCTCACTGGCCTTATTGATATACACACATGGACCTCCACCCTTTGCGGGTATCCTGGTCTAATGTTTTTACACTTGTGTGGAGGGGACTGAGATTGTGTCGTTGGTCCAGTCAGGAGGCCGATGACTGCTGCTCTAGTGACAGATGATTTGACCTGAGAGCAGCGGCATGCACACGGATGACCCTCTCGTATTTCTTCATGGTGAACTCCAGGTGTACGTGGCTTGAGCACTGCTACCACTACAAGAACACAGGCGAGGGTGGACAGGAGGAGAATCGACGTGTTTGTTTTTTCCTTGGGTTTTTTTCTTTTTTGTTGGTTTTGTTTTTTTTTTTACTTTAAATTCTGTCAGTCCAGTCCTGTGTTTGGTGAGCTGAGACCTTTAGTACATTTTGATGGTGAACTTTTGATGGTGTCATTTTGTTGTAAGGATGTATCTTTTTTGCGGGGGGGGGGGGCAGGCAGAGATTGTTATGTGGGTGGGTCATATCATTGGTTTACAGGGTAAACATGCTGTTCGTTGCTGATGTCGTCACATAGTGGGGAGGGCCCTGGAGAAAAGGCAAAGCCCTAGTTTGACTTCAGGAATCCATGTGCGGAGAGATGATTTGCCAGATGGATGGCACTGAGACAAGTGACACTCTCACTGTTTTTTTTTATTTTATTTTTTTTATATATATTAACCATGTCTGTGTTTTTTGAAACGGTTTTTTGGATATTAAGCACTTAGTTGTCAATCTGTTCACAATGGCATTTAAGAAATTGTTTCCTGTGTCAGGTGGGAAAAAATAATGGACCCAAGAACTGCGTAGAAAATCCCACTGTGGAGGTCTCCTTCAACATCTGCTCATTTTGTTCTTTGGTCTTGCCACCTCTATTGTGTAGCTCCCCCGCACTCAAAGCGACAATCACATTTCGGTGATCGATGACTTAAGCCGCTTCGAGCCAGTTTGCAGACCAAACTTAAAGCTGCTTAAAGGCGAATTCCACAGCATCACTCGAGTTTCCTTGCATTAAAAAAGTTGACTTTAAAGAATTAAAAAAGAAGCCATCCTTCTATGACTCTTGGTCCATGGCAGTGTCGGGTTCCTCTGGCCTGCTAGAATCCCGATCTGACCTCTGACCTTTTGCTGCCCAGAAGAGGCACTGAGACTCGACTCCTCATCCAGGCAGATTTTGTACAGTTATGAGATATTCTTAGTGTTAAGTGCCATTTATTTTACAATATACAGTACTCAAGTGACGCACAATTTTTCTTTTTAGCCCCCACATGCCGGGATTTATACTGTCCACACAGGGAAATGTAAAACAAGAAACAAACAAAAAAATAAACAAATGAAACATCTTTTTTTCCTCCCTTCCCAATCCATCACTGCCTTAGCTTTTAAATGTTTCACTCATTCGATTTGTACACTAAACAAGACAAAACTGTGTCAAACGACTGCTTACCTGGGCCTGCATCAGACGCTTTCTTAAACAACAGACCTATGACAAATTAATTCAAGTGTACTTCATTGCAGCTCCTGAGTTTGTACGAGTCAGAGGAGGTGGAGGGGCGAGGCGTTCAGAAGCATCCTGGTAGTTTTTACACGACGATTTCTCACAATTTTAGCACATTTTCGTGCAGCGTTTTAAAGGTCACCCTAACTCTGTAAATTGATGTGAAAAGCTTCTGTTTTTCCTTCCCTGCCTGGGACTGGGAAGCAGCGGCAGTAAGCTCGTAATACTCGCAACACAAACATGACTGTTATAGGACTACCTCCTCTCCCTCCTTCATCCTACCTTGTTGACGGTGAAGCATCTAGCTGGCCTTACCTGCAAAAAGCTCATCTCAGCTGTGTTTGAGGTCTCTTTCTTTTCTTTCTTTTAGTTTTTATTTTAAAGTTTTTTTTCTGTCAAGACTGATGGATGGTTTATTTGATCAGGCACGGCAGAAACAGTTTCTGCGTGTATATCACTTATCCACTGATGAAATTTAAGAATGTGACGCTAAACAGACTAAGCCATATCCAGCTGTTCCCTGACTAATATGTTTTTTTGTTTTTTTAAGTATACTAAAAATGAATTTTAACATGTATCCAGTTTGTTTTTTGTTCTCACTGTTTGTTCAGTGCACGCCTGTTTCATTTGGAAACCAGATTAATCATTCAAACCTAAAAGGACAAAGGTGATTGCTGATGGTGTTCCCTGGACTGTCCAGTGGGGGGGGGTGGGATAGGGACGGGTGGGGGATTGACAAACAACACATTGTTCAACCATTTTGTGCATTTTTTTTTTTATTATAACCCACTGTATAATAGCAAGGATTGTATATACAACTGAAGAGATGTAAATATTTATGTGGCTTGCTTCAAGGTTGGTATTACAAGAAAAGAAAGAAGACATATTCACATGGTTAAATTCTACATGCCCACCAGCAAGCTTTGTGGATAGCAGTGTAAAAATGAAAAACAAAAGAGACACTGCCTTAATGTTTAAATAAAAAGCTTATTGCCATTCATGGTCTCAGTCTTGTTATTTATTGGCAGGGGCTTTGATTGAGGGGCTGCCATTTTCCATTTGTACTTATTACTGGAGCCTAAAGTAATGGCGGTTGATTTACAGCAGGGGGCAGTACAAGCAAATATTTCAGTTGCATGTTGAATGTCTTGTTGTGAGGTTTTGTTTTTCTTCTTCTTTCTTAAACAGAAGAATTGAAGAAAATGGGTCGAGCTGCATTTTAAATTTAAGTTTGCAGCTACAAAGTAAAGCTGCTTCATGTGCTCTGCGGAGATTTTGCCGAATTCAACAAACCCCTGATAAAACCTAAAATCAACCGACCAGTAGAATGCAATTTCACTTTGTAATCATATGATATATAAGATTTGAGAGTCGGTAAGCATCAGCAGCACAGTTCCAGTTCAATCTGCTATATAATTATTAGGACTGACAGAAGAGACTGTGGTCACAAATGCATCGTTGGTGTCTGAGGTTAGAACTGGCAGACTGCTTTGAGCTGATAGGAAGGCACCGGTAACTCCGATAACCACTGTTGGACCCAGAATGTATACAGAAGAGCATCTCTGAAGGCTGGATCCGTTCCGCCTTGCATCTGCAGCTCAGGCTGGTGCTGCTGCTGGTGGTGTTAAGATGCGATAAATCACTTCTTTTACACCACACAGCACAGCCATCCTGAGCATTGCTGGCCGTTCCCATCCCTTTATGACCACAGTGTGCACATCTTCTTTTGTCAAAGCTCGCATCATCTCAAACTGGTTTCTTGAATGTGAGAACAAGCTCACTTTACTGAAATGGCCTCTCCAATTAGATTTCAACCCACCTTTGGGATATGGGTGGGGCAGGGGATTCTCATCGTGGATGTGCAGCCGACAAATCTCCAACTGTGTGATGCCGTCACGTCAAAATGAACTAAATCTCTGAGGAATGTTTCCAGCACCTCATTGGGGGACTTAAAATTGATAACAAATCAAATTTGAGGTGAAGTTTGAAGTTTCACAATAAAGTGAGAGTATATTTACTAGGGGTGCAACGATATTCGTATCGATATTGAACCGTTCGATACAGTGCTTTCGGTTCGGTACGCATATGTATCGAACAATACAACATTTGTAATTTATTTTATCAACTTTCCTTCTGACGATGCTGTCTGTGTTGAGCGCTCAGTGAATCTGCGTTCGACTACTCCGCCTAGGCTGCACTGTCGAGCGCAGATCCACTGAGCGCTCAACACAGACAGCATAGTCAGGAGGAAGAGCGCAGGGCAAGCTAGCGAGACAGAAGTTAAGCTCTCCTTGCAAGATGGACCTCCCCCACCCTCATTCAGATCTGGCGTTTGGAATTATTTTGGTTTTCATGTGACGTATGACCCTGAAGGTAAGCGAGTCATGGACTAAAGTAAAACAGTATGTTGGATGTGCCATGCAATGCTTAATTACATTGGTGTGAACTAGTGTGTTAGCGCAGTTAGCTCGTTAACGTGTTGGCCGTCTAGCCCCATGCACGGGGCGATCGGCGGTAGCTCGTTAACGGAGATTTGCCGTGTTGTGGCGTTAAGGTCATTTCAACGAGATTAACCTGAAAGCACTAGTGGGAACACAACGAATATGACTGCACATTTACGCCGACATCATCCTAGTGCAAAGACAAAAACAACAAGCATGCTACTAACTTTAGCCGAGTCATTTAGACAGCTGTTAGCACATGATTCTCCTTATGCTGCTGAGAATATAGCCCAGAAGAAGCGGATAGTATAGCTTTTATTTTGGAAAGAGACATTTCTCTGTAATAAACTCTCTTTTCCAAAGATGAGTGATTCCTCAATCAGATACAGGGCTTGTAAAATCGCTAGCCCGACGTCCCGGAGCTAGCGATCTTTCCAGCCGTCTATGAAAATCTCTCTGCCCTGCCCGTCGGGCTATTGTAGGAAAAATATATGTCAATGCTTTTGCATTCTTTCAGAAATGTAGCTGGGTAATTATGTCATTGGCATCGGTGAGCCACTGTCAATATGTGACATATTGAAATCGCGTTTGAATTTGCGCTTGTTTTTTTGCTTTCACTTTGCAATGACAGCACTGATCTGTGAGTGATGATAATTTGTGCACCAATTCCTCTGACATCGTCTTATTAATCGTTAGCTTACTATGCAAACATGACAAGTGAAATCTCCCGCAGCAAGCTTAAACATGTGAGAGGTTGATCGCGCAGAGAATCGCTGAGCTTATGTGAGTCCGTGTGTAAAAGTAGCAGTATATATATTTTAGTTCTGCTGAGCCAAATAAGACAGGTCGGGGTGAAGAAGTGACAGCCAAAGAAAAGCTTACCACAAAACGGAGAAGTTATGACAAATGAGACTATAAGGCAAAAAGAAAGTGCAGCTTTATGGTTTCATGGACAAAAGAATTTCTGTGGCTGCAATATGACGAGCTAAATAACCAGGGCTGCACATAAGTGGTCCGCAGGTGCGCATTCGCTGTCAAAATAAAAAACGCGCACGAGGGTTAGGGTTAAATTTAAAAACTGTACTTTTGAGTTAAAATATATATTTATAATTTTAATAAATGACAAATTAAAAAGGCATGAACATTTTTTTGTATCGAAAAAATATCGAACCGTGACACCAAAGTATCGAACCGAACCGAACCGTGAATTTTGTGTATCGTTGCACCCCTAATATTTACCTGCTTGTGGTTTTCCTATTTTGTCAGCCGTCCAAAATGGCTCAGATATGGTGGGGCATGCTCTCACTACAACAAGCCTCTAGTCACAATGATAGTTTTTCTTTTACTGAGATGCAGCTATAAAGTAGTTCCTACAGGAAGCTGACACTAAAAGGTTGTAAGCACCATGAAGCCAGCTGATAATAATTACATTGTATTCAAGAGGAAGCAGACATTTCCACAACTATTGATGTCTACAAAAGTAGAACACACACTAGAAACCAAGGTTATTATCGTTAACGAAAACTAACGAAATAACGAAAACTAGAAGTGAAAAAACATTTTCGTTAATGGAAATAAAAATAAAAAAGGAAAACTGTAATGAGTGTTCACAAAACTAAAATTAACTGAATTTATAGCAAAAATGTGTTTAGTTTTCGTAGATGTGTGCGTGTCATACAATAGTCAAGGGAGAAAATGAAGTTTAGTTTCCAGATTTTTGTCTTGCTATGTCTCATTATGCCAGCAGGTGGCAGTACGTTAGTCGAGTCGTCTGTGTTGCTGCTCCGTCCACGCGCAGAATCATGTCAGGAAAAGTCGAGAGAAAGCGCCAGAGTCCAATTTGGGATTACTTTGAATATGACTGTGTTTTGGATAAAGCAAGTGTCTTGTAGTGGAAAGAGACAAATTATGAGGGACATTTCTAAAGGGGAAAAAAATCCCACAAACCTTAAAGTGCTCTTGAAAAGCTCACACAAGAAGGCTAACCTAGCTTACCTTGAGAAGGTAAGGGAGCACACTCAACCCTCATCCCCAGAAAACAGAAGCTAACCCCAGGCAAGGCAGCGTGATGCATCCCGAGACAACAGGACGGGGATATCTACATAACCGTGTGAGTCAATTGCCTTCAAAAAGTTTATCAATTCACTTGAACCAAAATTACGAACACCCGGTGCTGCAAGAGTTAATAGTCTCATTGGGGCCAAGATATACATTTTATAGTTGCCTGGTATCAATGGTTGTTCATCTGCCTTTATTTATTTATTTAAAGAACCCATAGGTGGGAATGTGAGTTGTCTGTCTCTGCGTGTTAGCCCTGCGACAGACAGGCGACCTGTCCAGGGTGCAGGGTATGGTAGCTGGAATAGCAACATACCCAAGGATAAGCAGAAGAGCATGACTGATATGACGAAACTGGGATTTTGTTACACTTAATTATTGCAAACACAACTAAAACTATAACTGAAACTAATCAAAACTAAACTGAAACTAAGGATTTTCAAAAAAATAAAAACTAAACTAGCAAACAATTGGTAAAAACTAATTAAAACTGATATAAAATTGAAAATCTGAAGTCAAAACTAAATAAAAATAAAAACTAATGAAAATTGCAAAACTATTAAAACCCTGCTAGAAACAAATAGAGGAAAAACTGTATTCTAACATTAATTTTGGGGTGAGCCTTCCCTTTTGGTGGTTTGTTTAAAAATAATAAATGTACAGTTTGGATTAACACACTAAAAGAAAAAGCTTTTTATAGATGAGGTCCTAAATGTGAAAGTGCGGTCAGGCCCCGTTTGCTGCCTCGCCACGGGAGAGACGGATGAGGCGCCGAATGATGATGTGGGCTGCAGCAGACTCCCATCCAAAAACCCGCACCAACACTGGCAGCAGCAGCTTATGTTATTTTTGCTGCAGTCTGATATTTAAAACCAGCCGAGGATGAACATGCGGAACGATCGCCACCTTGATTTACAGCCTCTGCTCTTGGACAACGCTTTAAAAACATTAACATTACACTCTGCCTGATGGACAGGCCTCGACTCTATTTTAATGGGGTACAGTCTGTCAAATAGAAACACCTGTTTCTGTTTCCCGTGATCACAGATGAGCAACAAAAACAACAGAAGTAAGGTTTGGGAACTGCTTGTCTTTTATTCCATCAGGATAATCATCTTTTGTTTTAAATTACTTTCTTCGATCAGAATAACAACAATGATTGGCGTACAAAAATAGAAAGAGAATTGCGAAGTGCCTCGATACCACATATACAACAGGAAAATATTTTACAGTAACAAAAATCAAGTGTTAGAAAACACACAAAGGATCTCACATAAAGCCACCAAAGTATTACACTCGACACTGGTCGACTGTCTCTCATTATCCTCTGACATTTCACAGGCTGTCTCTGACATTTCTCGCACCATCTGCACATTGCAAAACTCGTAACATCTTCCCGAGGAGCTTTGTTTTGTAGAAAAAAAACCGTCTCCTGAACAATTTCCTCAGCCGCTCTCTATTTTTTTACTTTGAAAAGAGCAGATCTGCTTGTCTCGTCTCTTCTCGCCCTTTATATTTGTTTCTTCCTCTCTAAAAATACCCCCATCTTACAGTACTGATGCACTGCCTCGGCTTCGTGCACGCCTTACTTTTCCGTTTGACACTTAACCCGGAGGCTATTTCAAACTGTGAAAATACAAGAAAACCTAAACTGACAATCAACAACACACACTGGCAATGACTTAAAATTGATACCTAAGAAAATTTGAGGTAAAGTCTGAAGTTTCAATATTTGCCATGTTCAATAATTAAAACATGTACATATATTTATATTAGACACACATAAAGAAATAGATGAAACCCTCAATGGAGAAATGTGGCGTGGGTTCACTGCTTCACTTTTGTGAGTTTTTGTGCTACCATGGATCTGAAAAAAGGAAATGCTCAGTTTATTCTAGACTCGCCTAGTTAATTAGATTTTATTAAATAAAGTCTGCACATCGGTGACAGAGGTTTGATTTCACAGGCTAGTTTTTACTAAATATCTGATAAACAGAAACAGTGCTCTGTTTTCTTAATTAAATATTACTTTAGCTTAGAGCCCGACTGATACCGGATTTTTAAGACTGATACCAGTATCGGGTGATTTAAATATCAGATATCCCGATTTATCGGCCAATATTTTTTTTCTTCTCAGACACAGAACTTTCTCAAAATTCGCAGATTTCCTTTCCCCCCCAACTTTTCACATTTTTCCTGTGTAGTTATTTATTTACTTGTCTGCTGACTGCTCACATCAGCTGGTTGTGGAGTTTGATCCAGTGCCCTGCCTGGAGGAAAGCTGCAGACATAGTTTGCCCTCTGGTGGACAAACTGTGCAACAACAACCACAACATGAGTTCAACTTAAGAGCGTTTCTCCCGTTTCTTCCTTGCTTTTCAAATGTGTTTATCACAGATAAGTCTGCTAATATCAGCTGACAGTATTGGCAGGACTCTAGTTTAGCTTGTTGTGTAAGACTGGCTTTTTGGAAGGTATGCTACAAGTTGTGATTCGACATCAGAGATTAAATCGATTATTATTCTTATTATCACTTAAAAGTATGGACGGTTTTACTCGCTAAGGTATTCCTCAATCTTTAAATGAAATCACTTAACGAGTTGTCTTTCATAGTGTCCGCTGCCACTGAATGTGGAGCAGTGTTGGCAATAACACGAGGAACAGTTAAAACAGATGTAAGATCACTGCACAGAGTGAATTTGGAAAAGCTTCTTGTTTTGTAGGCCTAACAGAGAAGCAGATGAGTGAGCGCCACTGTACAGTTTGTTCTGTACTGAGAATTATGACGAGGGAGTGTTACATACTTCAATCTGATTGTTAAAAGTGAACTGTTTGAAAAAGACGGGGGAAAAAAGGGAATCACTGTTGAAGGTCCTGATCTCAGTTATACTGGAACTACAGATGATGTGGTCCTTTACCCACACTTTAATTCACTTTTTAAGCATTAAACTCTTAATTTATTGCTAATTTATTTATTCATTTTTGTTTTGCAGCCCTTCAGCACCTCCTAGAGAGCAAACAAGGACCAGTCACCAAAACTGCATCGTTGACTGCACTCACCAGCGCGTTTGTTTTATATGAACAGCTGTCGTGGTCCGACACAGTTAAATATAAGGCTACAGAGAGTTTTTACGGAGATCCCATGTCTCCTCATATATCCTCTCTAACTGTGTTGTTTTGATAAAAGCCTTAGCTCTCTCGATCAAACTGCACAAGCTTGAATTGAAAGTGTCCAATGATAAGCGAGTGCGCTGCCTCAGTGTGCAGTCTCACTCAAAATGCTCTTTGGTCCAAATTTTCATACGCAGTCCTGAAATTCCCCCGTGCTGTGCCAAAAGCCCTTGGAGAGAACTGTGATATATAGAAAACAAGTGCAATAAAGCCATTATTTAGAAAGCTTTACATTGTGTGTGACTGATTTTTCAAAGGCTCGGCTGAAATCCAAAACACGAGTCATTCTTGATTTTTCTCTATATACACAGATATCTACATTCTGATCATTGCCATCACTGAGGTTGCAAAGGAACCCGAAGTAGTGCGAAGGCCACTTGTCAGCGTTGTAATTAAATAAGACATTAACCACCGAAGCGCAGCTTTGAGCTGCCAGAAACCCAGCGCCCTTCCTTTTAGAGACTGCAACAGTAGAAAATCTAAATATAATCAGGTTATTAAATGCCACTGCAGTTTCTTCCATGGCCAGTAAAGGTGAACAGAGCAGGGTTTTCATGGAGTCCAGATATTGCTTGAAGTATTTCCCTCTCAGTGTGGGCCTTTGTGAGTTTTTTTGTCCTTGAAATAAAAAAAGAAGAAAAAAAGAGAAAAGAACCAGGACAATCACCAAATAGCTTTTGTTCCTGTGCAGGCTGATGCAGTCCAGACCCTACAGGTCCTCTGTGTAGATGATGCAGGGACTAGTATCCTCACTTGACTCCAGTTTCACTGTGGAGACATACCAACGGCGGGAGCCTGTGGCGTTGTAGTTGAGCGTGGTGCGGTAAGTGTTCTTGGCATGTTTTGGGTAGATTATGGTGGTGCTCTGGTAGCTGACGGGCCTCTGCCGGGGCTCCAGGTACACCTGGGTTTTGTAGCTCCTCCAGGTGCAGTTCCGCACCGCCACCACCGTCTCGCTGAAGGACGTAGCCGTGGGAACGGGGGTGCAAAACACCCGGTCGCGGTAGTGCTTGTCGGAGTCGTACTTGACCTCAGAGTTACACCTGAAAACGACAAAGTGGCTGTTAAGAAACTCACGTGAAGTGGATCAATAAAGAGATGAAAGAGGATGCAAAAACAGTGCCACATCTTTACATGCGCCCTTACTTGATTTCCTTCTCTGGTTTGGGGTTGACCTCGATGCTTTCTCCAAAGAACACGGGGTGCATGCGAGTCTTGGGGTCGGTTCCCGTGGAGTTCAGCAGCAGGTAGGGCAGCTGTGCAGAGAAAACACAGGTTACAATCTCACATATAAGCAAACAATCATCCCAGATAAGAAATCCCAAAAGAGCCAGTTCAAATCACTGGAGTCCCCACCCTGTTTCTTCTCAACCTCGCAACAACTCTCCTTTTAAAAGGTACAGGCCAGTACTACAACAATTAGACCAGAAAGACGACAACAACACTTTCACTCTCCAGCCTGTCTTTATCAACAGGAAAAGCTGTAAAACGTGTTAAAATACATTTAAAAGTTCAAAAACGTAGCCCTCCTTTTCCTGCCCTTATGTTCCAACATCCCAGCTCTAAGGAGGTTAACACACCCACACCACTGCTGGTAGAGATGCAGCGTGTTACTCAATGTGCTTTTTAAAAAATGAGTTTAGATTACAAAAGGTTAGCTGCACTACCTCACATGCATTAATTATGTTGATTGAAGACATTTTCTTTTAATCCATTAACAAATTTGTCCCCATATCCTCCTGAAGCTAAAGCTGACTTCTTACTGAAGTCAAAAACGCTCCAATCAATACCTGTACAGTTTATTGGCTATATGTTACTACACAGGGTTGTTCACGTTGTTATGACATGTGGATTACAACACTTCTCTTCCAAATATCACGCAATACAAATTTGAAGTATTGTTTTAAGCACACCCCCATTATTTGGTTTTGTTGTATAATTTGTCTGTTGAAGCTCTGATTGTGACTTGACCTCTGACCTACAAGACTGGCCCCCTCTGGAGCCTTCAGTGGACACAAAAGCTGGTACAGCAACAATGCAACGAACCCTTTTCTGTACACGTGCGATTAAAACTCTAACCCCGTCTGAATCAAACCACTCCACAACCGCAGCTCTGCTCCCTCTCACATTACACAGGAGAAGCTGTCACATGCTGCGGTTTGGACTGCACATGCCGCTACAGGGGACGAGCAAGAGAAGGCCAAGGGCGCTGCAGATCACCGCGAGAAGCTCGTCTTACCTACAGCCTACCATCATTGCCGCGCGGGGCTGTCTGTACGACGGCGCCGCGCTTCAACAGCTGCCACGCAGCAGCGAACAAAAAGCCGAACCTCAGCCTGGTTCGTTTTTCTGCTCTGTGACTTGGAAACAGCGCGCGAGGGTCTGATTGTCTTTCCACCGCTGCTCCAGCGTGGAGAGCATTCCAGGTATTTCGCCGCAGACGGTGTGCTCTGGCAAGGTCTGCAAAGCAAACAGTTGTGAATGGAGGGGAGGCCTCCTCCAGGCGCCGTATCCCCGAGCATGTACACACAGCACAGCACCCCCCACCACCACCACCCCACTGGAAGCACATATCCACGTAAGAAGAAATAGTGTGCAACTGAGTAACCCACACAATGCCGAGCTATGGAGAGAAACGCCAACCCAAACACAGACTTCCAACTGTAGGCTGTTTGTTGCAGCAAAGTCTGTGTTTGTGTGGATGTTATCCAAATATCAATAGTATTGATACCAGTGCTGGTATTGGTATCGGACTGATACTAGCCCGGTAGGATCGATACTTTGTTTCTACTTTCTGAAGCCCAGATTCTACTTGGCTGCAGACACAGACACGGACAGCTGGAGAGCTGACAGCCGAGTAGTCTCCAAAAACATCCAGTTTCAAAATGCATGTTGTCTAAACTAATTATTATGAAACGTAAATAACTGCATTGTCCTAAAATCATGACACGCTGCTCTCCTTTACATAAGCTACCTTTATAGATTTGAAGTATTGGTATTAGTATCGACACTGACCCTGTATTCACTTGCTATCTGATCGATACCAAAATTTGCTGAATTGCACAGCAGTAGAGGCATTAGAGGCAGAGCCAGGCTCATCAGTGTCCCACAGCAAGCCAAATGTAAGAAAAAGTCATCTGTCTCCTTCCTGTCCTTCCTGTCTAATCCACCAGCAGCTGGAGCCACCTCCTTGAGCTGGACACGTCCACAGCCTCTGAAATACACGCGATTACACGACCACGCATGTGCTTTTCATGCATCCTGTCGCTCCTGTAAATCTCTTCACACATAAAAAGATGCAGATATAGGAATAATTATCCTGCATCTGCATGAATTTGAACCACGTTTGAAAACGGACGAAGCTGGCTGAGCATTTATCTGTGTTTAATTTGAGAAGTGAGAGGTCATCAAACACTTGTGCAATGGCCTGAGGTCGCTTTAGCGAGCCCCCCTCGCCCCCTGCACCTTCGAAATAGAACCAGAGGATTATTCTTAGGTAGCATACAAAAACAACACAGAAATAGATTTGGAAGGAGTAAAAAGACAACAAACAAACAAAATTCGGCGCATAGTTACACCTCCTTTCATCCTGCCAGCAGATTTATACTCAGTAAACTTGGGGAAACTGTTTTTTAGATAGAAATATTTGACTCTTTTAATTCAAACAGGCTCACAGACAGAAGCGGGAGCAGCTCCTTTCTTTAAAAAAAGAAAAAGAAGAGGGAAAAACCACAAAGCGGAGGAGTCACTCTAATCCAAACCTCCAGAGGATTAGATGATCGTTTTTTTTTTGCTTCACGTCCCAGCACACACCAGTTTCGTGCACCTCCCAGGATGCAGCGCTGCATTTCTGAGGCCTCTTTTGAAACACTTTAAAAGCCACCTCAGCCTGTGCAGACATGTTCTTAAGACTTTTGGAACTAGGAGTGACCTGGAAATGATTTTCAATCAAATCAGCCTCGTCATGTGATTCACTGCAGGACGTGCCAATGAAAAGCGTTTGCCTTGAAAGAAGAGACAATGTCTCATGTTATGTTGCTTACCCAGCAAAAAAATAAAACAAAAAACAAAGTATTGCCTTAAACTGCAATGTCTGACTCATTTTGCACATTTGTTTATCATATAGGCAGGAAGCTATTTAGGATTTTCAGATAAGACAAGAAACAGCAAAGATCAAAAAGGCTATATAAAGACAGAGTTTTTATTACTTCCACATTTAAACTCATTGTGAACAGCATTTAATGCAGAAAGATGCTGGCTTCCAGATGTCCAGATGTTTTTTTTTAGACTTCAGTGATCTTTTTGGTGATTTTTGAGGTTCTTGGATACCCTGCAACTTCATTTTGATGCTTCTAATTCTATTCTTTTTAAGGAGCTGGGCTTGTGAGTGTTCAGAGATTGAGCAGGACTAGCAAGATATGGACAAAAATATTAATATTAAGCAAGAGATCAAAGTCAGAGTAAAATAGCCAAATAAATGAGTGTTTGAAATGGACAGTTTTGCACCTGTAGGGGACTGTCTGTACATATTTGTGCTACTGACTTTTCTAAATCCCCCACCCCCCATGAGAATGCAACATGACAGACTGTGAAGGCTAATACTGCACATAGCTTTAGGATAACAAGCAAAACAGGTTGAAGTACTGCCCTAAAAATCAACTAATTTGAACCAGCAGGTTTCAAAAAGAGGGCACTGACCTGCTGCTGACGGTTAATTTACAGGATTAAAAGTCTGGTTTTCTGTCTACAAGTTTACAGTCGCGATCCTGTAGCAACAGCAGACTCTGAGTAAAAGCCTGATCCAAGGTTTTTCATATGCAAATCCTCAAATACCATTATTATTTTGATCACATTTGACTATTTACTGATTTGCTCAGCCTGCCACCTTCATTCATGCTGATGAAGTAACAGTGTTAATAAGTGTCATCGTTCTGAGTGAATTCTGGAAAGGACCCCTGGGAGTCCCTGGGCCCTAATTTCGTAACAGGGTTAGACTCAGGGCCCAGCTGATGCACGAGGCTGAAAAAATAAAAACGTTTTACTGTATTGTGGAGGGCCCAGTAGCAAGAGTGCAAATTCATAAGTTTGCAACTGAATTCCAGAAACACACACACGCACTCATAGAGAAAGCAAGAGAGAGCTTCCAGATGTTGTGTGAGGGGGACTGATGTGAAATCTGTTCCTGGCCAAAAGCTAAAATGACTTTCAGGTTTTCAGTTTCTCTTCCTTCAGCGTCATTACTGAAGATGAACTCCTTTGTCCTTTAATTCATTGTGTCACTGAAGCATCTGAGTGCAAAATTGGGCACAAAGAGCAGGAATAAGTGTCCGCTCTCCGCTCACACGGCGGTATTAAAACAATAAAGTGCAACAGTTTGTTTCTTACCAGTTTCCCTTCTCTGCTTTCCTTCTTATAATATCCATGATGGCTTTCGACGGGCGTCGTGCAGCTGCCCGAGCGCGACTCGATCAGAGCCGGAGAAAGCGAGCAGAAGGGCGGACTTGGACTGGGGGGCAAACCCGAATCTGGACTGTCGAGCAGACCTTCCCGGTTCTTTCCTTTGAGGCTGTCATCCATCGCTTGTAAATGTAGGTGCCCCACCATTTCTGGGACGGCTCAGTTATTTAAAAAAAAGGAAGCCCAGTCGCACTCACAATACTTTTTTCTTTCCTTGAAGCGCTCCTGAGTCGAGCAGAAACAATCCTGTGCGAACTCTCTCAAGAAGACTTCTGCAAGTGAGGAAAAGAAAAAAAATCAGGGAATGACATTTAACCACTGGCCACAGGCTTTGGACAAAACCCTCAGATTGATATCAGCTCAGCTTCAAACTTTACTGTACCTGCTCGGTGTCAAGTATCCACTTTAATCCGGAAAGATATTCCAAATATGCGCGAAGAAGTCCGAAACAAACACACGGTAGCCACGGACTCAGCTCCAACGTGAAATATTATGTGATTTATAATTAAAAAAAACCAACCAAATAAACAAACAAAAAAAAACTATGTAGTAAAACTCGCGCAAAAAAACAAGGAGTCGACAGCGCGTCTGGCACCGAGCTGCATGAGAGCTCCTCTGCTCTGACCGTGTGTTCCAGTATGTGTGCGCCCTGTGTGTGCGCGCTCTTCACTGGAGAGCTCCCTCTTAATGATCCTGCCAGGCTTTTTTCGGCCCCCCCTTCGTACCTGGATCTAGTCCAGCCCTCATGATCTGGATCACTTCCATGTACAACCGACAGGGGCGAGCACATCCTCCCTGCTCCTCCCGTACACTTTGGCTGGTGTGTTTTGCGAACCTGCTGACGCGCATTTAAGCAAATTATCTAATTTCCTGACTGCTGCAGTCGCCGATCTGCTTAGATATATTATAATTAGTAGGTAGGGACAAGTAATTAATCATCCGCTAGTAACGAGAACAGATGCTGTGATGGAGTCGTTTTATAATGTTGGCGAAGAAGAAAAAATTAAAAACAAATAAGTATAATAAGCAAATTGTTCTGGCACTTGTTCAGCGTTTGCACTTGGTTATAACTAATAATTAATTGTAAGTTAATGATATACGACTTCAGCAAAGCAACCCTTTTATTAATTATTAGCACCGTTTCGTGGCAATTCATGTAGTAGTCACAAAATGCGATTTTGTGCGTCTATGAGGATGCATGGATATTCAGCAGGACTGTTTCGGTTGGAAGCATGTTTGTATTTTTTGGAGACCTCACCCAAATAGTTTTGTTGCCTCACCCTAACCAAAGAGAGAGCGAAAAAAATGTAAGCATAAGAATAAAATGGAAGAATTTCTGACAGTAAATTCTTTCCCATTCATTTCCCCACGAGGCCTCGCTTCCTGTCTCTGGGCATTCATGTCATGAAAAAAGTTCAAAAGTGTCATTAGAAACGAATAAATATATAAAATTTCAACACTATTTTAGATCATTTTTTGGAGATTAAGTTGTAGGGGAGACCGGGGATAGTTGTAACGTGGGTCAGTTGTAACACTTCCAATTTCTCCAATCAGGGCTAAGTTTCAAATGATGTGACTCATCCTGTGCATGCCCAATTCAGTTCTGCTATCACATGTGAAAAATCAGCACATTTTGTCAAACACAGACAATTTAACATGAAAAAAAGTAATTTGTATGCCAAAAGGTAAGTTTTTCTACTTTATTTCAATTTCTAATAGCATTATCTGCTTTGCAGTTAAACTCATCAAACTTAAATTATGTTATTTGTATGTCTATGGGGATATATTCTATGTAGGTCTTTAGCGCTAATGTTTTAGCCGTTGGCTGTAATGTTAGCTAGTTCATGGCTATAGGAGTCTGGGTCAGTTGTAACAGCAACAGTCTGGGTTAGTTGTAACAATAATGCAGATGTTACAACTTACCACACTTTTACTTTAATTTATATTAAACAAGTTGGGGCAACGACATCAGCAGAGAGAGGTTCACTGGTCGCTTTTGTATATGCGGTTAATGCCATTGGCAACACAATTCCTCCACTGTTTGTGTTCCCACACATACATTATGCAGACCACTGTGTCAGAGATGGACCAGTAGGAAGTACTGGTAGTGGAAATAAATCAGGATGGGTGCAAGAAACAGATTTCCTCATCTTTCTGAAGCACTGCAAACCACACCAAGGTAAGCCATGATAAAAAGTAATGGAATTGCGATGCTGGTGAACAACTACATTTTTTCAGCTTCATTGTTATGTTCAAAATTGGTGCAAGAGTTGTAGGTTACAATGCCCACTGAGCCAATGAGGCCAAACTCAAGGAAGACCAACCAAAATTAATGAAATATTCAGTTGCAGAAAATTCCATAATTTGTCTTTTTTGGGGGGCTGGAATATGTTCAAAAGCTAGATTTCTGCATTCTGTCACACACACACATAGTTACATAAATGGCTCTAAGTGCATTCATGTGTTGAATAAACAAAGATTACATGTTAATATTTTGTCAGTACCCTTATTTCATTGTGTTACATTTTACCCCAGGATATGTTACAACTAACCCAGACTATGGGGTTAATTGTAACATTTCACTCTTCGTGTTTGAGACCATACCATGCAATGGGTAATTGTGCTGCAGAGAAAATAGCTGCACTATTTAATAGCAGAGACATGTAAATACTTTGCATTACATTTTGAATCCACTACCTTAAAAGAGCTTCAATTTACAGACAGAAATGTCAAAAATGTTACAACTATCCCCGGTCTCCCCTATTTGGATAATATGTACTTGTGAATTGGTCATTTACAATTAATACATGCTACTCATATTTTGCAAATCAATAAATCACTCATTGATTTATGACTGAAGTTAAATAAAAATGCGTTTAGAAATTCTCCTTCATCATCTGCACCATTGCCAGCTTATTTTGTCACAGGCCTCTGCAGGGCCCAGTAGCCATTCATACATAAAGAGTAACTGGTGTAAGTCCTGTCTGTGCACTGAGCAGTCAGCACTGTAGTTTAGTTTGCTGTTAGCAATGTTAGTATACTGGGTGTTATCCATTTTTTGTGTTACTGCTGTGATTCATCAGGTTGAAACTTGTATTGCTGACATTTTCTTGCAATTTCACCAACATGAAAAGATATTTTTTCCAAGTGTATTTTAGATAACTTCAAAAGTCTTTTTTTCCCACTCCAACCCTTTTCAAACACACAATGCCGGTATTGTTACAATATTTTTCCCCATAATCTTGTTTTTCACTGTGAAACTTTCTAAATACTTTCATGCTAAAGCTTTATAAACTTTTTAAACCAACCACAACGCCGACTTTTAGCCTTTGAGACTTGCATATAATGTTTAGTATCCTTTATAGCTTTAGAAAAAAAAGACCTCTCTGAATTTTAAGTCCCAGTTAGGTTGAAGATGAATAAAACCCTCTTCATGTGAAACACATCAGTGCAATCTTAAAGACAACCTTGGAGAGAGGATTGATGGTGGGGTAAGAATGTGGGATATATTTTTGCAACTCTTTGGAACCTTACTAATAACTGAGGACCATTTAAAAGCCACACTCTACCTGAGTATTGTTGCTGACCATGTCTATCTCTTTATGAGGATAGTGTACCCATCTTCTGATACCTACTTACTGCAGGATGACAGTCCATGTCACAAAATTCAGATCCTCTCAAACTGGTTTCTTGAACATAAAAATGAGCTCCCTGTACTCAAACGGCCAATAGAGCACCTTTGAGACGAGGTGGAATACGAGAGTTGTGTTGTGGGCGTGCAGCTGACAAATCTGCATCAACTGTGAGACTCTACCATATCACTATGGACCAAAATCTCTGAGGTATGTTTCCAGCACTTTACTACATCTATGCCATGAAGAATTTCAGCAGTTCTGAAATCAACAGGGGGTCCAAGCGATGTATCTAACAAAGTATTTTGTGGATGTAGACATGTGTAGGCATGCATTTGCAAAAAGGAAGAAGAAAGAAGTCGGACAGCTAAACAAAATAGAGTTATCTACCATCGTTTTTGACACAATCTGTTTTGAAAACATGCTCTGATAAGACCTGAAACCTCCAAATATGGAAAGCTTTTCACACAAAGCTATTCAAAAGTTCCCCAGATATATTCAAAGATAATCCTGTCCCGTCAAGAAGCATCCTTGTGCCAGTCGTGTTTAGTTAAGTGAAGAAATGCTCAGTCAGCTGCTTTGTTTAAGCAGTTTGCTTTTGTTTGGAAAGCATTTAGTGAGGAAAAGAGTGATTCATTATTTTTCAGGAGATCTGTGTGTCTGCGTGTCTAGCTATCCTTCCTGGTATATTTCAGGACTGGGTGGAGACGGGTGGTAACTCTCCATCCAGCAGCAACCAAATGAGTTGCTCTCACACACACACACAGACACAAACAAAGCAGACCTGAGTGAACAGGCAGCAGTCACTGTGTCAGACAGAGGAGACTGAATTGAATCCTTGTTGATCATTCCCTCGACTAACATCTGCACTCTCTGTTCATACTCTTACAAACAGCAGCTCTGCCAAAAGGGAAATCAGAGCATAAATAACAGCCAGTGTAGAACTGCACAGACTCTTAAGTGGCTGATTGTATCTTTGATGGTCCAGCAGCTCTTCATGGTGATTACCACAGATTTCCAGGAAATCATGCATGATGGTTTTTTCCCCCTCCTTGTTTGTTTTTTCAGTTCTCATAAAAACTGAGATAACTCTGTGTTTGCCTTTGTTGTCTGGAAGATATATTTAATGGCATGCCTGTTAAGCCTGCACAGCTGTAATCTTGTTTGCTGAGAACTGTTTTCCCTCCTCCATGTATTCTGTTTGGAAGCCGCAGCAGGAAACCGTGGAGAGAGGTTTTTACTAGCATTCCCCGCATCAGGTGTGTTTTTGTATCATCGTGTCCATCCTTAAGAGCCCAGTGATGCTGATCCTCAGACATTCCAAGGATTAGTGTGGAGATCTGGTACAGATTAGCCGTAAAACACTGGGACCCAGATGATGAGCACTTTCGTGGGTGCAGGCATGTCTGTGAGCATGCCGAAAGGAGGAGTTGCTCAATTGCAACCTCAGCGAAGGATAACCCAGAGAACTGTGAAAATAACAGGAGTGAGCATGGTGGAATTTTATCTTGGTATTTTACACATGGGTCGGTTTCTCCATGCTGCACGTGGACGCATTGATAGATCAGTTCAAACCCACAATCAGCCTATCTAATTCTAGTCTGCAAGTGAATATCTGAAGCTGTCTTACATATAGAAATGTGGAATCGAATAGTTTCATGAGAACTGGGTTCTCAGGTTGAGGTATGGACTTTGGGTCAATGCTGTAGATTTGCTGCAGTGCCGGTTGCATGACAGTCTTGGAAAATCTTTAGCTGTCAGACAGATGACCTTATCTTTGATTATAATACTTTTGTATTCAGAGGAATTCATTGTAAAGTCAATGACTACAAGGTGTCCAGGTTCTGTGGCTGCAAACAAGCCCAAATCATCATCCCTTCACCACCGTGCTTGACAGTTGATATAAAGTGTTTATGCTAATTTGCTGTGCATGGCATAACAAGGTGTTTATGGTCAGACAGAAGTCTTGTGGTTTGTTCAAATTCAAGTTTGTAAGTCGTTGCAAAGGCATAAACTGTGAGATAATAATAGTATAACTAAATAGCAACCAGAAAACCTTGTTGTTATTTGGATGAACTGATTGCAAAGTTATTAAACATCCTCTTTAGAAACATATTGATTAGGTTCTTATAGACTTTTATGACTATTACATTAATGTTGTTTTGTGTATCTATGTTACAAATAAATCTGAGACAGTTTGACACAGTTTAGCTTCATTTCTAACACGCAAACACAACATCAGAGCTCATTTCCTCGGCATATTTCAGTGCCCATTGTTTGGTTTTACAGGTTTTACAAAGAGGAAGTTAGTTCAGCTGACAAGAAGGAGGTTACTTTATGACCAAACTGAATGTATTTTCCATGTCCTTCATCACATGTTCAGGGAGATGATTAACTCCATTATTATGTTTGGGACGGCAATTTGCATACCTGTTTTATCCTTTCAATTTATTCAGTAAATGTTATTTAACAGGCACCTTTACCATTTTGACCCAATTCTGTTGGAGCTGATTGAAGAGTTCTGCAATCAATATTCTTCCTGAGTCTCTGAGTGCTTGGAGATCCCAGGAGGCGTTGATACAGACACAGTGGGGAAGGAAAGTCAAGCTGTCGGCTGATGATTCATTTTTTTAAGTACTCCATCATCCTTCCCCCTCACAGGGCAATCATTCCTCACATCCTGCCACACACACACACACACACACACACACACACACACACACACACACACACACACACACACACGGGAGAACACAAACATGTTTGCATAGAGTCAGAGGCTCGCTCTCTTACACATTCCTGATCTGCAGAAATCTCTGGCATTCTCTCCGCAGTCACACAACCCTGCCAAGCCAGCTGTACGAACTGCACCAGAGTAACAGCAGGACGAGGAGGGGGGTTGGTGTAGGTGTGTCTGTGCGAGTTTGTTTGCATGCAACAACAGAGCAACAGGCATTTAGCCCCCGTGACCAATTTTTCACATTTTCACTGTGACACCTTTGAGACGCATATTGTCTCGAATGTGTGCAGCTCACTGTTCGTGACGGGGTGTGTGCCTGCTTCGGCGCAGCCCTCAGTGTAAACAAGGCACAGAGGGGCAGTTCCCAGCAGGACGAATATTTTGAGCTGACGGGGACGTCAGAGTTGTTTCCACACACAGACTCAGCTGTGAATCTTCTCCATGTTGCAGATAGGTGACCATTTCTCCAGTTTGCCTTTCACACAGTATAGACGTAAACGGCGGCTGCTCGTTCAGCAGACTCATGTGGCCCCGCTGCACCTCTCCTCTGATAGCCTTACCCCTGCCCGTTTGAAAAGAAACAGTTTTTGACATGATGATTGATGAGCCTGGCTGACTTTCAGTGTGCCATCCAAACCACAGAGTTCAATGTGAAATGCACTTCTCAGGAGCCTGGCTGCATCTGGTTTTATTAATGTACAGAGACTTCCTCTATCTCCACTAAATCTCTTCTCCTTCCATTCTTTCTAAACTCTTTTTCTATATAGATGGTCTGAAATTGGAATATTTCTTTACTAGGGGTCAACTCAAAGATACCTCATAAAGCTACAGAAAAATGTAAACAAGAGGTTCAAATCTGGAGCGTCAGTCTAGCTCTGTGTGGATTTTCCCCCCACAATTTCATGTTGACTTGATGTAACAGGGTGGCCCTTAGCGGCTGGAAACACAGTGAGATGGACCAAGGCAAATGTAGTGGAACAGAAAGCATTTATTTGCCATACAGCTCTCCTTACAAACAATCCACTCATCAAGCTTCTTCACAGCACAATCAACCTTCTCTAATGACAACCAGCAGCCTTAAATATGTTCAGCGTTCACACACTAAACTATTATTCCACTCTCAGGTAAATTCTTAAATGCCAGCCTTCCACCACAGTATACAATATACCAATTTGAATAAATAAATACATTTCACATTTTTATATTAATAAATATTTCACACTTTAATTTTGCACCAAACCCAATTTTATAAAAACCCAAAAACCCAAGCACAAAAAGATTCACCACACTCTCTTAACCCATGGTCTCTCCTGGAACCTTTAAATGGTGTCTGGACCCCCAGGGAACATGTCTAAAGTAAAAGCATTTAGTGTAAAATTCCTGTCAACTCTAAAAGGAGGAAGCAAAAGTTCAACACAATGGCTCAATACGTAGAAGCAAGCTATCGGTTCCGCAGTTATGAGTCACTGTATTAACAGCTAGAGCAGAGGTGGGGAACTCCAGGCCTCAAAGTCCGGTGTCCTCCAGGTTTTAGATCTCACCCTGGGTCAACACACCTGGATCAAATGATTAGCTCATTACCAGGTCTCTGGAGAAATTCAAGACATATTGAGGAGGTAATTTAGCCATTTAAATTAGCCATGTTAGAGCAAGGACACATCTAAAACCTGGAGGACACCGGCCCTTGAGCCCTGGAGTTGCCTACCCCTGAGCTAAAGCATGGGTGTCAAACACAAGGCCAATGGGGCCAGAATTGGCCTGGCAAAAACTTCAGTTCAGCCCACTGGGTGGCTTTGGTAAATGACCTACATACATTTTGGACTTTTTACTGTATGCTTTATAGGTTTTACCATTTTCCCTATTGATAATGACCTCCCCCATGGTCAATCATACGACACCAGAGTAGTTACTATAAAAATGCTTGTAGTTTTTTTGTGAGCTAACAAAAGCTTTCTTGTGTATAATTCCAGGACAGTGTGGCCAATCAGCTCCCTTTTCTTACTATTGAAGCACAAAGAGTCGTGCTGACAGATGTCTCATGTACTACAGACTTACTGTTGAAATTGCACTTCTCCTTATATTCAGATATCTGTGGTATTCGGGTTGTAATTAAATTTCACATTGAGAGAGAGGGCGGATTCATGAGTCCAACCCATTTCACATCCCCACATCAAAGTGAGCTGTAAGGCCCACAATGCAAAATGTGTATGACATCCTCGATCTAAAGGATGCTTTCATCAATCTGCTGCCGGTACAAATGTTGAATGTACGCAGGACCCTAAATCATACCCTGATGTATTGTATCGATCTATCCATATATACATATATTGCCTTGAGCTCTGTCCATTGGAGAGTCTTGTTTTTAGAGGAAGCTACATGAATATGTCTTGACTTGATCTTGGACTGAGCTGATTAGTGTTTGTGTTGCTCTGTGCAGTCTTGCACATTCTGCTACCCCCTTACTTGGACTTCCCCGGCGCTCCACAGCTGTTGGCCTTGCATGTTAGCAGCTCATCCACTCTCAGCTGTAATCAGTGATTCACCTGCACTCTTCTTCCTCTGACATCTTTGCTTTGTGTGAACAGTAAGTAGGTAAACACACGAGCTGACTTTTGTTTAACGTGTCAGTTACAGCGGCTAACTGTGTTTATCGATATACTCCATGATGCAGACTTAGAGCATTGTCTTTTATCAGCACACATGCGGATCTATGTTCTGCTGAGGTAATTGCATAGTGACAATTTAAACACGTGTAACGTCATAAAAAATTGACATTGTGCGCAGACAGTCGATAGTCAGTCTCTGGCTTATAGATATGACATGCACATGGTCCACGTGAGTCACAAAACTCTGTAAGACAAATAGCAGGGAGCAGGAGTGTCAGTGGTATCCACCCTCAGAAAAAAGAAATGCGAACAGAGATACAGTCTGAGCTTTGTGACACTCTATTGATTTTCAGTGGCATTTATTGACCGAACAAGGTGTGCAGTGGTCACAGGGAGAGCTGGGCTCAGCGGGGGAGCAAACACAGCCAAGTGAGTGAGCCAAAGAAGACAAGAAAAGGTCACGGCATGTGTAAAGGACAGAGCGATAACAGCTGTTTATGTTTCCTGTCCCATTCATCTCCATTCATCTCTACACCCGGCCCTGCGCTCTGTGCTCTGGAGGCATAAACAAGCCCCGCTCCCGGGCCGTGACAGGAGCCTTGCCTATTTGCTCAACATGTTTGCACAGGGCTGCGGTTTGGGTTCGAGCGTAAGCTGTGCATAAGTAACGAATCAAACGCAACAATTTGAGACTGATGTCAACGACAAGCAGCTCACCACAGTAACATGATATTTATTACCACACAATTAGAACAAAGCAATTTAGCCCAGGTTGTAGGAAGAAGAAACAATCTGGGACTTCCTCTTCAGTGACGCAGGGATTTATTCTCTACAGTTCATTTTCTCCAGAGAGCTTCTTTTCCTCTGCTGCCTTGGGGGATAGTTTAAACTCTCATCTCAGAGTGATTTGTGCTCCAGTCACTTCTCATGACTCGTCTCCTGCAGGCTGACAGCCCCTCTGCCATCAGAGCATGGCTGCGCTTCCCATGGTGCTTTGTGTTTGCCTTCTAGCCTGCAGGAGTGAAATGACAAGCGAGGACCACCCATGTGTGCTTTTGCCTTACTGTTCCCCAGTTTGAGTTTGTGCGTGCGCGCATGTGTCTTTGAAACCATAATCCCTCGTTTATGTTTGCATGCTTGCACCCTGGGCAGCATCATGACCCTTTATTTTGAAAGGCTGACATGAAGACTTAAAGAGATCACACCGTAATAACTGATAATTGACTCTTTTCTTTTTCATTACATAAAGCAAACACTTATTTGACAGGTGGTGTAAATACGCTGTTGTTCTGGGAAAGTTAGAGCCAATCGTTTTTGGCTTCATCGGTTTACTTTTAATCTTCTCAAAATGCTCGCTTAAATGATGCGGCACTGCTCGAGTTTAACAATAACCTGTTTGTTTGTAAGTGACAGTTAAATGTTCCCTTTTTTGAACACGTGGCTTGGAGCGGACAGCATGATTTGACAGACCCTTGCCAGATTTTTCCTACTTAACACTGTGTGCTGCATTGTAATGTATAATATTTCTCATTGCCTCTGTCAAATGCAATCAGCATTACCATTACTCTTTCTCTCCTTTTCTCTCTGAGCCTTAAGGAGGGCCAGAACCGAGCACCAGTAACAGGACTTCCCTGTAAAGTTCGGGCAGAGAGTTATTCATGAGCTGCCCATTCTCCAGAGGTCAGAGGACCTGCTGTGCAGAACGGTTTGCTGCTCTCTGGTGACAAAAAAAACACACATCTTGACTTGGCTTCATTGTTGGGGTACAAACTGTTCTCCATGTGTATCTGTCTGCTGAATGACTCACATGGGTTTCTAGCTTCAAGCATCCTGGAAAGAGGGTAAAGAAATCTCATTTATAGTGACATGCTTTTCACATGCTGTGGAGCTCAGTTATTATAAAGGATTATTAAGTATCCATTCATCTATCTAGGCAGGGTACACCTTTGACAGGTGGCAGTCTGTGACTGAACTCACACATAGAGAAAGACAGCAATTCATACTCACATTCACATATAGTCAATTTAGACTCACCTGTTAGCATAATGCATAACTCTCACAGACAGAGTGAACACACAGAAGGACTGGGTGAGGAATGATTATGCTTTAAAAAGCTGGGCATGGAGGTGTCACCTGAGACCTGCAGGCTGGGCAGCGAAGCCGGCGTCTAAAAAGTATCCAATGAACGGGCCACAGCACATGGGAGAGGTCATGCGTGATTCTGACAGCTTTATTTTGATCTACTGCTCACAAAGAGAGGACTCTGACTGGGAATCCAATAATAGGAGAGAACTTCATAAAGCGCTCTATGAAGGAATAGTAGAGCATTGCAAGGATGTTGTTTAAAGAGTTTTCTCAGGATACACTCCCATTGCTGGCATTTCCTGAGTCTTCTCTGTGTTGGTGTTGAATTTTAGTTGTTTTTCAAAGTTTGGCCCCAAATACTTTTACTCATTTACCAGTTCTACCTGTTCCCCTTGGATGGTGTTTATGATTATATCAGCCACTTGCCTCTTTTTTTTTTTTTTTTTTTTTTTTAAAAAACAACAACATCAAGACCATCTCTTTGTTCACATTAAGGAATTTGGCCCTACAATAAATAGAATAAAAAGAAAGGGTGAGAGAACACAAGTCTGTGGGGAACAAGCTGAGTTGTTGGTTACATAGATGAAACAGAATGAAGACTTTCTGGGGAAGAATATGTGGCTACATGTGTTAAATGAAAAAAAGACAGATCTGCAAACAGGAGCCTGGTTGTTGTGTTAGAGGTTTCCAGGGACTTGTGAATGGTGTCCATCCACAAGAATCTTCAGCCCCTCTGCTGCTCTTCTTTGGAATGGGAATAATCAGGGATTGCTGCCATAGCTGATACATCGATGGTACAGTGGAGCCATTGATAGAATTCAGGAACAAGAGCAGGAACGCCTCTTCCTAGCTGCTCAGCACAATCTTTAAACAGTTCTTGTTATCTGGCCCAGGTGCTGAGTTATCTTAGGTCTTCTTGAGTGCTTCTGTAGTTATTGCAAGGGCTGCGTCTCCAGGTTTAAGTGGGGAGATGGTAACATTTTAGTGGCAATTACTATCTTGCTCAAATCTGATGTGAAAGGTCATTAAGATTTGATGCTGGACTACTGCCTTCAACCTGAATAAACTCGTGGGAGGACTAGGTTGTATTCACAGGTGCCAAATTCTTCAAATCCAGTCAGGCAGAGCGAAGAATTCTGCTCTTAAATTTTTGCTCCACTTTATCGCTGCATTTATGTTTGGCAGATTTCTTAAAGCACGCCTGGCCTCTCTGTTCTCCTTTTTTATCAGCTTGTAAACCAGAGAAGAAAACTCTTTTTCTTCTTGAAGGTTTGGCTGTGTTCTCTTGTCACCTATGGTTTATTATTAGGGAACACTGTAATCTTTTCAGTAGCAATATGCATTGTCTTCTTCTTCTTCTTTTGGCTGCTCCCTTTATGGATCACCACAGCAGATCATACACCTCCATCTCACCCCCTCGTTGGATTCCTCCACTGTCACACCAACCCTCCACATGTCCTCCTTCACTACATCCATGAACCTTCGGTGTGGTCTTCTTCTTTTCCTCCTGCCTGGCTGCACAATCTTCAGCATCCTTTGTCCTATCCCTCCTCTGCACATGTCCAAACCATCTCCACCCTGCCTCTTTAACTTTGTCTTCAAAATGCTCAATATGAGCTGCCCCTCTCTTGTACTCATCTATACATTCTGGTCACTCCCAATGAAAGTCTCAAAGTTTCCAACACCACCTACTCTCTTTTTGTCACTGCCACCATCTGCAAACCTTGTAAACCTTCCCTTTCTTAGTAGAAATGAGGTTGTCTTGTCCAGAATTAACATCACAACTGACCAATAATGTTGTTGTGATGTCGAGTACCCAAATGTCTGCTGGACGCAGATCGAATGTTTCCAGCACCTTGTTGAATCGGTGCCATAAAGAATTAAAGCAGTTCTGAAGGCAAACGTGGTGTCCAACCCAGTCCTGGTAAGGTGTAGCTGACAAAGCTGGTGAGTCTTATAAGACTTGGACAGGTAGAACATTCATCTGGACTTTGGACCACATTAATACTGGGCAGGTAAACTGGCACTAAAATGGATATGAAGATGAAAAACAGGAAATAAGCGATGACGGTGTACTGAACACAAATCTAAACACAAGGTTAAGTGGTAATTTAGGACTGGAAGCAACGGGCATAAACATTCAGTGAATAGCAGAGGTAACTCAGAGAGCTTCTCAAAGTAATGACAACCTTTCAGTAAGAAAAGCACAAAAAAAAATCCAAATAGGCTTTTTAGATGAAAATTTTAGTCAGAATTAAGAAAGCTCCTACCATCATACTGCTGACATACACGGATGTTAATGTGCCACTATTTGTACACAGAGGGGTGAGTTGAATCTGCGTCTGTTGCTCTTACTCACTCGTCTCTGTCAGTTTCTTTTACCTTTGCTTACATTCTTTCTCCTTCACTCAAAGTCACCCAGTTTCACCCATTCAGTTAATCACTCACTTACTCATGCACTTTCTTTCTGGCATGCTTGAACTCCCTCACATCTTTTTTGTTTTCCCCTCTCCAGTCTGGCATTACCTCGTCAACAAAGCGCTGACCTTTGAACTCTCTGATTTCATTCCACTGCCTGCCTCTTCCTTCCCTCTCCACCTTCCTGGCCAGGTCATGACTTGAGAAGTGTGCGGCTGTGTTTGGAGATAGTCTTGTGAATTACTGTTCATATGTCAGCCTGTGGTTTACAGCACGTGTTGAAATTCTCCTTTGTTGTCTGACAGTGGCAGAGTGCGGAGATGGTTTACAGTTGCATGCGGGGCTGGAGGTATCTGGAAAAGCCTTGCCAACATGAAAGAGAAGCAAATTCCTCATATTTTCCCCCCGTTACATTTTCAGCACCGAGATCCAAAGTAAAAACCATTTGAACACCTGGGAGAATTTACCCTGCCAAAGAGCCAAATGGTCAACTTACCATCCAGTCCAATAACAGCGCTTCATCATTAAATGGAATTCTTTAGAAAAACCAGACGCAGGCTGTAAAATTATTAGATAATTGATCAAAGCTGGAAGTGCCTCAAGACTCCGGTTAATGGTAGACTGGAATCAGACTTGTCTATAGTGACACATGCTGACTGAGGTTGTTTTTTTCTGCAGCCCCTGTCTGGCTTCTGGCCTCAGGGAGGGTACATCTCTGAGCTGTTGCTTAACACAGCTGTGGGTAAACAGGCTGTGTTTAGATGCCCGTGTCTCAACCTGTAGACACGCGAGGACGCAGAGGCGCAGAAACCGATACAGAGTGGGTGTGCTCGAAGTGCCACACCAAAAACTCTTGCCACAACTTGTTAGACTGAATGAAATTGTACTCTTGCACACCTATAGAGCATAACATGCACGCATCTTTTGCACACTGCAGAGAGATGTAGGGCTTCTAAGCAGGGAAAGTAACAGCGTTTAATCCTGAGTGGTATGTAATCTGAAGCCGGTTTCGCTAAAAGAGCTCATTGTCAGAAAGCGGAAAAAGTAAACATCATTTAAGGACGTTTTTGTGGGGGATAACTCACTGAAAGGCAATACTGTACACAGGGGAAAAAGAAATGTCTGTTTCATACTTTTACAGAAACTGTGCCATTGCAGAACAGTCTGTAAAAATAATTGCATTAAAGATAATTAGCATATCTGAAAACGCTTTACAGTGACCTCCTATTAAATCAAAATATCAAAAATTTCCTTTAAAACAAGGTGTGTGTCTTTCCATGTATAATTCCACCAAATTAAAACATATTAACATCGACCATCATATTAACAGACCACAACTGAGTATGTTACCTACAGACAGCTCTAATCACAGTCAGTGACTCTGTCATTACTCACATCATAGGCTGATATCACACTGAAGATTAACAAGCAGCTATTAAAAACCTAAACTGGAGCAAATATTGTTTTTTGACTCATTATTGGGGAGGTGAAAATACATCCATCCATCTTCTTAACTACTCATCTAGCTCAGGATGTCCCTGGAGTGTATCCCATACTTTGCTACCCCTCCCCCCTCTTGTGTTTAGTTGTTTACATATTATTTATGTAATATGTTTACATATTATTTATATTTTCACCAGTTGTTGTTTTTGTTGTTGAGAATTTTAATTGTACTTTTTGTATAATAGTTTCTCAACAGTACTTGTTTGTTTTTAATTTGTTAACTAGTTTGCGTGCACTTTTTAATTAAGATTTTTCTAAAAAAATTGATAACATTCATTTTCTATAAGCATTTTGTATTTAGTGTCCTGAGTTTCAGCTATTTAATAATAAAAAAGGAAACATCACAAAAAATAATTAAGGTCATGAAAATTGAGATTTAGCAATTCAGTGAGGCATCCACCGTATTTATTGAAAAGTATCGGTATCGGCGATACTGGCCCCTATTTACTTGGTATTGGATCGATACCAAAATATGTAGTATCGCACACCACTACTGTAACTGTTGGCATGATGATATTGTATGAAGTCTTCAAATAAACCAGTGACAGAAAACCACTTGCGTCTGCCTGTGCTTCGAGGGAATTATAACTACTGCCGCGTCCATCCAGACATAATTCAGTACATCATCACAATGTATATCCAGCAAAAACAGGGTAACACAATGGAAGTCAGTAGGTGAAGTAGAAAAAACAAAGAAAGGAACTCCCTGCAAAACTGAACAAGTTTCCTGAACACATGTAGCACTATGCTGCCACCTCAAAATATCTTCCTTTATCACTGTAATCACTTTCCACTCAGTTCTGGTTAATACAATTACAGAACATGGCGGCTTCTTTCCTGTAAGTGTCTACACTTTGTCAGGAGGACGTGATCAGTCAGAGAGGCGGGCCACATTCCACAATGTTATTTCCTAAAAGGAGCCACTCAAAGCTTCTGATATCGTCTAAGCACAACCCCTGATACTGTGATTCAGTGTAGAAACAATGCATTTTTTTAACCTGCTGGCAACAGGTGGTTTCAACAAGTGTCAGACATATTCTACACAAGCATTCATGCAAATGTACGCCCTTTGCTGTAGTACAGTATATTGTGCACAAACAGTGGCAAATCATTTGGTACAACGATTTAAGAAAAGCCCAAAATATTCTGGTGTCCTGTCTAGACAGGCCGCTGCAATTTAGTTTCCTAGAACTCCACCTGCAGTGATTAAAACTTGGAGATGCTTCTCTGTTTTTACGTGACCCATTTTTACACAGGATACGATGGTTCAAACTTGAGCTTCAGCCTGGTTTTGGCAGTGAGTTTGTTCAGCTGTGCGGGGCTGGACTGAAGACTCGCTTGTCCCACCAGTCCACGTTCACCCTAACCGACCAACATGCAGCCAACAGCAGCACAGCATGCAGCTGCCTCTCGGGCTTCCCTAAGCTGACCTGCAAGGCCGTCAAGCAGGAACAGCAGGTCAGACAAACGTGACAAAGGTTTATTTATTTTTGTTCAGTCAGACAGTCACGGACCATTTCCCTCCACAATGGTTTATTTTCACATTTACGGCATCCATTAGCCCCTGAGCATCCAAAACAGGGATCTGCGATTTGTGCATATGTAAGCTATAAAGAGCAGTGAGTGGTGGGGCAAGTGCAGCTCTGCCTGCCTCTAAACCAGGAGCAGTATTTGCGTTGGATAGGACGGATTTGGAGAGATGTGTTTCTATTCGTTGCTCTGAGCTCTGAGCCAACTGGTCCATTTTCCCCGATCCACTTTCACAGGCTGCTTTTATCCTTCACAAAGCCCAAATACCGCAAGGAAAATGGGACGGGGCAGAGTTCAAACGACAGCTCAAAAGTTTTATGTTGAGACGAATTAGAAATGACTTTTTAAATGCCACTCTGTATGTGCTGCCCTACTGTAAGGACTCCGCTAATGAATTTAATGTGCAGTTTTTGGCATAGGATGTTCATTTTGCTTTTTTGGCTGATCAAAACGTACGAGTGATTTATAGCTGCAGGGAAACTCTGGGTTGTTTGGTCCTGCGGGCGTCTTATTACGCTTTTTTAGTTTCCCTTGTCTGCGTCACCACTGCATCAGACTGTGTTTACCATTTTACATACAGGCTGGTAGGGAAATATTGCTCTTCAGTTGTAATTTCAGGCTGATAGACCGAGAGCTATCATTGTATAGTGCATAAGGTTTAAGATGAGAGGTCTGTGGAGTTCATTTTATTTCCAATTATTTTGCAGTTTTCTTTTAGAGAAATGTTCCTCAGCTTAAAAAAATGCATCAAGTTCAAAGGGAGTTACATGAAGACTAAGAAGGAAGATTTAAACACACGTTTCTGCTAATGTGAGTCTAAAAGTCTGCAGCTGCTGGTTGGAAAGGTTCAACCTGCCTGCTGCATGTAATTATTTACTATTCACTGAAAATGGCACCTTTTTTTTTTTACTTTTGGAGCACGTCATTTGCATCCGCTTTGTAATTTTGAGTCTTTGTGAAAATTTTTGTGGACAGCTGTAAGGAAAGTGGTGCCACTTATCATCAGAGGTGGTCCCACCTCAACCTCAGACCTTTATATGTATTGTAAAGCTTGTTGCTCTTATTTTACTTGATCATTTAGGCTCTGGTGCTTGACCGGAGGCCTGGGAGCTTGAGGGTCCAGTGCAGTATCTTTGCTGTTCCTAGGACTGCAATCTTCTGGACAGAGATCTCAGGTGTTGTTCCTGGGATCCCATTTTGGTGGTTACTGCCCTGAGTGTGCCGATTATTACCGTTGCCTGATGTGGACCGTTGCCATAGATATTGCACTTAGAGCTATACATATATAAAATTTGCCACAATGCTGAAAATTTTGACTGCCACAACTTTATTGCTGTACATATCCCATATAGTCAAGTAAAAAATAGCTTTGGGGGTAGTTGGCTCTCAGACTTCATGTGTTGGTTTTAGTTTTTACAGAATGAACTTCTGCATCTGATCCGTCACGTTACAGTTTCCCCAAAACACTCCTTCTTTACTCTCTCAGCACTGGGAGGCAAAAATCCCCGATGAAGAAGATTTGCCACCAATATATATTTAAAACCATCACTCTTTCATTGCCAACTCATCGTGAAGGTTCTTCCATGGGCCGAGTGACATGATGTTTGGGTTGGATGTCATACAGGGATTTATCTAAACTCAGCTGATGATGTGATAACTGACAGGAAGTCTAGCAGAGAGCAGAGGGATTTTACGCCACACGGGCGACGGGTGTAGCTGGAGGCATCGTGCTTTTAGATTGCCCTTTATCCATTCAGTTTATTTTTCTTTGTTTTGTTTCTTAAATCCACCCTGAGGTAACTTTTTTTTTAAAAACTGGGAGGAACTTGGGATGACCACACAAAACACATCTTTAGCTGTAACTCACAAATCCATGCAATGATTATTGCAAAATTTCACACAAATGTCTCAAAGGATTCAAGCAGGAAGTGAAGGCATTTTTACATCTGAAAGGTCAAAGGTCATTTTCAGTTGGATATCATAATATTTTGCAAAAGCACTTTAACCATTTTCAAAGCCGCGCAGAAGGGAAAATAGTGAGTCAAAATATTACTGTATAGCACTGTGTGCACATATGGTGTTCCTGTTCATACTGAGGCTTCATCACTCCTGGCTCTTTATGTGTAAATGGCATCGTTACGTAGGGGAGACCGGGGATAGTTGTAACATTTTTGACATTTCTGTCTGTAATTTGGAGCTCGTTTAAGGTAGTGGATTCAAAATGTAATGCAAAGTATTTACATGTCTCTGCTATTAAATAGTGCAGCTATTTTCTCTGCAGCACAATTACCCATTGCATGGTATGGCCTCAAACACAAAGAGTGAAATGTTACAATTAACCCCATAGTCTGGGTTAGTTGTAACATATCCTGGGGTGAAATGTAACACAATGAAATAAGGGTACTAACAAAACATTAACATGTAATCTTTGTTTATTCAACACATGAATGCACTTAGAGCCATTTATGTAGTTATGTGTGTGTGTGACAGAATGCAGAAATCTAGCTTTTGAACATATTCCAGCCCCCCAAAAAAGACAAATTATGGAATTTTCTGCAACTGAATATTTCATTAATTTTGGTTGGTCTTCCTTGAGTTTGGCCTCATTGGTTCAGTGGGCATTATAACCTACAGCTCTTGCACCAACTTTGAACATAACAATGAAGCTGAAAAAATGTAGTTGTTCACCAGCATCGCAATTCCATTACTTTTTATCATGGCTTACCTTGGTGTGGTTTGCAAAGTGCTTCAGAAAGATGAGGAAATCTGTTTCTTGCACCCATCCTGATTTATTTCCACTACCAGTACTTCCTACTGGTCCATCTCTGACACAGTGGTCTGCATAATGTATGTGTGGGAACTAGGGTTGCCAACTCCCTGAAAAATAAATAAGGGACACCTCGTGGCCAGGGCCGGGCGACCCAATTGTCTTCACCCTTCCCAGTGTGGTGAATTTTCTAGCTCTTTTTTTGTGTGTGAAATTATTTTTTTAACCATTTGACTTGAATTTGATTTAAGTAGATGTGTATTCTTTGTGATATGAACACATGTGAAACAAATGATCATTTAGCCATTTATTTTTAGCTCAAAATGACAACATTAACACAGTAAAACAGGTCTCTTTCTTAAACAGAAGCCTGTCATGCTTAATTTTTGAGAATATAAGTAAATCTTTCTTTAAAAGCACTCTGTCCTGCTTAACTTAAAATAATAGAAAACAATAGAAAGAAAAACATTCTTGTAACAGTGCACATTTAGTGCATTTAGTACAATTGGCTTCAGTTGAGGTATTATTTCAGCTTTTCTAATGCTAATCAGCTGCTCCTGTTTGTAAACCCGCTTGTTCCCATGATTACGCATCATAACTCATCATCATTATTCATCTATGTATTACTTTTATGTATTAGTCATCTATTTGTTGTAATCATCTATTCTTGCAGTTGTTTATTACACAAAATAAATTATATTATCACACTTCTGGCCACATAGCGCTGATATTCACTGCACATGCCCATATTAACTTTTTCCAGCCAGGTGTTTTCCTTTTCCCATTCTTCCCTTTCTCTGAGGGGAACAAACATTGCTGCTCTAACGCTGGGCTCACACTGTGCGGTTTTAGGCCCATTTTGAGCCGATTTTTGAGTGATCGGACCGATTTTGGCCTTCATCGTGCATCGTGTAGTATACGTGGGGTAACGAGAAGCGATTAACACCTCACGACCAGCTCCCGATCATCAATCGCTCGTGAGGGTGTCACCACAGCCGCTCACACTGCTCGCGCGCAAACACGTAAACGTTGGTGTAAAAGATGGAGCAGCACGGCTGTGCAGCGTGTGATCTGGACACAAGCGATGGAGGCACAACTTGTAGAACTTTGGAAAGCTCATCCGAGCCTTTTCCATGTGGCATCACAAAATTATCACGACCACAACAACCGTGAAAATAGTTGGATTTACACTGCTGCTCAATCACAGCTGCCTGATCAATGTTTTTCATTAGCAATTTAGCAAAGTTGATGGTAGTGGTGTGTCTGTGTGAGTGAGAGACAGAGAGAGCGAGCGACAGATTTTCTGTTATAACCTTCATGTTATGGACGCACAGTGTGAGCACTCAGGTCGCATCAGAGCATCGGGCCGTATAGTGTGAGACCTGCATCGTGACCTACCAACTGCGAGTCAATCATGCAGTTTGAGCAGGAGCTGAATAACGTGACTGAAAAAAATCGCACAGTGTCTGCCCAGCTTTAGGTGTACTGTCGTCCGAGACTTGCACCGCAGTGTCTGCGTTTGTTTCCCTGTCGGCCATGCTTCTTGTTGTGGTCATCTGTTGTCTTCCGGTATTTTCTCCGTAAGCGACCTTTCCTTGACCAATGAGATGAGCGGTAATCTGAATTGTCATACTCGTAAGTGTGCTGTCAGCTCATTGGTCACAAAGCAGGAGAGGGGCTGGGAATTATGTTTTCAAACAAAGCGTTAATTCCATTAAAAGTTATAGACTACTTTTGATTCTCACTGTATTACGGGACAAAGTGCGTCCCTTATTAGCTCAATACGGGACGTGTACTTTTGTTTCGAAATACGGGACGATTCCGTATTTTAAGGGACGGTTGGCAACCCTAGTGGGAACACAAACAGTGGAGGAATTGTGTTGCCAATGGCATTAACCGCATATACAAAAGCGACCAGTGAACCTCTCTCTGCTGATGTCGTTGCCCCAACTTGTTTAATATAAGTTAAAGTAATAGTGTGGTAAGTTGTAACATACATTATTGTTACAACTAACCCAGACTGTTGCTGTTACAACTGACCCAGACTCCTATAGCCATGAACTAGCTAACATTACAGCCAACGGCTAAAACATTAGCACTAAAGACCTACACAGAATATATCCCCATAGACATACAAATAACATAATTTAAGTTTGATGAGTTTAACTGCAAAGCAGATAATGCTATTAGAAATTGAAATAAAGTAGAAAAAATTACTTTTTGGTATACAAATTACTTTTTTTTCATGTTAAATTGTCTGTGTTTGACAAAATGTGCTGATTTTTCACATGTGATAGCAGAACTGAGATGGGCATGCACAGGATGAGTCACATCATTTGAAACTTAGCCCTGATTGGAGAAATTGGAAGTGTTACAACTGACCCACGTTACAACTATCCCCGGTCTCCCCTACTCACGTGTATGAACAGGCTGTGCTGATAAGAGCTTGGCTACAACCTATTCCTTGTGTGATTCTTTCTGCACCTTCACTGAGAATCCACATGTTAAATATACATATATCAAGTTGAGATCAGAAGAAAAATAGGATACTTTCATGCTTTCTATCTTATAAAAATAGGTGTCACTAGTATTTGGAGGTCTATAAAAGAAGGTGACATCTCTGCTTCCTCAGATCGAACATTTATAGAACATTTATCAGTGCTTTCTTAACTACAAGGAGACATTTGTCTTGTTAACAAATCATTGCTGGCTATAAAGAAAAACTGATCATATACAGTATGTTAGCAGGCACAGGCTTCTATCCAGCAGGAAGTAATAACATATAATAATTTGATCCTTTGACACCACAGCATGTGCACAGTCGTTTTTGTTGTCTGGTTATTTCAAAATATGACACATTATTCAACGGAAAACACACAAACACTGTGTAACAGTCATCTTTTGTGGTTGCTCACTGATGGCGTGTGAGTATGCGTATTTGAACGTGCTCGCACAGGCACGGAGGGAGTGTGGCGGGCCGAGCAGGTCTGATATTATTAGCGGGTGCTGAGCCACACAGACACAAACACACGCGCACACACCTACACACACCTGAGCCGCTGGGTTAGAGTGACTGTGCAGTAAGGGATGCAGACTGTGACTCACACCGTGAACATGACACCCGCACTGTCCGGGCCATCGCATGTCACCGAGACACACCCTGCTTGCGCACAAAAAAACTCAGCTTCTGACGCAAACGAGGCAAATGAAAATGAATGAAAATGAATCCTGCCTGTCCGCCCCTCGAGGCACAGAAAGACCTTGTAGGCCTACGAGTTTTGTTTTGTTTTTTTAAATGTAATTTTATGGCTGCACCGGCAAGTTTCCATTGATTCATCTATTGATTACCCTGAGAAATGTGTTGAAATAAATGGGCCCACCTTTTTTTTAAGGATGAATATTTCATCCACATGTGTATAAGTTTATTGATAGCATGTGGCTCCATTTAATGCAGACACATAAAACAACAAGCAGGAAGCATTAAAACCATGTGAGCCTGGCTTCGCTCGCTCTGCAAGGGACCCACTTCTCAATTCAGCCTGTGTGCTCCCAGCCCAAAAAAGGGACACACACACACACACACACACACACACACACACACACACACACACACACACACACACACACACACACACACACACACACACACACAGCTGTTCAAGCAATTAGGCACGCCTGTTCTCCATGTTGGAATAATAAATACAGACTGAGGGGTACTGCCCCACTATACCCAGTTAATGCATCTCTTTTAGCCCTCCGTACCTTATTAGAATAAACAGAAGTGGCGTGCAGGTTTGGCAAAAAGTTGACGAGTGGCAAACAGACCAAAGGGTTGTAGGCGAGCTCACATACATCTCGTGGTTTGTTTAAGCTGACCACAGGAGCAGTTTGTACAGTGTGAGTGTGCCTGGCGGTACAATCAGCGTGAGAAAGTTTGGTGCATTTTAAATTGACTTTGGTTTGCTCGCCTGTGATTGACCAGCCCCTATTTTAAAAGTGCCAATACAATAACAACCCCCACCCCACCAATGTGGTCTTCTTTAGAGGGGGTAAAACAAAAGCTTATTTGAACAACAGTCTCACTCGTTCCTGGCAGCGGGTATCATTTATTTGTGACAACCAACAGCGCGGATGACTCCCTCCATGGTAAACAGTCATAAAATAACCCAGGATTCAGTTGCATAAACACAAATAGCTGACTATTCATAGCCCCAATGAGAGCTTCCAGGGACACCAGAGGGCCTTGAAATGCACTATCGCCACTTGTGGAGTTATGACAGGGTAGGAACTGAGGCTGCCTGAAGTGCTAGGTAAACAAAGGCATTTGTTTACAACTTCTCCTTTCCATTGAGTTTTAGTTTTTGTCTCCCCTTCTTGTTCTTCTTGTTCTTGTTCTTCTTCTTCTTCCTCTTCTTCTTTTTTTTTTAAAGGTATTTGCTTCTCTTTGTGAAAAGAGAAACACTCTGTTTTGTTCCTCCACCCTGTAATTTCCCCTCACACAAACTTTGCTCCGGCCATCAGTGCCACAACCTGAATAAGAAAGGGGTTTTCACGTAGACAAAGATGCTTTCCATCAGTGTTTTGCTTCTTCCGGTGCTTGTGCACACTGATTTGGTCTTATGTAACTCTGTCACGTGAACCTCTCTACAGATTGGATGGTAAAGGTGTCAGAGCTCCCCCTAATAGTTGCAAGCTATTTTCTCAGTAAGACATTAACTTATCATTACCACCACCACTGACCACAGTGGAAGAGGGTGTGAGTAAGCACTGTGCTGATTGATCGGTCTGTTTATTTTTTCATTTTGCCTGACAGGAATTTCATACTTTAACTTTCAGATCCCTTACAGATGGCCAAGCCAGGCCTTTGAATCCCCCACTGTAATTAACCTTTGGAGGAGAATAACAAACCAGTCCACAGGGGCACTGTGGCCTGGCTCAGCTGCTTTGATGTGGTTCCTGTGTTTGTTCTGCCAATGCACTGAAAGGGAGGTGAACTCTGTCGACGTGTCCGTGTCTCCCGATGGGAGGATGGTGCCGGTGGGGGTGGGGGGCTCACACCCGTGGGGGTCTGACACACCACAAACTCAACCAGCATGGGAGGAGCTGTTATCGTCTTTCTGAAGCACTGGCTACATTTCTTTACAGTCAGGACCCGGGCTTTGCCCAAAGTTTTTTTTCTTTCTGCCTTAAGTGACCCACAGGACCTAATGATGAGCTTAGGTGATGCATTCACTCACTGATTGAGAGATAGTTGCTCTGTTGATAGCTCTCAGATAGCTCTTTTGTCTTTATGTGTTATCTCTGTTTACCCAGAAATCATGTCACAACCTATGATTGGGGAATGCTAAGTAGAGCATTCATATCTGGCTTTGGATTCTTTCTCCTGGGCTGTTTTACTTGTTACACAACCCTTGAGGTTGAGTAATGTGTCAGTTTGTGTGTGCTGCTCTGTCTTATCATCTTATCTTAAGTAATTTTTTTCCTGTTAAATCCTCTGTCAACTGGTTTGTTTTATAACTTACAAAGTTTTTATATTATGCCAGTGATTATTCAGGTAATTTTTATTTAGTAGTTTATTTGTATTTATTTTACAAACAACATACAACAGTGTCACTTTGTTAAAGTATGTGCTAATACTATAACTCATACATAAAAGTGGATTGTTGTGCACCCACTTCCAGAGATCAGTCAGTGGCCCGTACTTTTACCCAGAGCGCTGCATCGGGGGTGCTTTTCCTTCAGCATTGTCTCCATGTGCATTTCTAACAGGCCTGAGAAACAATGTTGGCTTTGTGAAGGGTTTCCATGAGTTTTCTGTTAGGGACGTGGCATTTCAGAGAAACAGATTCCTTTGAATGTGTCACAATGGCAGTGGATTTTTGTGTTTCAAAGTGTGGGTTGTTTGCAAAATGGGCCTTCAAAGGTATAACACGCTCAAAACTCAGTTAAACAGTATACGTATACTGATCTTCTTTACAAGCTTTTAACTAAATACTTATCTGTTTCCTTCCTCTTTGCAGAATTGTTGCATGTATGTGCATTTTGTACGCGCACTGCAAAATTTTCCACTGACCCTGATTTGTCAGCGGGTGGAGGGGGGTGCAGAGCAGTGCAGCAGCTCTAAGCTGTTGACAGACTAGTGCTCCATCCTATCGGCTCTGTATAGCTAACATTCTGGCTCAATGGGCCGTTTCAGCACCTCGACACTCTATCCCAACAGTGCTAACACCTCGCTAAAGCTGCGCTATACATTCTTTTACCCTGTGTCTGTGTTTTGAAGTACAGCTGTTTATGTTTGATCAGGTCTGGCTAAAAGCTAAGTGTAACACATGATGATTTTGTGCATTCAGTACAAGAAAATTGTTGTTGTTGTTGTTTTTTAAAAAGGAAATTTGTTGTCAAGAAACCAAAAGCTTAGATAGTAAATCTATGTTATATAAACTGCATAAAAACCCTAAACATTTTCTCACCTTTCAGCTGAATGTTTTGGTGAGGGATGGATACACATATGTCACATAAACACAGTTGCTCTATAACACAAGCCTAGAAACCAGCGACTGAGACCATAAACATATTGGAAAAGTGTTCACTCAGATCATGGATCAAGTAAGAAAAAGGGTTATTTTCTGTTGGACATCTATGCAACCTGACTTCTTTTTGAAACTACAGTGTCTTCCCCTGCTGGCCATTACAAAGAGTGCAGGTTAAATCTGTGCACTCTCAGAAAATAACCGTTATAACTGAGACAATAAGCATAATGTTCATGTATACAAAACTGTCAAGGTCGACGGCAAAATATCTATAATCCACTTTAATAGTAGAAGTTTATATGCAAATTTTCACAAAATAAGGGAATATTTAAGCAAATTTACACATCCATTCAGTGTGATTGCAGTATCTGAAACATGGATTAATAAACAGAAAGGAGAGGACTTTGTAATAGATGGATATGAATTAAATCTTACAAATAGAAAGAATAAGAATGGCGGTGGTGTGGCCTTGTTTGTGGATAAAAATTTAAAATACAAGATGGTAGAAAAAATGACGGTGGCGGTAGATAATATATTAGAGTGTGTAACAATAGAAATTAGTATGGGAAAAGAGAAAAATGTCATTGTAAGCTGTATATATAGAACACCAGGTTCTAATATTGAAATTTTTAAGGAGTGGGTAGATAAAACATTCATTAGGACAAATCAAAAAGTCATGTTCATTTGTGGGGATTTTAACATAGATCTACTAAATCCAAACAAGCAGAGAGCGACAGAGGAATTTATTAATACAATGTATAGCTTGGGACTTTTTCCAGTGATCACTAAGCCCAGCAGGATTACAGCACAGTCGGCAACCCTAATAGACAATATATTTACTAATGAAATAGAAAATAGAACCATAAGTGGTCTCCTAATTAATGACATCAGTGATCATCTACCTGTTTTTATAGTGTATAACAGCAATTACAGGAAGGTTAAACAGCAAAACACAATAAAATACAAACGAGTGAGAACAGAAGAGTCAATAAACGCATTCAAAAGTGATTTACTCAAGCAAGAATGGGAGATGCTGTATAAGGAAAAAAATATTGATAAAGCTTATGAGATTTTTTTAGGAAAATTTAAACTGTTATATAATAGTCATTGCCCAGTAAAGAAATATAGTAAAAAACAAAAATATGCAGAGTGCCCATGGATTACAAAAGGATTGCAAAATGCATGTAAGAAGAAAAATACCTTATACAGAGAATTTATAATGAACAGAAGCACAGAAGCTGAAAATAAATACAAGAAATATAAAAATAAATTAACGAGTATTTTAAGGTCATGTAAAAAGGAATACTATGAAAAATTACTGATTATGAATAAAAATAATATTAAAGGGATCTGGAAAACATTAAATACCATCATCAAAAAGGGCTCGGGGCAGGCAGACTATCCTTCGTATTTCGCAAATAATGATAGAAATATTACTAATATGAGAGATGTGGTAAATGAGTTCAATAAATTCTTTGTAAGTGTTGGGCCAGACTTGGCTGAAACAATTCCTGATATAACAGATTCTGTAGAGAAAGAAACTAGACTCATTGACCGCAATCCTCATTCAATGTTCTTAACGGTGGTGGAAGAAATGGAAATCATTGATATTGTTGGGAAATCACAAACAAAAAACTCTACAGACTCTGACGACATTGATATGGAAATCGTTAAGAGAGTGATAGAGGGCATTTCCAAACCCTTAACACACATTTGCAATTTGTCCTTACAAACTGGTGCATTCCCAAAACAAATGAAAACAGCTAAAGTAACACCACTGTTTAAAAATGGTGACAGACACCAATTCACAAATTATAGGCCTGTCTCTCTACTTTCTCAATTTTCAAAAATACTGGAAAAAGTCTTTAGTAATAGACTTGACAAATTTATAGATAAACACAAAATAATAACGGATAGTCAGTATGGTTTCAGATCAAATAGATCAACATCATTGGCATTAATGGAACTGATCGAAAATATCACCAACAATATAGATAAAAGACAATGTATAGTTAGTGTATTCATTGACCTAAAAAAAGCTTTTGACACAATTAATCATGACATATTACTTGATAAACTGGAGTACTACGGCATTAGAGGAGTGGTGTTAGAATGGGTAAAGAGTTATTTGAGAGACAGGCAGCAATTTGTGAAAATTGGGGAATATCAATCAGAGTGTATGGACATTGTTTGTGGAGTTCCGCAGGGGTCAGTATTGGGACCAAAGCTGTTTATCCTCTATATCAATGATATATGCAGAACATCAGATATACTACAGTTTATTCTATTTGCAGATGATACAAATATTTTTTGTGCTGGAGAGAACTTACAGCAGCTTTTGGAAATTGTCACACAAGAAATGATTAAACTGAAAACATGGTTTGATAGAAATAAGCTATCATTAAATTTGGAAAAAACTACATTTATGTTATTCGGAAATTGTAAAAAAGATGCAGGAGCAAAATTATTAGTAAACAATGTTGAAATAGAGCAAGTTTCGGATACAAAATTTCTGGGTGTGATAATAGATAACAAAATCTGCTGGAAACCTCACATAAAGCATATACAAGCCAAACTGTCAAGAAGCATCTCCGTACTAAGTAAAGTTAAATATTTTTTGCCTTCCAAATCACTCCGGGTACTTTATTGTTCACTTATATTGCCATATTTGGAATACTGTGTGGAAATTTGGGGAAACACATATAAAACTGCACTTCAACCAATATGTAAAATTCAAAAAAAAGCAATCAGGATGATTAATAAAGCAGGATTTAGAGACCATACTAACATCATGTTTTTGAAATTAAAAATACTGAAGTTTATGGATCTTATAAAATATAAAACTGCAAAAATTATGTACAAGGCCAGATACAATATGTTACCAGGAAATATACAGAGGATGTTCTATGACAGAGAAGGAGACTATGAATTGAGGGGGAAATTGAATCTAAGGATTCTTAAAGCACGGTCAAAGGTTAAAACCTTTTGTGTCACTATTTATGGGGTAAAACTGTGGAATAGTTTTACTATAGATCTACAGCAATGCTCAGGAATTAGTAAGTTCATGAAAATACTTCGAAAACTGATTTTGGAAGAATATGATACCGATAAAGATGATCACCCATTGTATGTATAAAAATATCAAATTATATCCAAATTATATCAGTCACGGTAGCCAAGTTTATATAGGTTCTCCTCGTGTATCGTGTGGAGTATGTGATGATGGGAATTAGGTGAATTATGTGGGATCAATAAAATGTTGAGCAGGGGTAGGAATTAATAAGTATGTTCATACTTCTTCCTACTCCTTTTCAGACCAAACATTATTACATTATGTCAGACGATTTTGTTTTATTTCATTATATATTTTTTGTTTATCTGAACACATACGTGTGTGTGTGTGTATATCTACATATATATTCGTATCTGTAAATGAAAATATATGTAGTGTGTATATATTGTTTTTTGTTTTATATGTCTGAAACAAATAAAGATACAATACAATACAATACAATACAATACAAAGGGACCAAAAAGAGGTGTTACAGTGTACCAGAGGAAGATGATCCAAGGGCAAAAGATGGGTGGCTCTAATTATTTATTCAGCTAGATTAAAAATATAGCTTGAACCCAAAATTATATTTTTTGTTGCGAATTATTCCTGCACACGTGGCGATACAGTGTTAATGATAACTTTTCAAACATACATGTACTGTAATGTGATATGACACATTTATTTAAACAGATGTGTAAGCAGTTATCATAATTAACTGAGTGGAGGAAGCTGATGTGCCCAGGAAAGAAACAAACGTACCCCCACTCCCACAAACACACTCACCCAACAAAACAAAACAGACAAACATGAGATGAAACAATGAAAACAAACAAACAAACAAACAAACAAAGCAAAGAGGGCGTGCCCTGTTGCTTGCACTCTGCTCTTTTTATAACTCTCTGCGGGTTCACGGAGGCTGGCTCCTGCATGGCTGCCCAAGGCATTTGGTTACCAAGAATTTAATGTGCGCGAGCTTACATCAGAGGCCACTCGCTCGAGTTTGTGACTGAGTGCAATCTCATGTTGTGACAGCGTGTGTCACCTTTACTGGCTGCAAGGTCACAGAGGGTGCAGGTTTAGGGTGCATGCATAAAAGCAGTTTATGTGAGCCATATATGAAAAGTGAGTTACTGTCAGGTTTATAGAGGAAATTAGTTAAAAAATATACACTCAACAAAAATATAAACGCAACACCTTTGTTACTGCTCCCATTCCCCATGGGATGGACGTAGAGACCTAAAATTCATTCCAGATACACAATATAACCATCCCTCCCAAACAGTGGTCACAAATCAGTCCAAATGTGTGGTAGTGGGCACATCTGCTATATTGAGATAATCCATCCCACCTCACAGGTGTGCCACATCAGGATGCTGATCTGACATCATGAGTAGTGCACAGGTGTACCTCAGACTGCCCACAACAAAAGGCCACCCTGGAAAATACATTTAACCTGTAAAGGCAGATTATTTAGGGAAGAGCAGTGTGTCATGATTTATGACATGAATCATTATCAATTTGCAAATTCTGAACACTTCTAAGGACCACTACATCACTGTGATTTTTTTTTTTTTTACTTTTACAACACAACTTTTAATTTTTCATGTATTTTGTAGCTGGGAATTTTGGAGACCTGACTTTTAAAGCACTTTGGGTCAGCTTTGTGGTAAAGACTAAAAATATAAAGTAGATATGATATTCGGCACAAAAAGGTTCAGACATTTTTCATACTGCAATCTTTGAGGTTGTTACATTTACAAATATATAAGATAAGATATATGCAACCCACTGAACTGTGTTATATATATATATATATATATATATATATAAAACAAAAAAAACACCCAGCGCGCCCCTGCGGGCGGTTTATCCTTCAAGCTCGGGTCCTCTACCAGAGGCCTGGGAGCTTGAGGGTCCTGCGCAGTATCTTAGCTGTTCCCAGGACTGCGCTCTTCTGGACAGAGATCTCCGATGTTATTCCCGGGATCTGCTGGAGCCACTCGCCTAGCTTGGGAGTCACCGCACCTAGTGCTCCGATTACCACGGGGACCACCGTTACCTTCACCCTCCACATCCTCTCGAGCTCTTCTCTGAGCCCTTGGTATTTCTCCAGCTTCTCGTGTTCCTTCTTCCTGATATTGCTGTCATTCGGAACCGCTACATCGATCACTACGGCCGTCTTCTTCTGTTTGTCTACCACCACTATGTCCGGTTGGTTAGCCACCACCATTTTGTCCGTCTGTATCTGGAAGTCCCACAGGATCTTAGCTCGGTCATTCTCCACCACCCTTGGGGGCATCTCCCATTTTGACCTCGGGACTTCTAGGTTATACTCGGCACAGATGTTCCTGTACACTATGCCGGCCACTTGGTTATGGCGTTCCATGTATGCCTTGCCTGCTAGCATCTTGCACCCTGCTGTTATGTGCTGGATTGTCTCTGGGGCATCTTTACACAGCCTGCACCTGGGGTCTTGCCTGGTGTGATAGACCCCAGCCTCTATGGATCTTGTACTCAGAGCTTGTTCTTGTGCTGCCATGATTAGTGCCTCTGTGCTGTCTTTCAGTCCAGCTTTGTCCAGCCACTGGTAGGATTTCTGGATATCAGCCACCTCCTCTATCTGCCGGTGGTACATACCGTGCAGGGGCCTGTCCTTCCATGATGGTTCCTCGTCTCCCTCCTCTTTCTTGGGTTTCTGCTGCCTGAGGTATTCACTGAGCACTCGGTCAGTTGGGGCCATCTTCCCAATGTATTCTTGGATGTTCCTTGTCTCATCCTGGACTGTGGTGCTGACACTCACCAGTCCCCGGCCCCCTTCCTTCCGCTTAGCGTACAGCCTCAGGGTGCTGGACTTGGGGTGAAACCCTCCATGCATGGTAAGGAGCTTTCTTGTCTTTATGTCAGTGGCTTCTATCTCCTCCTTTGGCCAGCCTATTACCCCAGCAGGGTACCTGATCACGGGCAGGGCGTACGTGTTGATGGCCCGGATCTTGTTCTTACCATTCAGCTGACTCCTCAGGACTTGCCTGACCCTCTGCAGGTACTTGGTGGTTGCAGCCTTTCTAGCGGCCTCTTCATGGTTCCCATTTGCCTGCGGGATCCCCAGGTACTTATAACTGTCCTCTATGTCTGCAATGTTGCCTTCTGGTAGTTCAATCCCCTCAGTTCTGACTACCTTCCCTCTCTTTGTTACCATCCGACTACACTTCTCCAGTCCGAACGACATTCCAATGTCATTGCTGTATAGCCTGGTAGTGTGGATCAGTGAATCGATGTCTCGTTCACTCTTGGCATACAGCTTGATGTCATCCATGTACAGGAGGTGGCTGACAACTGCTCCGTTCCGTAGTCGGTATCCGTAGCCAGTCTTGTTAATGATCTCACTGAGGGGGTTCAGGCCTATGCAGAACAGCAGTGGGGACAGAGCATCTCCTTGGTAGATCCCGCACTTGATGGTAACTTGTGCTATGGGCTTGGAGTTGGCCTCTAGTGTTGTACGCCACATCCCCATTGAGTTCCTGATGAAGGCTCTTAGGGTCCCATTGATCTTGTACAATTCTAGGCATTCCAGTATCCAGCTGTGGGGCATTGAGTCATAGGCCTTCTTGTAATCAATCCAGGCAGTGCACAGGTTGGTCAGTCTGGTCTTGCAGTCTCGGCTGATTGTTCTGTCTACCAGTAGCTGGTGTTTTGCACCTCTGGTATTCTTGCCAATTCCTTTCTGTGTCCCGCTCATGTATTGACCCATGTGCCTGTTCATCTTAGCCGATATGATGCCTGACAGGAGCTTCCATGTAGTACTGAGGCAGGTTATTGGTCGGTAGTTGGAGGGGACCGGTCCCTTCTTGGGGTCCTTGGGGATCAGGACCGTCCGGCCTTCAGTTAGCCATTCCGGGTGTCTCTCGTTAACTAGCAGCTGGTTCATTTGTGCTGCCAGACGCTCGTGGAGTGCAGTCAGCTTCTTCAGCCAGTAGGCGTGAACCATGTCGGGCCCTGGTGCTGTCCAACTCTTCATACTGGAGACCCTTTCTTGGATATCTGCCACTGTGATGGTTACTGGACCCTGTTCAGGGAGGTCGCTGTGGTCTGCCCTCAGATCCACTAGCCACTGAGCATTGCCGTTATGGGTTGCATCCTTCTCCCATATGCTCTTCCAGTATTGCTCCGTCTCCAGCCTTGGTGGTGCTGTTCTCTTATTATTATTGTTCCCTTGCCACTGAGAGTACACCTTTGCTGGTTCTGTGGAGAACAGCTGGTTTATTCTCCTGCCTTCTATCTCTCTGGTGTACCTCCTCAAGCGGCTGGCCAAGGCTGTGAGTCTTTGCTTGGCAGTTTCCAAGGCCTCAGGTATGGACAGCTTGCTGTATTTCTTAGGCACCTTATTTGTCGCACCTTTCTGCAACTCCGTTAGTTGGCTAACCTCCCTCCGTGCTACTTTGATCTTGCCCTCTAGCCTCCTTCTCCATGGAGGGTACTGCCCCTTGTCGCTGTTCAACTTGTAGCCAAGCATCTCACTGATCACTGCTGCCGTATTGTAGATCAGCTTGTTAGTGTCGGTAATCGTGGTTGTAGGTATTGCCCGTAGTGCTGCATTAACATCATCTAGCAGACCTTCTGAGGGTACTTCACGTAATCTTGGTAACCGGCTACGGGGGATCCAGGTTTCAAGCTTGGCCATGATCCTATTTTTCAGGTCAGCTCCTCTCGCACTCAACGATCCTTCTCCTATCGCACTTGGGGCTATGTACCCAATCTCGGGTGGGGGTGATGATATCTCCCCCCTGACCTGGCGTCCTGACTCCTCCTTGCCGTAGCATTTGTGTTGTACCTCGTCAATCTCTAGCTGTGAGAGCAGTCCCTTCTTTCGAATGTTGGAACACTGAGCTACTAGTTGTTTCGCCGTCATTGTGGATGTTGGGTATCGAAGAATCCATAGGTCCCTCATCCTATTCATGTAGCCCCTTCCGCCGGGGTTACTTGCGTAGTAGCATTCCAACAACGCCCTGTTTTCGTCCCTTGCCCACCGATGCCTTCTTGTTCCAGTAGCCCACTTTTCGTCAGGGTGCCCTGGTTCCTCAACACCTGACGCGGACCTTGTTGATCCGGGCGACGTCCGAGCCGGCATGCCTTCATATTTATCTGTCTCGCTCATGTCTGCGGTAGGCTTGCTTAGCATAGGGGGTCTAGCCTTAGGACCCTTACTGGATACAGACGCCCCAGGCAGGAATCGAACTTGCGATCCTCTGTTCCAAAGGCGTGTAGTTTAACCACTACGCTATATATATATATATATATAAAACACAGTTCAGTGGGTTGCATACTGATAGCAACAAATCGTGCTAGTATCAATCCAATACCAGGGTTCGTATCAAAACTGCTGATATTTGGATCAGACTTTCTGGTGTAAACTCAAGCATAAAGATGATAGAATTACTTACTCATTTAGTAATTTGGTGTAGTTGCAGGGGGACCTCCAAATTAGGTTATTTAGGTAATATAAAGTAAACTGCTTTTTGCAGTTATCCGATAATGTGACATTTGTTTTTCCTCCATGGTCAGGCCTAACTGTAGCAAGTTCTTATGTCAGCAGCCATTTTGTTAAGTACACTCATAAACATTGGTAATAAGGAATTTATTATAAATCCCAGTTACAAAGAAACCATTTTAGGGCAAGTATGGCATGGTTGGAAATGCTCAAGGGACCACCTGTAGCAGCACAACTCTGTTAAAGGCCAGCATTTTGACAGGCTGGAGGTAGTGTGGGTGGTCTGACAAGGCTCAGGTTCTAATGTCCTCTTGCAAAGTCAGCAAGCCCAACACCCTCTGCCCACACTGACACCACATTACCTAAAGACAGCCCCTTGTGAGCACCAGTAACTTAATTGGGAGCACTGACTTCCAGGAAAAGCACCAGCTTGTGTGATGTCTTTGCTGCCACTTCATCCGCCTATTTACACCTTTTTACCTCTGCTCTCTCAGACTTACTCAGTCACTTCGTCACTGCATCTATTCCCTTTCTAAAACTCACTGCTTCTCCAGTTTGCCCCTGTGTGGATAGCAGGAATCTGAAGCATGGTTGTGCTGAAACTGAATCCTCAGAATGGGAGTGGGAGACTGAGCAGACTGCTTGAGGGAGGTCATGCAGGTTTATGGAAGGTCACAGCAGAGCTCACCTAACGGTCGGGCCCAGCACTGATCACACATGCAAACATGGTGTACTTTGATCATATGCCTTGAGGTGGTCCCCCATCCAGCGACCTCCAACAAGTTCTAAAGTTATGCAAGCGCCACAAGGGTGGTGGGGTGGTTGGGTGTGTGTGTGTGTGTGTGACCTCCTGTTCCACCTCAGTCTTGTGACTGCGGGGCACAAAGATGGTGGTGGGCATTTGAGCCATGTGGAAGGTGACTCCTGGTGCCAGTGTTGGGTTTCAGACTCGACCCGCAAAGTTGGAAGCAGAGACCATGCACTGCTGCTCTCGGGCCAGACAGCGGGATGTAGGGAGAGAAGCAGAGTGACAAAGAGTTTGAAATAGAAAATTTAAGAAAGAGAAACCGCACCTTCATAACAACTCACCATCCCCACCAACACTGACAGCACAATTCTGGTGAATCACTTATTGGGTGTGAGTAACATTTTTACAACACAAACTGATAAGATACAGCTGGAATGTTTTTGGATCCTGGTTGTAAAACTAGAGACTCTCAAGAACTAATTTATGTGAAGTTTTCCTATTTTAAAATTAGACATCTGTGAAAAATGATGTAATGAGTAAAACAAGCACCCTTTAGAAAAATCTCAGAGAACCTTTGGGATCACATTTTCTGCTAATTTAGAGACGTTATTTTAAATAATGTGGTTTTACTTGAAGTTTAGGGAACACCATGCATGAAAGGGTTAAAGCAACCAAAATGAGCATTTCATCTAAATAGTCTTGTTACAGACAATCATTTTTACTCTTATCTTTAATGACTAATGCATTTAAAGCTTGACAAACTTTCATTACAGTTGCATGTAAGGATAGAGTCAAAGTTTTTAATTCTTTTCCACATTTTTGAGCCAGTGATTTATTTCTGTGTGATATTTTTCATTCATCCATTGCTGTGAGTGCTGCTTCGATAAATGCTTTCTTTTATTCCTGGCATGTCTGAGTTTGGCAAGGAGGAGAAGGTGAAAAGACTGAAGACAAACCCGGAGGAGGAGGTGGATGTTTTGAGGAGGATACTTAACAAAACAGTGCAGGCCAGGAAGGACTCCAGAATCAGATAAAATGTTGTTTAGTGCTACTCAGGCTTGAATTTTCTTACTTTTGCATTATTAAAGAAATGTATTGACTTTCTGCTTTGGATGGACCTCATGGTTAAGGTGTTGCTATCTAGATGGGAGCAAACTATGTGCAATCTCGAGGTTATGGCATCATCCACTTCCAGATTTGGTTTATGTACACATTGGATGAGATGGTCAAGAAATTATTCTCTCCAGCACCTCATCACATGTGACGTGAGGGTAACTGGTCATTAAGTCATTAAGCTCTGATGGCATCGACTTATTCGGTACAGGAACTGTCCAGGATATTTTCCATAACACCGGTATCTCTCTGACTGAGGCTGTAAATGTGACTCAGGATCCCAGATGGTTGGTCTGTGCAAATAAAATGTGGATGATGGATAGAAGTCCAACCTACAGCTTAGAACACATGCATGTGTCTGGTGCCAGATGCAAAAGTTTGACACAAAAACATGAAATGAGTCCACCACAGATAAACTTCTCTATTGGCATGAGGATAAAGTTGTTAGAGGATCACGAAAATTATTCCAAGTTATCACAAGGCTGATATGAATGTCTGGAACAAGGATCATGGCAAACTGTATGTGTTCCTACCATACATCCAATCTCTTCCACTTATCCTTATCTGGGTCAAGGGTGGCTGGGGGGAGGGGAGGGTGCTAGACCTTGTCCGTTACTGTCTTTAAGTCTGACGTCATTAGTCGTTTCTGGTTCCAACCTCTGCTTCAGGTCCCAAATTCAAAGTAACACTGCGGCATCACTGAGAGTTAAAAACTGTCTAAATTCTTTCATGTTTAATAAAATGATGATCAGTGCTGCTGCTCTACCAGGTGTAACAATTAAGTTTAACATCCAGGCATCCATGAAAACAGAATTTATGAAATTTAACACAGTTAGAAGTTAGCAGGAAGTTAGCTCGCTAGTTTCCACCTAAACATAATATAGCATGTTATGACTGAGGGATTTCTGAAAAAATTGAATTGTAGAGCTCTGCCATCGCTTCTGACATAAACAAAGACAGAAAACTAAACAGTAATAACGTTTGTAGGGTTACTGATGTTGGGCTAGCTGGTATATAATGATGTGCTATGTGGTGGCTGGCTACACAGCTATGGTTAGCATAATATAAACACACAAAGCGCAAGGATGAATGCTAACTTTTTTCCACTTGATAAAAGTTAACCCGAGGGTTCCTGAAGGTTAGGAGAACATGTAGTTGCATGGCAGGATGCTGTAAACGGACCAAACTTCAGTCAGGAAAACACCTGAGATAATCTATCCACAATACGAGGTTAGGCATTAATATACTGCTGCATGGGCTGGGCTGTAGTTACATTGTAAGGTTTTAAAAACTGAGATTTTAAATGACAGTGGTAATAAAAACCGAGAGAGATCAAAAGTGACCACTGACTGTTTTTTAGGGGCTTGTTCAGATTTTGAAAAACAAGTTACAAAGCATTAAAACGTGTTAAAAACACAACAGCCTCAATAAACACAGAGTATTTTGGACCTAGAAGCAGGGTTTATCACGTCATCACTTAAAGACCGATAGGGTGAGAGAACAGCACAGTTGCACTGTTGCCTCACAGCAAGAAGGTCCTGACTTTGACTTCACCACCTTGTCAGGGTCTTTCTGTGTGGAGTTTGCATTTCAATGCGTTTGCGTGGGTTCTGTCCGAGTAAGATGTGGTTGGGTTAATTGATGAATCTAAATTGGTCTTAGGTGTGAATGTGAGTGCTGTATGTGATAACCAGTCAAAACCACAAATGTCAACTTTACACTAGAAGAACAGTGAGGACACGTATAAGACATAGAGTCGTGCGCTTCATAAATAATCTCAGACATGTTACCGACACCAGGCTCTATAAATATCTGCCCCAAACAAAGCAGCAATCCAACTAAATACTGGCAAAAATAAAAATGTGCAAACTTAGATTAGCTGTGTAAGACCATCACAAACTTCAGCACAGTACAGTGCTGAGATAATATCTTAGTGGTGGGTTGACAGACAGAGTGACTGAGTGAACTACAGTGGGCTAGAAATGGCAGAATAACATATGAACTGCATGTACTTGAACTGAAACCATACTTCACAGGCTTCACGCTCTCTTGTGCCATTTGAAATGTGTTTGCACTGAACTAAAATAAAACACAGGCTCAGTTTTCACTCGCAGACACAGAACATTGTACTCTAATGTGTCTAGACAGTGACAGAAGTGCATATTAGTCACATGTACCACTTTTAAACAGCAAAGAAAGAAACTGAGACGTGATAGCGTGGCACAGCACTGCTGGCTGTCGGCTGGTGACAGATTAGATGACAAATCTACGTCTCTGACTCTCATACAGAGACATTTTCTGGCTCGCCCTGTCACATTCATTTCCCTCTATATGTTTGTTGCTGGGCCTCCCTGGTTGTTGCTAGCACATGTGGGCTAAAATTAGCTCACTGCCAATTGTGAAGTTTGGACCTTTATTACGGCCGTAATAGCTAGTGTTGCCGCCTTTTACTGTAGACTGTAACTGACTGCTAGTGAGGCAAAAAAGAAAAAAAAAAAAGGCAATGGGACACACCCGGTGAATATGAGATAGAAAATAATACTTAAAGGGACTTGCCCTGAAAATATCCTGAGACACCACCAACTATAGGAACAGTGGCACTGTCCAAAAATACATAGTGCACAATATGCGGCTGATGTTTGGGTGGGTATGTGATTACTTCTAGTTTATTAACAGGTTCAGTAAAACTGCCAAAACTATTTTTTCCTGGTAAAATGTGGAAATCTCGCACAGATAAATCAAACATAGATTTCAACAGCGCTACAAAACACTGGCACATTTTGTGTTTTTTGTATTTGTATATTTGCCCTTTGTGTCTGTTGCGATAGCATCAGCGTTCTTTTGTTTGAGAAAGACAAAAGTGAGGGTGGGAGTGAAACTGTGTTTATATATCCCAGGCTTATCAACAGTGTTGACTGAGAGGAAACCTAACCTCACCATGACCTTGAACTGGTGTGGCACAGCCGTGTTAAAAAAACCCAGAGTCAACAAACACACCCTTAAATCAGATTTGGCACATTTTATGTCAATATGTCTTATCTTCGGCATTACCATCTCACCCTGCAGCAGATGACCTATCTAATGGAAAAAGCATGATCTTAATGGGTTCAGATCACTCCCACTCTTATCCAGTGTGTTTGTGTACAGGATTCCAACTTGATGCATCTGAGCCAACTCAGCATTTGGATTTTTACATAATTACATGTTAACATCAAAAAGACCCTCATGGTCAACAAACTTCACCCGCACAGAACAGACTTCTTCTATATGCTGTTAGTAGATGTAAGCTTCCACACGTAAAATCGTGATTTTTGGAAAAATAACTGCTTTAAAAAAGCACCGACACAGCAAATGAGGTTGAAAGATCCAGTTCAGCGAGTTGATGATTACAAACGCCTAACTGTCATTCACACTACACATGCTCGAACTTCATTCCTTTGTACATTTTGACTTATAAAAATAATCTAACTGGGAAATTAGCTATAGACAGACCCAAACTAACCACTACGATAGCCTAGCTGTTAGCCTCCACCCTGAATTGGATAAGAGAAGGAAACGGATGAATGGATGGAGACCAAAACTGACATCTGGGATGGGGTCCAGCATATTTAAACTGAAACCTCATGGTACTCAATTAAAATAACTTCATCCTCAGAGACTTGCACAGGCAGGTAATCAAACACGGGTTAATCTAAATGGATTTCTACTTAACTAACTTCTTCTCTATTTAAAATCTTCTCTATTTAAAATCCTGTCTTATCTCATGCGGTACATCACATCTATCAAAAACTGTCTATTTGTAGAGGTTTTATATATATAATGCTTCAGCTGGTGGGTGGTAAGAAATCAAGTGCTGACAGCTGTGTAGTCAACCAAGACTTAGTGCTTTTCTAGGAATCTGAGCCTTTTATTAGATTGGTGGAAAAAACCACATTTCCAGTTAAGATGTCCTCATATTTCTTTGTCAACACCAGCCTGTCCGGTGCAAATGTGAGAGCGGACGTCCGGTGGGTCGGTCAGGCTATGGTCATCCAGGAGCTCGGTTACTTGCGGGAAGGCTTCTGTAATGCTCTTCTTATGCAATAGGAGTGCATGAAATAGTTTAGTATGAGAAAGTCTAAAAGCTGCAGCTGTGCAAACAAGAATTCGAGCAGCCTGCAGCAGGTGGGGTGTGAGTCTTTTTCACTACCTGAATTTCTTTGCACTGCTGACTCTGTCCTTCTGCAGACTTTAGCTGCAGATTTAATCTTACATGGGATCAAGAAGACTTCCTCCTGTCATGATATGAGAACAGGCTGATGGTTGTCTGAATGGGAAATCTCCAGGTACTCTATGCTTTCATGTGAAGCTGATGGATTTTGCATTTCTTTCCACTTGGATGTGATTATTGAAATAAGAACGAAGAAAGGGAAAATCTTCAGCGTCTCTTTATTAAACAGGATCCGTGCAGGTGCAAGAAAAAAGTCAAGAACAACCAGCTGAGGCTTTTGCCAAGTGCTTGTTGCCAGAATAACTGTGGCCACCACAGTGCAAATTTCTCCTTTAATCATTTCCATGCGTCTTGCAGGGATTGAGAAAATTGCTGTCATGAGTGGTACGCAGACACACGCTGTTCACCGCAACGTTAAAGTAAACACAAGTGAAGCTCGGCCTCTTTTTGTTTACCTTGCTTTCCCAGTCGCCAAACAAAGGCGCCAAATTGGTCTAAATCAAAACATTGTGAAAGTGCAAATGGTTTTTGAATGCAGCCGTTTTGTCTAACTTAAGAAGTAATCCTATTTGACACATGGGACAGTGAGTAATGTATAGCATCTCCGTGTCCTCTAATTCCCCAAGCCACACAATCATTTCTTTTCCCCTCTTTCTCTCTCTGCCTCTCATTTGTGCAACCTAGCATTTCCACCAGCCGTGCTCATTAATTAGCTTTCCCTTATGGGAAACAGATGAGTTTAAATAAATTAGAATCATGCCTTGAATTGTTTTAATGCCTCGACTCAAGCTCCCAAGCTGCAGTTTTAAAGCATGCTCTCGCCAGTTCAACCCAAAGGGATTTGAAAATGGTAGGAGAGCTGAGGGAAAAGTTACAGAACCACACATGCTTAAAGGTCCTGAGTTATTGTTCTCCACCACCAGATTTTTCTTTTTCCCAGGCGTAGAAATGTGTTTTGAAAGCCAGACGGGCTGATTCATCAGACACCGGAGCCTATATTTACAATAATCAGCGCCTTTATCTCAGGCACTCCCTCATAACCGTTTCTGCTTTCAAGATTAAGCTCGGGGCAGTTTGCCATATCTTACCTTACAGCAGCTCTCACTGTGGAGTCAAGTCATTCAAACATTTTGTGTTTTCTTTTCTTAATTTCTCTACTTTGGGGAGAAATTAAACTTTCCATCCTGTGGCTGTAGCAGGTGACCCTGAACTATCTCTCAGTTGCGCTGCAATAGGCTCCGACTGCTCCGGGACTTGTGATGCACTGAGAGCTCTCCACTCACCTCTTTTCACTCCACATGTGTTTATATACCACTGCAGCATGTCATTACATTTTTGTCTTCTCTCTCCATTAGTGTGGGTTTTATCCAGTCTCCCTGTGTGCACTCTTTTTTCTCTTACTCCTCACACTCAACCAGTCATGGCACAAACATGGCTTCAAACTGCTTGCTCACAGAGTGTTGCTTGATTGGTGGGGTTACCTCCAGAAAACTGTAGGGTCTTTCCCTTAAAATAAAGCACCTTGAGGCTACTGTTGTTGTGATGTGGTGCTGTGAAAATAAATCAAAATTTTCCTGATTAGCATCAGAGAGCACAGTGACTGAAATCGCCAAGGCTTTCCTGCTTTAACCAACTACCAGACCTTCGGTCCCCATGCGGCTAAATCCTTTCTATCAGCTACATCTATAGGATTTGTCATGCATGGCTGACTGAGCTGTGGTCCTAACCTGAAGCAAAACAACTGCAGCTTTAATCCTGACAAAACAAGTCTCTCCCAAAGTCACACTGTGTGTCCGTTCATTTCCTTAGAGTCTGATTACACTGGAGTGATGTGGCGCACCCTGTGATTTTTTTCCCTTCCTGACAAAGGCACACGCATAAACTCTGTGTGACATCTGATTAGGACAACTTCCCAATCACCTCTAAAGAATTCATCTACTTACACATTCCCTTCATAGCTGGCTGAATGGAAGCAGGCGCAAGTGAGCCTCCAAACTACTGCTGTGTGTTTTGAACTCACCTCATTAACCACCTTACTTTGGAAACAGGTGACAAATCTATTATCCCATTACCTCTATATTACCCCACTGGTTTTTATTTGTAACTCACTTAATTTCTTATGGTACGTCCAACTTTCTTTCCCTTTGGCTGCTCACAGCGTAACTAATAGCCGGTGTTTTGCTTCTTTACACTGTCGCTTACTCTCCATTTGGATTTTTGCAGGGAGAAAAATGTCTTTCTATTTCACCAGAGAGGAGCTTGGTCGACTGAGTTTTTCCTCTGCAAGTCATTACAAGTTTTCTTCATCTAATGAGACAGATAATTTCTTGGATCACACTGAAATGTGGATAACTCTGTCTTATTGGCCACTTTGGCTTCATACGTTTGGCGTTTTTTCAGTACCACAAACTATGGGTATTAGCTTTAACTGCATAAGCCATTGACATTTGACTTGGTTTATAAAATGCCACAGAAGTTCCTTTGCTTCTCTGTTCGGCGTGAATCGGCAGTATCTCAACAAAAAGATCCTCCACATGCTTCTCATCGAGGTAAATAAACAAAAAAGTGTATATTTAAGCCAATCCTGTTATATATTAATGAATGTGACATTTAAAGCACGAAATCAATTTTTTAAAGCAAACCGAAAATTTAAGGATGCACTAACCAGTTTTTTATATTATTATCTTCATTAGTTCTGTTCATACTAATAAGCCCACAGGGACTTTGTGACCCAGCACTGCATTTTTCAGCTCCGTTTATTTTACTGCACCCTTTCACAGTTCTTTTTTATTTTGCATTTCATTTTTTAACCATTGTCAATAGCTGGATTGTGATAAAGTGACGCACACATCATGCCCAGCAGAAAACAAAAAATAAAAAACCACGAGCTGCGCAGAGTTAATAAATAGCTGTTGAACAAAATGAAGGTTTTTATTGTAAAAGCAGAGTGAAAGTTGATCAGGTGGCCAGAAATATGAGTGTCACTGTATGCAAATCTTGTTCCAGGTCTGCTGAAAGTAACAAAATACATACTATATGCCAACACAAACCATATGACAGTGCTTTTTGCTAGCTTCTTACATGTCCCCAGCAGGTAAAACCAAAATAATCTCTGTATGATATGATGAAAGTAAATGTAATGCATGGTGGAAACTGTGAAGGCTAAACAGAACCCGAAAAAACCCGATTAGACAAATGTTTTTCTGATAAAAATATTTACTCTGATTTCTAATTTTTTCTAGTTAATAATTCGCGCTTTATTATTATGGCTTAGCTATTAACTATTAGTATTAATAATATGTATGTACAAAACAAACAATATAACTGTAAACAATACTGTCCGAAAGTTTTTCTTTAAATTTTGCTTTCAGTGAGCCAGACTTTGGTGAAAAGAGGTCTTGGGCAATAGTTCTTGAGGCTTTCTGAAGGGCTTTGTTTAGATTAGCAGCTCTTCACTCTCTTTCAGTCCAGCCCTTGTGGCTGACCATTTTCTTTTGTTTGTTTGTTTATGTGTCTGTGTCTGCATCTGGACATGCAAATACCCACATAGTGCATTTATTAAAATACATGTCAAATAATAAGATTATAATAATAAGATAGGAGATAACATAAAACATATACAGTGCGTACACATTGTATCAGTGAATCAGAATGCATGTGCAACTGCTAGTTATTCAGAGACTGCTTTATGTTGAAATATATTTTTTATATTATTTTAGCCAAATATTGTTAGCTATTGGGCTAAAATTGTGTAAGTCAGAAATTGTAGATATTCAACCTGCAGTGTTGGATTTGTTACTCAAAAAATTAATGCATTACACAATACTTGTTACTTTTCTTAAATGAAATGCATTGCCTCACATAATTACTCTTTACAGAAGATATTTTGTTACACTACTCTTTACTTTTGCATTACTTTGTAACATGACCTGTAATGCACTATTGCAATGGAGATTCTACTTTAGTAACATGAATAAGTAGAAAGGCAACAAGCCTAACTGTCTTTGTTACCTGTTAAAGTTCAGGCTCTGGCTGCTGTGCTGGGGTCTGCATACACTTAATCTGGGTTCTTGGCTAACTCTGTGTTAGCATGCTGTCTGTGTGGATGGCTGCAAAAAGTTGATGTTATTTTAGCAGCATAATGCAGATGTTTCTGTCCTGGACACAGTTTGCACTTGACCATCTTTTTCTTTTGTGTAATAAAAATAAAAGTCGTGTCCAAATCTCCACTTCTCAAAGGTTGTACACCACTCCACTATTTTCCTCCTCCCTGCACACAAATTGAAATCAGCTGGTTGCAGAACAAGTGCATCAGAGGAAAGGCATGTTACCACTCATGTTACAGATAGCTTGTGACATAATTGTAAATGTAATGTAATTACTGAATTTAGTACAATAAACCATTATATTACTCTGTAATTGAAAAATGTCATGTGATTACAGTAATGCTTTGCTTTGAAATGTCTTACACCAACACTGTCAGCCTGTGAAACAACAGTCTTGCCTTATGACTAGCTGTGTACCCCCCAAAAAAGAAGAAACAAAATTCAGAGTACAATACAACTGAAATATGTATAATCAAATGTTTATTTATTCAAATAATCAGTCATTAAGAAAAATGTAATTGGTATAAACTGAATGTAGTGTACCAACGAAATTTTATTTGATTAACTGTAAAATTTTAAGGGTAATTAAATGAGTTAATTATATATATTGGGTAGTTTTTTTTAATTGCATATGAATCAGTTCAGGCTATATTAAACATATGTTTGACTTTAGAAAAGAGAATTGAAGGAATTTTACTACACTCTTTGTGTAGGTGGAAGCTGGTATCTCCTTACAGGTTTCTCCTTCACTGTATTGCGTATTTCTTTCTTCCCTTTGTGTGAACAGAGCACATTCCTGTTGCCTTTTACTCTCTGCTGATAAGGAGGCGAAGAACTTTAACGGCTTAACTTGGCACTTTACAAAGGAGGAACAGTCACTTTCATTTGTTAGCTTTCCACTAAAGTAGCAAAGGAAGTGCTTTTTCATTCTTATCGTCCACTGACTATTTTGCACATAATGTAAAGTGATGCAAAGTCCTGTTTTAAAAGTCATTAAGAACCTGGAAATTCATTTTTTTTTAAATCAGGAGTGCAGCAATCGGAAAAATGCATGCAACAAATTCCCAGCTCATTAAGATATTTTTAAATTAGAGCAATCCCTCCTGCACGATTCCACCTCCTCCTCAACCACCTAAACATCTCACAGCCTGTTAGCAGCCCTGCACCCCACACTAAACAAATATACAACTCAGTCAGGCCCTGTTTTGTTTCCTCTACCTCCCCTGCAATGTCCACCAGCCAATGCACCAATGCCCTTGACTTTGTACTCGGTGTCTACAATGCTAATTCTCTGAGCTTAGAACAATAAACACTGCAGTGATGGACCCAGCCCAGAAGAGGCCACACTTCCTGTCTGCCCAGGGCTACTCTACAGGAGAAAGACCAGAGGACTGACAGGAAGGGGTCAGGGAGACAGAAAGAGGAGGTAGATGAGGCATGAAAATGTGGAGCGAGATTGTGTTCATGTGAGAGAAAACAAAAAAGTTGGTTTATAGCGTAGCAGTGTAGAAGAATGTGATGTATGACTTTGCTAGTGATCACTTTCTTAAATGTAATGTGATTACACACATTAACCAAATCTGCTTGAAGCTACGATAAACAAATTGTTCTTTTCATCTTTTTTGGAACCACTAATCTTCCTGAAACAATAACACTTTGTCAGAAACAGAATGCAGGTCGATTCCAGCATTTATTATTATAATTCAAACAATGGCAGCAGACTTGGCTGTTGCTGCATTTGTGTCTGTCAAAGGAAAGAATGATATAACATTTAGAAAACTGTGTGTATTCTAATTTTCTAGAAGATCCTTTTTTTTGTTTTTCTGGCTGTGCAAGTCCAAAGAGCGCTCAAGCATGTTGCAGGCTCCTTGTGAGGTGCATGCTGATTGGTTCTCTCCATTTTCTCTGTGTCTTTGAGACATCTGGCTGCAAGCATCTTTAGGATTCCATCAATACCACAGCAAGGGGGAAAACCCCACAGCTGAAAAAAGCAGGCTCAGCAGTCTGAATCGTGGCCAGCTCAAATCGACTCCAACAACCTTTCAGTCATCTCGCAGAGCTCTCTGTGAGCTGCAGATCTTTGCCAAGAGTCAGAAAGCCAGGTGAATGTGGAGTGAGGTGCAAAGAGGGAGCTCTTTTCTGACCAAATATAAACCATGGGAGATCACTGATGTGCAGGAGAGGTAAGGTCTGTGCGTGATTGTCTTTGAATGACAGCGTACATCCTGCTGTTGTGCTTTTTCCTAGGCAATTAGCTGTAATCAGCCCCTCTGAGCTCCCTGGGTGTTCTACAATACTTTCACACGCTGGCACCGGATATCTCTCATCACCACATCCCACACACGCACTCACACCGAGTCCTACCTAGAAGCTAAAGTAATAAGATGAACCTTCGACCCGCTGTAAAAGTAGAGAATGTACAAGAACATGGTTATTTGTGCACGCGTTTGTGTGTGCGTGTGCGGTGGTTGTTTGTAGCCAGGTCTCTGTGGGCCTCTCAAGCCCGTGGCTCTCGCTCTGTTCAAACTTCACCATGTGTTGCACACATGTTCCCATTAGGCCTGTAAAGCAGTCTTTGTGTCTCTGAGCAGCATCCTTGACAGCAGTTAACTGTATTTCCCCCTTTGTGACAAACACTGACCTTGTCCACCTCTCCATCTGACTGAAAGCACCTTAACAACCCCCTCCCCGCATTGGTGCAAAATGGGTGCAAATACTCCAGTGGGAACCTAAAATTCACTCTGTGGGAGAATTTCCCCAGCAATGAAAACTTCGGACACAGGCATTAAGACATTAAAACACAAAGAATAGAGGTTATCCCTCTACCTTTCCTGCCTCTACTGTGACTGATCCTTGTTACCAAGGGGGATTATGGGATAGTCCAGCGAGTTCACTATGCCATTTCTTATCCACACAGTGTGTGGGCCAGGTTGGCCTGCGGAGACACTGCCAGGCAGGCAGACGCGACTGCTGCTTTGGGCAACAGATGCCGAACAAAATGGAGATGAAAAATTCCACCTCCCCATTCCCATAAACAGGACTAAGATGTGATTTACATATTGTGAGACAAGAAGAAAATTATACACCTTACTGAAGGGCAAGTGTGTTTCAGATACATGTGTGCATGCTTGCACAATACTTAACTACAATTAGCATGCCTAAAGAACCCACAAAGGGTGCATCTGGGAGCTTGAAATGCCCACATTAGAGATGATTATATTCTTCAGCATTCAACCGCAAGTTTTTATTGACAATAATTGGAAAATGTTCCCCATCCACAGGAAGGTCAAAGCTCAGATTTGGAGCTGAGAGAGATTTATTGCTTTCTCGAGGACACTTCAGCGGCACGGGTGCCTACTGACACAAAACTCACCCTGTAATGTAGTGACAGCTGCTACAATGTTGCATTAAAGTGCAACTGACTGTATTGGTTACTGTTGGTCAGCGGTTGTCCTCCAACACCCTCTTAAACTTGAGCTGCTCGTCTCCCGTCTGCAGCCTCTCTTCAAATAGCGGTCCAGCTGACTCATCCTAAACCCCTCTCACACATGCTTACGCACAGATAGTGAATCCCACAGATAGAAATATATCCACATACAAGTGCTACACACACACACACACACACACACACACACACACACACACACACACACACACACACACAGACTCTACTTACCCCTGGTGAAAGTAGAGCTCAGCACATTTTTGCGGGGCATGTTGACACCCTGGCAGGATCTATGAGGAGGTTCTGGCATCAGCGGCATTTTGTTATTCCAACGTTTTTGCTCTTGTGAATACTAACTTCTCCATCTCAGAGCCACAGACCAAATAAGAAATCAGCCAAGTATTTCAGTCGCACCACATGACATTAGTGGATTTTGGAACTGCTAGTGAAAGGACGTATATTATTACTTTTCCGGCTCAGTCAAGTTTATTACCCAATGTATTCTTTATATTTTTGCCTAAAGCCTCGCTGTGGTACAGATCTCTGCAGTGCAGACTGTGTATGGCAAATTTCCAGCGAGGACTGACTGAAATACCCTGTAAGTCACAAAGACAAGCAAATTCACTCTCACAGTGCATTCACACATGCTAAATGCAGTTAAAGGTAATCGAGTATCAACTTATAGCTCATGTAGCCAAGATAGCGTGGACAGCAAGCATTATTCTTTTGACAGGTATGCAGAATATAGCAGATAAGCAACCTTGGACATTTATCTGCTCATACATGTGCCAAAATATGATAATATACAGATGTTTTCACTCAGATGTTAACATCTGAATGTTAGCATCTGAATGTTAGCATCCAGGCTACTGGAAGCTTGTTGAAAAACCAAAAATCAAAACACATAAATATTTTTCCATTTTAATAATATTGTTGCACCAAGAAAGTGATTAGCTATTAGTTGAAAACTTGACATGACATAGGACCTGAGAGATGCACCCAGACCTTCAGCTAATCTGTCTACTGTTCACTGGGGCCTCATCAGAAATGGTCTCAGTGGAAGGTTATCTGTCAAGAAGCTGTTCTTAATGAAGGAAAACAGGAAGAAAACGCTGAGGTATGCCAAATTGCACAAGAACTGTACTGAAAGTCAGTGCCAACAATGCAGCGATGAACCCAAATTGGACATTTTTTTGTTCAGACTGTCAAAATGTGCAGAGGAAGTCAAGAGAGGGGTGCAAAATTGAGTGTCTACAGCCTTCTTTAGAACGTGGTGAAGGCTCTCACAGAAACCGTCTGGAAAGTTTCATTTTTCAACATGACAATGATCTCAATGCAGTAAAGAATACCTGGATAGAAAATCCCACAATGGAACACAGTCATTCATGGATGGGCCTCAACATCACTGAAGCAGTGTGGGATCATCTTGACAGGGAAAAAATCAAAAGAAAATATCCAAAGATGAGCCTTGAAAGTCCTTAAAGAAGCCTGGAGAAGTATCCCTAAAGACTACGTAGCTCGTAAATTTCAGGCTGTGTTGAAGAATAAAGGTGTTCATAGCAAATATTAACCTCTTTTCGCTTTATACACTGTATTTTATACGTTTGCTTGTTTCCATAAATAATAATAATGGATTGCATTTATATGGCACTTTTCGAGACCCCCAAAGCGCTTTACAATTCCACTATTCATTCACATCACCAGTAGGCAGTAGGTGAAGTGTCTTGCCCAAGGACACAACGACCAAAACAGACAGAGCTGGGGATCGAACCGGCAACCTTCGGTTACAAGATGAGCTTTCCCAACCCCCTGAAGCACGGTCACCCGTAAATCAATTTCCCATTTTCTTAACAAAATACAAAGAAATGAAGGGTTGCTCAAAACATACTTATACCTACAGTATACTCTGAATATTGTTTTTTTACCACTTTCTTGATTACTGACAATATGAATGAATAAATAAATGGTAAATTTTCAATTTAAGAGTCTCTGCCATGATATTTATCTTTTGTGTATTGAAATTCAGTCCAACATTGTAAACAAACTTCCTTACAGCGCGTATCCCCCCACTGTGTTTCACTATATTCCCGTCCCACGATGGACCTGACTAATTAGTGGCAGCATGTTTCGACCAAGGTCTATAAATAGTCTTTCCTGTGCCTCGGGCCTCCTTTTAGTCAGGTCCCGATGGTCGTGTCAGAATGTCTTTACCAATATGGGGCACAGAACGGCTAATGTCAAACACGTGTGGAGAGGGAAAGGCTTTACAGAGAGAGGGAAAAAATGCTTCATCTTTTAAGTGATAATTACTTGATTCCTATTCTGCTTTTCTTGGCATTAGCCTTTGATCTCACGCAAGTCAGCTTGCAAGACAAGCATAAAATTACAAGAGAGTGTAATGATGTTAAAAACCCTACTGTTATGTGTCTAATTAGGACATCTCTCTCCTTCCCTTCTTGCTGCTATTTTTTAAATCTCACTCTCAATCTCCTCTCCTCTCTTCTTTGATGAACCCGGAGTGTCAAGAAAAATCTTGACACTCCGGGTTTATCTCCTACTTGCTTGCTTTGTGTTTGTGTGTGCAGCACGCATGCCTCTCGACACATTCGCTGCTGACTATGGCCTGACTGAGATGCCAGTGGAACAGGGTGCGTCTCCCAGAGCCAACTGCACATACTTCTGAAGTCAAGATTTGCAAGAGTCTTTCAGACAGCCCCCTCACTTGTAAACAGAACTAGGGTCTGTAGGAAGGAAACTGAACTCCACTTAGAGCTATTAACAGCATTCAGTAGAATACAGTGTGTATCCGCCGCATGAATATCTGAACTGTTAGACTGCAGGTTGGACGTGTGTCTTCATTACAAGTAGTATCGCAAAAGCTAAACATCTGTGTGCAAAATAAATTATACGTCCATATATATCAGCCTCTCCATGAAGTTTATACTGTGTCTTTATTGAGTTCATGTGGAAATATACTGAATTCAAATCAGAGGGCTTTGGAGGTATTCATCGGAGCAGTGCTAGGGCTCTCTGGCGCCTCCTCCCCCGTCCTCCCTACCTCTTCTCATCTCCTGACCACTTCCTCATGGCTTTGAAGCCGGGCGGCCTTCTCTGCTGCTGCCAGACAGGACACCCCACATCCTGTGAGAGACAGGAAGGAGCTCTGCTCATACTGCAGCCCCAGACACAAAATCTGTGCTCCAGAAACCTTCAGAAAAACCTTTGCTACTGTGTTACTTCTCACACTGTTCTTGTCAGACTGAAGCAAATACACAGAATTAAACAAATTAAAATCAGTCCTCAAAGATGCATCTCAAATCTGCAAGGATCTCAACAGCTGTTACTAATTTCCCTGAGCTTCTTTTGGATAGGCTCACCCGTGCTTCAGCGAAGACAATCCAGAACCTCCATCTGCTGGAGAGCTGGTGGTGGTGGTTTTGGTAGCTGCACTGACGAGCCGCATGCAGATCAAGAATTTGGGTGCCAGTGCAGAGTTTTCTTTAGCTCATACAAATGCGCAGTCAGGATCTGTGAAGCTGGGATCAAGAGTCCGTGCACATCAAAATGTGCTAATGTCCAGTGGCAGCGCTCTATCTCAGCCACTGGACACGTTCTCAGAACTTGTGATTGCCTCATGAAATGCAACATCTGCTGTTGTTTCGAGCTGAAGTTTTAGTTTAAGGGGACTATTTTTAAAATGCAAACGTATTTGAATTTTGCTAATAAAATCATATCATGCACCCTCACATTCTGCGAACACCCAGAACTGATGGGAAACTTTACCTGCTTTACTACATGCCTGCAGTTTAAGGTCAAAGGGAGTGAACCAAAAGACCTGCAGCCCCACCAAACTTTGTGTGAGCCCAGCTGTCATTTGTGTTTCGGACAGGCATGCCAGCTTGAGAGAATATTGCTTTTTCAAGTAATGAAAACAGGCACACACCCAAAATCCTTGGTCTAATTCCAGAAAAGAGAAGAGATGACCTTGAATAAAAAGCTCCCGAGCTATGACAGAACTGACTGTTCCTTGTAGTGGCAGCCTAACCTCTGCCAGGAGCAATCGGCTTTGCTGCCCTGTCAGCTTCCAGGTGTGGGAACCCCCTCTCTGCCAGACAGCCATCGAATGCATGACTGTAATTCAGAGCATTAAGATGCAGTAGAGTTCTTGTAGAGGGAACTGGCAGGGGGACAGATTCACACACTGCTCCCAGCATGAAAGAGTCAAGGCTTTGAGGTGGGCTGATGCTTCAGTGAAGACAGCCTGATGGGCTGGACTTCCTAACAGATTCCACTTCACTCAGACAGCAATACAGTGGGCCAACTAATTAGATGATCTATTTGCATACGTATATTTTATTGCGTTTTTACTTGTCACTTTGCCATGTCTGCCAGTATCACCCATGTCAGACTTGTTGGTTCTTCCAGAAATGACACTGTGTGACTGGATTTGTGGTGTAAGTCTCATAAAGCCTACCCATGAACCCTAAAATTGTCTCACTGAGGCACAGCGAGACATGGATAAAGTTCCAGAAAATGGAAAAAAGGTTGGCAAATATATTTTAACAAAAGCAAACAATACTTTCAAGGTCTGTGAATTGAGGGAAATGTAAAACTAGCCCTGGGCGTACCTTTGTTAGAAACTCACCATGTATTTATGTAGCGCCAGAGGTTGAGTGTGTTTGCCAGCAGTGACAGGAGACACCTAGTGGCCTGTTTGGATTTAATACAAAACCCATATTAACCATAGCCCATATTAACATCACAGCTGAAAACACATCTTCGTCATCTTCTCTTCTCTTCTCTTCTCTTCTCTTCTCTTCTCTTCTCTTCTCTTCTCTTCTCTTCTCTTCAACGTTTTTAGATGTCTTAATATCCGTTAACCCCAACAGCAAAGAGACTTTGCAGGGGAGCATTGAAGAATAACAGCCAGAGTATGGGACACACAGGGGTACATTTGCCCGATGAGTCTCCAGCATTTAATGTGCTTTAATTGGCTCAGGAGTTAATGTTACCCAACCCCAGAGTTCAAGTTTTATAATAACATTACTGCCAGACTATGCACCCCACTCACCTCGCAGATCCCATCATGCTGATGGCTGCCATGCTGATTATATTTGTCAAACCTTACTCTAGCTGGGTTTTTTTAATCTGTAAAAGGGTTTGTAAAAGTGATGGTGGGTCATCAGCAGAGCTGCAGGTGTTAATTATAACAACGGTAGTTCTGTAGGACACTTACAGTGCAGATTTATAGCTTCTGTGCATGTGTGCAAATTTATACATGTGCACACCAGCAGAACAGTAACTTCAGAAATCTTGGAGTAATTATAAATTTAGGAGCAGAATTTAGGGCCATTAAAACTAAGTACGACTTCTTCCCAGTGACAGAGGGCTGTTTGTTGCTGGGCCTCAACGTCTCTCCACTCAGGACAGAGGCAGTAGTGCCAGTGTGCCAAATGCTGGAAGTGGGTCAGTGCACAGTCACACAGTGGCTGCAACGCATACATCACGCGTGCACCTGTACAAACATACAGAGAGAGGGAAAGCAGAGGAGAGTCCACATTCAATTCAAGACACATTTTAAGGACATTTTTAAGCACAAGGCTACACGTTTAGCTACACAAAATGATGAACTTATAAAATAGTATACCAAATATGAAAGCTGTATGAGTAAAGCCTCTATGTTTGTAATTTTGCACTGGCGAACTTGGTAAAGTCTGCAGTAACCGCCCTGTTTGTCAGACAGAAGAAGGATCTTGCCTGCATCAAAGCCAAGACCGCAGTGGTAGTATATTTTATTGCCTTATTTGCATTTATGTTCTCAGCTATAGCTCTTTATAGTTCAGAGACTATAGCTGTATGTGATTCAGCAATCTGCAACTAATGAATGCAGAAAAGATATATATATATATATATATATATATATATATATATATATATATATATATATATATATATATAGATAGATAGATAGATAGATAGATAGATAGATAGATAGATAGATAGATAGATAGATAGATAGATAGATAAGGAGCAGGATGCTATTTTATGTCAAATGTCTGGTTAGGATAAAAGACTCAAAGCAGGAGTCTTCATCAACTGGTTAAGAAAAGCATGCAGTCATTTCACTTTTATCAAAAGAAAACACAAAGAAAAAACAGGATAATTATGACGATGAAAGACGTCTTTCTAAAGAGCAACAAGATATAACTTGCTTTGAAGAAAATATTTGTGTTGCTTCTTTGTGAGACTGTGCTTAAGCACAGCAGTTGCCTCGAGCTAAACAGTAACATCCACATGCTTCCTGACTGAACAATTATAATTTACTTTTATAATATTTGCTATTAGCCTAGAGGAATTTTACTTAATTGTTCATTTTAAAGGCACCATAAAACACTATGGGAATGCCTCAGCACACATATGGATTACTGGCAAATTGTATATAAATGATAAAAAATAAAGGTAATAATTTGTAGCACAATGTTCTTGTTTACTTGCTTGTGCTAGTAAACAAGCTTGTATACTTTGCTCAGTCCTCAAGCCATTGTTAAAAGGAAATGGATGCGCCCATGAAATCAACCTTCACTGCAGATTTCAGTGGAACTGGAGGCAAGCAGAATTAACCCTGCTTTCTCAGACAATATCCAACTGTGGCCACATGATAGCAGCAATTAAAAGGACGCAGTGAAAGATGCTAATGGCACAGAATACTGTTGAGATGGAAAGAGAGGTTTCACTTTGGGATTAATTGATTTTTAGATTTCTATTTTTAGATTTCACTGGGCAAGCAGTATGTGCTGTGCTTGCCCCGATGGAAGACAACTGTTTAGAGCACATAAAAACTGTTTTTCTCTCCATAGCTAATCCCCCATTCATGACAGCTATACCAAGGTTAATATTTTTAATATAATTTACCTGTTAAAATATTATATACGCTTAAGTTAAGTGTGTAGCTGCTTTACTGGTAAGTAAATGCTCACACAGCTGTTGCAGTCTGTCCCTGTCTGCTAAGTTTCACCTTTACAGGACTGACCATGTTTGTTGTTTTGTTGACTTTTGGTTCTTTTGATTTGATTCATTTGAAAAAAAAAAACAGCACTTTGTCATGTCTCTGTGTAGGCAGGCAGGAAGAGAGGACCCAAAATGCAGGACTCACAGAGGCGGAAGAAACTCAAAATAAACAGCTTTATTGCTGGGATGAAGCAGAACAGGAAAAACACTAACTAAACTGGGAGTACAGAATAACTAGACAGGTTGGCAGGCTGGCAACCAGAACACAGAGGAAGTGAGGGTACAATGCAACACTGACACGGAGAAAAACTGGGCTTAAATACACTGAGGAAGTCATCAAGGAATTAGAGACAGAAGGGGAACACAGCTGGGAGGAATAAGACCTAATGAGACGGGGGGAACAAAGCTAGAAACACTGACATATGACAGGAACATGAACCTTCAGAGTAAAACAGGAAACAAGACACACTTAACTAGGACACGGACTCGACAGAGTGAGACAGACAAGACGCTGAACTAAACCGGCAAAAATAACCAAATACAACCCGAACCTTAATCATAATGCAGAAGCATACCAGAATAACTGAAACACAGATTCATAATAAAAATCAACAAAGCACCAGAGAAACATAAAGAACAATCCATCATTCAAAAATAAACCAAAACATAAGGAATTCAAAATGCTGGGTCAATCCGACCCAGGACCGTGACACACTTGGTCTATGGTCTATGGATTCACCTTTAAACCACCGAGAATGTAAAAGAACTCCACTTGAGGCTTCAAAACGAGAGTGTCCCTATGCATCGTTTTTGTTTTGAAATCTATGTCCATCTTTTTTATACAGTCTGTGATATTAATGTCATTAGTTCAGCATGTGTTTTATTTAAAAGAAATACAAAAAGAATTGTGGAAATTAAATTCCTGAACAAATGATTGTACTCGAGGCAGTTATAGAGTCATATTCTGGAAACTGTGAATGTCCATCCAAAAAATTTGTACCAGTCTGTTTTGTAGATGTGAAGTTGTGCCACTGGATAAATCAAACATTTTGGCTTGCTTGTGGTGCAAGACTAATGCTTGTTTATTAAATGTCACAAGTAAGTATAGATGATAGACACTCCAGGACAGTGCCTGATGAATTCCAGACCGCTGAGGGAACTATAACAAATGGTTCAGACCAGTGGGTGTCACAGACAAGTCTGCTGGTCTGGAAAGTATCATACCAGGGGAATGGTCATATTCATACCTGGGGTCAATCCGCAGAAACCCTGGTGTTACAAGAGTGGATGTAAATAGCCGATGTGTGGCATGTACAAATTTTAAGTTCAGAAAATCTCAATTTGGGCCTCATTTTTCTTTTGGCAAAAGAATTATGGCTTTTTTTTCTTTCTTTCTTTTTTTTACCTGTATTTAAAACGTGGAAGGAAACTAAGTCACTCACTGGTAAGTGTAGCATTGTATGCCAGCATCTTGACTGGCACTAGTTTGTTAGGATTTTAAAACCTTTACCTTAGTAAAAGTAAATGATTTTACATGTTTACTCACACTGTCTGAATCTTTGTGATCTCAAAAATGAAAAGGTGGGTTCCCCGCTATTTCTCCCCCATGTCTGTCTTTTTCTTACCGCATGGGCTGTCCTCTATGACCGCAAGTAAACACCCTCTTCAAAGTTTTGCTCTTTTAATGCACAGTATGAATAAATTGCTCCAAGCCCATAAACTTTAACAGCTGTTTTGTTGCTCATTGCAGTTTCCTGCGTTGCTCATGCCCCGAGTGGAAAAACTCCCTGACTGCTTGCCTGTTATGAATCTGCTTGTTCTCATAAAACATTTCTTTAATTCTGTGGGATTTTTTTAAGTGCTTGGACCTGTGAGCCGGTCTCAACATCTCTTCTCACTAAGAGAAAGTCGTAAAGAAAAGCTCCCGTAAAGAGGTTAATTAAAAGTCTTAAAACTGCTGGTTAATTAGGGAGCTTTAATTTAAAAATACAGGTCATTATGTTGCATCAACAAAGGATAAATGAGATGCAACTATAAATGCTGTAAATAAATCAAATGTAACTTATATTTCTTGCTAATGCTGGAGAGATCAAATTTTCCTGCACATACAAAACATTATAGGTATGATTTTCTTTGCACCGTCTGTTTTGTACTAGCCTTCAAAGGCTTACAGCTCTTTATTAGTAGTTCACTGATTACACAGAAAACATCTCAGTCGGGGCTAGTTCACCTGACCAAACAGCTCCTGATTAAAGAAGCTTGTTCTGGGTGGAAGCTTTCTCCTCCACGACTTAAGGGTGAAAGGTAAATATCCAAGTGCACCTGAAACACTCCAGAGCAGACACCCTTTGGTACAATTTGCCAAGCATATAGGTCTAAATATACTCTGCCAGCTGCGAACACAAATCATACAATCAACCTCAAATGCACAGTTTATATATCTCAATATATTATCCCTTTGGAACATTTTTATGTTGTTTATCACAAGTGATGAAACTACTGTGCAGTGTTGAAATATTGTAGTTGGCAGCCACAGCCCTTCAATTTCGGTGCTGTAATGAGCGAGTTTACCTGCCGTAATAGGCAGCTTTGTATCTGCACAGCTGCAGCAGATGTGTCCTCTCCGTCTCTGCTGGTTTAGGGGAGACAGAGTTACTGTGGGAAAGGGAGAAGCTTGTTTGAAGCAGGCAAATCTGCTGGGTCTTTTAAATAACATCCAGTAACACATCCAGAGAGAAAACTGAAACTTTAAGTAGATTATTGAATGTATTATGGAGAATAGATCATCTGAATTTCTCAGATATTACAGCTGTTACTCATAAAGAAAAACATCTGGAATGAAAAGCTCATAATTCTTTTTATTTAGTTAAATCATGACTTTCAGTGACTGTAAACTTCAATCAAATGGATGAGTCAGACGTGATCAAATGTTGTAATGTACCTATTCCACTGAATGGGGAATGGGAACATTCCCAAATCTGTGGATTCAACGAAGTCTTTTTTAAAAGACTTAACATTCCCATTATGGAGCAGCATGGGCTGCACGGTGGTGCAGTGGTTAGCGCTGTTGCCTCACATTAAGAAGTACCAAGGTTTGAATCCACCAACCATGTACAGCGCACATGTTTTTTGCTTGCGTGGGATCTCTCAGGTGATCCCGGGGTTATGGTTATTGGTGATTCTAAGTTGGCTATGAGTGAGAATGATTGTCTGTCTCTCTGTGTTAGCCCTGCAGTAGACTGGCAATCTGTCCAGGGTGTAACCTGCGAAAGCTGTGAAAGTCTCTGGCGACTCTGAAAAGGAAAAGTGGAAGAAAGTGGATTGGGTGGTACGGCTATGTATGTTGTGTGCACACACATAATGTGATAGAGTAGCGGGAAGATGTCACCAGCATGTTGTCCTGTTTAAAAACACAGCAAACAGACTTAAGCAGAGGCAACTTGCCATGAACAGAATTACCTGATTTGCCCTGTTTGCATATTAAAACTTGTTCCCACTGCTGCAAGCATAGCTGTGGCTATTTATGTACTGCACCTGTAAGCCATCACTTATCATTCACGTCATTAGATGCCACAATAATGTGCACGTTCATGTATATATCAAAAGATGTGAACAGCCTCCAAAACTTTTCAAATAATCTTGAAGAACATTTGCTTTTAATGAAGTTTAACTGATTTATTAAAAATGTGCTTATTATCACTGGCTATATATAACTGAGACTGAGAAACCAAAAACAGTACATGCTCATATCAAAGCAAAATTTAATGCAATAAAGTGCACCCTGATTTATTACCTTTTCGACACGGGAACATCACATTGCATTATGTTTGAAGCTTTTCCTCCATTTCTTGAGTTATTAGGATTGTGCCCTATCAAATACATGACTACTTGCCTGAAAAGGCGGGACTGCAGAAATGCATGAAAATAAGATATTTTGATCAGAACAAATCATCTGAGATCAAATACATACACCTGGAAGGATAACTGAGATTTCAGTTGTGTTGTATGGAAATTGGAGGAGAAAGCGCTCCAGCAGCTCAGCTAGACTCTCTAACTGTCAGGTTATGACTTGTGAGTTGCACATGTGTGAATGACTCCAGCCTCTGCTTTGTGCCAAGCTAAATGCATCTGTGGCTTCAGTTTATGGCTTAATGCACAGATAAAAGAGTGGTATAGATCTGCTAAATTTCAGTGGCAGAGTGTATGTGTTTTCTTTCCACAATGTGAAAATATTCCTTTACCTGTAATTACCCTCTACAGGCTGCAAATACAGCTACCACCAAGTCTAACTTGAGTGGCATGGTAAAGTTCTGTGAGGCTAGCCCCTATATTGTGGTTGTGTAGTTTACACCTCCCCTGTCACACCGCTGCCAGACTGCGTGATTTCTGTTTATTTATGTATGAAAAATGCAGAAATATATGTGGGCTGAATTAGAGAGGTCTTGCAGACCCACTGTGAGCCCACTGGCTGGAGAACCAACTGGGCCTCAGAAACCTCCATTACACCACAGTTTTATTTTTAGCAAGCATTCTTCAACTCAACAAAGAAGACATTCAGGTTAATCCAAAAGCAAATATTTCTCAGAGAGCTATAGAAATAAACCATGTCACATATTGACATCTGTGCTACTGTACAGTCTTGCACTGGTGTGTGTGTTTCATCAGTTTAAAAGAAAAAAAGAACCTCTTCACACGAGCTTTTGGTCCTTAGATTTAGAAAAGATAAGTGCGGCCTCTTTATAAAGAGTCCTCTGAAATAAAAACAAGGATCCTGCTCATTGAGTTTGAGCTTCAATAACATCAGAGCATTCCTCAGTGGCATCAGAAAATATTTGGAAACTATGGGAGAAGGAGAGAAACCCTAGACATAAACATGTGGGTCAGGGAGGGCTAACCGGCACAGGAGGACAACCTGCCAACAGGAGTTGTGGCTTTCAGGAATGTGCACAAACACTCCGCCTCGCTTTGGTTCTCAGTATCATCCGATTCTTCCCGTTTTCTCAATGCATTTGTCTTACCTGCAGCTTGCAGACATTTGACAGATGAAACTAATATTTCTGAGTTGAAAAATGTTGCATGCAAATATTTAGTGCTAAGATGTTTGCATGAAAAGTTCAGCATTTGGAGAAATACATGCGTCGGGTTTCTTTTTAAGACTTAAAGTAACCAGCTGTTGTTTAGTTTGTCCTAGTATAGCTTAGTCTGGATCAGTCAGAAGCACCTTTCAAGTTCACAAATTTTAATAGACACAGAAACAAAAAAGAAAGTAATTTAAGTGAAATGATACTTTTGTGCCGGTCAGTTAATCTCTGAGCTGAAAAACGCTCTCACACTCGACTCTCTTTATTCAGTCTTTAAAGTATTTTAAATTAATCAAATTTGAATAAACTTGGAAGAGTCTACAAACAAAAAGACAACAAATTTACCCTGAGGTCAGACCATGCTATGCTCAGAGACACAGCAAAGAACCCAACAGCCACATAGCAGACTCTACAGGCCCCAGGTAGCATGTTAACGTTCAGGACAATTACAACTAGAAAAAGACTGAACAAGTGTGGCTTGTTCAGAAGCGTTGCCCAGAGAAAGTCTCTTCTCTCCGAAAGGAACATGGCAGCACAGCTTAGATTTAAAAAATTGCATCTGAACAAACATCAAGACTTCTGGAACTGTGTTCGGACAGATGAGAGCAAAGTGGAGATGTTTAGAGAAAATCAAACACGGCATATCAGCACAAACATCTCAAACCCGCTGTCAAGCATGGTGGTGGAGAGGGATTGATTTGGGCTTGTTTTGCAGCCACAGGATCTTGACACCAGATCACTTTTATTTATATAGCACCAAATCACAGCAACAGCTGCCTCAAGGCTCTTTATATTGTAAGGTAAGGGCCCTACAATAATACAGAGAAAACAGAGAAAACCCCACCAATCATTTGACCCCCTGTGATTAAGTGCTTTGGTGACAGTGGGCAGGAAAAACCTATTTGTACTCTCTTCCTACAGAATTTGGACCAACAACAGAAACTCAAGTTAACTCTTTAGAGTTTCACCATACTCTTAAGACTCATATTGACAATAATTTATTGTTAATAAATATATTATTAAAAACAGTAAATGTTTAAAATTTGTTCTCCAAACTTTTGGTCTAACCTTGCTCTGTTGGTAATTGCCTCTCCTGGGGCAGGAGCTGGGTTGGCAGCATGTTGTTGCTCCTGCCTTGTTCACTTCACCTTGATGGCCTACCAGCTGCTCAGCCGGCACTGAGTTGACAGCGCAACCTCCAGTTTTGTTTACACAAACCCCCACTTCCAATTTCTCCCTGCATCACGATTGTGCAGTTTATTTCATGCGTGTCACCCATGTCAGTGTAATTTCCTTCAGCACACACCACACCAGTAGACCTCTGGTCACAGATGGTCACAGTTCCACACCTCTGTGGAGTGATTTGTACGGTTTAGTCCACAGTTGCTTCACACCACATAACAGATCCTGTTGTGCTTGCACCATGTGCTAAGTCAACCTTACTGAAGTTTTTCTTTCCAATACAGATCTGCAGCAATGTCACCCTGGCATATTCATGTTTTGGTATTTAGAGAGGCAAGTCAGAACACTGAGCCATCTGATGGTGCTGTTATCGAAGCCAGGAGACGCTGCCAAGCATTTGATTCATTAAGAGTGCTCTTCCTCCAAGAAAAACAAAACATAACAGTTAACGGATTGATTTATGTTAAGGTGTGTTTATCAGGAATATTGCTCCAGGAAAAATCGAATGGAATTCTAAAATTATTGTCCGTGTATAGCAGCTGCTTGCGTCATCAGATTTAAAATCACAGCCAATTTTTTAAAGACTCATTTAAATGCTTTCAAACGGCGTTAAAGGCGTTTATTTGTGAAGCCAAAGAGATGCTCTATTCATTTGTTTGCCTGAGCGTTGCTGACATGTTGTCACTTATGGTAATGAGTCTGAGTGAGTGGCACATAAAGACTCTTTTCATTGCACTCTCTGGGGCACTGGAGCAGGGCAGTCACAGAGTTTGAAGGCAGAGCTGTGCCCCTGCCTGAATGAAAATACAGAATGGAAAGAATTTCCTGAAATGAAACTCAATCACTTTTGCCACTAAACAGCAGACTATGCACTGGAGAAATCATCTGCAAAGTCTTGGATTGGAGGGGCTTATTAAAAGCAATTCTGTAGAATAGTGGAGGCACAATCAGAATTATACAGGGCAGCTCTGTTCAGTAGATAGTTTACTTACATGCAATGCAAAATTACATTTTTTCCCCCAGTTTATATTGACTTAGACCTTGAAATTTTCCATTGTTGAGTTCAAGTGGACTGATAGCCACGGATGACAGCGACGTTCGTAAAGACGGTGGTGGCAGTGGAGGCTGTAATCCATGGCTTTCCTGTGCTTACTAGTCTCACAGAGGCCAGCTGTTGTTGAGTTTCCATCCAAGCAGCTGGGCTAGGGTGTTCTGTGGTCTCCTTCAGCCCTCTTTGAAAGAGGATAGTCAAGTTTAGTCCCTCTGTGAGTCCCTGAGAATACACCCACTGCAGCCTCACTGAGGAGAGATGTCCTTGTTGCAAGGATGTAAAAACAGGCCTGCAGAAAGGGACTCTGGGAGACTCGTGGGGATGTTGGCAGCAGGTGAATGCAGGACCAGTATGAAGGGAAATATCTGGCAAGTGGACTGGAACATCTTGACCCAACGTGGGAACTCAGGATGTCGTCAATATTGGTGAAATGCGTCTGACTCAAATGGTGGGAAGAAATAAAAGACGTTGGTTCAAAAGCAAATATTCTTAGTTCAGAAGGGTTACTCAGACGTGGTGAAGCAGCTGTCCTGTTGGGAGAGGCACAGGGATAGGCGAAGCTTTTCATTTACCCCCACAGAGGAAGTGGACAACTTTAGGAAGGGCCTTGACAGTGCGTTGATTGGGCCTTTTTGTCAATCCGACTGATCTAGCGTTCCTTGATCTGAGAAGGCCTGGGTAAATGGTTTCCTCGTATTTTGCCTGGCCACACAGATGGTGGAAAATAGCTCTGTAGTGGGTTTTGCTTGGCTAAGCAGCTCTGTTTTATTTGGAGTCCTGCACTAAAGGATGAGTAGCCCAGCTTGACTGGAGAGAGCCCAAGGCCTTTTGAGATCACACAGGCACTAAAATCCATATGTGAGATGTATAAACAGCAGACAGTGTTTATTTACAGCATTTGATCTTTCAGCATGTGTCTCATGCTTAGCGCCACACTCTGGAAAGAGGAGTTGACATATCTAGGCTTTGTAATGTAAAGAAACACATGCAGAAACCATAAGCTGGGGCAAGGTTTACAGACATCACTGCCATTTTAGTCATTTTACTTCCCCAGAATATAATTGATCACGCTCTTCTTATTTTACTGCAGATTTTGAGGTTATAGGATGTAAGCACGTCAAGCAGCCAGGTTCTGGCCAACATCCGGGTCCGTGGAGATTAAAGGAATGTTTGACAATTTGGCAAATGTGCTCATTTGCTCACTATCACACATGAATGTCAGATTAATAATGTTACAACTAGCAGCTGCTTTGCCTCGCTTAGTACAAACCTCAAGGAGAGGTAGTCAGACTAACCTGTTAAACTAACGAACCTTTTTTTTATGGAGGTCTTCACTGGATTAGACAAGCAATATTTGTAAATAGTTAACATTAGAGGTGTGGTTAGGTGGATTTTGTTATGTTTGAGTAGAGCTAGACTAACTGTCTTTTTGCATTTCAAGCCTTTATGCAACGAGTCCACAGCATCTAGCAATTGCATGAGCTGTGCACTGCAGCAAGCAAGGCACCTGTTCCTTATTTGGTTAAAGTTGAGCGCTAGGCTATTTTATGCAGTGGTTACCAGAGTAACATGTCTGTGAAGGTTCTCAGTCATCCAGGTCATCGTAAGGAGCTTGGACTTCCTTAAGTTGCTTGAAGACGTTTCACCTCTCATCCGAGAAGCTTCTTCAGTTTTAAGGGTCAAATGGTGGAGAGTCCCAGATCTAAACCCAGTGGGAGTTTCCCCCCAAAGAGGGACAAAGGACCCCCTGATGATCCTCTACCTAATCACATGAGCCAAGGTGTGAAAATGGGTGTGGGTCAAAATCAGCCAGGGTTTCGAGTGAGCTAATTGTGAAACCTGGCCCCACCCTATCATGTGATTTCCTGAGGTCAGATGGCCCAGCATGTGAGTAGGTGTTTAGGCGTCTGGGAAGGGATCTCAAAACTGGATTATAGATGGCAGACATTTGGTGTCATAAACCACCGCCGCTGTTCAAAGATGGTCGCTCACAGTGGACATAAATGGCTTCTTTCACTCCTCTTTCAAACCAGGTGGAGTCCAGATGCTTTTCTTTCCAAGATCCTTAGATTACCAGAGTAACATAAAATTTTGAAAACGTTTAAAATCGTTTAGTGTTGATCTAAAAGGAAAACAAATTCAGCAGCTGGATGTCCTAATTATTGCCTTAGATATTTTTAGAAAAAGTTTTCTTATTGGCGGCACTGTTGTGGTTGATACTGGTGTCTCACAGCAAGAAGGTCCTGGGTTTTATAATCCAGTCTGGGGCCTTCCTGTGTGGAGTATGTATGTTCTACCTCTATCTTTGTGAGTTTCCTCCAACGGGCTCCAAACATGCGAATGGTTGTGTCGCTGTGTTAACCCTGTGACAGACTGGTGACCTGTCCGGGGTGTAGCCCTCCACCCCTCCCAAGACCCTAAACTGGATAAGTGGAAGAAGATGAATGGACATTTCCTAGATTGTATTTTTGTAATGTATAACAAAGGTTGCAAATTAGCCATTATGTTGGTGCTGCTAAGTTTTCACCATTGTCTATTCTGAAGCTGACTTATAAAGTGTCCAGGGAACTGAGAAAATACAAACAGGGCATTGGAAAGGTAATGATAGATAACACCAGGAAAAATATGACACTAAGTTTAAAGAAAAATGGAACAAAAATACAAACAAAAGTTGAACATAATTCCCTTCACAAAGAACCAGAAGAGAATAAAGAAACAGAAACTCAAACCAAGACTCAGGGAGCATGAGAGTGATTTTACTGATATAATTAAAGCTCCTGATATGTATGGCACATGTAGGTTTAAAAAGAGGATTATTCACCCAGTATTCTGTGGGATCACTGCTGTTTGTGTGCAAAAACAAACATTTTCGTTTCATGAAAATTGTTGGAAAAGTGGAGGATGACAAAGACAGAGTCGGTCAACAAAATTACAAAACTGTTGCCTGAGCTTGGCTTAAGTTGTCATTTCTTTCTCTTAATTTTGAGTTGAATTAACAGTTAAAGTAGCGGACCTTGTAGGTGCTAAAATATGTCACTAGAAGAAGGAGTGGATATTTATTGGTGAGACAATGGGCCAGTGAAATCCATTTTATCCATTTTTATGGATTTAACGCTTTGTTCTGGTCTGCATATGTCTTTTCACATTAATTACGCTTTTGTTTTGCAGTCATTCCTTTTATGTCAGCTGTCTGAGGAAAGTTGTTTTCAAAACCACGTATACGCACCTGAATTTGGGTGCCAAGAAAAGGAACAGTCTTTTCTTCCCCAGCTGACCTTAGTGGACCTCTAGAAATTTTAGCAAGGGAGCAAATAAATGCACTTTCCAACATGTGAAATCACTCTTTGAGGTGTTGGGGATGTGTTTAGTTGAGTCCTGGTAAAGATTTGGATGTTTGCATATAAACGTCCAGTGTTGTAAGAGCTCCTTTGGCGTACCCCAGCAGTGGTTTGAGGATGAATAGAAGTGGGCACATGAAATGAAGAAGTCAGCACAATTCTCATCCTTATTGTGACTAAAGACCAGGATAAAAAGTTTCTATTGAAAACAGGAAAAACCTACAGCCAGTCTCCTATGTCTCTGGAAAAACAGAATCTCTGAGCTCTATCTCGGAGCAGTGATTATGGTGGTACAGTGAATGACTGAGGTGGTCGAAATAGGAGCTTGGGGGATTTTTTTTTACATGCTCTGAATACAGGAAACACATGTGTGCTTCTGCTTCTCTTTTGGTTGTTGACTCAAACTGCGATAATCTGAGCAGTGTGTACCCACCACAAACAAAGGGTTTGCACATAACCTCACCACAAAAGTTAGCCTATAGACTGCTTATATTTTTTCTAAATAGCTACTTCATATGTGACAAAGCAAATAAATTCTATGTTTGATAAAGCTTTATTTAAGTACTCTAATTTTTGTTGTTGTTGTTTTTACTTTATAACACAGTGCAGCATTCTGAAGCTTTCATTGTAGCTAATGGATATTCAGGCCATGATTTCCATTTCTAGATTCCGATCACAAAGGTGTAACATATAGGATCCATACATTTATATGGTCGATATGAATGGTTGTCGAGAGATGGTAATGGTAAATGGTTTTTGTAAAACTTTTCTACTCTACCTGTGCACTCAAAACACTTCACACAACATGCGTAATTCACCCATTCATACAAGCATAAAGCTGTCCAGTGGGCTCAAATGGAGTCTTTGTTGGATCAGTTTTGACTTCTGGGCCTGATGTTTGAAACCACTGAATAAAATGAAGGCTAAAAAAGAACTACATCATCGTTAGATGATTTCTCATGGTAATGCAGTCCCTTCATGCTTTTGTCGTCATCTGTTTGTTAATCTGCACTCGGCCAAAGTCTACCCGAATATGAATGCTTTACGAACAAACTATGACTATAAACCAGAAAGTTTCTGGGGCCTAAATTTTATCTACAAAACCACAGACTCTTCAGAAGCTACCGATTCTGTGTTTTCACAGAGAATCACTGCATAACTGTGACCTGTCTGAGAAAAAAGAAGTTTATTCTAACTTTGGAATACAGTACATCATTCATTACAAAATATGACCATAAAGTGGCTTTATAAACAATAAACTTCCTTAACTTTAAATACTCCTATATTGTGTGTTAATTTAACTGTTAAAAAAACATCAAAACTCCCGGGGGGCATTTTCCATAACTGCGTCCCTCTGATTTTTCCAGTGAGCCCTCGCAATCTCATTAGTTCATTTTAGTCACATCTGTATCTTATCACACTGTCTCGTACTAGTGTGTGTGTGAGTGTGTGTGTGTGAGTGGGAGGAGTAAACCATGCATGGCCCACGTTTTTCCTGCTGAAGTTGGCACTGTGAGTTACAGCCACTTCAAAGTCTGGTGTAAGGGTCTATTAACCATTGGTAATTGAAGTATCACTTTAAATGGCACTGAGTACGCTGCTCTCTCTGGACTATAAAAGGAAAAAAAAAGGTTGCATAGAAAACATAGTTTTATGAAGTCCAGCCTCATTACTAGAATGAATGCGGTGACATTTTGGCAGTGGCTGTGTAATGATTCTATAGCAGGGCTTTCCATGAGGGTCCTATGTAACATGCTGGCTGTAATTTCCTCTCTGTGTTCACCTGTGTTTTGTCAGCTAGTAAATTTGTCATGAACAAATTGGACGGTTAAACTTGTCAGAGAAGCTGATTGCTGTTGAAATAACCTTTACTTTAAGTGCTCATTTCACATATTCTGCCACTTTATTTTCAAATGGCCTCATATAAAGTCCAGATGCTACCAGCACTTTCACACTGTACATTCTGTATGAGCAGGAAAACCTCTGGGTCCACTATGACCGAGTGATTAAAAAAAAAACAGTGCAAATATCTTTAAATGACTGAATAGATGAGTAAAACACAGGGATCTGCCCCATAAAAAGGCCTGCACCACTGCTTTTGTAAGGCTACATATATCTGTATGCAGACTAGTTTTTGACTATAAGCGTGGTTGCATTTTACGTTCAGATGCTGTTATCTCAAGCGTTAAATGTAGCATTATAAAAGTGCAGTTGGCACATTTGGAAGCATTTACATAAATCACACTTTCATGACTGTCTTCTTTTAAGCAGGCAAAAAAAAAAGAAAGAAAAAGAAAAAAAAGGGTCCTGGAAAATCAAATTAGGTTTTCAGAGCTTTGCGTTTTGCCTTGCCAACCTCAATATAATAACTGTAAAACTATTACAAACTGAGAAGTGTTGGTGTTGGCAGCTTGTCAGAGCAGGGGCAGTAAAACAGTGCCATTTGAGACAGGTTGACGTTTCATTTGTATTTCTCTGATGAGAAGCGGCGCAATCTGTTAATAATCCAGAGGCATTACCAACAACACACGTGTAAGAATGAGGAATGGTATCATTTCTTTGTCCGCTGTATAAAAAATAGCATAAGTGTGATTGGTGCTAAGAAGTTCATTGCTTTTCCATCAGTATGCCATTTTGGGCCTGGGTACCTTCCAGTACTGTCTGTGCACCATCACTTGGAAATATTACTGTGTTCGAAAGAATGCATTTCCTAGGTTTTGTCATTAAAAAACAAAACAGATGATCAATAAAAAATGAAATTGCAGCTGATGATTGTTAAAGGAAAAGCCACTGTGGACGCCTCAAGTGGGAGAGACGCCTTGGTCAGTGGATCCCCCGCAGGCAAAGGCCAAAAAGAAAAACAGCGGTTAGAATTGCAGGAGTCCCGAGTCAATCCTGCATGTTTTATTTGGTTAGTTTCTCTCAACGAGATTCTTTAACTACCAGTTATGATGTATGGAGGCCTCAGGCAATGTGCAAGTAAAACAAATCACATAGAAGGTATAGGGGTCTCTGTTGGGGAATTATTTTTCACATTATTTTTGCTGGTGCGAGGATAACTTTGCTTCTTTTAAATTGGTTACTTTCTGTGGGAAGCTGGGAAGCGTGCCAAACTCACTAAAAATAAAGAAATGAGAAAAATTTAATCCCTATCGCAAACACGCCAAAGCCAGGGAGATATTAAAGGCCGCTTCCGAAAAAATAACATTCCTGGAGATTGGACAATAATTTCAGTTATACCACACGATATTTTGTTTTTGTACATGCGAGACTCATTCTCAGGTTGGGAATGAAAATTGTTGCTTTTGTTTTGTATCATTTCACTCAGTAGCTGTGTCACTGAGGAATTTACCCAGCCAGAAATAATTTAAAGTGATATTTGGGGTCACTAATGAAAAGGCTACTGTTTCCCCACTACACCCTGGGCAAAGTTAAGTCAAACTTGCTGATATCACGTGGGATTAGACAAGGTTCATTTATTCCTCTGGAAAATTATATTTTAACGAATGAAACAAAATACATTAAATTTCATTTCATTTATTTCACACTTGGTACAACAGTTTCCACAGTTAGTTCTTTCAGACAAACCAACCACACTTTCTATCGGTATAGCACTGTAAATAAACATACATATCATACCATTGAAATGCAGTTAGGTTGATGGAAATTCTGCCAGTTCTGCCAATATAATATAGACTTGTTGACCACTTTATTAGGTACACCTTACCAGGACTGGGCTGGATTTTTAGCTTCAGCACTGCTTCCATAGATTCAACAAGTTGCTGCCTGTATTCTCCGTTTCCTGTTCTTAGCTGAAAGGAGTAGCACCAGGTGTGATCTTCTGCTGCTGATGCTTCACGGTTCAACAGATTGTGCATTCAGAGATGCTCTTCTGCAAACGAGTGGTTATTTGTGTTACTGCAGTTTAAAGCAGTCTGACCAGTCTGGAAACAAGGCATTTTCCCCTGGAGACTTGCCACTTACTGAATATTTTCTGTTTTTTGTACCATTCTCTGCAAACCCTAGAGACAATTGAGTGTGAAAATCCCAGTAGTTCAGCAGTTTCTGAAACACTCAGCCTTCTGGCACCAGCAACCATACCACAATCAAAGTCACTTAAATGATTTTTCTTCCACATTCTAACCATGTCTGCATATTTAGAGTTGCTGACATGTGATTGGCTGATTAGACATTTGCGTTAACAAGCAGCCGAACAACTGTACCTAATAAAGTGGCTAGTGAGAGTAGAAACATCAGTCAAAGTGGGTGTCATGAACTGACTCAAAGTTCAGACAATAGAAGGGGTTTGGTGGAGTCTGCACAGATAAATGCACAGTGGGTTAGACCTTTCAAAGAAAGAAAATAAACCCAAATCATGCCTGCCTGCTGGGGAGACGAGAGAATGTTAGCTACCGCCTACTGGTGATGGCCAGAGGGGCCGATGGCACGATATGGCAGCCTTGCCTCTGTCAGTCTGCCCCAGGGCAGCTGTGGCTACAACTGTAGCTTGCCTTCACCAGTGTATGAATGTGAGAGTGAATGAATAGTGGTATTGTAAAGCGCTTTGAGGGGTCCCGAAAAGCGCTATATAAATGCAATCCATTATTATTATTATTATTATTATTATTATTATTATTATTATTATTATAAAAAAAATAGCTCATGAAAATCCCACACTGCAGCAGCTTGTAGGGTTGTTGTCTTGCTGAACCTGCATTCATCTCTCCCTCAACCCTGACTAGACTCTCAGTTCCTGCTGTTGAAAAACATCATGGCATGATGCTGCCACCACCATGCTTCACTGTAGGGATTGCATTGGCCAGATGATAGTGCTGCCTCCAAATTTCCTCCAAATATGATTGGCACTCAGGCCAAAGAGTTTAATCTTTGTTTAATCAGACCAGACAAATTTGGTGACCATGGTCTGAGAGTGTTTTGGGTGTCTTCTGGCAAACTCCTGGCAGGCTGTCATGTGCCTTTAACTGAGGAGGAGCTTCAGTCTGGCTACTCGACCACACAGACCTGATTGGTGGAGTGCTGCAGAACTAGATGTCCTTCTGGAAGATTTTCCTCTTTCCACAGATGCTGGAATAATGTCAAAATGACCACTGGGTTCTTGTTCACCTCCCTGACTAAGGTCCTTCTACCCTGATCACTCAGATTGGCCGGGCAGCCAAGCTCTAGGAAGAGTCCTAGTGGTTTGAAACTTCTTCCACTTAGAGATAATGGAGGCTACTGTGCTGACTGGGGCCTTTTCTGTATCATTCCCCAAATCTGTGCCTTGATACACTCAGATGTCTGTAGACAACTGCTTGGACTTCATGGCTTGGTTTGCCCTCTGACATGCGCTGTCAACTATGGGACCATAGATAGACAAGTGTGTGCCTTTCCAAATCATGTCTAATTAACTGAATTTACCACTATCAAGTTTTACAAACATCTGAGAGATGATCAGAAACAGGAATGCACATGATCTCAATTTTGAGGATAAAAAGAGATTATTATTTAACTATTATTTAATATATTTTATAGAATTATCAATACTTTTTTATGTTTGTTTCATTGTATTCATTGACAAAATTTCTGACAGACAAAGCTACATGAAGCACTGACTTTGACTTTGATAATCATTATATCAGATCTGATATTGATGGCTCTCTCCTAATTTGAACAGATATTTGTTAATTTACCTTTATTCTGTTTTTATTTGTTAATGTGATGAACTGGGTAGTGATCATTTTGTCTCTACCTCGTCTCCTTTCTGTCATGTCCGCCTGGAGGTTGCGAGGCCAGTTGTGTGTCCGAACAAAATCCACCATGGCATCAGCAAATGTAACACTGGAAAATCAGTTGCAGAGTGCACAGAAAAACCTGCTCTTCCTCCAGCAGGACCACGCCAACACGCTGAAGGGGCTGCATGCAGAGATCCGCAGATTACAGCAGCAGTGCTGAGAAGGGCCACAAGTAGGACTTCACGCTGCTGCGGAAGACCAACACATTTAATCTCAACTGGCTCTCTCCTAATTTGAACAGATATTTGTTAATTTACCTTTATTCTGTTTTTATGTGTTAATGTGATGAACTTGGTAGTGATCATTTTAATTGTTGATTAGAGAGTGTGACTCTGTTAGTGCAGCCAAAACGAGATAGAGAGAGTGGAATGTCAAAACATGTGAAAAGTGGAAGGAAAAAACTGTTGCTGTTGTTTTACCGCCTACACAGTAATTGAGGGGCAATACTGCCCCCTGCTGCCCTGCAGCTGTACTGTCCAACAGCTTTCGTTCATTTTTATTTTTTCACACATTCCAGGCGCTTTGACATAACTAAAAATCAAACCTAGCGCCTGAATAAACTATCATAAGCATCAAGAAGTTATGACACGTCACACCTGACATAACAACTACTTACTTCGACTCTATCACTAGATGGCGTGTACGCCTCACCCCTTAACAAGTGACAGTTTCTGTTGCTATGGTGACGACGCTCTCCCCGTAAACGGTGGCACGTCCGTAAGAGCTGCTACTTCCACATTTAATGACGTTTAAAGGTTAGTAGACTCTATTCTACTTTTACGTGAGCTGCTTAGTTTCAGCTCACGTAAATTCAAGCTGTGATTCTAACCTTTAACTTTAATGTAACTGGTCAAAAGTCACTGGTCTGGAACATTTTATGGTTGTATCGCTTAACGTTCAGGTTTCCCATGATGCACCGCTTTATTTTGTCTAGTAGCTCGGGGAGATGATAGGAAACTGACACAGCCACCCCTCTCTTTAACCCAGCGGAGGCGAACCCCTGACAGCAGCATCCTTGACATGCCCCACAAGGCGGACTGCGCTTAGCCGGTGTGGCTAGTCTGTTTATCCACATTTCCCGATATTTTAGAAGATATTCGACGGCCGAGTATTTTTAGCTGTAAGGTAAGCTCTCCGCCATATAACGTCAAGGTACTGTTGTAGCCTTGTTAGCAGTTAAGCTAGGCTAGCATCAATGAAAGCCTCATAGCTTACGTAGTTACCCCGTTTTATTCGAAGGAGGCTATCGGCACATTAAAATATATGTTTCGTTTATCTGAAGCTAATTTTTGTGTGCTTCAGTTTTATTTGGGATTAATCTAAACACACTCAATAAAACTACATTTTAACTTTTAAATTGTTTTGTCTATTCCACGTCAGAAAAAGCCTTAATGTCGTTAATAATGGCATGGCACCTGCTAATGTGTGCGCATTGCTGCAGGACTTTCATCGAAAGTACGGATAAGCCCTGTTGGATGTATTCAGTGTATCCCGAATTTACCTGACTACCTCCACAAAGCTAAATAAAACCCCATCTTCATGCTAGGATTGGTCGGTTGCTTTGTGCGTGCAGCAGGCTGTTTTTGGGTGATTGTAAAGTGTGGTTTGGTGTGACCCACCAGAGAAAGAAAATGTACTGTTTGCTGGACACTGGTCAGCTCCTCCCTGGACCACAGTCGCACATAGCATTGGTTGCAAGACAGCCTTTGTAATGACCCCTTGAAACGCAGCAATGGCATCCAACAGCACGCGGAGTCAAAAAGACCACATAAAGTGGGGTGTTTTGAAGCCTTTCACTTCCACCGTTCGCCAGGCCTGATTTACGACTTTCTCTTATTCTTCGGTACAGATAAAGAAGGTCAAGTCGAGAATTAAGTCTCTGGATGAAGATTAACGTTAAAACAATGATCCTCTGGCAGCTACCGCCAGGACCAGCGGAGGCTTCATTTCGGGGTGCTGTCCGCAATGCAGGTGCTGAAATTGAAAAAGTGTCGTGGAGCGCAGTCTAATAACACGTAGCGTTATCTGTCCTGTTGCAGTTGCAGGCGTTGTTTGTAGTTAGACCACTTAAGCTTTAGCTGCCTCTGTTTTCCTTTTAATTCTTTTGTTGATGACATAAACATGACTCTATGTGAGGACGTGATTATTGTGGAGAGTAACCCAGACTGCATCTTTCCATAAAATACAAGCAACAGATTTAGAGAAGATGCTGGAAGGGAAGCTTCTGTTTACAGTGTGGAATCCAAGGTTGAAGGATGCACGTTTGCGTGCAGTTTCAGCGTCATTACAGGGCGTGACAGCGAAGGAGTTATGGCTGAGGATAGTAGCTATTTGCTAATGTTTCGTTCTGCTGCTGCAGTTCATTGATTATTTATATTCTCTGTGTGGGGAAATACTGGTTACTACATTAGGAAAAGAGAGTCAAGTAAACACGTTCAAATGGCAAGGATTTACATCTTAGAGGAACTGTCTTTCTTTAATTCACTGAGCATCCATACACTTTTTGAATCACCTCCATGCTATGGCATGAGCCATATTACTAAAGTTGGCAGAGGTCACGTCTTTGCAAGCGGAAAGCTATCAAAGCTATTCTAGGAAGGAGATGGGATGAGAGATATGCTTGCAGTGCAGGGTCTACCGGAAGGACCGCACATTACTCATCAATAATAGATTATCTCCTCAGCCTTTGTGACACACCCCCAGCTGTATGTGCCAGGCTGTGTTTTGGTTATCACATGTTTTCATGGCAAAAACACACAGGCGCGTGAGAGCTAAAACTAGGGAGCATGTTAGGTCAGGTGCATGGGATGTATTATTCATATAAGTTAGATGATGTAAGAGTGGGAAGCTCAGAGATGTTTTATTGAAACACACTTATGATTGCAGTCAGAGGCTGCCTCTGTATACAGGAGGGGATTTTAGCGGGGATCAGTGTTCTCTGAAGCCTCAGCACAGTTTAACAGAGGGTGGAGATATTGAGACTCGCCTCTGGAGACAAGGATGTTCAGTGAAGAGAGTGTGGAAGAAGGTGGGGCAAGCCACACCCAGTGTCACTCACCGTGACATCTGTTAATGTGTTCAGCTTTGATTTAGTGTTATGACTGATGGTGTTATGGACACTTAATGAGAGCATTATGTAATAGAGACATATGTTATGCTGTTTCACTGTTGGGGTCTGTTAGATATTCTGAATTTGAAAGACTCTCACAGAGGAAAAACATTTCCACTGCGTCGCTTTATCAAATTACAAGATAATATGTAAATTGGATTAGTACGTATTAGATTAGTGTTACCTTTCAGATGCCTTTTTTAAGGCCAGCAGGGCCCACTCTGTATTATAAATCAATAGCCTAATTTCAGTGATTGGTCGTTAAGTACAGCAAGCCATTACTGGCCTTTCTCTGCTATAGTCTTATTCTAGCATTGACCCAGGCAATAATGATATCCGACACAGCTACTGTGCATAACAAACAACAAACAGAGTTGCCGTTTTTGCCTTTGGATGATCAGTTTAAATGTAAAATGCCCTTCTTTGTAAATGGGGTTAATGGTATCATCCCGTATTGGCTGGTTTGCTTAGAAAGCAAAGTTAGACCGTATCCTAAATCTCACGTTTACAGCCAAATGGGTGAGAATTGATGTGATTACTTTTTTTATGGTCTTCTTCTCTGTCTCTCTTTTTTTTTTACTCTCTCTGTCTCTACCTCGTCTCCTTTCTGTCATGTCCGCCTGGAGGTTGCGAGGCCAGTTGTGTGTCCGAACAAAATCCACCATGGCGTCAGCAAATGTAACACTGGAAAATCAGTTGCAGAGTGCACAGAAAAACCTGCTCTTCCTCCAGCAGGACCACGCCAACACGCTAAAGGGGCTGCATGCAGAGATCCGCAGATTACAGCAGCAGTGCACAGGTGAGAAGGGCCACAAGTAGGACTTCACGCTGCTGTGGAAGACCAACACATTTAATCTCAACTGTGGTAGGGAGTGCTCATGAATTTAAAACAGAGGCTTTTGCTGAACCTAAGCTTATGCCTGGAACTAAAGGTCAGCAAGATGATGCGTTTCCAGTGCTAAATATGTCTGAAAAAATATGGCGACTTACTGGCAGTAATAGATACACGCAGCAGACATAAATATGGTCGCCCAGGAAAAGGAGAAAACAGCATGATCTGCCCCTGACTTCCTGTATCCAGGGCTAACCTGTTTACTAAAGCTGACGATGAGCTCTCACTAATCTTATTAAATGGACACTGCCATATGGAAAGCACAGACATGTTTTCCCCAAACTTGCTTTGCTGTTAATTAGTATGTGAGGAGCATGCTGTTAGATAGCTGCCCTGTTCTAGCCTCATGTAGCGCAGGCATTGTAAATAACCCTCTTCTTTTTCTTTCATAGACCTGACGTATGAGCTCACTATCAGAAGCTCCGATCCCTCAGGTAAGCATCATTTGTAGTACACAAGCACCAGTTATACCACTGGCATTCAGCGTTGTTGTCATGAGTTAGCGATGCCATTAATTTGTTGTGGAAAGGTGATTACTGCTAATGCTTTACACACTGTTTTTCCCAGTGTGAGCCCTTTGGTCTAGCCCTTTTCTTTTTAGACCAGTCAGTCTTATTAGTTCAATCTTCTGACATGACACTGGTATTCTGACAAGAGAAGCTAAAAAAACTGTTTCAAATTATACTCACTTCCCCCAGGTAAAATATTTTTTTATTCTTTGTCTTTTGGGTTTTAGAATGATATATTACATTTTCTGTAACTACTTCAAACTGTGCAGCACAAAACCCCCACAGCAGTAAAGGCTGTAAATCAGTGTTTTTTCCTTTGAAATAGAGGTCTGTGTCAGTGGACAGGCCTGGGAGCACAGCACTCTCCCTGTTCCCACCCAAGAAGTATTGCAGTGTGGGCCTCCCTGCTGTTTATTGCAGCTCCCATTGCTCATTGCCACCTGCCCCTCCCCCATAAAACCAGGGCCATGACATGGAGTGATATCACTGGTCTGAATCACATGCTGCTCCACAGCTCAGCCTCAAAGGCACCTGATAGGCGGAATACAATTTAATTTATGTACAAACTATTGATGGCCACACTGATGTGTGCAAGTGAGTATGTCACCAGGAGCACATTACGTAGTTGGTGTCCTTAAAGGCCCAGCCTCAATCAGTATTGTCAAGGCCTCCAGTCAGAAGCACTATCATGTTAGTGGGGGACATCTCAGAGATTGGAGTGCAGGAAATGAGATTATGTGTCACAGCACTAATGCACACACTGCTAAATGCGCACTTTAGCAGGGCCCAGCTGTTCTAGCTGTAGCAAACATGTACCAGCCCCTCCTTCAGAAAGTGAAAAAAATTATATAACATTGCTGTAACCACCCCTGTATTTGATTAGACTAAATGAAGGAATTGCAAAGGATTGAGGATTTCTACTGAATAAAAAATACACAAATGTGCTTCATTCCATATTTTTTGCACATATACAAACATAGCTATACATTGATTGTACCTGGGTGGGGCAAGGCTGGGTGGGGGCAGCAGTGATGGAGATCACATGGGAGTACTCTGTCTACCAGAGATGTAATGTGAGACAGGAGCTCTCTGCCCACTGCAGATGAGTCTCTGTAGGATCATACCATCTCTGTCAGCCTATAGTCAGCGTCTGCACTTAATGCACTAATGATTAGTCCGGTGGTCTTTGTTTTTTATATATATATATATATATATATATATATATATACTCTTAAGTCATTTTTAATATTTTGCTGCCAAGGAGCCAGACTTTCTTGTAGTTTTTTAAAGTGGTGGTTTGTTGTTATTTTTTGTTTGTTTATTTTGTCATTAATCATTCAAGCATAAAAATGGTAGCTAAGTCAAGGGATGAACCAGCAAAGAAGCTATTTTAAATTGTATCTTTAGGCACTTTGTTACTAGCAGTCACAACAACACAAAATTTCTTCCAGTTTCTTTAGTTGTGTAAATGAAAAATGCCAAAGACTACACAGTTTAAGAGAGTTAAGATTTACATGAGTATTTTTGCACCAACAAAGTGATTCCCAAAGAGAATCACTTGATTCATCATTTGATTCATCTTCTGTTCACTGAAGCCTCATCAGAAATGATGTCAGTGGAAGTGCGTCTGTCAAGAAGCTGTTATTAAGCAAGGGAAATGAGGACAAAAGGCTGAAGAATTGGACTGATAGTCAGTGGCAACAGGTCTTTACAGAGTGATGATTCCAAACTTGAAATTTCTTTAAAATTTATTTTATTTATTTTTGTTCAAATGATTGTCGGTATGTACGGAGGTATTCAGGATAGAGGGACAACAGAAATTGTCTACAGCCGTAAAACACAGTGGGGGCTCTGTCATGGTTTGGGGCTGCATTTCAGCAAGTGGAGTTCGGGATCTCATCAAAATTGATGCAATTATGAAAGCAGAAAAGTAGAATACCATTGCAGCACCATCTGGAGTAACAACGTACTAGCAACAGCTTTATTTTCTTTATTTTTCAGATCCCAAACAGATTGCTAATGCAGTCAAAGCATAGTTGGATAGAAAAACATAGAATGGATTGGCCTCATTAGAGCTCAGACCTCAACATTATTAAGACTGCTTAAAGAAAATTTCAAGAAAGCTTGTCTAAGAGAGTTCAGGCTGTGTTGAAGAATAAAGGTGGTCATATCAAATATTGACTTTCATGTTAGAATTATCAAACTATTTTTCCTTTTATTCTGTATTTACATGTATGTTTGCATCTTTCAGTAATTGCTGCACTATTTCCTATTTTCCTGTCAACATATAAAGGAATGTTGGGTGGCTTGAGACTTTTGCACAGTACTCCATGTAAGAGCTGTTGGGTTTTTTTCTGTGTGTGCAGACAGCAGCGAGGCCCGATGCAGGGAGCTGCAAAGGAGGTGTGAGGAGCTGGAGGCCCAGTTGAAGAAGAAAGAGGAGGAGAACACAGAGCTTCTCAGGGACCTGGAGCAAAAGAACGCCATGATTTCTGTCCTGGAAAACACCATCAAAGAGAGAGAAAAGAAGTACCTGGAGGAGCTTAAGATGAAGAGCCATAAACTGGCTGTTTTGTCTGGGGAGTTAGAGCAGAGAGCCAGTACCATTGCTTACCTTACCTCACAACTACATGCCACTAAGAAAAAGCTGTTAGCCAGCAGTTCCTCTGAGGCCAGCCCTAACGCCAGTCCTGTCACCTCGTACAAGCCCACGCCTCCACCGGCCAAGGACAGGCAGCCTGAAACCCCACGTCGCCGCATGAAGAAGAGCCTCTCCCAGCCTCTACATCCAGAGTTGACAGAGGTGTATCGCCTTGGAGCGGACGGTAGACGGATGGTGCTGCGGGAGACAGTGGATGCCATGCCTGACCCAACACCCTTCTTGCAGGCAGGCAGAGAGTCTCCTGAACCACAGGTAGTTCGTGAGCGGCCTGCTGTCATCCCTCCCATTGCCCCTGAGCGCTCACATGCTCCTCCACTGGGCGCTACGGCAAGTCCGCGACACAGCCCCGCACGGGACCGTCAGTACAGGGCTCACGTGGGCGTGGCACACCGCATTCCACATGGCACTCCTCCCTTGGCTCCGCCACAGGCGGATGTGGAGACTCTGGCAGTGGACCAGGTCAACGAGGAGAAGGTTGTTCGGAAGCGCTCGGGAGCCGACAGGACAGTTTAACACTGCACTGCAAACCTGCACCTTAAATGCACATCTACTGTATACACACCACACTGCAAGAACAAGAAGCAGCCTGAACCACTTTGTAGCCTGCTTTTGACGCAACACTGCAATATTAAAAAAGAAACTATGAAAGTATATTATGATTTGGTGATGGTATTCCATTAGGACTTTTGTTTTTTTTTCATATACAGTAGAAATGGACTACTATAAAGCATGCCAAATGTTTATTTACTGTACACCCCAGTGAGTCCTTGTACTATCACACATTGACTTTTTGCTTAGGCTTTCACTTCATTCTGTCTTACATGGTGCACACAACAAATTCTTAGCCAAATATCTGCATCAGTGCCTGCTGAACCAGTTTTACCATACACGAGCTCCATAATGTAGTCATGGCTAATAGTTATATTTACATATCTCTGTCTTCTTCATCTTCTCTGGACATATCAACAAACTGTATAACAAGCTGTGTGCAGCTGCTTAGGATAGAGCTGAAATAATTAAACTATTACTCCCTGAATGTCTTTCATCTGCTTGTGATATCAGTATAATAACAGCCCTGTAGGTATGAGCTGTGTAATATGCAATTAGACGATTGGCAGTTGCGAAGGTGAAAACTGGACTCTCATCTTTTCCTTTGCTGACTGGGAAAAACAGCAATAGGCGTGAGAGAGAGAGCGACAGCGAGTGCGTGTTTCTGAGAGACAGTGTAAGCCACTGTGACAGCTAAATTTTAGTTTCAACATTTATCCATTGATGTTGTCATGCAAGGGCATTTTTTTCAAAAACACTGCTGTAATAGGATTTTTGTGATATTATTAATTGTACTTTATAAAAGCTGTACATTTGTAATGAATTCCTTTTTTTTTATTTATTATTGATTGTAGGACTCAATAGAAAGTACAACAACACCTCAGATATTCACTGTAGTTACACCACCAATGTGACGGTAATTAAAATCACTAAATAATCTGCTTTTCACTGTAAGGTGTACTATACAAAACAGTACAATAAACAATAAATGATTTTTTTCAAAGGGTTACTGGGTTTCTGTTAGTGGCTGATGGGCCACACTGAAAGTGTTCTCCATGATCCAAACTGTGGCTGTTTTGCACACCTGTCTACACCAGCAGCCATGCAGTCACATGACTATAACTCACAATACCATTGTTATGCTAGACCCATTTACAGTCTGTTGTTCTTAGATTTAAACAAAAATAAAAACTGAATCACATCAGGAAAAAATCTGCCTTTTTATACTTACCTGTGTATGTACTTCTACCAGACACTAGGTGTCCCAATTTTTAAAAGAAAATGTCACTGAAGGGATATTAGTCACTGTATGAAAACAAAGACTGCATTACATGTAAACAATACCTTAAAAACATAAGTCATAGACCAAAAAAACATTTGTAAAACATAATATTTTACTTCAATGATTTGGTTGTAAGAACCAGTTCTTAGGGCAAAAATGTTACTTTAAGATTAAATGTATACTTAGTCTTACGAGTCTCGAGTTTTGCTGTAACATGATAATAGAATCAGAATTTGGCACAAAGACATGAAAGCATGAATATATCCATTGAGCCTGTGGTGGTGTGAAAATGTGCAGGATATTTACTGACACACTTAGGCCTGTTAGTACTAGCTGAGCATCCTTTAAGTGCCACAGCCTATCCTTAGTATTGTTGCTGACCAGGACCACAGTGTACCTATAGTCTGATGGCTGCCTCCAGCAGGTTCACTGTACTCAAAGGAGGTCCTGTTAAAGTGGCTGACGAGTGGATACTGTGTGACAGAAGTTTTGGAAAAGCTAGTAATTTCCTAAATATTTACAGTACAACTATATTTAGGGTCATATTTGATGCAAGAAGTAAATTTCCTAGTGGGCCTTCCTGTGCGGGCTTCCCTACCCAGTCCAGAGTGCTTTTGTGGTCAATTCTAATAGAAAAATGCTTTATGTCTGCCCAATTCAAATTACACTTGTTTATTCTCCGTTTATTCCAGAGGCGGCTCCAAACAACTACTAACTGTCTCCTTTGCACAGCCTGAGCACAGGGACTGACGCACGAGCACCACAGATGAGTGATTAAAATAAATTTTATTTTTGATATGGCATATTTGGTTAAACTCACTTAAGGTAGGCTTTTCTCAGTCTTTACAGGTACTCTGTATTGAGACTAAATGCAGTTTTTATAAATCATTTGGCATAACATTCTCTTTCCTTTTAGGTTCATATTTACAATCCAAAAGGCCACTTAATGCACTTTACAGGACTGCTATTGATGGACATTTACACACAATAATAAACACACAATAAACAACAAATACAGTTTGTTTTCTTACTCTTCTCAAAAATAGCATAAAATTATGTCCTAGTGGTGACATACCAAAGAACCAGTTTCAAGGGGTTAAAACGTTCACTCCTGACTTGAGAGCATTTGAAAGCGCTCAAGTTAAAAAGTGCACAGAGGGGGAAATATATATATTTTTAAAGTCCTTTTTGGCATGCCCCCACAATAAGGAAATTTTTTTTTTTCAACGACAAATGACAGAAAGTGCTTTGTTGTCAACGTGGTATTGGCTTCACAATCCCTCAAATCACTACTGAGTATTATTTTAACTTGTACGAACTCGCTTTAATTTCTAAGAGCTTCACTTTGTCTTGATATGCGATGAAGACCTTCAGGCTTGCCACGTCTTGCCTGCTCCGTCACTGTGCAGGATCTAATATCTTGGCTGGCGATGTCAATTTCTTCTTTTGAAAGCCTGGACAGAGAAATGACTGTGTGTTATTTCAAAAGACTTACAACAAAGCTGGATAGAGAACAAAACTCAAAGTGCAAACCTGAATCTGTAAGAGTCAACTGATTTAATTCTTCCTCCAGCTGCTCGGTGCTAATATTCAAGGGGCGTTGAGGTATGTCGGGCAGAGAACTGAGGATGGACTCAGCAAAGGGCTGCAGATTGGTTGCTGGGACTGTGGGTAAACCGGAGACGGAATCTGGCTTTGAATCATTCAACAAAGATTTCAGTTCTTCCTCCAGCTCATCCATGTCTTCATCTACAGAACAAAAACACAAAAAGACATGATTAACTTAGAGCTCTATTAAAATCAGATATAAAGCATCTTGTAGATACAGCTCAAACAGAATGACTTACCTGCAGCAGTCACACCGCTGGATATAGTCTGGTTCACCTCATCTTGAGTGTCACATAACTGTTTACAGAGAGGATACATGAAGATCGTTAAATGCTGGAGTTAACTAAAGTGGATCTATTATGCCTTCTCCTTATGTTTTTGTCATTCATATATTGTTAGAGTGATGCATTCTCATATTAATTATGACTAAAGTTTCAAGTTATGAGGTCAGTCCACATGTACATTTTAAGAAAAAGTATAAAATAACCACTTAAGACTTTGGTCCAACAATAATTAAAGTAACTTAACCATGCTGTCATATAATAACACTGAAAAGTATTTTCTACCTGGGTTGTTGTATTTTGTATTCTGTTTTTGCACCATGTGATCACATCAGTAATTTTTCAGAGTTGCACATCCCTAGTTGCTATCATCTCCTCCGCCATGGCCTGTTTGTACTCAGTGATGTTTTTTGTACAGTGAAAACACATTTACTTGTTGTTTTCATATTTAGCAGGAATTGTGCTTTGTTGGAGGTTTTTTTGAAGCAGTTCCCTTTTTAGGTGCTTTGTTATGCTGCTTTAGAGATGGTGGTGACTGTCAAAGTGGAGCCAATGAGAAATGATAATGTTATCAGAGTTGCTAAATTCTTATCAATTCCCATCCCTAAGTATATCTAATATCAGCACTGATACCACTACTTTTAACCTATAAAAGGCAGCTTATGTAGGGGAGAGCTGTGTGTCATCATCAGTTTGCAAATTCTGAACACATCATAATGAGTCCTACTTAAAAATAATAAAACATGCAATTAAGTTGAACATAAAAAGAAGTTGTGTACCTCCTGGATTTGATCCACAAGGCTCTCAGCGCGCTCCACAGTCACGTCTTTGAGAGAGAGCCTCAGGGCAGCCACTCCAGCCTGATATGCTTGCATAACCTAAAGACATGAGACAACAACCAGCTTGGTTATAAACAGCTGTACAATAAGGCTGTGGCAGCTCCTGTTAGTGTTGCCCTTACCATCTTATCACTCTGTGACTGGGCTATTCGATCCAGGATTTCCCTGATGGACTCCAGCTTGGCAAATAAGTTGTCTGCTCTCTTTTCTACCCTCTTGCGACCTCTCAAACACCTCAGTGCCTTTTTGGATTGACAGCAAACATAAATAGGTGCTGTGACTGCCATCGCATATTTGGTTGCAAGTGCTTAAATGACTTTTTTTTTGGTTTTTTAAACAGTCAACATTAGTAATAACCTGTGATTTCTTCCCTTCCCGCAGCAGAATCCTTGCTTCCTCTTTGCACCTGCAATTAGATCACGTAAAGCAATTTCAGCAACAATCTGTCTTTCTGAATCACTGTTCCTAAAAAATAAAATAAAATTTAAAGAAATCTGATGACACGAGTAGCACACAAACCAAATCAATCGTTTATTATAAAATGTGAGTTACTTGTCAGCCTCGAGGCCCAATTTCTCAACTCGCTCTCCAAGCAGTTTCTCACTGCGCTGCAGCTGATAGATGCCTATGTCCACGTCACTAACCGCAGACACGCGGTCCTGTCCAGGTAGACAAAACTTAACAATCTGTAAGAGAAAACACACAAGGACAGAGAGATTCCTTACATAAAGATGTCGCTGAAAATGTTAAATGTGCAGATTGTTAATGGTGGGCAGACTTACCTTCTCGCCTTCGTGCAACGAAACCATGACTTGCTTGTCCCTCTGCAGCTGCAGGAGCGCCATGCATAGGGTGCCCTCATCAGCACAGATGTTAGAGGAGAGGGTGCAGAGATCTTGAAATGACACAATGGAGCAGCTTGAAAATTCACTGCTGCGATAGACCCTGAGTAATTCTGCTGCTTTCTCCTGGGGAACAAAAAGAGAATTTTGTATTTTAATGGCTGCAAAATACTGGAGAAATGGAAAGAGAAATCCCTCATCCTAGCTGCAATTCAAAATATGCAAGATGCATTTAATTTAGCTCACTAATATGCAGCATCAGGGCTTGACATCTACTGCAATATGAAACTTAAAGTGCATTATGGGAGATCAAGATAAGAAATGCGCACAGTAATAACTTAGAGAAGTTATTGACAGTATAACTAAAAATGTAAAGATCTCAGTGGCTTGAATGTATGGATGTCAGCTGCTATGAATATGTGAACTTTAATGAGAACAACAAACCTTTACTAGTTCAATGATGACAAAAGACTCCTCCAAATGCACCCGGCTGCTACCCAAAAGAGCCGAGAAGGTCCACTTTAGAGGCTTCACTAGCAGCAGACCCACACCCCAGGACAACCAGCCACAGTCCACATTAGCAGCAAACTCCGACTCCCTCTGGATCTTCCCGCATCTGTCCGCCGAAAAAGAAAAATACAGACAATCTAAGTAGACTGACCCAGACTGGCAGGCTTAGTGAGGGAGGGGGGGGCAGAGATTCACTTACGTGGCCATGGACTGGATGACAGTAGCCAAGCCAAGCGGTGACTTTTCTTTTCTCTTGAAGATTTTGTTCAGTTCCTGCAGATTGACACAGACGGTGCGGCGGTCCTTGCAGCTCTTCACGATCAGAGCCGTCCAGAAGTCCATCTTACTGTCCCAGTCCGTAGTGTTGACGTCTCGGTTCTCCTTGAAGTCGGAGAACATAAAATTCATCCGCTCATCGTCGTCCCATTCGAGGGGGAGCGTAATTTCAGCGGAGTTCGACATTTGTAACACACAAAGCTAAAGTTTCAGTAAACCTGTTTATCGGCTAGCTTGCTGTTTTTGCCAATCGGACAGCTGAAGCAGCTAGCTTAAAACCGAAGCAGCGTTTGGTTAGCTAGCAACATCCACCAGGAGCCCTTTAAAAAGAGCCAGAATATCACCGCTTAACGTTTAATAACATGTAAGTCCAGATGTCACCTGCTGGGTTAATCCTACCATTCACATGACACCTGCCACAGCAAACTGAGCTGCTTAACCATTAATAAAATATCTCGCTAACGCGAGCTATCGTTTCACATTCCAACAACAACAATGTGTGGTAACATGAGTTCATAATTCTCAGCCGTACGGAGAGGCGGCAACAGTCGTTCCACTGCGTAAAAACGTCGGGGTGACCCACAGGGACACCCCGAACAACAAAGCAAGCGCCCCTTCAACTTGCTCATGAATGCTACGGTTGCGCCGCTTATGAGCATACGAGAGGTACGCAACGTCTCTTAATGGAGTCTATGGACATTACCCATCATGGACCAGATTTCACAGTGTAAATGAAGGTGTGTCCCAACGCATAACCACATAAAATACAAGACACAAGACTATTTGGAGCCCATATTTAATTAATTATAGGATTTAATTATACAGCCATCCCAGTCATGTGCAGATGTACACAGCAAGAATTAATACAGTTTGTGACTGTTCAAAGCATAGACTGCGACAGGATCTTGACCTTGTCTTATAATTCAGTGATTTTGTTATAGTTCCATAGAGAGTGTCGGATAGTTGGGAAACGTGAAAGGAGTTTAAATACCTGGGATCTACCATCCAAAGCAACAGACAATGCACAAGAGAGGTAAAGAAGAGAGTGAAGGCAGGGTGGAGCGGGTGGAGGTGTGAGAGGCAGTTAGTTTGGAGACAAGAAATGACAGAAAGACAGGAGCGCAAGCTGTCAGAATTAGAAATGAATACGTGGAGACAGAGTTAGAAAGGCGACGCTGGTTGGGACATGTGCAGAGTAGAGATAGTGGGTATACTGGACAAAGATGTTGAAGATGGAGCTGCCGGCCAGGAGGAAAGGTTCAGACCGCAGAGAAGATTCACAGAGGTAGTGAAAAAGGAAAAAAACAGAGGGTTGGTGTGACAGAGGGGAATCCTAGGGATGGGATGAAATGGAGGCAGATGAGCTGCTTTTGTGACGGGAGCAGCCAAAAGAAGAAGAAAGAGAGACGGTATGGTATTGCTCCCACAAATCCCAAAGTTTTGTACATGACCTCCAACTCAGCCATGAAAAGCAGGGAAATCTGCAGCATAATAAAATCAGTGAATGTCTGTGTAAACTCATCTTATAAACATCATAAGAAAACCGAACTGCCCAATGCTCAAGTAGGTCTACGTAGTTTCTGTGTTTAGTTTGTTTCTCATGCGTCCTCAGATCTGCTCTGACACTTTGTTAGAAATGCAGATCCAAAACAGATCCATGAATATCTCATTTGTAAAGATAAAGATAGTCAAGGATTTATGTTATTGCATTGTTTTATAGAGATATACAATGTCATGCAAGTAGCTACTCAGATCAGCTAGCCAAGATGTTGGAAGTTAGAAAACTGATGAAGATTTACTGTCAATTGTACAATTACCAGTGAATGATCCAGTACATGCACATGTATCTCATTGTCACATTAGTATGATATACAACGTAATCCAAAAACAACATTACCTGGAGCAGTGATGCAGCAATGACATGACACTTGTGTTATTAAGTCAAAGAACATGTTATTCTTTCAGATATCAAGGGATAGTGCATAAAAATAGTTTAAATACTCTTTTAATTAATTGCCTCGCTTAAAACATCAGAGGAAACAGCAGACTTTTATTTCCATGGCAAAAACAGTCTTTTACTCGTTTGGCACGTTTGACACATATCCAGGAACACCTCTTGTTGCTCGAACGTGTCTACTTGGCACTGAGATCCACCACCAGGTGCTGGTAGGCTAGGGTGTTGCCTTTGAAGCTGGCGGCAAGCAGGATATCCTTGTTGTCCACGGACACCAAATTGAACCCCCTTGGGGCTCTCATGTTGAGCTCTTGGAAGGGCTGAAAGCGCTGAGTGAGGTCATCCCACAGGTATACCCTGGAGAAGGAGAAATCGCTTCCAAGAATGAGGTACTGGCGAAGGCCCACGATGAAAGGGTACACTGCCATTGAGCCCCTGGAGGGGAGAGTCTGGATTTCCACAAAACGCTGCCCTTCCCAGCGGAGGATCTTGGAGTCACCGATGAAGCGTGTTAGACAGAGGTAAAGAACTTTCCTCACCCAGAAGTGCTTAACCATCTGTACATCGGCCAGCTCTGTGATCTGCGAGTGGAAAGCAAACTGTTTTTGGCTTCGGTTCCACTGGTAAACCACCGGTGGTTGAGAGGCGCTGGAGAGGATGAGATGAGGCTTTCCCCCAACGTCAAGGAACTCGACGTGGGTGTCTCGATGCCAGGGATGGAGGGACTGGTGGGAGTAGAAACCGTTGCTGTACCACCGATAAATGCTAGTGGAGCCCGCCTTGGAGCTGTCTGCTACCACAAAGTACCATTCGCCGTCCAGCTGGAAGGTCTCCACAAAGTTGGGCTTCCTTACTCGACTGGTGTCAATGTCTTGGATCTTTACAAAGCGCTGCGGGTCCTCTTCCCACCTGTGTTAGCAGAAATGCTGTCAGTGCATTCCCAAAACTTTAAACAATTAGCTCAAAAAGTTAGATGAGTGGTTCACTGACTCTTTTATCACATCTTTGATAAAGGTAAGAGCAGCAGGTCAGCTTAGCCTTGCAGAAAAGCTGCAAAGCATCAGTAATTTTAGGCTATGAGGTGAAAATATTTCGATAAAACCTTGTGTGACTGGTTGCTTCATCTGGCAGCAGATCACAGATCTGACGAGTCTGTTTTACATTATAAAGGTAAAAATACACCTGCCAAGCAGTATTTATTTTTCAAACAAACTGCAGCTTGTACTGCTGAACGCTCACTGTAACTGACAGCTTACTGCTAACACGACTGCTTCTTGCCACAAGCCACTAACCGCAGCCTTAGCTAGGGTGCAGTGTGGCTATTGAGAGGTGGGTCAGCTGTTTGCTCCTCTTGGCAAGTGTTGCGGACTGCAGAGTCTAATGAATGGAGCCTGAGCTACTCCATTTGCACTCTGAACTTGGTCAAGCTTCATCCTTGTACCTACCTCTCAGAAATCTTTTTCACTTGTGTGAAGGCTTTCTGCCAGAAAGGCTTTGCAAAGACAGGAGAGGTAGTACATAAAGAGACAAACGTGCCCACATTAGAATGACATAATAGTGGATAAATGGCAAATGCGGGTTTGAATTCCACAGTAAACCTAAATTTAGTGTTGATTTTTTTTTCAAAAGATCTGTGTTTCAGTTTTCAGACACAGTTTAAGAACCAAAAGTACTTGGATAAGTTTAGGCAACAAAACTATTGGTTAGGGTTAAGAAAGAATCATTGTTTGGGCTAAAACAGACCCCATTCACACTCTTAACCAAGTGTCAGAAAAACCTGGCATAAAGTTCTAAAGACAATATTGACCTGTGTGTGTGGATCTGTGGCGTTCCTGCACTATTTAAAGCTCCACTGATTCTCCCTGTTTCCCTGTATTTACTCAAGCTTCAAATTTACCCAGCAGATATTAGAGTGGAGTTACTCTCTCAAAAATAAAGGGAAATAAAGCACTATGTACTTAGCTGCTCATATTTAATATACTGGAGACATTTTACAGGTCACCAGTGGTATGTGAGAAATAACTAACAAATCTTACTTGTATATGTGAGATCCACCGAAAAGTTGAGCCACGACCATGTAAAGTGTGTTGTTAATCACCACGGGTTTGCAGTACACGGCGGAACGAGCTTCAAGAGAGACACACGGAAGTCAAAAAACATCAGGACCCGTTCCTTAACACAGCGCTGTACACACTCATATGCCTTCATCCTCAGCAACTTACAGGTAATGTTGTGAAACCTCCTGAAAACCATTTCCACGTGATCCCATATATACAGGGTGCAGAACCCCGAATCAGGCTGAGCAAAGGCCACAAACTGATCTCCATTGAACTCATAGGACTCAACTGACACAGAGTGGAAAGGGAAGGTTTCGTACACTGCAAAATCTGTAGGAGGAGAAACCAGAGGCAGCGTCATGGCCAGAGACATAAGAGAAGTCTAAGTAGTCAGTCAGGAGTTCAGTCTTAGTAGTCTAATAAAAGATTAAGGTTAAACCTGCACTGATGCAGTTGAAGTCTCGTGGTGTAAGGTCGCGGATTCTGCGTCCTTGGAATTCAAAGGGGCTGGCGCAGTAGATGGCGGGAACAGAAGTGTTGGTCTTCTCCATCCAGTCTACAAGCCACTTGATTTTACAGTCACAGCGGAAAGAGTTCCCACGCAGGTCTCTAAGTAGCAGGTGGGGATCAGGGAAAACATGTGAAGTTCAGTCTTGAAAGCTCAAACTTAAATCTTTCAGCAAAGAGTGCAAATCAAACAGTTCATTTTTTAAAAACACGTGTGTGTTTCAAACAAGAACCGAAATAGAAACAAAGCTCATGCTCCAGTCAGACAGCTCTGTGGACCATTTGGCTGGAGTGTGGCGCTCCACTGAGGCCTTGGGGGAATCTGAGCAAACCACTGTTCATAGTGACAGACTGTAGGGTCAAAGCACTCGAGATGTTGAGGCGGATTTCAGTGTGGGCGCACTTACAGATCTGTGAGGATGTCTAGATGTTTGAAGAGATCTCTGGGCAGCTGCTGCAGGTTGTTGTTTGAGAGAGAGCTGAAAAAACAGTTGTCATCGTGTCGTGATTTGTAGTAAGCAGTTGGCTGCGTTAGTTGCATAAATGCATAGATTATTAGCTCGGTCGTGTTGCTTAGTAACAGGTTCTTTATTGGAAAGCGTTACCAGAAAAGTACTCACAGATGAGTCAGAGATTTGAGTCCTCTGAAGGTATGCTTCGAGAGAGCCTGGATGTCGTTGTTCTCAATGAACCTGAGGAGGGAACAAATTATTCATATGTCACACAGTGATGTTAAACTCTGAAATTCAGCCATTCGTCATTGGACGGAGGCTGTAGCAGCAGCAGGGTTTTCAGGGATTAGTCAATTTTTTTCAAGGGCTGACTTTTTCTTTTGTGTTGTATTTTTTGTATTGGATGTATTCTTATTGAATGGTCCTTGTATTAACTGCAAGGAATTGAAACACTAAATGTTAAAAAATATATTTCCGTCTTAGCTTTATCTGATTAAAACCCACAGTCTTACAGAGAGCTCTGTGTTCAGCATCATTTGATCCTGTTCTGTCTTTGTCTATTGATATCCGAGGACATGCTGTACATCATATGCAGACTCTCTGGCTGGATATGATATTATTACTTTATTAGAATTCACAGCGGGTAGCGATGGTACTGGCACTGATGCAGGCCAGCAGCCTGAGGCATAGCCATCATGGAAAGCTGCACACCCCAGAGCATCAGCTAACGACTCTCTAAAGCTCATCGATTCACAGATGGCATATTCAGCTTGATCACACTGCAGAAGCAAAACACTTGCTGTCGCGGGCAAATTTATTTTCTGGTTTACTTTTGGCATTCTTTGCAATACTGCGGAATTCTGTGCAGATTACTGTTATGCACTTCACTGAGAAATAAGATGCCCTCTATGGAGGACCGTTACTGACTAAATGAATATATTTGGGATTGAATTAGTTAATTATTGTATAACATTGAAACTGCTTCTGTATTTATTTAGCTATATATTTTTTTCCATTGACTTTTATCCATCAAATTATTATCTAAAAGTAATTTGTTTACGTAGCTACTTAAGTACTATTTTCACATTGCCTTTTTATTTCCCCAAAACTGTTAATAAAACGTATTTCTGTGTTTTATTTTTACACTTTTGCTTTGCTATCTAAAGAGAAAAATGAATTCTTTAATCAAAGTGTGAAAATAAATATGGAAATGAATACAAATATAAAGAAATATAGACACAAACTGAAACAAACCTGCTAATGTCTCCTACATTTTATGTTGGGTTTTTAAAATTATTTATTTATTTGTTAGTTTTGCCGTTGTGGTCCTCCATATAAAAGACTTACTTTATAGACATAGTTTAATGAATCCCTGACAGCTCCAATGAAATAATTATTTTTAAACATAATGTAACAGTAGCACAGTAAGATTCAGTTTATTAGTTTGGAAAATATGTTATTTCTATTTAAAAAATACAGCGCTGTGCAAAACTCCTCATTTCTTTATGTTTTACCAAGAAATGGGAGGGGCAGCGATTTATTGAAATGGGCAAACATAAAAGAAATATGGAAATGGAGTATATAAGGAAAACACAATATATATTTATACAATGAAAAATCAATATTTGGTATGATAATAGTTCTCCAGGCTTCTTGAAAGACATTCAAAGTTCTTCTTTGGATGTTTGCTGCCTTTTGTTCTGATCTCTGTCACCATGATCCCATGCTGATTCAATAAGGTTGAGGTTCAGTGGTGGCCAATCCATGACCGATACTGTTGCAGTATCTTTTACCTGTCCAGGTATGTTTTCACTGCATTGGAAGTGTCATATTTTGAAATTAATTCTTTTCTGAACTGTCTGCTATGACTGGAAACACACAGTGTTATGACTGACACAGGGACCAGTCAGGAAAGTAGAATATAGAAAGGTTTGTGAGAAAAAGGAGGTCTGAGAGATTTTGGGATACCAACTGACTGTGAGCTTTGAAAGTAATGAGCAAAATATTTTTTTTCGCTTAGTTCAATGGCAATCCATTAAATTTAGACTTAGTGATGATCTGTTCTGCAGAGTTGTGTACCATTTGGAGCTGATGAATGAGTTTTTTAAGTAGACCGACGAGAATGGCATTAAAAATAATCCAAAGAAAAAGGCGTAGTCTGGAAATGTCACACAGGTGGAAGAAGGCTGACAGTAAATAATCACTGAGGTGGGCAGCAAACGAGAGAGTATTGTCCAAGATGAATCCAAGACTTTTGACACTTGTACAAGTGTGGACCCAACAACTATCTATAGAGACAACAAAAGGGTAGATTTTTGAAAGAGATTACTTTGAGCCAATAAGGATAACTTCACTTTTATTGCCATTTAGTTTGACCTGATTGATTGCCATCCAAGTGGTGATGGCTTATAGGCAGGTGGTGGGGATAAAAGGGGGAACGTATGTGTTGGGTTTTTGGAAACATAAAGTTGTGTTTCATCAGCATAGAAATAAAACTGTATTCCAAAATTAGAAATAATAAATTATAAATAAATTCTGAATAAATTCTGAAAGTATTACAAATTATGAGTCCCAGCATCTCTGAGGGACACCATGTGTGAATGAGGCTGATAGAGAGCCTTGAACAAACTGTTTCCTGTTAGAAAAGTAGGATGTGAACCATTGTAGTCCTGTGTCCTGGATTCCAATGCTGGCAGTCATTCTAACAGAGGATGGAGAATTATATCAAAATTGGGACTGAATGTCAAGGAGGATGAGGATGATGAGAAGCATGGGATCTAATCCAAAAAAGAGGTCACCAGTGATTTTAACAAGAGCTGTTTGAGGTTATTGAATATAAGGTTATTCCATTTGTCTCATCCAAGCTGAGTAATTTGTTGATTAGGCAGTATCTGTAAGTACTGAGCCAATCTACATGCACAGGCAATTCAATTTTCTTAGACAGCCTTTTGAGTCATCCCACAGGTTTAGGCTGGCAGAGCTCAGAGGTTGATCATGAAGAAGACTCTGACAGTGCGGGTTTTAAATAGATCCAGCGAGTTGAATGCACAGGTTAAACTGTAATCATAGTCATTTACCAAAGCAGCAGCAGAAATAAAGGGTGAGGAAATAATTAAACTGGTGAGTGTGAGTGTGAGATTAATGCTTTTGAGGGGGAAGTGTCATGTTTCTGTTGAGATTTTTTAGAGGCAAAATATTGTCACAGAGGGTAAGCTTTGATCTGAGATGGGAAACTCCACAGCATTAAAATGAAAAGGTGTGACCCCAGAACGGCAGACTAAATCGAGCATATAGCCCTTAATGTGGGCAGGAAGATGAACACATTTTCAAACAGATCTAACAAAGATTGAAGCTATCCAAGGTGAAAATAAAATCTTGTCCAGAAGCATCAATAGCTTTATTAAGATTAATATTAAAATTATATCTGTGAGTAACTACATATAGGTCAGCAAAATTGTTTAGTGAGTTTGGTAATAAAACACTAAACAAAGAAAACAAAATATTTCAGGTACAAGGACTGAACTGAAAATGAGAGAAAAAGCAGCCAATGTCCAAAAAAAACAAAGAAACTTTCAAAAGACTTTCAGAAAGCCTGGAGAACTATTGATCAAGACCACTTTGGGAAATCACAAGAAAATCTGGACGCAAAATATACAGAAATGAGGGGTGACTGGAGATTTTTGCTCTGTACTATACAAACTCTTGTTTTAAAACAAAAACCAAAGATACCATTTTTGTTATCAGTGCATATAAGACAGTAAACTGAAATATGATACTACAATGAATTTTATTGCTTTAAAGACTAAATTAATAAAATAAAAGTAATTTGCAAATGAGGAAAGTGAGACACTCACAGGTACTGCAGGTGAGCCAGACCAGCAAAAGCATCATCAGCTATAGTAGTGAAGGTGTTGGAATTCAAGAGTCTGCGCAAAGAAGGAAAAGTTAAATCACCTTACTGTTAGAGTTCTACATGTCCAACAACAGAAGACACAAAGCAGCTGGTTGCCATTTAAAGTGTTAAAAAAAAACAACCAAAAAAAGCCAATGTCCTGCTATCCTAAAACGATTTGTCACAATTTCAGTGTGTAAATCTCAATGCAAGGCAAATGTTTTGAACAATAACACATTAGGACTATAAGGAGACGCACAAATGCAGATGTGCACACGAGCGCCTTACTTATGATTGCATCTGAGGACATAAAGGCCCTTTTGTTTAGAAGAGCACAAGTGAAGGGAGTCAGTCATTGGCAATGACACTGATACAGAGCCACTTAACCCTTATTACTTGCGCTGTCACCACTGTTTTCAATAACCATTCATTTCTAGTACAGTGGCTCAAGTCCTTTCATTGTCCCTGCTAAACAAAAGATGCCCGCGTGCTGTATGAAAGCGTACCTGTGTGACAAAGCGCCGTGACAGCGTGTGTGCGTTTTATAAAGGGGGTAATAGCTGTACACTGGTTGCTTGAGAGCTTGTGAGTCAAAAGTTTGCAATGTTGTGCAGTTTTAAGGGTGTAGCGTGGTCAGGCAACTCACAGGAACTGCAGCAAGTGAAGGTGTGAGAAGGCTCCCTCAGGGATCGTAGTGAAGGCTGCGTTCACCATTGTCCTGTGTAGACAAACAACAGCAGATGTCATCAGATGTGTCACACGCCATGTTTGTGTCTAAGGGTTGAAAACACCAGATTTTTAATATTTCTTTGTCATTTTATAAGCCTGTCATCTTTGCCTGTCATGTGCTTGCAGCTTGAATTGCAGTCGTGGCTGCATCATTCGATAGGCCAACAGAACTTTACTTTTTTCTCTTACTAAATGAGGGCACCACCACCAGCCCGTGCTCTTCAATTCCCTTGACCCAACAGTCAAACACCAGTGATGGGGGTTAACATCATCAGCGCCTTGTAACCTTTTCGGTGAAACATAACCTTGCCCCAGTCAAGCTTTCACTCCTCATTATTTGTGCTCCATTTACCGAGCAGCTCTCTGTGCCCTCTTCAAGATTAAATCTCTCAGAGGAGAAGCAGGTCTCCTGCAGTGAGAGAGGGGAGCTATTGTTAGTATTCCTCCCTGGAGCTTGATAGGATTTTTACTGCCATGCTCCCTCAACTAAGTTTACCATGCCTTCGCCGTAAAGGGACATTATTGTCACTGTTACATAATACTGCCAATGCAGAGGCAAGCTGCATTGTGAAAACATCAGCAGGAGACGCACCTTTGTTCACTTTAAAGTAACTAAAAGGCAAGCGAGGGGTTTTTCATGCATCATTACATAACGCAGGGTGACATCAGTGATGTAGCCGTCGGTGCCAGCCTGCAGACTGCCGAGATTTCACACAGGTTAAGATAAAGATGCTTCTGCTGAGCGAGAGGGAAACATATAAACAGAGAACTCACAGAGAGATGATTCCAGGGGGGAAACTCTTGGGGATAGCCTTGGTATCCACACAGAAGGCACTGTCTTTGGTGCAGGAACAGGTTGCAGGGCAGCGGGGTATCTTTGGGGCTCTCCTGCTGTCTGACTGCCCCGGCAGGCAGAGAAACAGACACAGAACCGACAAGCAGGCTAGCCTCACCCATCTTGGTCCGATTTCCAGCATCGTTGGTCGGGAGGAAAGGGGAGCTGTCTGAGTGAGCTTCTTCTTAAAGTTTTAGATCAGTAGCAAGTGGCGTGTTTGAGAGGCGGTGGTCAGCCTGCCTACAACACAAGCGCACAAAAGACAGAGAAAGAGAGAGAGAGAGATAAGATGGGATGTGGGTGAGAGAGGAAAGGAAGGTAGAAAGGAGGGCGAATAAGGGTAAGCCTGTGTATCCTCGGTGGGCGTGGGTGCTCTGCAGCCTCCCTGGATCTGTGCAGTCTTTTTCTGTGTCCCTGTCAGGAGCTGCTGCCAGGATGCACACTGCAGGAATGATGAGCGAGGCTGCTTTCTCTCCACCAGGACCTGTTTGCAGTGCCGCTGACAGTGAATTATTTACTATTACGCATGCAGAAAACCTCTAAAACAGCGGCAGCAGCAGGGAGAGACGGGATAAAGATGAGAGGGTCTTGTAGAAGACGTCTCATCAGGTGCAGAATCCTGTCAAGCTTCTGCAGTCAGGAGAGCAGACAAGGAGGCATCAAAGACACAGGCAATATGTGCGTGCATGACTTCATGTGTCAGTGGTTGTATGTGTGGGAGGGTGTTTTTATTCTGTCTGCTTCTAAACAGCAGCCAGTGCTGAGATTTCTCTTATTTTGAAGGTATTAAAATAAACATGACTCAAAAAGAAGGAAGAAAAAAGTGAGAAGGAGAATATGAATGCTACCCAATATACAGAAGTGTATTATTATGTTATGAAATAATCTGAAATGAGTTTCTCAATCTCGGCAGTCAAATGTGTAAGTAAACAGGAAAAAGTGTAATCAGTAACAACAATGGCTGAAAAACAAACCCTTGTTTTTTGTGTGTTATTGCTACAGATTGTTTATATGGTGATACACGTTGCTTTAATATATTCAAATACATAATGCAGGTAATGGGGATCAGAATAAACAAATGTGCAATTACAAATATAAGAAAAGTGTACTATTTATTTGTGTTGACACAACTAAAACCACTGTCTACACAGCAATTACCCTAAAAGTAAGTTCCATCACCTAATTTTTTAGGTGAGCTTTAGATGTTCAAAAAAGCGTTTTCAATTAAATAATAAATTGAAATCTTGATTGCTTAAATGTTGTAAAACACATGCTGCTAAATGCAATAAAATGCACAATTGGAGCTGTAAGAGTCTCTCTTTGTGCCTTTCTACAAAAACAAATATTTTTTTCTCTAGAATATTTTCATTTTGTTTATCAAAAGAAGTAGCAACAGGATTATGAAGATAATCATCTAATATCTGATAAACATCAGATTGCCAGCGTGAATTAGACGCAATCCCTGTCAAACTCAGTACTGCCTCCAGACACCAGGTGGTGCTGTTGTCAATAAAATGTACAGCATGTTTAGGGCTGTCAGCTGCACTGTGGCCAAGTAGCTGGTGGCAGGGGCTGCAACCTCAGTGCCAGGCATTACCAGCTTTCCTGCACAACGACTCTGTTGTCACAAGTGCAGAGACCCTGCGACGTGCTGTCTGTCCAGGTCTCAGCACATTGTTCCCAACCCAGACGCACAGCATGTGGTTTTAATCATCTGATTCAAAGCAGCAGCTCTTTGTACTTTTTTTTTTAAGTAGAGGGTAACTCTTAACAGACACATGTAACCAAAAGTGTGATTTTGCTTTTGTTTTTTCAGTCCCATATTCTCTTCTGATTTACTGTGTGAAACACAATCAAACCCATTACTTGATGTCCAAAAGCAGAAAATACCAAAAAATGTCTGAATGGGGCATATATTTGTTTTGCCTTGGGACAGTCTGATTCATATCTATGAGCAGCTTCTAAAGAGTGTAGTGTTTTTGAAAATCTTCAAACTCGTGAAGCTGCAGCAACAGCTTTCGAGAAGCAGTTACAAAGTTGGGTGGTGTCTCTTTTGTGCCTCATCCAGTTTAGGAATGCCATTTCCTGTACATTAGCTATTTTTATTGTTTATTTTCTTTTGTACTCCATGTGGCGTGTTTGCACTTGTCTCATTTTTTTTGTGCTAACTGTATTTGTAGATTTATGCAAGTTATGCCAAGTCAGGAGCAGTTAAGTCCTTGCAGAGCTCCACCCAATCCGAAACCTCCGGTGGGAACCAGCATAATTGCATGGCATAAAGAAGGGAGCATGAAACAGCAGCTGGAAACCCTAACATGGCCCATGCGGAGGAATCTGAAATGCCGCTGAGCTTAATCCACAAAATTCTCCCCATACAAGTGTACTTAGTAAATCATAGGTCTCGGTTTTAAATACTGTTTTGGAAAAATGTGCTGTGTGAATTCAGTCGATCATGACATCAGAGCATGCATGATTTCAGTGTCTTAAACAATGAACCCTTAAAAAATTAAACACTGAATTGCTTTGTTTGCCAAGACATAGATGAGAAGTCTTCCAGTCAGCTTTAGTCATGATGTGAGTGTACCCACAGCAGGCTTTTAGTTCGGCTTAGAACAAAGTATCACTCAGTTTTAGAAGTGCATCAAAGTGGCACCGAGCTTACAATCTACAGTACTGTGCAAAAAAAAATGTCGCCCCTCATTTCTTTATATTTTGCTTTGAGAAGTGATGTTGAGCAATAGTTCTCCAGGTGTACTGCAAAGTTGATCTTTGGATATTGGCTGCTTTTTCACTCATTGTCAGTCCAGTCCTTGTATCTGACCCTTTCTCAAAGGAATCTTTTTTGTTTGTCAAGCCACTTAACACTGACCTGTGGCTCAATCAAGCATTTAAAAAAGGCACCTAAATCAAGGGATTGGCAAAGAAGCTAATTTAAATTGTATCTTTGTTGTTAGCAGACTAAATTATTTATTCCAAATTCTTTAGTTTAATCCATGAAAAAAATGCCAAAGATAACACAGTCTGACAGCTTTAAAATATTATTTTCTTATCAACAAGATTACTCACGAGGACATATTAGCCAGAAACGTGGCTCGGGATTTTAGGGTGGAGTGCAGTGTGTTTTTAAAACATTCAAATTGTCAGCAGTATTTACAGAGGAGGTCAGGGGAGAGGTACAGCAGTGTCTACAGCCATATGTAAAACACAGTGGAGGCTCTGTCATAGTTTGTGCAGTCAGATTTTGATTAACCATGTAGTACCAATAAGTGTCAGATTGGCAGTGGTTTCATCCTTCAGCATGCTAATCATCCCAACATACTGCTAATGCAGGAAAAGCATACCTATAGAAAAATACACACACGTATTATTGAAGCAGTGTGGCTGTGTTGAAGAATAACTGTGGTCATACCTAATATTGACTTTCAAGCTTATTAGAACTTTGCAAACTCTGTTTTTTCACATATATACTGTATACATACATGGAAATCCGTGTATGTTTGCATGTTTCAGTAAACTGCCGCACCTACTTCCTATTTCCCTAGCAAAATATAAAGAAACGAGGGGTGGGTCAAGAGTGTTACACAGCACTGTGAATCTCAACAAGAAGCAAATAATACTACAGCTTTTGTGTGTGTGTCATCATTTGTTTAATATCACATCTCTACCCATTTTTAGCCCTCCTTTTGGTCTCTGCCTATTCCAGAGGAATATATCCCTGTCTGCTTGTTTCTGGCTGTGATTAAAGCAGTTCAAATGAAGCTGTGCATAACATTTGTGGCCTATATAGCAAACACTGAGCAAAAACTGTCTATAAAACACTATTAAACAGAAAAAAGTTGCACACTGTCGCATCATTTTCACTTTTAATTCTTCATAGTTTTGTTTCAATTAGTTAGTTATAGCCAGCAGAAATAAATAATTTGATATTTTTTCTCATAAGACGAGTAGAACATGAATAATCCAAGGCTTATTCTGTAACTGCATTAACAGCCCCGAGGATAAACTTCGAGGACTGTGCTTCTACAGGCAGTGCACCCTTAGCACATCTCTCAGTCAGGAATTATATGGAATTAACAGCTGTGCCTTTTGAACTGCTTTGTTTCATATCAGCCCTTCGGGCAATCAAGGAAAGTTCAGCCAAGTTACCACTCACTCTGAGAGCTCAACATTAAGAGGAACACTTGCTGAGTTTGGCAAAAATTAGTCATTGAACATTACAAGTGTTCTCGTCTGCCAAACTCTCACCATCCCATTATATCCTCTGCTGTCTGGCACGAAGGTGTTCTAAAATCCAGACTTTTCACCTCTTCTCCCCAAAGCCCTGCCTTACCGGGAATCAACCCTATTTGGACAACTGGAACTTTACGTCACAACTTGAACAGCGTCCCCGTTCTCCTCCGTTTCAAACCCACATCCCATTCTGATTATGTGCCAAGCAGCCTGAAAAGACCTCTCTGTCACTCTGTTTCAATTTCTGTTTGGTTTTCATGGTTTGGCATGGTGACTGTTCAGGAAAAGGCAAAGAGAAAAAAAACTGAGTAGGAGGAGAGGTGAAATTTGCTTCACCTCAGTTCTTTTCAGGGAAAATCAGAGCCGCTCCAGGCAGCGGATTCACAAAACTGTCAAGGCTTCAGTCAAACGTGCGCACACGCAGACACGGCGCAGCGTGTGCACTTCCTCTGGAATTCTTTACACGAGTTGATTAACAGAGATAGACAAGGGCACAAATAAACAGGGGATTCTGAGGCATTAAATCATTAACTTCATCTTCAGGTGTCTCCATGAGGCCGTCGGCCGATTCATGCCAGTAACTGAGTTGGCTGAATTTGAGGACAAGCTGACGTCAGGCCTGGTGAGTCAGGAGCCATTGATGCATTCACACGTGACCAAAAATTCAATAAGTTAGTAAGTGTCTGTCACAACAGGCCACACGAATATATCACGTTTGAACCTGTCTTCGACGGCCAATCGCAGAGTCGCAAACATGCCAGTAAAACTGATAATCATTTTATATAAGACAATAAAGCTAGAGCTCTCAGTCAGGTGTTACTACTCCAACTAAGCCAGTGAAATGGAAAGCAAGGGACAGAGCACAAGCAGGCTGGATACTTTCAAGGTTTCCTCCCAAACTGTGCCAAGAAAACAACCATTCCAAATTGCTCTAATTCCTTGCCCTGCTATCTCTAAGTGAGGCACAGTCGCTGGAAGGTATGTCAGCCCATCTCATCCTAGGCTCAATTCAATTAAAGAGAGTACAAAGACATATGGCTCAGGGGCAAGTGATATGATTAGAGTCTTCTGTACGAGGACGCCGCAGCTTTGATTCATACCCTCTTTCATTTGGTCACTCACAGTGTGAGTGTGTGTGTGTGTGTGTGTGTGTGTGTGTGGGGGGGGGGGTATTTGGTGCTGAAACAACTAAGCTCTCCCAGGTGGACCCGTAAAAGGCTTGCTGAGCTAACCTCCTACAATCAGCTCGTCATGTTGTCATTGTCTTCTCACTGGAAACCGGCTGCAGACAAGAAAATGCTACATATTTTTCAGTTTATCATCAGTCTGTCATATTGAGACCTTGAGCGTCAGGAAAATCCTCTTAAACTCAAGACTGTGCTACTGTCTTGGTTTCCATTCCTCACAATGCAGAGGAGCAACTGTACCCCGTACCCCCGCCCTTCGAGCGGAGCTGCCATAAAAGACAAGCGATACGCCTCTTGGGACAGGGATGTGTCGGAGGAATGCGTGTGCAGGTATCCTGCCGCCTGTGGGGACTGTGGAGGAAGACCCGGCACGCCAGTTGATCTCGCTTGATAAAGGCCCTGACAGGCCCAGATTATATGTCTCAGCCTGGAGGAGGTGTCTGTGTCTCATTCCTGTGCTGAAGAAAGTCGATCTGGTGGGAAAGAGGCGGGACCATGCCTGTAGGCGTCAGTTTTTCTATGGACGCCAACACACACACACACACACCTTGTCAGGCAGGCACCACTGCCACTACCCCCTCTCCACCCCTCTGCAAGCTTAACACCAAACAAACACACTCACCCATCTCATTTACCTGACCACACCTGTGCCTCAAGACGCCATGAATATTCTTTGGACAAATCATGACAGACATACAAAAGACTGCATTTTGTTTGTTTGTTTTCAGTTTTTTTTAATGCAGGCTTTATTTGGTAAAGTATACACTATGACTAAAGTCACTCAAATCATAGTGACTTTAACGCTTACACTTGAAAAACTACTAATAATGCTTCCCAGCTTTCTGTCACATAGTGCAGGCATACCTGGTACTTACACTCAAAAAAGTGAAATTTGGTGGTTATTGCATTTACAAGACTCTAACATGTAATTTAAACACAATGAATTTATGTTTCTAAGGTGAACGTAATAAAATCATATAGGATCTACATGAAATTTACCAACTTAGCACCTCTTAAATTTATTCTTGTTGATATGACATGATAAAATCTAACAAGAGTGGTTAGCTGCCTTAAAGACTTGCGATGTGAGATTCTAAACAACAAGAGGCAGGAAAGCACATGGTTTGCTTCGTGGTCATCTTGGAAAGGTAAGAGTGAATCTATCTTCATCCATCTTGATGAAAATACTTTTTGCACAAAGGTATCATTAGTTTGTCGATTCTTTTCAGTTCTATTTATTCACATTTGTTTTTTTGTTTTTAAAAAACAACAACAAATATCTTCGTTTATGCCATTCTAGCTAGCTAACACGTTATTGGAAGAATATAGCACAATGTCATGCTAGCATGATAGCCTAATATGAAAGACTTAGCTACTCCAAATATAGATATTGTTTATAACTTAACCTCTGCACATAAGCTAGTTTGGCTCTACCACAGAGACTGTTGTGATAAATTTACATTTTACGTGTGGGTTGTTGAAATTTGTAAGTTTGTAAGTTGCAACTGATGGACAGTGGTTTATTTAACAATTTATGTGTTTTTAGTACACTGAGGAGGAAAGACAAAACATGAACAGATATGTTTTCCTGTTTTTTAATTTTTTTGAAATTAAATATTTTTCTACTTAATAAACTTGCAGACTTGCAGTTCCCTCCTGTAAAGATAATAAATGTTTAATCTTATCAGGTGGTGAAAGGTCTGGAGAGCTGGCAGGCCAGTTCATCAAATTCAAGGTGAGCTAATATTTTTCTTAAAAATGATCACATTCCCATGTTATGTCACTTACAAATGTATTCATTTGTAAGTGACATGTAGTTTTGAGACCAAGAAAACATTGCATTCTGATTTTATGTACACATCATCTAAACTTTCTTGAATTGGGGGTATGGCTTGATTAAATTAATACACAAAGTAAAAAACAATATTAAAATGACAGACTTGTCTAAAATGCATAAATACTATTTGAAAAGATTAAGACTGTAAAACAATAGCCTCTGTATTTCTCACAAATTCCTGGTAATTCAACTAAAAGTTCTTTAATCCCACTGCTAGGTCGTTGAGATGGATTTCCGTATATATTTGTTTTTTTCCCCCTCTGTGTATAAAGACTGATGCTGTTGAAATCAGAAGAGAATACATCGCCAAAGGTCTTTGCGTGTACCTGAATGAAGATCCTGAGAAGCTGGTGAAGGATTACCTGGTATGTTAACTTGCCTGTATCCTTAACTAAGGAGACGATCAAAGATAAGCTTGAACTACATACAAAAAGTTTCAGGGGATGGGGTTTTCCTGTAAATTACCGGTGGCTGTAAAAAATGACCTTTTAAAATAGGAAAAGTAAGAGCTTTATGTTTCTCACTGGATACTACACGCACCATTCTTGAGTGTTTTATACTAACCTTATTATAATATCATTATAATAACCTCATTCATACACACATTCATACAAGATTTTTATGTAACATTTACACTTCAATGGATGTATCAGGAGCAACTTGGGGTTCAGTATGTTACCCATTGATAGTTTTAGTATCAGATTAGAGAAGCCAGGGATTAAACCAGTAGACAACTTGCTCTATCTCCTGTGCCACAGTCACCCCTATCACAAGATTTTGAAAGACAGGACATTGTTGAGGTATTGAATGAACTTCTCTTGAGTCAGGAAAAATATCGGGCAGTCATTTTTGATTACATTTACATTATTATAAAGCTTGAATGAATAAAGCTTTTAGGTATTTTACATTAATGTAAAACAGATATGTACTTTTAAAACGGTTTGCAATGGATATTAGTGAGAAATCCTTATCTTTTTTTTTTGTTTGTTTTATTGTTACAGGAAGTTGATAAAAGCATCGCCACTGCCATAGCAGAGACAGTCTTTAGCATCTGTGTCTTTCGATCAGAGGGTGCGGAGCCTGGCGATGACCCTCAGGATGTTATCATTGTTCTAGAGGGGGTGGAAGTGATGGGTGAGTTGGGCAATGTAGTTTTTGCAGTGACAATGTTGCTTGGTCTGGTCTATTCACTGAACCTGAGCTACCCTCTGGAACTCAGGTACACCTTTGAGGTCCTGCAGAAGATTCTTATGGAATTAGATGCACACGAACTATACGTTATGTGAAATTTGCTATAAATTCAATAAATTGGAGAAAACAAAAAGATGTGTATGACAAATTTTTAGATGTAATAGTGAAATCTATGTTAACCAGACTCTAGACTTTGTTAAATGCTCCAAAAAATTACTCTTTAAATTAACTTAAAATAATCATGGAAAGAATTTCCATGTGCTTAAATTGCTTTCTATTAGCATTAAAGACTTGTGTTGGAATAACTTAATTTGTATGAGTTGGTTCAACTCAATTAACTTAAGCTGGGACCAAATTTAGTAAATTAGTTGGAGAAAACCTACTGAATTGAGTTGGAACAAAACTCTTCAAGTTGGATCAACACTATTGAAATATATTGGATCAAAATGCAGTAAATACGTTGATTCATCAATCTTTAATTAAGTTGGTCCAACATGAGTGCATTAAGTTGGAGTAACAGAATTGCATAGTGCTAAAATAAAGCAATTTAATCACGTGGAAATTCTTTCCATGATTTTTTTATGTTCATTTGAAGAGTTATTTTTTTGAGTGTACAACATTCTCTCTCCTTACCTTTAAAACCCTGCGCTCATCCACTTGTTGCCATTAGTCTTGTTGTGATCCTCTGCACCTACATTTAAGTACCAGTAACAACCGCCAAGGACTAAGTAAGTACCCGATCCATACATCAAAGTGATACTGTAAATCACCGGCATTATTATAAAGTGCTGTAGCCCACACACGGAGCACTTTATAACTGCTTTGAAAAATGGGCTAACAGGAGACTGGTTTTATTTTACAGCCTGTGTGCAGTTAAAAATAATATCAGGAAGCTGTTAAAAATAGATGAAATATATAGATATAGTAAAAACACTGTAGCAGATCCTAAATGAATACTGTCAGTGTTTTACATTTTTTGTTTAAATACAGTGTGTTGCTGTCATTTTACATGCAGCAGTGTGTATGTTGGGTCATTTATGTAAACAATGCTGGTTCAAAAGGTCAGACTGGAAATTGCAGGAAAGTGCTGTTATAGGCGTATTTCTCCAGAGTTATCAGGACATTTAGATACTTAAAGAGCAGGAGGCAACAGACCTACAATCACCAGACACTTTAGTGCTAGTGCTGGGTTGGACTGTCTTTTGCCTCCAGAGCTGTCTTAATTCTTTGTGGCAAAAATTCAACATTGAGCTGGAAACATTCCTCAGAGATTTCCCACAGTTGCTGCAGGTTTGCTGGCTGCACATCCATGATGCAAATCTTCCTTTCCACCACATCCCAAAGGTGCTAGTATTTCAAATAGTCTTAATCTGGGTTTGAAAGGACGTTTCACAGTTTTAGGATACACATTCAATATTCTGATGCTCTGTTTGAGCTTCAGCAGGCTGTCTTGATGTGTTTGCATGCCTAAATGCACCGAAATGCTGTACATGGCGAATTAGAGGACTGTGTTAACAAGCAGTTAAATGGGTGTACCTGTTCAGACTGTAAAATATCCACATATGATAAATACCAGCTATGAAATACATATCATCATTCTCACTTCATTTACATATAAAACATCTCTATGCTGTGTCTTTCTGTGTATATGGTACCATTTGTACATAGTACAAATCATTAAGCCATTTTATTGACATTTGAAAACTTTCCAGCATTTTTTTTTTGTTCTAACTTATTTTTCTTATTATATTATTATTTTTATCATTTCCTTCTCTGTCCATCTATCAATCCATTCATCCATTTAGCCAACATTTAAGTATTTCAAGTGTAACAGTATTTAAATAATAACTGACGCTATTAAAAAGCCCTGTCTGAATATTATCCCAGTTTTCCTTCTTTTTTAGTACTAGTAGGAATGCTTAGTTACTAAATGAAAAGTCAAAACACAAAAACAGCCTTTAGACATTCTCCCTGTGTTTATTATACCAGATGAGAAATAGTTTTTTAATGATACCTTGCAGTACATAATTATAACTGTAATTACCACATAGGAAACAGATACTTCCCCATGAACCTTTTTTTTCCTAATGTTTTTTATGATGTAGAGACAGAAAATAGTGAAACACGCAGTGAGTGACAGGGCGTGCCCTGGGCTCACCCCCGTCTGTCATGTCTGTCCCCGAGAGCGGCTGGGGCACCGGGGACCTGTCATAAAGACAAGTCTTCTCACAAACAGAGGCCCCAATCCTCCGTGGATACTGGAACATCAACAACCAAAGTGCACGGATGAGGACTCTGACTGTCATTTCTACTTGAGAAGGCCAGCAGAAGGCTTACGTGCTTTCACAATCTGTTGACAAAATATTTACATCAATATTAGATTTCTGATTCTGCAGAAAAAAGCAAACAACACCCGAAACCACAGCGGTCACATAAAGACCCAAAACAGCTGTACACCATCTTCACTATTGTTTCCAAGGGTGGGGAATCTGTCACAGCGAGCAAACAACAAGAAAATTTAAAATCCATGTCCATGTTGAAATCAATCTGTGGTGCTCTGGAGCTAAGCCTGTCTGCTGCGGTTACCCACACACTTAGTGCCTGAACTGTCTTAGCTCCTTTTTTTATGTACTTGGCATAAGGAGGAATGTCAGGACAAGAGACACGTCTCCTTCACCTTGCATATGGATGCTGGCCAGAATGATATTCATGAGTTCCAGTACTGTACTGCTCAACCCCTCTATCAGTCTTTTTTTTTTCGTGTGCATTGACAGCTCCCATAAATAATCAATTCATTTGAGAAGAACCTGATGTGTCACAGTCCCTTGTTTCCCAGAGGCTTAAGAAAGCAGAAACACACACATGCATCATCAGGGCCATGAGTCCCAGGACCCTCTTACCCAACCCTGCAAAGCTGAGAAATGATCTGATCGACATGGCATCTCCTCTTCCGCAAAGGTGGCGGAGAGGTGAAGGGCAGGTCATCTGTCTCTGCTGAAGGGACATACAGGGTGGAGATTAATGGCGATGATCAGACTCCCCCCCGCCCCCCCACTCCTGCTGATGATAATCCCGAGCTGGAATAAATCAAACCGTCTCTGGTAAACAAGAGCGCGGTGCAATTCATCTAACAGGCCACCAAGGGAATATGCGCAAAAGTCATCTTGCTTATATTACTGACTTTCAGAGAATGTATACAGTTTCAAGATGTGATGGCTATGTTCACAAAGGCCCACACATTATTGTGTCTGTATGCTGTTAACTGAAGTATTCAGCTAAGTAAAAGAAATGTAATGTTCCAAAGAGGTTCTGAGCAGACAGAGTCTGCAGTTTTTAAAAATGAATCAAATTTAAAGTTCACAGTTTTAAAAAGTTAGATTTACCTTATAAGGCTAATGGGTTAAATCTTGTTTTAGTTTAGTAACTCGACTAACACATGGCTAATGGGTGGTAGTGCTAATACTTGGCATTGAAAACATTTTGTCAGAGATTTTGGTCTATATTGACATGACACAGTTGCAGCAGACTTGACTTGCGAATCTCCCGCTCACCATCTCAAAGGCTCTCTATTGGACTGAGATATGGTGACTGTGGAGGCCACGTGAGCACAAAGAACTCACTGTCACGTTCGAGAAACCAGTTTGAGATTATTTGACCTTTGTGGCAAGGTGCGTTATGGCATCAGCCATCAGAAGATGGGTACACTGTCCTCATAAGGGGATGGTTATGGTCAGCAACAATACTCAGATAGGGCTGTGGTGTTTAAATGATGGTCATTTGGTACTAAGGGGCCCAAGGTGTGCCAAGAAAACACCCCACTACACCACAACCACCAGCCTAAACCACTGATACGTGGCAGGATGGATCCATGATTTCATATCATTTAGGGTAAATTCTGACCCTAACATCCCCATCTTGCAGTAGAAATCAAGATTTATTCTAGCAGCCAATATTTTTTTGAATCTTCTATAGTACAATTCTGGTGAACCTGTGTGAAATGTAGCCGTAGCTGCCCGTTCTTACCAGACACCGTGTGGTCTTCTTCTGCTGTAGCCCACATGTTGTGTATTCAGAGATGCTCTTCTTCATACCTTGGCTGTATGTAGTGGTTATTTAAGCTACTGTTACCTTCCTATCACCTTGGAGCAGTCTGGCTATTCTCCTCTGACCTCATCAAAGCATTTTCTCCCAGAGTTGGGATATTTTCTCTTTTTCGGACCATCCTTTGTAAACCATAGAGATTGAGAGGTTGTGCAGGAAAAATTGGCTAAGGTGATGTAAGAGTCGCTTACATCACCTTTCTTCCTCATTCAAATGCTTTGTTTGAATTTTACCAGGTTGTCTTGACCTACGTGGCTAAATGCATCGAGTTGCTGTCATGTGATTGGCTAAACATTTGTGTTAATCAGTGACCGAGCAGGTATACCTAATGAGGAGGGCAGTTAGTGTAAATGAGTACTTAACCTGTTTTTGGAAGGACAGGATGTTTGCAGCAAAAAGTCTTCAAAATAAGCAGCTGGTGTAACTGGAGGCATTTCATCAGGCTGTCCAGAATTGTGCAACAGTGTTGCTGGAGTTTTAACATGCCAGTTCCAGCTGGGCAGTGCTCGGATGGTTTAAATTCCGGTATTCCCAAATCAGTTTGTATTGACCCCCCCAAATCAGTCCGCGAAGGCAAACACAGGATATAGCAAACCCCTTCTTCACTCATCTCAGAAGCCATTTAATTAGATGTTAGCTGTTATGACTGGAGAATGTGACACTAGCGGTAAACATCTTCCCGTGTGTCATTAGAGCAAAATATGGACACGCTCTAATGGCGATCGTAAATCACAGTCATCCGCTGAAGAGTTTAACTGTTGCTTTACCAGAGTATGGATGATTTACCAAAACTCTTCCTGTGCCATCTGTTAGAACGCGATAATGCCCTTCACCTAATGGCACCCCTGCTCCTTACTCAGCACCATTAGAAGGTTATAATGACAATCCTTGCACGTTCTTTATATTCTTAAATGCAGCTCTTCAGGATCACCTCAGCCACAGCACATGGATACAAGGACAGGTTTCCAGGAGTGAATGAAATTTGTCAGAAAAACAGTGAGGTGTTTGAATCCTTGAAGTGGGCACAAGGATACTACCTCGTCACCAGGAAGATGAGGTGGTATCCTTGAAAGCCATCATAAATGGCAGCATTTCAGTTCAACTGTTAATAAGCATCTGAATAAAACTAATATAGATTTTTAATCCATTACCAAATAAACTGCTCTACATTTTTGCAGTAGCACAGTATTGCCATGGAGGCTAACAGCAGTGACCCGAGCTGTAAGAGCAGGCTTTTAAAAAGGCTCGAATGAGCCGTGCCGTGCTGCCGATTTTAGCCTGTTGCATGGAGACTGCAATCCAGGTGATGCATCAGCCAGTGGCAGGAAGCCAGAGGCAGACACGGGCACCAAGGTTGGTGTGGCTGATGGATGGAAGACCAGCAACAGCACTTGCCAAGCCATTCACACCGCCATAAATAACATGTTTACTGCTGGCTGTGGGCTCTCTGCACTTTCCAACATTTCTTCTGATGTCAGCAGCGCATTATCATATCTAATCAGACCTTAGCAACCCGTGTTAACTGGGTGGGAGATTGAAGTGGCCATCGTTCCATCTCTGTAAACATAATTTACATCACCAGCATAAAAATGTTGATATTTATAGAGCACTTTATGGAGTAGAGTTCAACCACTGAAAGCACCGCTAGTTTGTTTATCAACAGCATTTTTATTTAATGTAATTCTTTTTTACGATGACATACGTGTTCTGCAACCCTTTTGTCAGAAGTTATATGGCAGCAAATGTAACCCCTGTTAAAACATTTACAGTAGGAAACAAGTTCATCACATGAGAAGGTACGCACGGTGGAAGTCCATGACTGAAGCAAACTGTTCTGATATTAACAAGCATGGCATACAACCAGAAATATTTACAGTTGTGACCATCCTTGAAGTTAAATGAAAAGACCATTCTCTCTCTCTCTCACACACACACACACACACACACACACACACACACACACACACTCTATACTGGGGGGGGGTTAACTCAGAGCTGTGACACAGTGAGCAAGAAAAATGGCCATGTAATTGTTATCAATTTTTAAAATACCCTCATGAAACAACTGCCCCTAAAGACTAAAGTCAAAAATGGATCAAGCAGAAGCATCCTTGTACAAAATAAAGTACGTCAATTATGGTAATAAAAATAAGAATACAGTGTAAATATATATTTGTATTCATAAATTCCTAACTGTATGTACAAGATGATAATGAGTGGTGCAGTGGACCACGGTGCTGCACATCTCTCTGTAGCATCTTCTCTGATTTGGTCTGAAAAGCAGAGTGCTGCCCTTCACCTCTGATCAAACACACATTGACAAACAAATAAACCCAAACATATAAAACCCCAACATAATCGGTCCCTCCTGCCCGACTTCAGAATGCCCAGAGTGATGAGAAAAGTCAGTCTCTTTTCTGGTGCTGTGAGCCAGTAATACAAAGTGCTCATGAACACAGTCACCAACAAGAAGTGGGAAATGGCTGCAATCTGCAGTTCATGTGATCCAAGCAAGTTCAACAAGGTGTCTCTGAACTCCCTCTCCGCAAAGCACCAGTGGGTTAAAAAAAAAAAAAAAAAAAAAAAAATTATTTCTTTTCTTTTTAGCTTCATCTCTGGGAATATGGGGAGGAGTCCAACCCCGTGAGGCAGGGAGTGGAGAAAGTGTCAGTGTTGGTCTGAAAGAACAGGAGGTATCAGCGTTTCTTGATGGCTGCCCCATTGGAGTGAGGAGGGAACTTGGGCAGGCATGGCTCCTCCACTCCGGCATCATGCGAGAAAACCGAGTCCTCTCCAGACGAGCAGGTGGAGCTCCGGGTGTCCGGGTAGCTGGGCGAATATTGGTCCAAAGGTACTGAAAGCTCCAAATACTCCTGCAGTAAGAGGGAGGAAAAAAATAAAAAAAATTAAGCATTGCACTCCCCCCCCAGACATATCTGCTGCTTCTGTGCTTGCTGAGGGGAGGACCACTACTGACCTGGTTGGATGTCATAGCTAGAGCACGATCCAGGTCCTCTACTAGTTGTTTGAATGTGGGTCTCTGAGAAGGCACAGCATGCCAGCAATCCCTCATCATCATATACCTGTGGAAATCAGCAAAATATATACATTTTAAAAATGACACCGCTTGGTTTTATCGTTCTAGCCGTCTGTCATTTCTCCTTACATTCTTAAACTCCAAATCAGAGATTGAATTTTAAACCTTTAAGGACTGAAAATTCATTCAATTTAACTGAAACTCAGCTGCAGCTGACAGTCCATCGCAGCTGGACAACATGTTTTAGCCGGAGATAATTCAGTGTTTAAGAGTTTCATTTCACCAGCACAGCAAAAGAATAAATAAAAAGTCACAAAGCATCATTGCAATCGGCACGCCAGGATTTTTCCGATATACAAAAATGTGGGTAATGTAAATATAAATCCTAACTGTTTAAACCAAGCATGGAAAGTGTTAGAGGGTGTTTATTTTAAACATCATTTCCCACACAATTACACTACATTTGTCCATTTATATGCACTGTTACTTACATGCAAAAGGCGGCACTTTTGCGCCACTTTACCAAATACCAAACAGCATTCTTTCTGCTATGAATCAGTTCCACGTTCTGTGGGTTCTAGAAAAGCAGAATGTAGACTATTGTGACCAACAGTAGCTTACAATGTTGGGGTTTTCTGTTCGATCGTGGGGAGAGAGTCTAATTGGGTACTAAATGCATCCACCGGTAGGGAAACATGAGATGGGAAGGGCCAGTGCTGGCTGGTTAGCTATGACTGAAATTTCAAAATAAGAGTGAGGGAATCATCCACTAGTTTATTAAATTATTATTATTATTATTTAATGTGGATAAAAATAAAAACTGCAAAATGCACTTGGGCGACTGTGGCAGGTATAGTCGCTGTGAGAGAGACATGTTAAACACCCACCTTCCTGTACTAAAAGGCATTACTTATCAGTGGCTTTGACTTTTAAATGACAAAGCAAATTGGACAAAATGCAATGCAAACAACCCACAGTCCTCAGTCGCTACGCTACTGATACATGAATAACATTGATCAGATACAGCGTAGCTCAGATCCTTGTTACAGTTATGGGCTATAATCTGGAAGAAGGTAGTGATTTTTATAGTTTAGATTTATTAATTTAAAGAAAATAAAATAAATGTGCCATTTCACATTTCCCTGTTTGGTTTACCTTTCCAAATATGAAAATGCTAGAAAAGTCTGCAGAACATTCTGGTTTTCTGTGTGTGGTGATTCCTTACAGCTCATGTGTACATGTTGAAGGCTTGTCCATACGGTGACCTTCCTTCAGCAGCTTGAACAGCTCTTCCACTGGAACGCCAGGATATGGAGAGCCTCCTAGTGTGAAGATTTCCCAAAGTAGCACCCCAAATGACCAGCTGGAGGAGGAAATAGGTGGGGCCATTTTAGTTTTCTGCACAACTAAATGTTAACTTCACTTTCCATCAAGGTTGAATTAGCAGAGTATGGCACAAGATACTCACACATCACTTTGGTGTGTGTATATTCGGTCAAACAGAGCCTCTGGAGCCATCCACTTCACTGGCAAACGACCCTTTAGGAAACATTCACATATGAACCTTTTTTTTTTGTAAATGGCAAAGTAATGTGCATATAACATGAAACAAATAAGGCCACTCACATTGGTGGTCTTCTTATAATAGTCGATGTGGTGGATATCTCTTGCTAGGCCAAAGTCAGCTATTTTCATCACATTGTCATCAGTTACCAAAACATTGCGAGCTGCAAGGTCTCTGTGGATGCACTGCAATGATAAAAGTAGACAATAAATATTTTTAAATAGATTTATTCATTTCTGAAAAGGTGAGCATTAATAGTTGTGGTTACCTTTTTGGAAGCCAAATACTCCATGCCCCGGGCCACTTGGTAAGCAAAGGACACCAGATCTTTGATAGACACATTCTCCACAGGAACTTGGTCAGGGTTGTAGCAGTACTCCATACCCGGCGGGCGGCGAGCTCGTAGATACTCACGCAAGTTGCCCTTGGATGCATATTCAACTATCACATATAGAGGACCTAAAATGATTGGAAGAAATCCAAGCGCAAGTCAGATTTTATGCAGGGTCAGTTCATACAGCTTCCCTGTACAAGGAAACATAATCATTAAATTCATAAAACGATGCCATGCATTATTCAATTATAGATGAAGATTTCACAACAGAAATTATAGCGACACTAACGACAGCAAGGGCAGTAAGGACAATATAAACTACATGCGCAAGAGTGTGTATTTATAGCATGAGATAAGTTGAGTAAAATGAACAAAGAGCTTTGTGTAGCAGTGTGAAGGCAACAGAGCGATGTGCACAGCATGGTCATTAGAGACTAGTTTCCTTTAGTTTTTCGTCAGGGATGATTGGACAGAGATGACAGCAGCTGCGGTCGATTCAAACTGTGAGCTCGGAAGCTGGTGTCAGAATCATTTATGCATGCTTTTCTACACATCCCTCAGAGTAAGGTTCACAGCAACATTGTTATCTGAGGGGTGAGTGTGAGCAGAACAGGGCAGGTTGGCTGCAGCCCCCTAACTGGACCTACCATCCTGTGTGCAGGCTCCCAGCAGATTAATGATGTTCTTGTGCTTCCCAATGATCTTCATCATCTCCATCTCTGAAATAAGGTCTGACAAATCTTTCTCTGTTGCATCAGCTGTAAGATGAGGGAAATAAATTTCAATGATTAGTCCATGTTCTGTTTGCGAAAAGGCCAAAAAGGCCTCACAATAATCACCTTGCAAAGTATATACACCAACACTGGAGCTCGTAAGGAGTTGGCTGCCGCCTGTGAAACACTCCCTGGGGAAAAGCACTTAAAGTGCGAGAGAATAAACAATACTTTCTCTGAATCTTCACACTATTTTATATAGGATGTCAAGGGTCCTAATAAATTTTTTACTTCACTTTCCAATTTGTACAATGGCTGGAATCCAGTGGCAGAATCTGTTAATCACTTTGTTCAAGCCTTCTCATTCCTGTTGCCTGGACTTGAGTTAAATTGATAACTCTACAGTGAAGAACTTATTCCAGTTGAGCAAATCACTCTCCTCAAGCTACTGTGTACCCACTGAAGAACAATTTACTTACCTTTCAACATTTTGACTGCAACCTTGGTAACACGGTTTGGCTTTTCTTTGTCCAGACCAACCGCTTCCCCCATTACCACCTGGCCAAAGCATCCTTCTCCCAGTGGCTTCCCAAGAACAAGTCTACGGGGAGAAGAGGCACCAGACAGTTTTTCACACACAGTGCAGTTTGCCTCCAAATCGACTGTGTGTGAGATAAACTCTTGCCTCAACTGAGGCCTGCAGTTTAAGTGTGTTGCATAAGATTACCTTGACAGCAACTTTTTTTTTGTCCATGTGTAGGGATGGGTATCGTTTAGGTTTTATCCGATACCGGTGCCAAATCGGTACTTTTGAAACGGTGCCGGTGCTTAAACGGTGCTCGAACCGGTGCTTAAAGAATGGAGAACACAAACTTTGTCCAAAAACCTCTCATGTTCAGCTGTTTTTGTTTTGTTTTTGTAAAAAGATAACAATGTTAGCCTTTTCTGCAGCTATGGGGCATATATGGTATCACTCTTGGCTGGAAGCAGTGCTTAAACAATGGGAAAAAAAAAAAAAAAAAAAAAAAAAAAAAAAAAAAACACAAACTTTGTCCAAAAACCTCTCATGTTCAGCTGTTTCCCACTTTTTCTTTGGTCATTTTAGCCTTTTTGGCCAGGGTGAAGGGAGTATCTGCCATCAAACAAGAAGATAGCCGCATGTAGCTATGATGATGTTTGCTAGTTCACCTTACATGCATTAATGTAATAACGTGGTTAGCCTACTCAACGTAAATTACACTCGAACAACATTAAGCGACTCACGCAGAGAAGAACGGCTGCTGCTGCATCATCATCCTCATCATTTCTGCTACACTGGCAGGGCTAGGGGCCAGGACTCTATTCTTCGGGTTTTTGGGGGATGTTGCTCCGGGTCCAATAACTGGCAACCCACCCAACGTGCACAGTGTGAGGTCTCGCAGCAAGCTATCAAATACAGCGCATTTCTCGGCTTTTAAAAAAAACGCTATGCGTCGCCAGGTGTTTCATCAGTTTCGAGGTGTTACCTCCTTTGACAGTATCACAGTATCAGCTTAAAGCACTTGTTGCAGGCTGCTGAGTTTGCATATTTTGCTGTGAAGTACAACCAGACTTTTGACCGCTTCGCCTTGGGCATTTTTAATCTGTAGCTCTGCTCTAACTGAACGTACGTACCTGGCCCCGCCTACTATCCTGGGAAACGTAAAATGATTGGCTAGAAGTCTATCACAGCTCAGGAAAAAAAAGCACCGAAATAAAGCACCGAAATGTGCGCTGCTTTTCGGTCTGGTTACTACCGTTTATGTCAGAACACCGGTACCCATCCCTATCCATGTGAATGCTGCAACTTTACTTTACTCCATGTTCCTGATCTTTGAATGTTTAGCCCTAGACGTACCTGTCCCGAGGAAGCTCCCAGCGAGGATCTTGCGGCAGCTCACACTCAGACACTCCAGACAACATCGGAGAGCCACTGGAAGAGAGGCGGGAGGGACGGACTAGCATCACTCCAGAGTGGATGGAAGAACTTGAGTCCACAGACACCTGAGGTAAGAAACAGAGACATTACTCCTCTCACAGTGGAACCAACACTTTTAGGAGTTTGTATAGCAGAGAACAGGATAAAAAACACAAACAAACAATAAAAGGTACCATGTAAAAACCACCCTTGTGGTCCAGGCATTGTGTACCATGCCAGGTCCAGAGTCTAAGCACTCCTTAAATAAATAAACTTACCTGATGTACAGGAAGTCAAGGATCTACAATGAGCCTGAAAGCTCCATAAATACATTAAGTGTTAGGCTGGTACTGAGAAAATAAATTTTTTATTTTTTTATATATATATATATATATATATATATATATATATATATATATATATATATATATATATATATATATATATATATATATATATATATATATATATATATATATATATATACACACACACACACACACACACACACACACACACACACAAATGGTGGCTAAGTATAAATATTCCAAACCCCCTATCTACTTTCTGTTACCTGTCTGCGCAGAGGGATGCTTTTGGCCAGCTTGTGGACGGCTAGCTGACTGTTGAAGTCACTCTTCTTTGAGGAGGTGGTGCGAATCTTGACAATAATTGCAATTGCAATCATAACGGCTATGAAAAAGAAGCCCACACAGTAGATGACCACCTCCAGGTAGGTGTGGCTGGCTGGAGAGTAATGTGGGGGCGCTAGGTTTAAGGGGGCAGGGTGACAAGGAGCAGGGAGGGAAAAGGTCAGCTGTCATCAATAAACTGACTGCATACTCAAACACACCCATTTATCACAAATTAAAAACAGTCTACTCAAACACGCACCCACCCACCCACACGTCTATGTCTAAAAGTCAGAGCCTTACACACCAAGGCATATGGGAATTGAACGCCCCCAAACTCAGGGTGTTACTTTAAATACTTTGTGTATTGAGGATATACCATAAATTGCAGTGCAGAAATTTAGCTGGGAACCATTTTGTATTAATGACTATGTAAGAGTAACGGTGACAAAGACTCGGACTTTCACACAGAGTAGAGCACTTCACACATAATGTTTCAGAACTGCCCATCATTTCGACATCAAAAAGTCTGTTTCTATTTGTAGGCTTAAAGCAGCAAACCACAAAGCATGAGCTCAGTGCGGTAATTTAACTGCTTCACTTGATCGATACAAAATGTATTTGTGACAACTTTTTTACAGAAAAAAAGAAAAGAAAAACATTGCAAATAAATAGATAAAAGGCAAAACCTAAACAAATTTTATGGTTCAGATCTTGTTTTTTTCCTCCCAAACTGTGAAAACACCAACTTTTAGTCATACCAGTAAATAGGGGTGTAATGGATTCCAGTTTTAGTAGGAGAAAAAAACGGTTTGATCATACATTGGTTTGGAATGTAGCTTTATAGTTAGGAGCTGGACATTAGGGATATTTGTTCCGAGTTTGTTTTTCTTATAGGAGAAAATTCTAGGAGCCAAAACCTGCGCTTCAAACTGCTTTGGCTCTTTATATTTGAGGGATATCCTTACTATGGTCACCTCAGGCATGCAGCGTTGGCTGATATTTGCAGAGGACAGCCAATCAAAATACAGCTGGCTTAAAATAGTGGTGGCCTTTAAAGGGAAAGCTAAAATAGCTTGATTAAGGCAGAGGATGAACTCAGGGGCTACAGCACGAAAAGTTGCTCTAGTAGAATAAAAGAACAGAAATATAAATATAAAAATAAGGGCCAATTTAATGTCAGATTTTATTTTTTCAAAATAAGAGCTTGCTCATAGTGGATATAAATTCATGAAAGACTTACTCTAGTTTCCCATTGTCTACCCAAATTGCTTAATTTTGTATTTTAGATGAATATTTATATTCGGATAAGTTAAGAATTACCTATGAAAAATGCCTCCTCCTGCCTAGCTAGGAGGAGGGGAAAACAAAACAAAAAAACCCCACTCCAAATAATCTGCGCCATATGTTAAACCGTACATCTCAAACCAAAGATGCCATACCGACTGAAGTGTACAGTTACATCCCTAGCCAACACCAGCAACACAAGAGAGCTACACTTGTGTGAAGAAGTTGACTGACAAGCAGCTTGATAATTGGACAAATGTCCATTCCAGTCCTTAGGAATGAGACCATCCACTACAGCCAATTATCAAAACCAGCTGCTGCGCTCACAGCAGGAAATGACATCAGCAAAACATGTCATTTGTAGAGCTTGTCAAAGAAAATCAGCTTAACAGCAAACCAAATGCAAACACCAATTAAAGGGAAGAACGGAAGAGACAGTTTGAAGTGAAATCTTATCAGAGCTGCCAAACAACCCTTCTTTAAAAAAAATAAAAAAAAAAGTGATCATTAAATGTATTCCTGCCTGGAAGATGAAAAAACAAAAAACCTTTGGCCCTGGACAGTGCTTTGATTGTTTGGCATGTTCTGATATCATTTAAGAAACAGAGCATGATTCATATTCGCCCATCTAAAGAATTTAGATGGAGCAGGAACCATGCTGAGCACAGAGAGAGAGCAAAGTTGTTTTTTTTTAGTATTTGTAATGTGCCCTGGCTTCCCCTTACACTTTTACCAGAACTGGTAAAAATGTGAAGGTGGACAGCCAGGCTTGCGTTGAAAAAGGGAAGGAATGGGAATATAGAGGAGAGACAGAACCACTGATACCTTCAAAAACGGTCAACCATGCAGAGTGATGAGAGAACCCGATAGAATTGCCTGCCAAGCAGGTATACTCCCCAGCGTCATCAAAAGACACATTTCTCAGTTGAAGGACTTCCATTTCCTTGTCCGTGGTGTTAACGCCAGCGGTCTAGAAAATAACAAAGGAAGCACACCCAATAAGAGGCCCAAGAAGGAAAAAGGGACCACGAGTAAAGGATTCTGAAAGCGAAAGTGGATGGAGGAGCGTTCTCCTCCTTGATCCAACACCATCTGCCCAAAAAGGTAACACCTAAAGCCCCTGCAGAGGACTGCTCAGAGAGAGCCCTCCTGTATCTGTTAGTGGAAAGATGGTTATGTTAAGTTTGTACTGTGGAACCCCACACAGGGCCACACCATCACCACATCAAATACCTTAGTCTCATCTCTACATGCAAGAGATGGGCATGGAAACGCCACAGCAGAACAGACCACACTTACAATGTATTTATAGCCCTGTGTTGAATCCATGTTATGTTATAGTTTACTTCGCTGCAGCAACATTGTGGGAATATATACCTGCTGACTGGTGTGACTGCTTTACTCTACAACTGCCAAAACTAGTGCTCAATTTGGCACTAATAAAAATAACAATGGTACTTTAACTGAAATTACTGCAGTACGGAAAAGTCATCAGAACTGATTGCCAGATATAGCTACAGCCCATTACATATAGTCTGCTTCACAGCAGTATCTTGTTGCAGATCAATACGCTGTGTTTACAAAGTGCATTGCTGCCAAGCATACCAATCACAGATATTATGAACTACATTACCCCAACATGTAGTTACATTATGTGGCAGTGCCTGCAGGATAACAATATGGTTTTCTACTACACTGCAGAGACAGCGTAGATTTAAAAGACTATAAATTAAGCTACAAATTCACAATCACACAAACTATAAACATTTGGGGGTGGGGTGGGGAGGGGGTGAACCATGTACGGAGGACTTTGAAGGCAAGGGAGCGAGAGTAATGGAAGATGGCAAGAGAGGCCCTTATTAGGAGGGCATAGCACAGGATTGGGGCAGGAATGAGAATTGGTCCAACATAAACCTGAGACTAAACACTTTCAACTGTTCTGCTGGGAATTTTCCATAGCGTCATTTACAGTCAGGAGCACCAAGGATAGAGAAAGGGAGGGAGGAGAGAAACAGCTGAGGTTGTCTCAAGTTATGCGGGTCTAGTTTTTCCAGGTGGTCCTAGAAGCGCCTCCACTGTGTCGTCCTGTGCTACAGCGTGGTGGTTACCTGTGGGTTCATATCTGATGACAGTCAGCCAGGCCGACTGACTGACCCCTCCTATATAATTGGACACTTTACATATATACTCTCCGCTCTCCTCCTCTGTCACATTGTAGAGGGTCAGCACCTGAGCGTCCGAGCTATTGACCCCAGAATGCTGGAAACAAAAACAAGTTATGTGCAACACAGAATAAAAGGAGGTCGACACAGGATATCTGAGGGGTTTGTGTGGGTTATTTCACAGTTAAAATGGCAAACTTCACAGACAGTTCTTAACAGTTATAGAAAACGACTGGAGGAAATAAAAAAAGTATTACAGAAAGTAACATACAAATTACTCCACGCTAAGGAACTTCACTTTTTATTTTTTAAGTGATGAATTTGGCCTGTTGCTTCAGGATGACAGACTAATCTCCTACCTTGAGGACGCGGACGTAAGGTAACCCATCTGGACCAGTACGGCTCCCATTGACCTCGATGTGTTTTAACCACTGAATGTGGGGCTGAGGGTCGCTGAACACCTTGCACTCAAACTCCACATCACTTCCTACTACTGCAGTGCGATTAGCTGGCAGGCCAGCCTGCAGGATGGGCCTGTGTGGAGAGCGCTCTGCAACAAAACCGGAAAAAACAGACAAATGTTACTTTGACATTTGGTCATCAGTAAAGCAAGCGCATAATATAAAAAAAGCTGTGTGTACAAAAATGTGACTGATTTTCAAACAAAAGCTGATAACTACTGTCACCTGCTTTATTACTGGAAAATGACTGGGACTGAAGGCTCACTCATTTGGTTTGACGCTGTATTTTCAGGCTACACTTTCTAAATTACACACCATAATGGAGATTTAATGTGAGTGCATCCTCAGCTATATGCTGGTTGTGTAATTATTAAGAGTTATCAGGCAGGAAAGCAAGTTAAATGCCTCCTCTGGTGCAGTTACGGTGAAGTGAAATGTTCTTGCAGACCCATTTTGATGACTAATAACTCTCCAAAGTAAACTTGCAGGCCAAGAACCTGGCAGGATATCAGCTGTGGAGGATTTCCTTACCGAGACATCCATGGGGGACTTTGAAAGCACTTGTGACAGTGCTTTCTCCACACTGTAGAACAATCTTAATGTTCATCAGGCTCAGATGCCTGAGGCTAGGAAAAGCCCAGGGGACACCAGTGGTGGAGGAAGTGGAACCATGATTTATAAAGCCCAATGGTGCAAGAGCGAGTCAAAGAGTAGGCCCTAGAGGAGTAATCACTTCTCTCTTCTACTTGTACCCATCACTTCTGCCACAAGTAATGCCTGTTTTAGACTTCTGCAGGGAATATTTGTAGACCCTGCTGCCATTCATGAGTCCTATGATTTTTTTTTTTTTTTTATATTGAGACAACGATTGTTAAGTTTGCATGATCTCCTTGTGCCTGGTGGTTTGACGGACTGGGCAACGAGTTCAGGGAACACCCAATGTCAAGTGGAATACGGTCCAGATAAGTAGTTAGAAAACTAAGTGCTCACCAACTTGAGATTCACAAATGTTCAACAGGTGACTAAAACAACAATTGCAGTTTTACTGGAAAGTTACATACAATTAACAATTTCTACGAATCTTACCGACTACATCTAGCTGATAGGTGTGATTAATGCTGCCATACTTGTTTTCCACCACACAGGTATAGTTTCCCTTGTCAGAGGGCACTACAGATTCCATGATGATGGTCCACATATGGTCACGGACCTAAAAGTGATTTAGAGAAAAAAAGAAGTTAGTTTAATGTCTATAAAATAGCACTTGATGGCTAAAATGTAAATCTGAAGGAAGTAGTAACTTTATGAGTCAGTAACTGAAACATTAGATCTGGGTGGCGATTCTTTAATTTGCAGTAAATGCTTGATTTAGTTTCAGCCCACCATAAAATACCTTAAAATAATGTGATATCCCACAATTTCTAAGATGTGACTTCAAAACTCAAATATTCAATAAAATGTTATTACAAATGAGGCAACAGAGATGTTGATCAGGAAAACATTCATCTGAATCCCCATCTGTTCTCTCCCAATATGAATGATCATAAATCACTTTTTTTTTTTCATTTTAAAGCAATAGCTAATAATGAGGTGTGATGTGATGATAATAAGATAACACTACACCCTCTTCCTGTGACAAAGTTTTAATGCAGCAGATCTTTGTCCTACCCAACAGCTGCCATTGGAAATGGTTGTGTGTATATTTTTGCCCCAACATGTCTTATTAGCGCCAAATGATGTCTGGCTCCTTTTTTTCCTTAGACGTGTTATAATTTTTCCCTACATAAATCTGCCAAGACCGGCAGTGTGTGATTAGCCAACAAACCTCTAAGGCAATGGCAACATCAAACATGCATGTATACAGACGGTTTCCCCTATTTAGCAAAAAAAAAAAAAAAAAAAAAAAAAAAAAAAAGTGGTGAGGGAGTCCAGCTGCCTGCTGCCAGATGTATTGTGCTTGGGTTCATACACATGTGGTCTACATTATTTCCTCCCTCCTGCACGTCGCCATGCAGACGATATGAACAATAGAAGCCCGACCATAAAATTAAGAAGTGTGGGAGATATGGTAGACGTCCCCAATCGCAGATGCAGACCTTTGCACCTTGACTGAAAAGGAAGAAAGGAGGGGGGGGGGGGGGGAAACAAAAAAAAAAAAAAAAAACCAAAACACACAAAAAAAAAACCCCCAGCATGGCAGTCCTATGGTTAAATGTGCTGCTTGGCTAGGTGGGGGACTTGGGGTGGGGCTGACCATGGCAGCAGGCAGCTGAGAGGAAACTCCTAAATGTGCCCCAGCTGGAGAGGGAGATGTGCAAGGGAAGCACAAGACAAGGCTGGACTAGCCCACACCTTGATGGGAAGAGCAGATGTAGGACAGGAGGAGGGCTGTTTCTTAGTGTCTGAACATGCACACATTCCACACCTGTGAGGGAAACTGCCACTGAATGCAGTTATTCACAGAGAATCCAACACTGTAATCTAAAAAGGAACTGTAATCCCATAAAATTACAATTTACCATGAAAATATTTAAAATGAAATCATATCAGGCAAGACATGTAATTAAATAATACCATAGTTTGTAATTAAAACTATTTTCAGTGATGTTTTATAAGAAGAACTTTTTTTTTGCCAGTCTGAGATCATGATACCCAGAATTAGGACAGGCAATGTTTTCCTATATCCTAACGGGTGTCTAGGATTCCCCACCAAGTATTGCTATGACAAAAAGTTCCTATTGTAGCATAAGGTTTCATCCTGTATTGTTTCTCGGGTCAAGATATGAAAACCTGTCTCTCCTTTTTACTAGCAGAAAAAGCTTAAGTACAAGGGACAGGGTGGTGATCTAATGTGAAGATGATATCACTGGAAAAAAAAAATTAAAGAAACCTCCATTTGTATTGAGTGAGTATGCAGAAATTAAGAAATATTAAGGACTGTGTAGAGCAGTATCGACATGAAATAGCTATTCACCAAATTCTTTAATTACTAACCTTGAACCCTCCAATACGATGGTCCCTTTTGAACTCCTTCCCATTCTTGTACCATTTCAAAGTTGGAGTTGGGTTGCCACTGGCCTGGCATTTAAACTTTACAGTTTTGCTGGCTGGAACAGCATGAAGCTTCTTTTCCATTTTTTCTGGATGAGCCCATTGTGGAGCCATTGCTAAGACAAAAAAAGGAGGAGAAAAAAGTTAGCAGGAATTGTATTATTTGAAAAATTATCTAAAAATAGCCTTGATACTCTTAATCCTAAATGATTTTTCTTGCCTCTGTTACACCACAATGTGCAAATTGCATTGGGAGATAAAGCTCTTGGAGACAAGAGTACAAAATAAGGTCAGCATGCTTGTCACGCTTCGAGGCTGCTGCATTCTTTGTGGGCAGAGCAAGCAGCAGCAGCAAAAAAATGAAGCCAGAGTGTCTTAATTACTCTATAGACAAATTGGAGGACATCTGAGGTTAACCAAGATTAGTCACCAGAGACTATTTTTTGTGTAAAAGCTGTCACTGAGGTAGTAAAAACCCTCTGATTCAGAGTGAAATCATTTGCCCAGATGTGACCCACACACATGGCGGTACGATAATTGAATTTTAAAGCTCTCAAATCACTGACCATTTCAGGTGATTACTCATACGCTTGTGACTTTATGTAGCTAATGCTGCTGCAACAAATGGTCACTGCTGATTCACCTAAAGAGCTCAGCACACTTACGCATCAGCTTTTGACTGCCCAGCAGTTTGTTTTCCTCCGATGAGGACTCTTCACCATCGTCATCGTCCTCAGATGAAGCCGAGATATGAACTATTAAACAGGAAGTAATTTAAGAACAACTCAATTTATTCTTAATCACAACACTTCAGCAGCAATTAAACATTTAAAACATTTTTCAAAAATGTCACATTTATGAATTAACAGACCGAGGGAATGATGGGTACAGTTTACACTAAACAAAGCATATGCCAAGTAGCATCAGTAAGTGGTACAACACTTCACTTTGTTATAAAATCAGTTCTTTCTTGTGATTTGATTGTAATTTTAATATATAGTATTAATATCATACATTGTAAAAGCATGTGAAAGTGCCATATGCCGAATAAACACCAGGGGTTCCTAATGAAGACATAAGTCACACATCATCTGCTAGTCATAGCAAATGAAACCTGGCTTTGTTGCTCTGTGACTCAACACTACATGTTACACTGTAGTAAAATGTAACAGCACAAAACTCTTGAAACAAAATATTGCAAAAACAGATTAATTGCTTGCTGGTCATTTAGCTGTTGTGACATAGCCACCAAAGTACTATCATACCAAGGGGGCATTTATTCCATCATTCTGCACAGAACAATGGTAACCTTACCTGTCACGTTGAAGTAGATGCTGTGGTTGCCAAAGGTGGTGCATATGTACAGGCCGGAGTCAGTAAGCTCCACAGACTCGATCTCCAGCTGGCCATTGCGGATACGTGTATGTTCTCCATCCACTACAGCCACATGGTCTTTGGTCCAGTTGACAGCATGGAGGTAGTCCTTGGCAGAGCAACTGAGATCGAGACGATCCCCAATGGAAAGGGTGTACAGCTCAGCTTGCGTTTCCACAGATACTACAGAGGAATGAAGGAAGTTCTACTTAGCAGCTATACAACACTGTGACTTTATGCTTTCAGTCATTCAATCATACAGATTCATGAACAGAGGGGAAAAGAGGGAAAAACAAATAAAACTGTCACCTGAAACCCCCAAAACCAATCAAAAACAATGGTTTATTTCGATTGGGGAGAAAAAAAAAAAAAAAAAAAGGACCATCTCTGTACTGTAAACTTCAGAAATACAACCAGTTGATTTTCTTCCATCATAGCATCTCCGCAACTGCTCTCCCAAATTAAATTGCATCCCAGTCAAGGCCCTATCTTGAGGCAGGCAAGGAGCTACTTGGGAAGAGGAAGGTGAAATTCAATTAGAGGAATGAAGGGAGGGGAGGTGTCATGAAGCAAGGCACCTGAGCCCCCCTGTTCTAAATGACTACATAGTACACAAGGAGGAGGGAGGTAACCCAATTATGCTGACATGTTGTCCATCATGTGGTGTTGTCCGTCTAGTTATAGCGGTAAAGCTCGTCACTGACCAACGTACTTTAGAATCACACTTCCTGGCCAAAAGGTACACTAGCAAAATTATCTAAGTGAAATGGTTAACTTTATTATTTGAGCCTCTCACATCCACAGAGTCAGTGTCAGTAAATACCAGTTTTTCAAAGCCTAAAATGATATCTTACCATCTTTCTTTATGTGAAACAATAAATTAAAATCATTAAGTTATTTAAATACTTTTAAATTCATGTAAATTGACTAATCGAACAACTGACCAATCACTGCATCTCTAATTAGCACCTCCTTCCATCTAAGGAAGAATAAAAGCTTAAACAACAGTAATCATGCTTGTCCTGCTTCTCCATTTTCTACATAGTCCCTTCCGCATTATGACAGAAACTGAATTATCCCAGAGTGGTGAAAGATCCCCGCCTCAAGACGTGATTATTCTACACCTCTCAATGCACACTGTTTTATAAACACTACCTACTGATCAAAACAGGAAGCACGTCTACACAAAATAACCTCAGGACAACATCAGCTAACCTGACTAATCCCTCCCAGCATAACAAAAGACTCCAAACAATAAAGGGGAAGAGGGAGCAGAGAGAGCAGGCTAGTGAGCATGTGCACAGGAGCGAGCAAGAGAGGGCCTGCAATGGCAGGTTCTAGTGCCAGTTGCTATGGTGACCCCACTTGGGCCTAGTTAAGGTATTTCCTGGATCACATATGTCTGACAGGCTCTTAATCCCAGCAGGAAAAGGGGCCAGGGGGTAGGATCAACTTTCTCCTCAAAAACAAAACTGAAGTGGGGAAAGCAGAGGAGAAATTTAGATTACGTCCACATTAAGCTCGTGCTAAATCTGAAAATGCTGTTTTCATGTGAGAACTATTAGCTTTCACATTAGTCGCATTTCCCCTACAGTAACGATGTAGCTGCTTCAGCCAGTTTCCACTGCATTGTGGGATCTAGACTCTCACAGTGACATAAGTGCAGCTTTGACCATAATCCGATTGAGCAAACAAAAAACGATGCAAGTTAATGTAAGTGTAGATCTCAGAGAGCAAAACGCTAGTAGAGAACAAAGATAGTTTCTGCTTATTGGTCATATGTGGCAAATTACTGTGATGTCATTTATGAAAGTAGCAGTGAGATGAATATTTGATCTTTTTTTAATGTACTGCTTGTCCCTGATTTAGAGGAATTATGCCTCTTTTCCACTGGTACCTACTCGGTTCAGCTTGACTCAACTTTTAGCATTTTCTATTAGGGGTAGTTCCTGGTATCAGTTACTTATCAAGTACCTGCTCGGCCGAGGTTCCAAGCTAGCTGAGATCATCTGAAAATTTAACGCCAGACTTTATGCCACCAACTGGCTAGTCAATGGTGGCACGCACTCAACGAGTCATGTGAACGACCCCAAAGTAGCTAACTTCTTCTTCTTCATAAACTGCCTAGTTTAGAAAATGACCTTTAACCCTCTTTACACCATAACTAGTTTGTGTACACAGTATATTTTAACAAAGACATTTAGCAATAAATCAGGAATAAAAATATGTTAACCAGCATTCATCTATTGAGGATAGGCTGTCAGATCACCATTTAGCTCATAATGCTGGGTGTAAGGCGTCCACAACTACTTATTCTGAAGGAGACTGTAAAACTTTGTGAAAGGAGACAAATCAATGAAATAAAGCTCACTCAAAAATGACAGAAACACTAAGGAGACTTGAGGATTTCCAGAACTTTTCCGCTGGCAAGTGTTGCATAATATTAGCTAAACAACATCTGGTTATAAACCATCTTGTTTTCAGCCATCTATACACAAGAAAGTCACATGTCTAACTTACTGAAAACTCAGCAACTGCAACATTGGAAAGAAGCACGTTTATGCACGTTTTCATGTGCTGGAGCCCTGCCTTAAGTGATTTGAGGTTGATCTGTAGAGACTCCTCTCTATAGTGACAAAACTGAACATGGACAAATAGCACTCCTTATCTTAAACTGCATCATAGCAAGTATGTATTAGGGCACAGCTAACATAATCATTTCATAATTGGGAGGTTGCCTGATAAAAACCAACACAAATATGTGTGCAGCTACGCTTTACCACTGTCATTATCTAATGCCTGTCTGAGACCCAACATCACACAGTGCATTACTCTGCCAAGAGTCCACTGCACCTATGTTAAGTGTGCTCCTCTGCTTTTCAACCACAGTCCTGTGTTTTACAAACAAATTTGATCACATTTTTCTGAAAAAGTATAAAGCCAGATTACAGACCAGAAACATGACATGTTAGGACACTACAGTACTGATGCAATACAGATTTTATAATCCAGGTTATTGGCACCAGCTGTTTACCTTCTATAAATCTAAAATGGCGAGAGAAAAAGAAAAGCATCTCTAGATGCCGTGTCCCAGTCAGTTTAAATGAACGTTATGTGTATGCTCGTGCACCAAGAAACAGGCAGAAAGTTGTCTTTGATGTTTGAAAAATATTCAGTGTTGTAAACAGACAGATTTTGATGTTTAGGTTGCATAAAAGATTAAAGCTGAGGAAACTGTTTGATATGGACACAGTGATGGTGACCAGCTATAGCTTTGCACATGGACACAATGTTTCTGCACAGTGACGTTTCTGTCCCTGCCCTCCAAACGGAGATGCCACTGATAAGACTGTCAACATCCCAGTTGTTAATGTGACTGCAGACATCGTAAAACACCCATAAAGCTGTAAAATTTACTCGTTTTATTGTAGGGCACGGTCAGGACAGTGTGTGCTTCTTTGCCAACCATCTCAAAACTAATCATATAAACGCGTTTTTAGCAAACGAACCCAATCGTTTTCTAAAAATAAAGTCAGAGCCAACATTATTTTCCTGTGTAAATGCCTTGCTGCCACATAGCTGAACTTCTATCACAAAATATTGTTTCAATTCTTCATGCAGAGGTAAGTACCTCTGGATTTGCAGATGTTTCATCTCAGTTAATCTGCCTGCAACTATGATTGGATTAAAAAGGATCAAGCGCCATAGTTTCAGAAAGCAACCCACCTGGAAAAGACATCCATGGGTTCTTTTACCCAACTGGAAAAATTGACTGACATCATTTAAAATCAGCCTAATTACACAAATTATGAAAGGAATTCTGGTCAAGAAGAACATAGTGAGAGGCGTTTAAACAAGGGGCGGAAAGCTCACTAGCCCGAACATGTAAAACTAACTAAAAGGGGCGAGTTGGCGCCAGTCTGTGGAACTTTCTCTGACTACAACATAGGAAGCAATATGCCGCGTGAATGACTTCTGGGATTTCCTGCTCTCACTGAAGTGATGGTTGAATGCAGGAAAGTCAGACTAGTTGAGGTTCTGCAGTGGCAGACAGAAATGGCTATGTAAGTTTCCTTTGCTGATTTGACCACACCAGAGCGAAAGGGTGGGTGATGTAGAGAGGGAACTGATAAGAGACAATAGTAGCTCTGGCAGGAAGCAAAAGAATAGGACAATGCCCATTAGCAAGCTCCCAAAGAGTGAGTGTCCTTCCTTAAAGCACTCCAGTGGAGGACCTCTTCATTCTTAAATGAACCATTGGCAATCAGCATGGATTGACGGTGGGGGGCTACAAGGGTTACTGTGTGCAAAGCAAAGTTGGTGCAGTGTCATTCAAATTAGTTCAGCTACATTTAGCCTCATATTGTCTTTAAAGGAGAAAAACACAAAAACCCAAGATCTCAAAAGAACCTAGCTATGTTCTGTGTTTTACTATTGGTGTTGAAAGATTTTGCGGGGCTTTCCATAGCTCTAAAAGGGGCCTTTTGGGGGGTGACCATGCAAAACAAGTGAGCATGATTAGTCCATGTACAGTAAACGCAAGGAGGCTGTGTTCCCCCATTTGTAGGAGTATTACTTTTTTCCTATATCACAGTTCTGTCTTTTATCAGTGGTTTGGATTTAACCATTTTCCTTTTAAAAAAACAAAAAAAACTCAGCCCTGGTTTCATAACTTTTCTCTCCCCCCCCATTGGAGAGATCTATTCATTTTCCTTTCATGCTTGACTGATTAACTAGACTACACAAGTTCTACATGATAAAACAGGATTGGGGGTACATGCAGGCAAAAGAGACTAAAAGACTGACATTGTTGTTTTAGCATCTAATCCAAAACCATTATCACCAAACATCAGCAAAGAAGTCAAATGTTTTAGCTCAGAAAGAAAACTACAATTAAGAGATTGCCTTTGAAACCGCAGGGAAATTCCAGCACTGCCTCACGTTGGATTATAAAAGACTCCACAGGCGCCAACTTCACAGTTCAGGCCTTGAGAAAATAATGCAGCTTATCAAGTATATCATATCTTGTGGCTAAAATATAGTAGCTGTGGATGAGAGGGGGAACTTACTGCTAGAAGTCCAATTTTTTTTATTTATGTCAGTGTTTTATATGCTCAGCACTTGCTTGATAAACTGCTGGAGAGGATATGACTGGCTTATTTTATATTCTCAACGAATAATTTGTGTCAGAAAATGGGGGTGGCTGAAGCCTTTTTGGGGGAAGCAAAAATTCCTCTTGGTAGGAAAAACAAAACCAAACAAAAAACACTATGAATTTACTCAGGTCAAAAGCAATCTCACAGAATCACTGCTTTCCTCAGACATTACCCTACAGAGGTAATGTCTGACATTAAGCTCAGACATTGTTTAACCTGCCAGCTCCCCAGTGTGTGTGATGTCCATCTATAGCACAGCTGACAATCTGAAAAATTCACTGCTAGTGAGTGGACAGCCACTGCGCGTGCTACACAGTCAGTACCCTCTCCTAAACTATAATTCTAGTATTTCCAGTAGATGTCTTGATGCATGCTTAATCCAGGTAAGTATTCCCAAAATTACTGTCTGGACGTAGCATTTTCAGTGGGAGAAACGTTTCGTCACTCATCCACTGAAAATGCTACGTCCAGATGAAAAGAATCAACTTTTAGGGTTTCCAGTAGATGCTGCATGTGAACTTAACTGCCCTGGCATTTTCCCCAACTTCATGTAATAAGAAAGCTCAAGTTTTTTAAATCCCAACTGGGAGAGAGAAAAACAAAACCCAAACAAGCAGATCAAGATACAATACTGAATAGAAAAATTATTTATTACACTTCAGTCAAGTATTGAAGGCCACAAACATTTCTTATGTGAGGTTTATTAGGGTAAGTTGGACTGGGCTATTTAACAGTTACCATCTTTACATAGAAATAAGATCATGCTTTTATCCATTTTTCTCATTTTACATTGAAATTCCAGTTACCAAATCCAACTGTATAAAACAAACTGAGTGGTGCCAATTTTAAGTCCAGTTATTTAGTTACATAGTTATAGGGCTGCTCGATTATGGCAAAAATGATAATCACGATTATTTTCACTGAAATTGAGATCTCGATTGTTTGACGATATTTATTTAACCCTTTAAGACGTACCATAGAACCAAGTCCGCCAGAGCTTATATTATTTTTTTTTTTTAACATGTTGTAGTGCCATTTGTGGGAGCATTTCAAGTTGCTATACAACTGTTATAGCCCATATTTTAATAATATGTATGCATTAAGTCCATAGTAACTACATTAATTGCAAAAAAGTGCAATAAACTACAAAACAATTGAAAATCGTTTTTTTAACATATATTTCTACTTGGAGAAATTTAAGAGGTTTATCCCTCAAAACTTTAAATACAAAAAAGTTGCAAAAAATAGTTTACAACAACAGGAAATTTATTTTGAGTGTCTTCATAGTTTTATTTTGGAGGAGGAGATACACCAATTTTTATATACTGCAGGAAAAACAAAAAAACCAATCATATGATGCAAATTTGCAAAGAAAACAGCAGGTGCATCAAAATAAACTATTTCCAGCAGTGCAATTCGAGTTCTAAGCATCCCAGCAACTATTCAGAAAAGTCAAACATGACCAGTATAGGTTTTTGTTTTTAAGGCCTACAAGTAAAAAACTACATTTCCGTGAAAATGAGTCACTTCCGGTTTCGGCCAGCAAATTGCAGACATGTGATAGTTCGCGCTGACGTCTGTTTCACTGTGGGAAGTGCTACAAACAGCTGATCGGATCGGCAAAGCGTGTTTCTGGAATATTATGTTTTTGTTCCTGCAAGCACTTTTTATGCAATATTTGCAAAGCTTTATGTGGAAGGAAACCGTGGCCGAGGACAAGCTGATGGCATAAGATGTAAGTACAACTCCTCCGGTTTCATATGCAAAACAAATTATTGCGCTAGCTTACACGGTTCAGGTTCTACAGGGATTTAAAAATAGTTACACAAAACGGAGCGTGCTGCTCTGACCGGCTTTAAAGGGTTAACAATGACTTTAAAAAATTATATAAAATAGTGTGCAACACCACTGAAGTTTTTTTTTTTACCTCTCTTTTCAGCCAACGGCAGTCACTCTCCTCTCCAAATAACTTCTGCTTAGCTTTCCGAGCTTCCCTCGGGTCCTCTTAATCAGCGGTCTCCAACCTTTTTTGCGCCACGGACCGGTTTATGCCCGACAATATTTTCACGGACCGGCCTTTAAGGTGTCGCGGATAAATGAGGGAGGGGCTAATAATCGGCTCAGTCATTTCTAATGATCGTTGAAAGCCCAGATCGTAATCGTGATTAAAATTCGATTAATTGAGCAGCCCTACATAGTTATTTTCCCCGGTAAATCACACCATCCTAAATTTATCTGCATTACACACAGCAGTGCTCTATGGAAGAAAGCTGAATGAAGGTATACTTTTAGTCAGAACATTTTGTAAATGTTAGTACAGGTTTAATTTTTTCCAACACAGCTTTATTGATGTTAGTTGTAATTGGCAAGTTTCTAAACCAACCTAAATTGGTTAATGACACATGGATGGCAAAGCCTGGCAGGATTAGTGTATGCTAGTGGCTGTTGTGCTGTTTAAATCCAGCATTTGACCATGCTACTATTGTCTATATGAGCAAGAGGCATGTACATGAACAACCACGTGATCTTTTTGAGGCTTCTTAGTATGGAGCCAGATCATTTCTGAAACAGTACAAGTGCTCTTTATTTAAACAAAATATACACATTCAACTGAAAATGGTGCCAAGTGTGAAAGTAGCCTTAAACTTCCTGTGTGAACAGCAGTCTCAACAGAATACCTAAAAAGTCTGATATGAATGCAAAGCGACTTCACACGAAAACTGGTCTTTAGTCTTACTCTAGCGTCAGCAGAGCTTTGCTCCTCTGGGCTTTCATTTCTGTCTGAAAAGAGTCTTACTCAAGACTGTGGCAGCTCTGGTTTATAAAAGCTAAAGAGTCAGTGCTTTTCTACTCTGACAGACAGCACAAGATGGAGTCAAACAAATCCACAGAGAAAGACATAACTTCCAGACAGTGAACTGTCAGAAAGAGAGCAATTAAACAAACATAAGATCCAAATGATTTTAAAGATGGTGTAAAAACATAAACAAAACAGTAAAAGTTGCTTCAAGTGCTCAAAATGAAGGAAAGTTTAAGTCCTTCACATGACCTCCTGAGAAATTCAAGGAACTTAGTTTGTTCAGGGAATACTCTATTCTTATGTGAACAACACCCAGCAAAACACAATAAGACAAACAATGGAGCATACATTTAAAAAAAACAAAACAAATAAAAAAAAACAAAAAAAACAGAACATTTCCATATAACTATTTTGTTTCTCCACCCCAGACAAAAGGAATGCAACCAAATGCCTCTGCTGTGATTGTTCGTCGACAGCTGAAGCCATCCCTAACCCAGCAGGGAAACGGGGGGGGGCAAACCCAAGCAAAAGTCAGTGGGTGAGCAAGAGGAGAAGCAATGCGGTGCATAGATAGTACCTGGCCATTTGGTGATCAAGAATGGGTGGAGTGTAAATGAAAGACAAACCCCCCACACCCTGGTGGAAATTTATGGCTCACCTTGGAAGAAAAACATGCTCCCCAAAAGCCCATCCTTAAGGGTTTCATGTAGCATAGCATCTTTTTTCAAAAACAGGCTAATTTATAGTTCCCTGGCAGTTAACTCCTCTTTCAGTGACAACAAATACCTTTTCATTACAAAGGAGGACTGCTAGGTAGTAGAGCTGCCCTTGGAATACAGATGGAAGTCATTTAGTCCTCACTGTCCCATTGCTAGCTTAAACATAGAAACACCAGGTTTATTTTAGGGCTTAAAACCCCAAAGAGACCCTTGTGCGTAATTACTTCCATTATAATGCTAGGCTTTATCATATTCTTTTGCTGCTCTCTACTTCCGACTTCAGAGTGTAAACATCCAAACCCATTTACCCACAAGTCGAGGCAGCTATTACACCGCTGGACTGTGTCCAAGAAACACATTTTTAAGGATTTGATTTCAGTGCCTCTTTCCCCTTTTCAGAACAGAGCTTGTGTAACCGCAAGACTGGGCTAAATTCTTCACAGAAAGTCTCATGGTAATAGTTTCCAGTTTAGATTGTTTTTGTGTGTGCCATTTTAAGTGTGGTGTGTAAGATTTTTTTTTGTGAATCCACTTCTAAAAACATTGAAGGAACTGGTTTGAATAGGCAGAAAAAGGCATTAGTAATAAATTAGTAAGAAACAGTTGTATTACACATGACGCAGTAGAGAGCGATTAAACAACTCAAACTCAGGCAAACGGGGGTGGTGAGGGAGCACTGACGCTGTAAAGGACAGGCTTCACAAAAGTCTGGAGTGTGTTAGGATTACATTCCTGTACAAAGAACAAAGCTTTGGCTTATCAATGAACTGCTTCTCAAGCCAAGAGTCAGGAAAAGTCACACTTAATAAGTTCATAAAGTTCAAACAGTTACACAATCTTTAATAATACTACACCCAGAACTTCAGAAAACCCAAGACTAACTAGCTTTAATTTAGTAAGGCATCTTACCTTCATCAGTGCTGGCAGGCCGGCACTGGGTCCTTAAAACTTGAGCAAATAAAGCCAGAAACAGAAGTATACTTGGCCTCATCAGCATCCTGCTGAGGGAGCTACGACTGTTGGCTTTTGTGCGACTGGAACTCCATTCAGGTGTTTGGGACATCAGCAGCAGTGCATCCACAGTCCACAGCTTAAAAAAATAAAATTAATAATAATTAAATACATATATAAATTTATGACATTATCAAGCTTTAACTCTTCACAAGTTTGTTCTCAGTAATAATATTTATTTATTTTAAATGTATCAAAATCAGTTCATTGTCCAAGATATTTCAGTGTAAAACAATTCAGGAAGCTAAACTGAACTAGCAAAACCTGATGTGAGAACAGCAAAATAAACTAACACATTAAATGTTTGTTGACAAGGAATTTCCATGACCACAAAGGAAAAAAAAAAAAAAAAAAAAAAAAAAAGTAGAGAATATTCTGTATGTTTAAGAGGTTTGAGGTAGATAATTCAGTATTTAGGCCTGCTTGCAGAAAACCATGATAAGAAACTGCAGTGCTCCAGACTCCCACTGATAACTTAAATGTTGGATGTGTCATGCTCAGTTCACAGGAATGTAATGCCTTTGATGTTTTCAATTCGAAGTAGCAATTTAAGTCTTGAAATCTTAAAGATTGTCATTGCACCCCGACAACAACATAGCAAGGTTTGTCATTTTAGGTGCTTGTATTGTACCCCCTTTATGCACATCTGCTTAAATCATTGCCTCTGCAGCATCTGGCCACACAGATTAACACTTGCTCATAATCTGCTTCACAGAATTTGTTAAAGACAAAAGGGAGAAGAAGAAAAAAAGATCCAACATACTACAGCCTGTTATGTGACACCCTCATTGAGAAAGACTGTCAGGCCATCATTTCCAGAGAGGGAAACAGAAGATCTATCACCCAACAGTTGGTTTTATTTCCCAAACCCGGAATGACACCCGCTACAGCAATTTGCTCGCATAACCTGCTAATAAGTGTCAAAGACAAGACTTGGGTGACAGACTTTGCCAACTTTAAAAACCAATCGTTCTGTAAAAACACAAAGAGATGAAAAAAGAGAAAAAGAAGCTTGGTTAATATTTTCACAAAGTCCAGCACAGAAGCAGCTGTGATTTTCTTTAAGGGGTAATCACTTGTATGAGTGTTCCCTGACTGAAGCAGTCATTGTGTTCTCCTAAAACCAATTCAATTTCACTTTCCAAGAATGGCCTAGTGTTCCAGCAGCTGAGCTGGGTCAGGGGGGGTCCAAGAGGGATAAAGAAGCTTGGTCATCTCTACTCCAAGCTGTGAGTCAGTGTTTGGGATGCCTCCAAGAAAATGCTTCTGCTGCCGGACAGAAGGAACCGCAACAAGCAGCCGACCATGTTCCCCAGCCCCCTCGTCACTACGACAATATTTGGAAGGAGGAGGAAATCGCTTTTTCAAAGTGTGACAGGACACTTTGTCATAGTCCGCGCCCTTGGGAGCACTAGTCAGACATGCACTGTCTTACTACGCACACCGAAGGCATGCTGGTCTTGAACTTGCGATTTGAGACTGAACCACACACTGGCAGCCTGACAATAATGACTCAAAGTCACCATTTTCAGTTTATTACTCAATAGGAAAATATGCCACCTCATTTTTTTTTCCTCCTTTGAAAAATTTCATCCATCAATTTTGTGCTTTTTCAATTCATCTGGTACTATATTTTATAAATAGCACAAATAATAAACTTTGTATCTGGTATGTGAATATTTTAAAAGAGCTAGTTACATATTAGAGTGCACACTAGAATGAAAAACATGACATTTGTCTACAAAGAAAAAAAAAAAAGAAAAAAGCAGCCCATGTCATTTACATTTGAAAATGAAGAAATTATCATTTCCAGGTAAAAATAAAGTTGATTTGAACACATTGAGTGTATTCATGTCAATTATTCCCCCATTTAATAAATAAAAATGAAGAACTCCGTCTTAATGATGGCACAATGGGCTAAATGAAGAAAACACCTATCAAATAACTAACTCTCAAACACTAAAGTCCTGTACTGTTGCAACTAAAACTCGCCTAATAGTTGGGGTGGATGAAAGTGTATAAACATCTTTTTAAAATCTTACATCAAGATTGAAATGCAAATCTCCACTCTTTGGTAGTAGCAGCATTTAACTGACACGCAAAGACCAGTACTTGTCTAATAATTTGGTTTTACATAGGTCCTTTTAATTCAATAACCAGTTTTTATACCTTTTGAGGCCAAAATTCAAAAGGAGTGCAGAAAGACATTTAGCTTGTAAACAAGGACTGCTTGGGAAATAAATACAGCCAGAGAACTGGCATTACAGAAAAGGCACATATCCAAATGTTTGTTCACCAACTGATTTATCCACTCTTAAAAGATAAAAGCATTTCCCTGAACACTGGCAGCGCAGAGAGAACTTACACTAAACAAATTAAAAACACACACGAGACAGCTTTTCTCATTATATTAAGACAAAGGTTTCAGGCAAACCTAAAAACATGACCCACACCATAATTACATTTCACTGTCCATCCATGCAGAAAATTCCTCAGCTCCCAAATTCTGTAGCCCCCCTTCCAGTTTAGTGTGCACTTCCAGTCAATTCAGGGGAAGACGAGCATCAGACCATTACCCTAAAGCTACCGTTTTCACAAAAACACAGACTGCCTTTTTTTTGCTGTTGTTGTTGTTGTTGTCGTCGTCGTCGTCATTTTCTGTGCAGCCATGCAATCTGACTCACAGGTTCTCCACCATGGCGAGAGATCAGGTGTCACGAGATTACAGTCAAAAGTAAAGACCATTTGAATCTGATACTGCCATTTGGTTAACACTTTAACCCAAACTGCTTCTCAGGGCTGCTCAGTATGTGTGACTGTTTATCTTCTCTGCCACCCCCTCCACATACACACATTTTAAGAAACAAAACTCCTAACCATGGCAGCATGAGTACAACAGATTCCACACAAGATGTTGAGCAAGTCACTGTTTAAAAAAAATGTTTCAAGGTAAACACTGCAATCCCTCAACCAAATTTATTTATGGCAAATACAAACATACAGCTCAGGTGACAATAATTCTGCCAGGGAGAGCAGCAGCCTAGTAAATTAAAGGGCTCTGGAAAAAAAAAAAACAAAAAAAAACTTTTCCACCCTGGTGAAGTCCCTGTGGACTAAACCATCCATCTTCTCCCTCTGCTTTTATAACATTTCGAGCACCACGCTGCATCTAATTGGCCCCTTCAGATCCAGCCTTCATGACAGAAAAAGTAATGACGGGCAAAACCTTAAAATTTAAAAAAATGAAATAAAACAAAAAGTAATCAAACAACATTTCTAAATAAGTCACACCTTTTTTCAATAAAGGAAAGAAACAAACAAATGTTGGAGATTACACTGAAGTGTTATGATGTATCCGCTAAACCAAACTCGACGCGTTAAATAGGAATAATAGCATCACATGTAGTTTGAGCATTTGCTGTTGTTGTTTTTTTAAGGGTTCTCCTTGATGTAGTTAGAATTTATCCAAGAAACTTATCTAATGTGATTAAAGGCGCCTGCTGTGGCTGTAGACAGAAACCCAAACCAGTTTTAGCAGGCCTCTAGGCAACGTTTTGGCTCTTTTAACGCTTGTACTCTCACATTTTAAAGCATGGTTGGAGATTTTGTGGGTGTCGCACCCCATGAAAACCAAAGAGAAACATGCCTACAAAAAACAAAACACAAAACACTAAATTATTGCCCAAAGACCATTTACTCAAGTGTAACATGTGGTTAAATGTCTGCTTGCCCAGTTCTTTAATTAACTTCCACTCAGGGTCCTCCAATAACGTTAAAACAGCGCAATAGCAAACAACAGCTAAGCCCCCCTTTTAGCACGTAAACAAGTAGTAAAATGAAGCTAAATCAAGGAGTGAAGGAATAAAACGACCAGCTCACCTTACTGGCGGGGAGCCGTGAAACAGCCAGCCTCGGTGAGATAAGGAAGACTCATGAGCTGAGATTGGATGGAGGAAAACCTCCCCGAAAACTGTTTATCCAGACTTATCCCACTAACGAAGCTCGACGTTTAGCTAACAGGTTTGCGCATATTTTGCGCCCTTCTTCTTCTTTTAAACAAACTTTCCGACAGAAGAAGGGGAAAAAAGTTCAACTAAAAAAAAGAAGAAAGAGAGAGAGAAAGATAATCAATTGAGCGGAAAAACTTCTTAAATGGTGTTAAATTGTGAAGTTTTAACTTCTAACGTCTTTTCTCCCTTTCTTACCTGGGTAAACACGTCCGAAGAAACTACGAGAGCGCAGGCTATGCAGCAGTTTCCAGCAGTCCCTTTATCCCAAAAGGCTTCGCTTGCGATGAAATTCAGTCTCCCCACTTCAGAAAACTGTCCTAAAGTTGTTCAACTCGCTCTAACACAATATCCGAACACGAAATATCCTTCAGTCTTATACATATATTTATTTTTATACAAAAGAACGGCGCTTAAATCAATCCTAGAAAGTATTTCGACCGTTCCCGGCGGAGAGGTACGGCTAAACAACGAGAGTCCGAGCAGTTCCACACCTCCCCCCTTAAATCAGAGAATATGCGTATCCTCCGGAACATTGTCAAAACTGCACACAGTACACTAAGAACTTCCGGTCTGCTGTTGAGAAACTAAAAGCCCAAAGCGGCAACGTTTCACATAAAGTAGATGCGGTTGCTTGGTACTGGTATCAAAAAGATGTGCTGGGTACATTTACTGGACTACACTAAACAGGGATCGTTATTACTGCTGGTTATTACCCAGGAAGGTCGACTAAGACCCCCTTTGAGACCTCTTAGAAATGATAAAAAGAGGAGTTGGGAGCGGGGTGCTAGTGCAGCAACAGCGGGGAGCAAACGTCACGTTGTTATGTTCAGGGCAGGTACTATGCATAGCTTTGACTACGCTTATACCTAGACTTTTAGCTGAGCTTCAATGCATTTGTGTGTGTGTGTGTGTGTGTGTGTGGGGGGGGGGGGGGGGGGGGCGCACCTTGTCTTCACCTGGAAAAATTGTGGATTTTATTGAGTCATTCACTTTTTTCACATGACATGTTCAGCTTATATTCTCTACATATCTTCGTTCAACGTTTATGCTAGGTTTCTGCGCATTAAAAAGCCTCCCAAAAACGTCATTCAACTTTAATTTTGAAAGTCAAATAGACGGAATTCCGGTAGTTACTTTTCATCTTGATGCAGGACAATTAGGTCTGGTCGATTCCCGGCTCTCGCTGCCTTCCACAGCAGCACCAACTCTCATACTGCGCTCTTTGCATTGCACAGCTGGAGACAAGACACAAGCGATACACCGTCTACAGTACTTCTGTGTTGCAGTTTAAGTACCTCAATTGATTAAATAAAATAAAGAGTTAATTCCAACAATATAATAATACATGACAAACATTAAATATTATTAGAAATATGTATGAAAAACGCCCGGTTGACAGCCACGAGAGACTTTGCATTGATTGTACACTGACTGTACTTTAGCACTACGCTTCCCATGTGACATTAACAGTGTAAAAGGCTGAGCACTTGGTGTACACCTTAAAATTAAATGTACTTGAAAAGCATAACAAAATCTGTGGTGACACCACACCAGCACAAGTTGTATTGTAGAGGTGGAATGGGAAAGGTTACTCAGTTTTTCGCTGGCTGAATGTGGGCTTTAGCATGAGCTCTTGAACAGAGAACTTGCAGGATTTCACACAACAAGCATGAATACTAATTCAGCAAGAGAAAACAAGCACTTTCATCAACTTCCTGTTCGGGGAAACTATAAAATAGCTTTATTGTGCTGGGATCATATGCTTTGGCAGAATTTCAAAGAGCATCAGAATTTCAAATGTGTCTGCTAACTCAGCACAAACGCAAAGTTTGTTCTCCCCGATCAAACACATAGTTCATATCCAAAGAGCTCATGTGGTCTTTGATTTCACATCACAATTGACAAATGATTGACGACTAAAGCTGCTGAGACACATGAAGCCCAGCTTCGTAGCTAGATTAAAGAATGGGATGACAAAGAAACAGATTTGTGTTTCAACATGTGCTAGCCTCTTACATGCAATGTTATTCTTGTTTCAGTTTAAGGGCATTTTAAAAAGAAATTAATGACTTTATAATTAATCTTTTCTTTGAGACCTAAGATCTGTTTTTCAATTTCAGTGCTAAAAAACAAACAAAAAAACCCCACCTCATACAAAGGCTCTGTACTTCTGCTTCTCTGCTATTTTACTACCTATGCTCTGGAGTTAAAGCAAACATTATCTTATAGCCGTTGGACTGATTGTAACACTGAGGAGGATCTTGGCATGGTTTTAAAGGATGTAGGCTTTCTTTCTTGAGTCTGTTATTACAGTTCAAATTTTAGGTGAAGGACAGAAGGTGCAAGAAGAGATCACAACTACAGACATGTAAAGTGAATCAGATAGACTACAGCAGCAAAATAGCGCACCAGGTGGAAACTGAGGCTACAGTTCATACAGGCTCACCACAATGAGGCAACAAAAGATTGGAAAACATTTCCAGGTCTGATGAATCTCTATTTCTGCTGCAACATTTGGATGGTAGGGTCAGGATTACGTGCAAATAAGATGTGTACCCATCTTCTGCTTCCAGCAACACTATGTCACAAAACTTTGATTATCTCAAACCTGTGTCTTAAACATGAAAATGAGTTCAGTGTACTCAAATGGCCTCCACAGTCACCAGATCTCAATCCAATATCCAGACAGTACACCTCATTGTTGGTGTTAACCCAATGTTTGTCACTTGTGAAAAGATTAGTTTGAAATGTTCCGTTTTCATGAACTGTCTTTTGATGTCACACATCACAGTCTGTGTGGAGGATCGCAGGAGCTTTAATCCACATGTGCAACATTTGAATGCAGCCTGTCTCCATAACAAACTGGGTTGAGTTTGATAAGTGGCATCAATCAGGGGACTGGAGGCCATTTAGCAGACTTAATGTGTTTGGAATAATCAAAACAATCAGTAATCAAATATTTTCACACCTTGGTAATTTATACAAAGGAAAAACGAGATCTTTAGGAGTGTACCTGCTAGGTTGTAGCTATACGGGCATCAGAGTTGTTTCCATCTTCTCATGAAAGCAACTGTTCCTTTAAGTAATGACTGACTTTAATATCAAAAGAGACACAGCAGCTTCATATTACCAGCAGACACTCTTACTTTTATTATTTCTAAACTTTTTTAAAATTCTTTTGACAAATGCACTTTGAGCTCAAATTAGCTTCCGACTTCAAAGAGATCTGCTAACTATAAAACAGATGGAGCGTAAGTCTGACGACTGCATTACATACCAGAGAAACACCGAGCATGTTTATGAGAGTAACTAATAGTGAGAGTTAGACATGCACGTGCTGCCATCAGACCACATCTTAGGATTTCAGCATCAAAACACGAGCCAGAAGATCTTTGATGCAACAGCAGTCTGGAAGCAGATAGTTTATAGGCATTGGTTTTTGTGTCGCTGATAAAGAATTCCCCTGAGATGTACACAAGGCTGTGAGTGATTTAAAGAAAAATAAGTTTAACACGGGACAGGACGGCCTCGGCAGAATTCATAGCATATGGTGAGCATTTATGCATTTGGTTGCTTTTATTCTTTTCCACTCACTAGAGGAGAGGAGTTGAAAACGCCGAGCCCAGGGTGAGCTGAGGTGGTTTGGAGGAGACAAAAATGGAAATAGAACTAGAAACTAATAAAAGATGGTGTTTGATTGTTTACAGCACTGTAGGAGAGGCTTTCTGTCTATATACCTCCCTGCACCACATAAAAGAATGAAAGCAGAACTCTTACGTGGGGCTGATTTGAAAGAAGCCTCGTTAATCATTAACGAGTCTCAGTGTTGTGTACATGCCACAGTAGCCCAATAAATATAGGCGAGCTCACCATCCAGATTAAACACACACATGCCATAAAATGACGACATATCCTTTATGATGGGTTTTTTATTTTTTTATTAAGATTTACACATCTCAGTTTTTTTTAATCTATGAGGAAATTCTCACAAGCTGTTCACAAAGGAGGAGATAATGTAAATTAGTTATTATCTGAGGTAGGGCCAGGACTGTGTGTGTTTTGAAGTCAGTTTATCCTAGATGCAGCTGACAAAAGCTCAGACCAAACACAGTTTGTTCCGAGATGAGGTGGGGCATTTCTGATCACTCCTCAATTCTTTTCAGCGTAAGGAAATGTTCCGGACACTGTTAAAGCCGGGAATACCCTATGCAAAAGCAAACTGAAGGCAGGCTAAGCCGCACATCAGCATGTGGACAAACACAGAGTCATGCAATCCTCTGAGTGAATAATATCAGTGCTTTGCATGATGATTTGCCTAGCAGCTTCTTCATCGCCCCCAAAGTGGGGCTTTATTGTCCTCACTTTTTGTGTTTGCATTCCATTGTTACCGGGCGAGTACAAATATCCTCCTTTATGCACAAAAACCTCAGCCGGGCCTTCCACTACAGCGCCTTGTGTCCAGCCCTCATCCATCCGTCAGCATTGCCCCTGTTCTACACAGGGCCCCCCAAGCTCATACTCACCACCCCCAGCCAGCTCTTTGACATAATGCTGTTGTGGCTTTCCGGGCCTTTATGTTGGCTGTTGTCTGAGGCAGATTGAAGACCCTTTGTGTGTGTCAGCCCCTGTCCTGAGTGGCCAGGAGGAACCTGCTGGGCTGCGAGCAGAGAGACAGGAATGCACATATGAATGGGTTAGTGTGTGGAGGGCACCTGCTGACAGAGGAACGGCGTGCCTCTGTGAGTCTTAGTTCATCAGCGTAACCATCTTGTTCAATTACACGTGCAGCTCGGTGTTGCGTTCCCTGGTCATTCACACTGAAAGGAAGTGTTGTCACCACCACTGGGACTCCTTTTTTTGCTGTTTGGTATTGTAGAGAGGTGCTTAATAAATGATGTGCCAGTTCCATTGCTTTAGCTGTGACTGATGATCCCCACTAAACACAACCATTTGCCTCTGCTCTTCTGTTCTGAACTGATTTACATAAAAATAGGGTTTACAAGGAACTTAATTAAAATAATAATGTAAACTTGAAAACTGAAAGGTTAATCCACAACATATGTGGGAAACTGTAGCTCTATTGTAGAGTTAACCTTGTCATTTTTTTCAGATCTCATTATAATTTTAATTAAGTCCTCTAAGGGCTTCTATAATTAGCAATGCTGCTTAATTATGAATAAAGTTCCTCATTTGAAAGGATAGTAAACATAATTTCCATGGAAATTTACTTAAAGAAATTATAATAATTTTTTTAAGTGATTTTGAGTGTGCTATGGCTGCTGGTGCCAGACAGGTTGGGCTGAGTATTTCAGAAACTGCTGATTTACCAGGATTTTTACACTCAACTATCTCTAGGGTTTACATAGAATGGTCCAAAACAGAAAATATCCCGTGAGTGGCAGTTCCCAAGATGAAACTGCCTTGCTGATGCCAGAAGTCAAAGGAGCAGAGTGCTTTGAGCTGATAGGAAAACAACAGTAAATCAATCAACCACTCATTGCAACCAAGGTATGCAGAAGAGCATCTCTGAGCAACACAGTGAACCAAGAAGGAGATAATCAACAGCATCAGAAGGCCATGCCATATGCCATTCCACTGTGACACAAACCAATTATTTCAACTACAGCAATGTCTTAAAACACATAGATAACCACTAGTTTCCTGCTTCTAAATTCAGGTAAAATTGAGGTTGTTGTACTTGCCCCTAAAAACCTTAGAAACATGGTTTCTAACCAGTGGAGGGCATTACCTTGGCCTCCTGTAACACCGTGAGGAATATTGGAGTCATTTTGGATCAGGATTTATTTTACAGTGTACATATTATACAACTATGTCTTATTGCATTGACTCAGTATCTCTAAAATAAGAAACATTCTGTCTCAAAGTGATATTGAAAAACTACATTATGCATTTATTACTTCTAGGCTGGACTACTACAATTCGTTATTACCAGGATGTCTTAAAAACTCCCTGAAAAGCCTTCAGTTGACCCAAAATGCTGCAACGAGAGTACTGACAGGGACTTGACACAGAGAGCATTTTTCTCCTGTATTTGCTTCTCTTCATTGGCTCCCTGGTAAATCCATAATCAATTTTAAAATCTTTCTTTTCACATTCAAGGTCTTGAATAATCAGGCCTTGTCTTATGTTAAAGACCTCATCGTACCATATCACCCCATAAGAGCACTTTGCTCTATGACTGCATGCTTACTCGTTCTTCCTAAGATATTTAAAAGTAGAATGGGAGGCAGCCTTCAACTTTCAGGCCCCTCTTCTGTGCCCAGTTTGGATTTGGGAGACAGACACCCTCTATTTTTAAGATTAGGCTTAAAACTTAAATAGTTTAATGAGCTTTGAAACTCTGTCTCTTTTTTGACAGTGTTCCTTCTGTCCCGTCTCCCTCACCTCACCTCCAACTGGTCTCAGCAGATGACTTACACCATAAGTCTGGTTCTGCCAGAAGTCTCTTCCTGTTAAAAGGGAGTTTTTCCTTCCCACTGTTGCCAAATGCTTACTCAAAGCTTTACAATATAAAGCACCTTGAAGTGACTGTCGTTGTGATTTGGCACTATAAAAATAAAACTGAACATAACTGAAAAAAAATAATGGAAAATAGACCTCCACTGAGCCAACAGCAAGCCAACATGTGCAAATGAAGAACATGCTGGAAAGGGAAAAAAATCATATACCGCATATTCACAGAGCTCATTTGTAGATTTGGCAGGTGATATACTACAATATGGTTTCCCAAAACAGTCTGCTATGATAGAACCTTGATATATGATCCAACAAGCTTCATTAATTGTCCTCTGACTCATATGGAAACAGCTTAAGGGTTGTTTCACTGGCCATGCTTTTGAGAAGATTACATCTCCATAATCAATAAAAAGAAATTTAACCATCCATCCCAGAGTCAAAAGAAAAAACATCCGGGAATAAAAAAGAAGAAAAAAAATCAGACAATAACACAAAAATCACAGTTCACTGCACACAATTACTCAAGGAAGTTTTGACATTGTCCAGATGTGAGAGCTCCATTTTAGTCCAAAACACTGCTAACATGTCCTATGTTAAAATGACTATCTGATCTATGATGTGGTTGAAAAAACCTGGCCTGCAGATAGAAATAAAAAGCTAGCAAGCATGTGTCACATGGTGATCACCTGATAACCCTGACATTTCCCATGGTCACTGAGCTGACTGCCTGGAAGAGCTAAGCTGCAGCCTCTGGACTCATGGATCTGATCACCCGCTGACCTGGAAAGTGAAAGCGTAGGATCTGCAACATCACATCAACCAGCAGACAACATGCTTCTTTGAAGTGGGAGTGGACCTAAATTGGATTATGCAGCATCTCAGAGGAACAGCTCCCATATATTTGATTACACACGCCCCCTGAACCAACATCCACACGCCTACCTCCGCGACACACAACAGATAACATGGAGCTGTCTTCCATGCCAGACTCTGGTACTGCACCTCCTAATGTGTGCCCATCTGCCAGCCATTTACCTGATTACTTTGGGATAGCTCAGACAGGTCCGGCTCTGCCAGGGCAGCTGCGAGGCAAGAGAATAGCATTATTTTTGTTCAGCTGAACACAGGAAAGATAAGGACTAGATGACCTTTTTTATCTGTGAAAACAGAAATCTAAATAAAAACATTAAAAATAATATTTATATAACCACTGAAACCACTACTTTTTACAGCTTTAACATTATTCTCAATCTGTAGAAAAATACACAGAGGAGTATTTGCTCTCAATACTTAGACTAAAAAGTTCCCAACACCAACTTTAAATCCTTCACACAGACCACCTTCTATTTCTGAGGAAAATAACATCCAGTCCTGGTTTAACTTGGGCTCATTATGGTGGAAGTGGGTTCCAGGGCCAGGAAGTTTCATTGCTTTCCAAATAAATCTCGCTAAACAGAGCTGCAGTCCAAATTCCTCATCTTGTGGAGTCCTTCCCAAGTCCTCACACTATGCGAAGCCTCTCAGAAAACAGCCGTTAAAATCATGCTGCATTCTTCCTTTGCTTTAACATAAAAAATCTGAGAAAAATGAAGCAGCACAGATGCTTCAAAGAGATTTTTAAAGTGTGTGGCAAAAAATGGGTCTTTCTTGACCAAGCATTTGATTTTCACTCATGCAGGCCAGATTTTTTCTCACATAAACAACTCTCAAACTCAAACCAGGTCATGAAAAATTAAAGACCAAGGCCCTTAAGGTTTCCTCCAGTTTTATCAAGTGACACAGAGGGTTTTCATTAGCTCACTCACTGCTACCAAATCTGCATCACCATCAACTCTGATTGTGTTCCATACAGCCTGGCAGGGGAGCAATCACAGGGTGCTGTGGGTGGGTCCGACAGTCTGTGTGCCAGTCAAAATTACTGGTTCAACTCAAAGAGCAGAATGTGCTTTTTTCCCCTCCATAATGCCATTCAGACAAGAAAGAAAAAAGGGGGGAAAAAAGGCGAGCCAACCACCCTGCTATTATAGACATGTGGCAATCAAAGCGGGTTATCCCAGATACAGTTCCTCAGCTGTGTGCAAGGAGGAACTTGTCACTGAGCATAAACAGCTCTCTTGGCTTAGCTCTCGGAGTTAAAATACCCCCAATCCTACCCCATCTACCCCTCAACACCCTATCTCCCTGTGCTGTGTGGCGTCAGCTGCAATCAGCTCCAGATGTGGCCTGGCACCCCTCCAGTCACGGCATGGATGTGGTTTGAAGGTAGTTTGGAAACACCACCCACCAGCGGACCCAATGAAAGTTCCTCAGACTGCAGAGAGAGGTTTCTGTCATGGGTTTGTATCTGTGCAGACCGCACTAATACCCACACATCTGTAGGAGGCTGAGAGGAAAATGTATCTCTCCTATGTGCATGTGTTACTTATTGTACATGCTTTGAATAAGTAAGTATGTGAGATAATGGTCACACAAGTATTTCCATCTGTTTCAGTATAAGGAAATACTTCCATAGGTTTTTCACCTCCGGGCCTCCTTCAGTCATGTGACCTGTGTCTGATTACTTAAAAATGAACAAGTAATCTCAGTACAAAACAAACAAAAACAGCTAATAATTGCTATTTTTTTGTTAAAAGTTACATGCTAAAAATCAGCAGACCGTTAAGAATGTGAGACACTCATATGGTTTAACTTAATTCTGAAATCCTGAGACTCACAACTAACAACATCTCGGTGCAGAAAAGTGTTAATGCTTTGCACCAGAAGCAGAAGGTTCCACAAGCTTCCTCAAATACAGTCGTAAAACTAGTAAAGTAGAAACAACGAACATCCCACTGTGGCTCAGGAGGTCAAGTCGGCCAATTGGTTCTGTGGTTCGAGTCCCAGCACCTCCAGCTCATGTGTTAAATTATCCCTGGAAACATACCGAAACCCAAATTGCCATCCATTGTGAGCCTTATAGTTAGAAAGCACTTAAATACACAGAATAAAGTGCTGTAGGAATGGGTGAATGTGGCTTGTTGTGAACAACACTCTGAAGGCACAGTTTGGGTAAAAAAGTGTGACATACGTACCAGTCCATTTACCCTTTTTAACCTGGCCCATGTTTTGTTTTTTAAATGACCAGAAACCAGAAAAAAACCTGTTGGAATTAGTTCACTAATATATCAGCAGTACAGCTGCATAAACATAAACTGCCTGGACACTAGAGTCCTTCTGTGATGTCTTGCTATCAGCTGTAACAGATTTCCCTCTTTCTCACAGTTACGCTGTTTAGTTCTCCAGCAATGTGCTGGGAGGATTGAATGAGGTCACTTTGTGCTTGTTGCCATCTAATTCAGATGGTGTCCCAGGGAAAGTGTCCAGCCCTTTTAGGACAACAGCTCCCCCTACTGTTAAGAGTTTAAAAGTTCAACAAGGATCACTTTTAGATAAAAGCGACCCAAAAACAGGCGAGAAGTTGGCGTACAGTTTTAATAGAAACACATGCCATATGCTCAACAGAGCCAATTATAAAAACTGATATTGTGACTGTAACAGGTGACTCGTACTATTGTGTAACACTCACAAGGGGTTTCCTCTGTGAGCTTTTAAAAGCTGCACTCCGTGTTCAAGTTCTGTGACATCATTGCACCTTTCAAATGATCTCTGTACTCTGCACTGGCATGTTGTCCTTGTCTTGCTGTTGCTAAGTTGTGTGACTGTTTTGGGTCTTGTGCCAAACGTAGGAGTCTGGATACAAACTTAATTCCACAAATACACATCAAAGCTTATAATGCACCACCAGTTATCTTAACATTAAGCCACCAAGAGCACTTCAGCTCAAAAGGTGGGCGTGTTCGATTGATTCTTCCCACTTCCGAATCCATTTCCTCACCATGTCTCAGTTCTCATCAACAGCTGTAACTTTCTCTTCCAAACATGAATGCTGATGCTTGCTAAGGAAAATGTGGGCGATCATTCGTGTGATCTTAGTAACACAGCATGCCTCAGGTTCAGTGCATCTGCCATCAACAGGGGGGTTTTAAGAGCTCCTGCAGGTCTCCCTGCTGTGCCAGCTGGTAGGGTAGCTGGAGCCTCTTGTTCATCTGGCTGCGGAGTGCTGGGCAGTGCTCAACAAGGAGCTGACAGACCTCTTCGTGGCCCCCTTCTGCAGCCTGCTCAACCATGTAAGAGAGTAAAAGATGCAGACACAAGTTAAATGATTATATCTCAGCAGAATGGCTGTGTTATTGCTGGAAATTCTGTACCTTGTGTAAAGGGGACATGCCATCATCATCACAGAGTGCTGGATCTGCTCTGTGTTGCAGAAGGAGTCTTACCACATTCAGATGACCGCAGTAAGATGATCGATGGAGCGGCGTGGCCCCGCCTGGCGTCTGCGGAGACGCACAGGCACCGTTCTCAAGAAGAAACTTGCACACACAGAGATGACCACTGCGGCTTCCATAGTGCTAAAAAGGAAAACAGCATTAGTAAATTACAAGTTTAGGTACATGGGTACATTAGGTACATGAGCTCATGCTGTGCAGCCAAACGTGTCTTCTGTAAACTGACCAGAGCGGTGTATCCAGCTGAGTCTCTCAAATTAGGGTCTGTCCCCTTCTGCACTAAGTACTTTACCCGCTCCAAGTCTCCATTCATTGCAGCAGACCAGATACCTGCACAGGACGCACAGCACCCTACTTCACTGACACATCTTTCAAATCAGAACAAAATAGTATTGCTTGGCCTAGTCTACATATTTGATAGCAGTGCGGTTTAACTCAGTCACCACATGCCTGAAAGGTGAATGCAAACCTCGTTCAAAATCCATTTCGTACAGCGTCTGGTAAACACCAGCAGAGGAGACGGGATGAGAGCAGCACAAACAATGCTGTCTGTCAGACATTTCTTAAAAACGCGATAAATGAAAACATTCAAACCTGAAGGTGAACGCAAGTTTATAGTTACAGAAATGCTGTCAAAGATTACTCTGTTGACAGTAACACTGTTCTTCTTCTACTGCTATTGTTGGGCTGCTCTGTGGCGCATTACCACCACCAACAGGACTACGTCGCGACAAACAAGCCGCAAAAATGCTGTTAGTGAACCAATGAATGTTTGGCCCGATGACAAGTTGAGATGTTACATTTGAAATAAGATAAAGGCTGATGCGATGCGAATGAGTGGCGCTTTTCTTCACACGAAACGAAAACCTTCAGGATGGCTAAACGCTAGCGCTACAAATAACTTACGCACGAAACGTGCTTACGTAGAAGCCTCTCAGCCAATTACAGAGCTGTTTACAGGCCCCTTCAGATGCTCTCAGATTTGGTAGCGTTACATTAATGGATTTGTTTAGGCAAATTAGCGGCCGCGGTTAACTTTGACCTGCGGTGACATAATTATTATCAGTGATGCACTTCTACAGCGACTGCAACTGCTCACGCTTGCACTATCATTTTATAAGCATCAAAAATTACGTATGCTGTTTGAAACTTATACATATCACACCATCAGCTCTATTTAATGCTTGACAACAGCACAGATCCAATAAATTAATACAGTTGACTCAATAGAAAACACATTGAGCTTTTTAAATATAATAATAACACTCCCAAGTTCAGCTGTGCCTATAAGTATTCCTCCAAGTTACACTTGCAAAAAATATCTAGTTTTCCCGACAGCTGTGAAGGCATCTTTTGTCTCGTGTTGTTGTCTGATGCAGCAAGCTAGTCAGCTTCATTTGTTTCGGCACACGAAAAGGAGAGTAGCTGGGAAAGGATACGTCATTGTCCTATTATTTTAGCCTTACTAGACCTTCAGCCATAGCGCGTGAAGAATGAGAAGAGTCACGTTATTTGTTAACGGGACATGTAAAAATGGCAAGGTGGGTAATAGTGTGAGAGCTTGGGCCGCAGAATGACTGGCTTTTTCCACTGTACGTACCTAAGGTGTTTCAGGATGCACTGCTAACTGCTGATACTCAAACGCCACATCATGTACTCATATGATGACAGGGTTAATCTCTGACTTTATTACATTTTTTTTCCACAAATAAACTACCGTTGAACTTTAAGGTCAATCACCATTTCCACCGTGAGTCATTTATGTCATGTGTATGTTAGGCTGGAGTGACCCTTTTGCTTTCAGTCCTTAATCCATCGTTTTTCCCCCCTCTCTTTAGGTTGTAGCAGTATACGGAACCTTGTCTGACTTACTATCTGTAGCAAGCAATAAGTTAGGAATCAAAGCCTCCTGTTTGTACAATGGAAAGGGTGGTCTCATTGATGACATTGCCCTTATAAGGTAAGCTCAGCTGTGACAACAAATTTGAAGGTCTCCTCTCTACATTATGTTTCTGACATGTGCGTCTGTGCCTCTCCCAGAGATGACGACGTGCTGTATGTGTCAGAAGGAGATCCATTTATTGGTGAGTGCTGGCATGTCTGCTGCTGGAGTCTCATCCACTGTCAGAGTGTCCAAAGGTTTCAATGTCTCTGTTGTCTTCCTTCACTTTATTATCACAGACCCTCAAAATGAAGCCAAGATTACATCAGATCCGCTGGCAGCTCACACTGACTGGCTAACCCTTAACATTGGTGGCCGTCTTTTCACCACCACCAGGTATTTGCGCTTTAAATTCAGCTTTCATGCCATATCTCATTCGTTGTTTCTCTGTTCTCTGGTTGCTGAATGCATCTTCTTTTATAATCAGGAGCACCTTGGTCAGCAAGGAGCCGGAGAGTATGCTCGCTCACATGTTTCGAGAGAAGGGTACTGAGACCAGCTGATCAATGAGCATTTCAGTTCTTATTCAGCCATGTTATTGAGTAAGTTTCGTCAAGCTCTGTGTTGTGTCTGTTTTCAGATGTGTGGGGAAACAAACAGGACGAGCATGGGGCTTACCTCATTGACCGCAGCCCTGAGTACTTTGAGCCTATTCTCAACTACTTGAGACACGGTCAGCTCATTATCAATGAAGGCATAAATATACGAGGTAACCTTTCTTCTTTTTCTTTTTTTTCCTTCTTTTAAAAATGTTATTCCTAAATGATGAGGTCTACCTGCATGCAAGTGATCTAATGTCTAAAATGTTAAAAAAAATGGAGGGATATGTAGCAATCTCCTGAATGTTTTCCAGGTGTCCTCGAGGAGGCTCGCTTCTTTGGAATTGAGCAGCTTGCTGAACAGCTTGAAGTAGCGATCAAGGTAGTTTTTAATGCGGAAGTCAAAAAGCTAGTTTACAATAAAATCACGTTTTATGCTGTTAAAAATGTTAATAAAAACAAACTGAAGTAATTTGTAAACCAGTTAAACCCGATATTTGATAGAGAACAGTACAAAGAAGAAAAAAAAACAAGAAGTATTAAAATTGCATACTCATTTTGAATTTGATGACTGTAATGTTATTTTTTTCTTTTTTTTAAAGAAACAACACTCTGGGAAAGCAATTGTTGTACTTTTTGTGCATGTTTTTGTTTTTAGTCTTTCAGTCCATGCCTGCTTCACATTCAGATGCTTTTTATTATGCAGCCATGTTGATATGTGAAGCTGGTAAACTGTAACTGAGCATGCAGAGTGCTTATAACTACAAGCCACATTCACCCGTTACACATATATCTATAAAACCACTTCTTTTTTTTCTTCTTACACCCAAGCGTTTTGTCTAGCATTTATACTCACACCAATGGTTGCATTAGGAGCAAATCGAGGTTGAGTATCTTGCCCAACTACCCCCGGCTGGGGAATCAATCCTCTGACTCAGCCGTCCCCAACACCCGGGCCACGGACCGCTACCGGTCCGTGGCCCAGTAGCGGTCCGTGAGTCGTTTGGTACCGTGCCGCGAGAGTTGAGGCTCGGGTGTGAAATGTATGGTTTTTATCGTTAAGTCGGTTTCCCTGGGTCTTTTCCCGTGTTGTAGTCGTGTGTCTTATTTTGAAGGAAATATTTACGTGTTACTATAGCAACCAGAGAGCATCAAGAAGCAGAGAGGAGGATGTTACTCTCAATGTTGTTGGCGCATTTCAGGAGGATGCTGCTAATAAAGTTACACAATTACACAGCTGAATTTACTATTATATTTACATAATGCCACAGTTTTTGTCTGTATCATTTTATTTTGTTGTATTTATCTGCGACACCTTAAAGGCCGGTCTGTGAAAATATTGTCTGACATTAAACTGGTCCGTGGTGCAAAAAAGGTTTGGGACCACTGCTCCGACTGATATACGACCTGCTCTACCTCCTGAGTCACAGCTGCCATAGAATGTGGTTGGCATTGTCTTACATGAATGGTGTAGAGGCTTTCCTTGAAAAGGAAACAAATCAACTGGGAAGTAGAATATGTCACGTCAAATTGTGTATACCATTCATCTTAAATGGTGCGTTCACAAATGTGCTAGTTACCCATGCCATGTGCATTAATGCACCTCCACCACACATGCTGACTTTGAGCTGTGCTCTTAATAAGCCGGCTAATCCTATTATTTCTCTCCGTATTGACGCTCCATTTATGGGTGCACCTGGAAACAGTTTACCGTCATTTGTTTTCAGACGTGTTCCTGAGTCCATGTCTGTGTTACTACTAAAACACAACAATACAAGTTTTTGGTCTTGTCCATTGTGTGCAGTGGAATGGATAAATACCCATTTATGCTAATGAGCTGTTGTCAATTAACTTTTTTTGATATTATGATCTGCCACGTGATTGCTTTTTTCCCCCCCACAGTTTTTTGGGAAATTAAATATCGGAATATATTTTTCAATTATTTATAAAAAAAAATTTGTTTTAACATTAATATTTTATTATCAGAATTATAACCTGTCTTTGTAAATGCAGAAAGTATGGAGTCATTTGGAACTCACTGAAAGCCCAAATTTAACTGAGAATTTTGATTTTTACATATCACCTCTGCTTCTTTGGAAACATGGTTGTTAAAAATGTGATCTCTCCCTTGCATGCTTTCTTTTTAAACAGAACTCGCAGCCACCCGAGGACCACTCTCCTATTTCCCGCAAAGAGTTTGTCCGTTTTCTTTTGGCAACACCGACCAAGTCAGAGCTCCGCTGTCAGGTACGGTTAGATGAAACCGTTTTAATTCACTCTCATATCATCTGATCAAATTTATACTTGACCCTATTGCTCTTAATGTTTCTAGGGACTCAATTTCAGTGGCGCCGATCTGTCCCGACTTGACCTGCGCTACATCAATTTCAAGATGGCTAACCTCAGCCGCTGCAATCTGACACATGCCAACCTGTGCTGCTCCAATCTGGAGCGGGCTGATCTCTCTGGAGCCAACCTGGATGTAAGCGTGGCGGCTCTGGTGTTGTTCAGGCTAAATCTTATACATATCCATTCACGTCTGTAAATGCTTCCTCCTTCCGTGTATCTTAATGTGCTATTTTTTTGTTTGTTATGTTTTTTAAATGTTGGCCTTGTGGTGATGCAAAAATGTACTTGTCTTAGGATTTTTGGTCTCTATCTGCTGCCCCCTCACTTGTGTAGAAAAAAGGACTACTCTGTTCTTTAATATCTTAAAGATACTGCTACAAATCTTCCTCTCACATTCAGCTTATTTAAAAAAAAACGGCACTTTTTTTCTCCATAATCTTTTCATTAATAATTTGTAGAGGTTAGGTCAGACTATCATAAAAACTTTTGCTCTTTGCTCTGCTGGTTGCAGGGTGCTAACTTACAAGGGGTGAAGATGCTGTGTTCCAATGCTGAGGGAGCTTCTCTCAAAGGATGCAATTTTGAAGATCCATCTGGACTGAAGGCCAACCTGGAAGGTAATCTTTAAAAGCTTTCCTGATGAAAAAGGAGGCAGCCTTAATTTCGTTTTTATTTTTTGTTTTTGTTTTAACTGTACGATTTTTATTATTATCATTTTTATTTTTTTCTTTAAATCAGGCGCTAACCTGAAAGGAGTCGACATGGAAGGAAGCCAAATGACCGGTATCAACTTGCGTGTGGCCACTCTCAAAAATGCAAAGCTGAAGAACTGTAATCTGCGGGGAGCTACTTTAGCAGGGACAGATCTCGAGGTGAGTCAAGGATTATCTTTAAAAGCACAGAATAAAGTGGGCTCAGGTGGCAGGTTTTGTTTATGACATCAAAATCAGGAGCAGAAATAATGACACTGCGAATCTGAATAAAATTCCCAATATGTGATGCAGCTCGCGAAAAGCAAAGTCCCACGTTTTTGTTTGTTTGTTTGTTTGTTTTTTATGTTTCCTGAAATCTTAAAACTAGATGACATGCAAAAACAGGTTTAATTTATCACTCTTTCTCCATTTTATGTTCATTTTAACTTGAAGATCTCAAACTTTGTGCTTTTCGAATGATTGTGGAGCAAATAGACACTGACCTGAAGCACATTTGTAAATGATTAAAAGCTTCACTAAACTTACAAGAAGCCGGTCGATCTGTCACAATCCACACAGTGTTAACAGCACAGGCCAAAGACGGTAAGGCTCGCCTCATTACTTAGGAATTTTTATTGGTTTTTTTTTTTGTTTTGTTTTTTTTCTCCTGTCCAGAACTGTGATCTATCTGGCTGCGATCTACAAGAAGCTAACCTGAGAGGGTCCAATGTCAAGGGAGCCATTTTTGAAGAGATGCTGACCCCTCTGCACATGTCACAGAGTGTTAGATAACTCAACACCACACCTGCAAGTCCAATGCGGGCCACAGCTTTCCCCAAGTCGCTCCTTTTCAATCTCTCTATACCTATCAGTGCAGTACAGGTATATGTATGCACACCCCTGGCATTCCACCAATATTATGTTAGCTTTAAATATATTGCACTAGAATTTATCCAGGGTTGTCTTATGTATGTTTGTATGGTAGGGTGTTTTGAGAATGTTCAGCTGCGTTTATCACCAAAAAAGTAAAAGGTTCCTAGTTTGTGTAGATGTGTCTGGATGTAATCAAGTGACTATACTCATTTAGTTTCATACTTTTATTTCATATTACTTGACATGTTAATAGGAATCAAAGTCAGCTTACCTTTGAGCAGTAAAGCTCAGAGCATTGAGCTTCACTGCATGCTGCTGTAGCAGAAATGGAAGAGGGTTAATTACCAATAACTGTGTCAATATATATATATATTCTTCTTTAAGTATGTAACTTAATATTGCTGGATATACAACATATTATTATAAAAGAAATAATGCAAGCCAAAGCCATACACTAGCACAGTCTAACAGGCTAAAAGTGCTGTTAGAGCAACATAAAACTATGCTACAGGCTCGTTTTAAACACAGCTCGAGTATGCAATACAAGATGTATAGCTGTGAGGTTTGTTTTTCTAGTTTGATGTTTTTCTGTCTCCTAAAAAACAAAACAAAAAAAAGCTTTCCCTGGTTTTGTGCTCTGTGAATCTACCTCTTATTAACCCGAGGTGTGAGTGATCCACAACTGCATGCATTCGGATGTGGCAAAGCTTATCGTAATGTTCATGCACATCATCCGTTATTTATCCGATCCCCAGTACAGCAGGAGAGTCCATTTTCATGTTGTTAAAGTGGGGTTTGCCTGGAAACGTGCTTCGTGTATTTATGTATGTCACTTAATCATGCTTTAAACTTGTTTGCACATGTATATGTTAACGTGTAACGTGGTATATCCTTTCACCAAAAAGGTTTGGTGCTTTTCTTATGTAATGTTGTGTAAAGCAAATCCAGTGCTTCCAAAACTTCCCCAAAAAGTAATTCTTAGAGTAGACAGAGGTGTTGTCAGCTGTTTTCTGAAGGATCTAACTTCAGTTCTTGTTCCACAGTGTCCGTTTGCATGTGAGGGGGGAGGGGGAAAGCTGTGTCTTTGACCAGTGAAGTTTCTCTAGCTGTAGCTCGAAGCTGCACCAATGATGCAATATTATTCACTCAATGAAGTGGAAGGTACCCGGCCTGTGAGAATGAATGATGAAGGCAATCATAATGTGTATTTCACCCTGAGTGTGAAAACCAATGGAAGAGCTATGGTTATTTATTTTAATACATCTCACTGAATGCAATATGGGGCTGGGGTTGATTTGTTTGAGGCAGGGAGTTGTGTAGTTATCCCTGTCTATGAATATTGCACTCGACCATGGAAATATGTTTCCATAAATGACTGTTATAAATAAACTGCTATGAAGAAAAAGTCTTTGTCATCTGTTTTTCTTTCTCGGTTGCTTTGGCTCAGTTCTCGAATGACAGTCATCTAAACAACATGTCACATCCTTCAGAACTGCTGCTTGTGCTCATTTGAATGAGCATTTGTCATTCTTTGTTAAAATTTGCAAATCTTTTTAGACATTTTGGCCTATGACTCAGCACAGCTGTCTACAGCTTGAGCTGTCATTAGTTGCACTTGTCTTTATGAGCAAAATGGATAATGTTCCTATCGGCCGAATAGTTCTACACACTTGGAATATGTTTTGAAATACAACATCTGACAACCAACAGCTGGAAAGACTAAAGGTCTATGTTGTGAGTATTAGGAAAACATACACTCGCTGGACACTTTATTAGTTACACCTTATTAGCACCAGGGTGGTAGTGTCGCACTGTTGCAGATTTGTCGGCTACACATTTATGATGTTAATCTCCCATTCTGCTACATCCCAAAGATGCTCTGTTAGATTGAAAGCTGGTAACTGAGAAGACCTTATGCAGCCACCGTGCAAATCGAACAACTGCGGGAATTCAAAGACCTCGGCTCTCTGATGCAAGAAAAGTGGCATCTACAGCGGAAATGTACTCAAGAATCGGTCAAGCGGCGGCGGCATTCCCCTCCTTACGATGGTGTATCTGGAAAAAGACAAACGTCACCCTCATCACCAAAATCCGCCTGTACTGCTCACTGGTATTGCCCATTCTTCTCTACTGATCCGAGCCCTGGGTCACCCTCAAACACAACCTCAACAAGCTCGAGGTCTCCCAAATGGGCCGTTTGCGTCAGATTCTCCGAGTGTCCCTCCATGACCGCCCACTGGAGAATCGAGTGTGATGCACCCAAGACGACTTGGATCAAGCAAATTGAAGACGATCTTAAACAACCATCAAGCAAGCAAAGGTCAAGGACACAGATCGCAATGACTGGAAGTGCATTGTTGACCAAGATGGAAACCCTACGGCACCCACAGCGACGTATTTACTTCGACCTCCCCTGCTGACCGCCAGCTAGGGACAAAACAAAGAACTGTGGAGACCATTTAACCCCAGTGGCTCACTTTCATCTTAAAGAAACCACTTTCAGGAGATTTTAGCGCATAATCCTGCTGGTACATTATGGTCAAAAGGGATGAACACGGTCAATGGACATGATACAAGGCATGATGCATTCATGCTTTCATTATTTACACCAAATTCTGACCCTACCATCCAAATGTTTCAACAGAAATTGAGACTGGTGAATCAGAATGTTTTGCAAATTTTATGCTGACCAATTTTGGTGAGCCAGTTTAAACTGTAGCCTCAGTTTCCTCCTCTTAGCTGACAGTAGTGGCACCTGGTGTGTTCTTCAGCTGCTGCAGATGTTCTTCTGCATACCCTGGTTGTTATAATTGGTTATTTCGGTTACTGTTGCCTTACTATCCGTTCAAAGCAGCCTGCCCATTCTCTCACATCAACATAGCATCTTTGCCCAGAGACGTGCAGCTCTGTAAAACAGATGTTTGTGTACATCAGGGTACACATGAGGTGAAAAACATACCAAAGCAGTTCTGGAATAACTGTCATATATCTTGTGAAGTCAGTTCAAAGTAC